>NC_069082.1:59644136-60314955 GCF_025698485.1 Gossypium arboreum
TGGCCCTTATATACATTAGGCATCAAAGTTGTATATGTACGAAATCATAAATCGAACTCAACACATTAGTTAATATTCCTCTTATTTACTTCATAATCAACACATCATCACAAGCAAATATACACTTTGAATTAGTATATATGTCATACCAATCCATCATGTGCAAACATATATTCATGTAGGTGCAAGGCGAATTCTCAAGTGGCTTATATCCAAATATATACACATTTCCAAAGCTTAAATCTTACTTACCATGCAACATGCATGAATTATACTTATGGATATATCATGGCGAATACCACAACACCACACCATTTCAATTTGGTCATGGTGAAACAAAGAACTTAGTATCTCATTCAAAAAATGCTAAAAGAAAATCTAAGAATCTTCAATCCTCCATCACATGTATCACTTTCAAGCTTGTTATTTAACATGCAATGGCATTAACACCACATTCACTTTGGCGAATTTCATTCCCATGACATAACAAGGATTTGAACCATGGGCTAACAAGAACATTAAGCTAGCAACTAAAAACATGCATGAACCTCAAACATACCTTAATCTTGATGCAAGTTTAGCCAACCTCTTCCTAATCCTCTTCCAAACCAAGTATGAAGCAAAACTCCTTCCTTAACCTTAGTATTTTGGCCAACAAGAGAGTGAAAAGAGATGAACAAAATTTTTCTTTCTTCCTTTAGGACATTCGGCCAAGCTATGGAGGAAGATGGACACTTTTTTTTTGTTTCTCATCTACTAACATTAATTGTTTATTCCATACCCTTATTTTATTCTTTCCATCATAACCCATTTACCAAACATGTTTCATGACATGATTTTTGCCCATAAATCCTTGTCATGGCGGCCACTAACTATGGGGGAAATTTGACATGCAAGTCCATTGTTTTGCATGCATCCTTTAATTAGTCATCACACATTTTCCCTCATACTTTCAAAGTTTATTACTAGGTCCTTTCTAGTGAAATTCACATCTATAATTCTAAATCAAAGCATAAAAATATCACACATGAGTTAACACATTATAGGCAATAAAATAAATATTAAATTATTTTTATGCCTTGGTTTTGTGGTCCCGAAACCACATTTCGACTAGGGTCGTTTTAAGGTCATCACAACTCTCCCCACTTTAGAAATTTTCGTCCCGAAAATCTTACCGTAAATAGGTTTGGATATTGCTCTTTCATAGAGTTCTCGGGTTCCCAAGTAGCTTCTTCTATCCGTGTTTGAGCCATAACACTTTCACTAGCGGAACCCTTTTGTTTCGCAACTCTTTCATTTCATGAGCTAGAATACGAATCGGTTCTTCTTCATAACTCATATCGGCTTGAATTTCAACCTCGATGGACTAATTACGTGCGACGGATCAGATCTATAGCGTCGAAGCATTGAAACATGGAAGACGTTGTGAATCTTTTCAAGTTCAGGGGCAAGATCAAACGATACATGGCCCGGGCCAACTCGTTCGGAGATTTAAATGCGGCCCAATGAATCTCGGCTCAACTTGCCCTTACGGCCGAATCTGAGTATCTTTTCCACGGCGAAACTTTAAGAAACACTTTATCTCCCACGATACTCAATGTCCTTTCGTTTCAAATCCGCATACGATTTACGACGATCGGAGGCTATCTTGATTTTCACGGATTACTTTTACTTTCATCAAAGCATCTTTAATCAAATCCACTCCAAAATTTTGTTCTCACCGAAGCTCGGTCCAAAACAATGGTGTACGGCATTTACGCCCGTACAAAGCCTCGTAAGCGCCATCTTAATACTTGATTGAAAACTATTGTTGTAAGCGAATTCAATCAAAGGTAGGTACCGTTCCCACGAACCATCGAACTCGAGGATGCAACATCTCAACATATCCTCAAGTATCTGAATTATCGCTCGGATTGACCATCGGTTTGGGGGTGAAAGGCGGTCTTTGAAATGCAACTTGGTGCCCAATGCTTCTTGTAATTTCTTCCAAAATCGCGAGGTGAACCTCGGATCTCTATCAAACACAAGTAAATCGGTACCGTGTAATCTCACAATCGAGAAACGTACAATTCAGCTAGTTTATCCAATGAAAAATCCATACATACGAGGGATAAAGTGAGCCGACTTAGTCGGTCTATCAATAATAACCCAAATTGCATCCTTCTTACTTGTCGACAACGGCGGTCCGGACACAAAGTCCATTGTGACTCGATCCCATTTCCACTCGGGTATCGTGATCGGTGAAGTAACCACGAAGGCACTTGATGCTCGCTTTCACTTGTTGACATATTAAACATCTTGCAACAAAGTCGGAGATGTCTCGTTTCATACCATGCCACCAAAACCGACGTTTCAACTCATTGTACATCTTCGTACTCCCGGGTGGATTGCCATTCGGCTACAATGAGCTTCGTTCGAATTATCGAAATAAGTTCAATTCTTTGGAACACACAAACGACTTCGAACCTCAAACAATCGTCATCATCAATTTGAAACTCCGATTCCTTGTTCGAACACACTCAGCCCGTTTTGCACGCAACTCCTCATCAACTTTACGAGCTTCACGAATTTGATGAGTCAACAATGGTTTGGCATTAATTGGCTACTAACACATTGTCCGTAGTAGGATAGACAAGTGTACATTCATCGCTCATAAAGCAAGCGGTGATTTCGGCTTAAGGCATCCGCAACCACATTAGCCTTTCGGGTGATAGTCAATGACCAGCTCATAATCCTTTAACACTCGAGCCAACGTCTTTGTCGCAGATTTAAGTCTCTTTGAGTCATCAAATATTTGAGACTTTTGTGATCCGAATACACATGGCACTTCTCACCAAATAAGTAATGTCGCCATATCTTTAAGGCGAATCGATGGCGACCAATTCGAGATCATGGGTCGGATAATTTTTCTCATGTGGCTTTAATTGTCTCGACGATAGGCCACAACTCGACCTTCTTGCATCAATACGCAACCTAACCCAAGTAGGAGGCGTCACTATAGATGACAAACTCTTTGCCGATTTGTACTAATCTTGGAGCTTAGTCGTCAAATGAGTTTTCAATTGGTCAAAACTTTTCGACACTTTTCCGTCCATTCAAACTTGACATCTTTTCAAGCGGTTTCGTCATGGGTGTGGCTATCATCGAGAATCCTTTTACAAACCGTCGGTAGTAAAGCAAGTCCCAAAAGCTCGAACCTCGGTAATATTTCTTGGAGGTTTCGATTAAGTATGGCTGAAATTTTGCTTGGGTCGACTCGAATACCCGATCACGGATACCACGTGACCCAAGAAGCTAACCTCTCTTAACCGAACTCACACTTGCTAAACTTAGCATATAACCGCTTATCCCGTAAAATTTGCAACACTAATCTCGGTGCTCGCATGTTCGGTCTCATCTCTTGAATAGACCAAGATGTCGTCGATGAACACAACTACGAACCGATCCAAATATGATCTGAAGATCCGATTCATCAAATCCATAAATACCGCGAGGGCATTAGTGAGCCCAAACGGCATCACTAAGAACTCGTAGTGACCATATCTCGCTCAAGGCGGTTTTGGGTATGTCCGAATCTCGGATTCATGAATCGATAATAGCCCGATCTCAAATCTATTTTTGAGAACACCGAGGCTCCTTGAGTTGATCGAACAAATCATCGATACGTGGTAACGGATACTTGTTCTTTATTGTCACTTTATTGTCGGCGATAGTCGATGCACAACCTCATGGTTCCGTCCTTCTTTTCACAAACAACACTGGTGCACCCCAAGGTGAAAAACTCGGGCGAGCAAAACCTCTATCCATCAACTCTTGCAACTGAGCTTTCAACTCCTTTAATTCCGTTGGTGCCATACGATATGGAGCTATCGAAATCGGTGTGGTCCCAGGTACAAGCTCAATGCCAAACTCTATCTCCCGAGCAATGTGGCAAACCGGCAATTCTTGGGAAAACGTCCGGTATTCACAAACCACGCACAGATTTGGGTTCTATTCCTAACTCCTTATCATCAAGTACATACGCAAGGTATGCTTCACACCTTTTCTTACATATTTCGGGCCAACATTGATGATATTACAGCTGGCAACCCCTTCAAGTTCGTAGACTCAACTCGGATCATCTCGTTGTTTGCGCATCTCAAATCAATAGTCTTGCTTTTGCAATTCACAACCGCATCATGCACGGTCAACCAATCCAATCCAAGAATAACATCAAATTCATCGAACGGCAAAAGCATCAAGTCCGTGGGAAAACAGTACCTCGAATTACTTGGGGCATTTCTTACACACTTTGTCGACCAGCACATAACGACCCAAAGGATTTGACACCGAATTACGAACTCGAGAGACTCAATAGGCAAAGTCTTCTTTGGATGCTAAGGTTTCGCATATATAAGAATGAGTAGAACCGGGGTCAATCAAAGCAATCACATTAGTATCAAAGAGAGTGAAAGTACCGTAATAACATCGGCGAGGAGGCATCCTCGCGCGCGTATAGCATAAGTCCTAGCTGAGCGCGAGCCTCGGATCTGGTCGCATGACATCTCTAGATCCTCTCGACCACCACTAGCCTTGCCGTATTTCCGGATGGTCTACCTCGGCGGTGGTAGTACCGGTTTCCCACTCCGATCTACATTCATTCGAGACAACCTCGGGCAATCTTTAATGAAGTGGTCAACTGATCCACACTTATAACAGAGCGGTCACGGAATCTCTGACTTCAAAATGCCATTTGCCACAACATCGGCACTCCGTCCTCTCTCGTCGATCATTCCCACTCATGGCGATCAAGTGATTCGTGGTCTGGGGTCGATCGCGATCTCGTCTAGAAAAGCCCGAAGTGTCTCTAGATCGGCCTAAGCCATCTCTAAGTTTCTTTGATGATGTTGGAAGGGCTTCCCGAATACCTCTTCTGAAACTCCCTTGCTCCGCTCCGCTTTCCTTTTCTCCATACTAAACTCCTCGGCTTTGCATCGCTCGCTCGACGAGAGTCACAAACTCTCGGATTTCCAAAATGCCAACATACAGCTTTATCTCATCATTCAGTCCATCTTGAGCGTTACACATCACGACTTACGAAGAAATGCATTCTCGCGTCTGGCTAAGCCTCACGAATTTTCGTTCATAGTCGGTGAACCGACATGGAACCTTGTTTAAGTTCGAGAAATTCCTTTCGTTTTTGGTCCATAAATCTCTCGTCGATATACTTTTTCCGAAACTTCGGTTTGGAAGAACTCCCAAGTTACTTGTTCGCGGGCACAACAGAAGTCGAGTACTCCACCAATAGTAGGCGAATCACGTAGCAAGGAGATGGTACACTTTAGGCATTCATCGGTGTACAAGATAGCTCATCGAGTACCGGATCGTGTTGTCCAACCAAAATTGACTTGCTCGGCATCATCACTATCCGTAGCTTTAAATTCAGTAGCCCCATGTTTTCGGATTCTATCAACTGGGGCTTATTCGACCTTATTTGGTCAATTACGGAGGCATTGTAGGTCTTGAAATTTGTGTTTGTTGGGAATGGAGGTTGTGGAACAGTAGTATTAGTTCGAATGTATTGGTTGAACCAATCATTCATCACGCTATAAAAGGCTTGTCTAGCCTCGTCATTCGGATTACTAGCAACAGGTTGAGAGTCCCTTGCGCTGTCCCTTGTCGGAGCAGCGCCACACTCTCCACATCATCAGCTATCGCTTCGGTTGGGATCGGGATCCATTACTATAAATAAACACAAGTTCAAAGCGTCGAAATCACCACACTATCATATAATCACATAAAATGGCATGTATAGCTAGACCCCAAACGCATTACGGTAGTCCTAGAATCGACTAAACCGTAGCTCGATACCAATAAAATTGTAACACCCGAACCCGAGACCGTCACGAGTCGAACGCGAGGTGTTAATGAACTTCAACCCACTTATTGACAATTTTCAGACAAGCTGCCAATCTGAGTACTAGTCGCTCCAAAATTCATAACTTGAGTTTTACAACTCGAAAATCAGTTCCGTAAATTTTCCTGAAACTAGACTCATATGTCCATCTACATATTTTTTCTAGAATTTTGGTCGAGCCAATTAGTACAGTTTATTAGTTAAAGTCTCGCCTATTGTAGGGATCGACTACACTGACCTTTGTGCGTTACGAATTGGATATCTCCTGTACAGGGCTTCAATACTAATGCCGTTTGTTTCTATAGAAACTAGACTCAGAGAGGAATCTACACATATATGGAATGACTCCTAATTATCTCTGGTTAATTTACAATGATTTTCCAAAGTTGGAACAGGGGATCCAGAAACCGTTCTGGCCCTATTTCACAAGAACTTTAAAATCTGTTAACTTATAACTCATATGACCATTTCGTTTCTTCCATATGAAAGTAGATTCATCAAGGTACACTTACATAATTTATTTGATATTTAATACCATTCCTACTATTTTTAGTGATTTTTCACATCCACGTCACTGCTGCTGTCAGCATCTGCCTTTAGTAGGCTTTACCTATTTCATACTTTCCATGATTCAATTGGCCCTTTTACATACATAGCACAAAGCGTGATCATGATTAACCATTCCAATGGCTAATCGTTTCAAAATAATTCCATACCTCATAAGGGTCAACATACAAACGATTATAGTTCTATGCTAAAACGTATATAAGCCATTTTCGCATGGCTATCCAAGTTTACACAAACCGGAAGGTACATGACCTTCAACAAAGGATGGTCCTATACATGCCATTTCAAAGTTCAACCAAAATTTGTACCAAAATGGGGCTTCGATAGTGTGGATGACTTGACTTCTTTGATCCCGAATCCGATAGCTAACGAGCGAAACCTATAAAACAGAGAGCCAAAGCAACGGGTAAGCATTTTAATGCTTAGTAAGTCTCAAGCAATGAAATCAGCTTTGACTAAGGTATTTTATTCACATGGCTAATTAAACCACTTTACTAATTCACATTCCCATACTCATACTTATTTCACATCACCGACCCTTATGTTCATACACAAAAGAACAACTTAGCCCAAGGCGGTAGCTCGTTTATCAACTTAGCGCATACTTACTTGTAAGAATTCAATTAGTACAAGCACATACAAACATACCTCATTGCTGGAATTTTCACAAGTGTATAAGCTGAAATTTTTACAGCAAGATTGCTCACTTCGAATCACATACTTTCGGATTTAACGGATATAGCGACTCAAGACGATTGCCTTGGTCATAACCCGGATTTGGTGACTTGCACAAAGGCCTTGGTCTTAGCCGGATATATCAACTCGCACGAATGCCTTTGGTCTTAGCCGGATATATCAACTCGCACGAATGCCTTGGTCTTAGCCGGATATATCAACTCGCACGAATGCCTTGGTCTTAGCCGGATATATTTCCAATGTTCACTTACATATATATCAATATTCAAGACACGTCCATAGTTCATTTTCGTTACTAAAGCTCTAACACAAAATATCTATCAACCTTTACTATTTGGCTCAATGGCCACACAAACAAGGAGCATAATTTTGATATAATTCAAGTAGGGTCATCACTCAAGACTTACCTTGGATGTTGTCGAGCGATTTCGACGGCTATTCAACTACTTTTTCCTTCCCTTTATCGGATTTAGCTCCCCTTTGCTCTTGAGCTAATTTACACAAATTTAACTTATTAAAATCTCATCATGATAGCTTATGGCCGAATATGACAAGGAGTGTAAATGGTCATATGGCCATCCTTTAGCTCAAATACACAATGGTCATGCACATTTTTACATCACAACAAGCAATTCAATACATTCAAACATCAACGTGAAGTTCAAAGTACTTGGCCCTTATATACATTAGGCATCAAAGTTGTATATGTACGAAATCATAAATCGAACTCAACACATTAGTTAATATTCCTCTTATTTACTTCATAATCAACACATCATCACAAGCAAATATACACTTTGAATTAGTATATATGTCATACCAATCCATCATGTGCAAACATATATTCATGTAGGTGCAAGGGCCGAATTCTCAAGTGGCTTATATCCAAATATATACACATTTCCAAAGCTTAAATCTTACTTACCATGCAACATGCATGAATTATACTTATGGATATATCATGGCCGAATACCACAACACCACACCATTTCAATTTGGTCATGGTGAAACAAAGAACTTAGTATCTCATTCAAAAAAATGCTAAAAGAAAATCTAAGAATCTTCAATCCTCCATCACATGTATCACTTTCAAGCTTGTTATTTAACATGCAATGGCATTAACACCACATTCACTTTGGCCGAATTTCATTCCCATGACATAACAAGGATTTGAACCATGGGCTAACAAGAACATTAAGCTAGCAACTAAAACATGCATGAACCTCAAACATACCTTAATCTTGATGCAAGTTTAGCCAACCTCTTCCTAATCCTCTTCCAAACCAAGTATGAAGCAAAACTCCTTCCTTAACCTTAGTATTTTCGGCCAACAAGAGAGTGAAAAGAGATGAACAAAATTTTTCTTTCTTCCTTTAGGACATTCGGCCAAGCTATGGAGGAAGATGGACACTTTTTTTTTTGTTTCTCATCTACTAACATTAATTGTTTATTCCATACCCTTATTTTATTCTTTCCATCATAACCCATTTACCAAACATGTTTCATGACATGATTTTTGCCCATAAATCCTTGTCATGGCCGGCCACTAGCTATGGGGGGGAAATTTGACATGCAAGTCCATTGTTTTGCATGCATCCTTTAATTAGTCATCACACATTTTCCCCTCATACTTTCAAAGTTTATTACTAGGTCCTTTCTAGTGAAATTCACATCTATAATTCTAAATCAAAGCATAAAAAATATCACACATGAGTTAACACACATTATAGGCAATAAAATAAATATTAAATTATTTTTATGCCTTGGTTTTGTGGTCCCGAAACCACATTTCGACTAGGGTCGTTTTAAGGCTGTCACAGTGTCTTAGTGGTGTGAAGGGCACTGCCTGGTACACGAGCGTGTGCCTTGGCCATGTGACCTTTAGGGGGTTGCTAACGTCAGAAATAGAATGTCAAGGTTTCTGGGCACCCGTGTCTCAGCTGTGTAAGGGACACGGGCCATGGACACGAGCGTGTGTCAAGCTGTGTGAAAATCCCTGTAGGTTCGAATTGAAAAATAAATCCACACGGGTAAAGGACACGAGCGTTTCCCTAGATGCATAGGTCATGTGCACCACACGGACCAATAGCACGACCGTGTTCAACTTCCACACGGGCGTGTTGCCCATCCACACATGCATGTGCCTTGTTTCAAAGGTCATTTTCCTAGTGTTGGTTAAAGGACCCGAGTTGGTCCCGAGTGGTTTCCAAAAGATGTTTTGGGCCTTGTAGGCCCATGATAAGAAGTTTTAGGCAAAGTTTGAAAAAGTTTAATTTTTAACAGGCTCGTATGATCTGGCTTGTATGTGTGTATGTGATTTGTGAACGGTAATGCCTCGTACCCAGTATCGGCATCGAACTCAGGTTAGGGGTTTTACAACTTGGTTTAGACTCTAGTCAGAACAATGGTTTTGGGACCACAAATCTAAGTCAGAAGAATATTTTAATATTATATTTCGTGCTTAAAGTATATAAATTGATATGTGTGAAGGTTTCGTATAAAAATTTTACCATTTGTGTGGTTAGTTTAGAAAAAAAGACTAAATCGCAAAAAATGTAAAAGTTACATTCTATATGTGAAAGGTATTTAATTTCTGTGGTTTATTAAAGTGAGGGTCCTTGCATGGCAATTATACCATTGATAATAATAGTGGACAATGTTGGAAAGTTAAATTTTAATAATATATACCATGGATAGAATAGTAAAATAATTAATAATGGATACTAAATAAAGAAAGTAAAGTGGAAGCATGCAAAAACATTTTGTACATCCGAATATTGAAGAAGAAAGAAAAACCATTTTAGGTTTTTAGCATTCGACACTTTGAAGATCAATTAGGTATATGATTTTTATTCGTTTTGATAATTTTTACGTTTTTGAGATCGTTGCTTCGAGTATTAGCTAGGCCATGCTTGAATTTTTGAATTTGATGATGATTGTGTGTTTTTCCATTGTTTAAAGCTTGATGATTTTTGTGTTTGATGATGAAAAATAAATATTTGTTAATATATTTTCATATTTAATTAAGTGATTTTTAGTAAAAATGCCTACTAAGGACTAAATTGAGAAATTTGTAAATTGTGGGGTGAAAATGTAAAATAAATGAAAGAAATGGGCTGCTAAGTACCTTAGTGAAATTCGGCCAAGCATGGGTGTTGTCAAATTTTGAATTTTTTATGTTTTGCAAAATAGGGACTAAATTGCGAAAAATGTGAAATGTTAGGGGCAAAAGTGTAATTAGCACATTTATGTGTTTTTAGATGAATTTGATTGAATATATGATTAAATAAGTTGAATTTGTATTGAACTAGATCAAGAAATGAGAAAATCATATTTGGATCGGGGAAAGTCAAAAATTATCGATTAGTCATTCGGGTCCGTTCGTGTTAGTACAAGGTAAGTTCATAAGTAAATAAATGTTATTAAATTAAAATGTATGTGCATTATATATGCTGAATTAAGTTGTAAAGGAATATGATTGTGAAGTTGAAGTATGTAATATGAATTGAATTTGAGGCACTAAGTGTACGATAAATGAAATAGCTACGGCTATTAAAATAGCACCGAGTGTGCGAGATTATAACATCATTAGTTGAGTAAATGACACTATGTGTACGATACCGGTATAAGTTCAGTTTCGTGTAATGGCACTAAGTGTGCGATATAATTATAGCTTTGACTAATTAATTGGCACTAAGTGTGCGAGTTCGTTGAATGTTCAAGGATGATCGAATAAATTAGTGCTTCGAGCATTGAAGTGACAAATGTGATAGATAAGAACGTAATGATACAGGTATGTACGGAACCTATGTGTTTGATGATGTTAAGTATGAAGTAGATGAAAATTTATGTAAATGAATGATGAAATGAGTTGGATTGAATAGCATTATTAATGCTATTTATAAGATTAAAGATGTGAAGTGAAAGTAAGATATGGCTTTGAATAAGGATGAGTATTATGATGTGCTATATATACTCGTTATATGAAATTGTGGTGTTATGTTTCGGATATGAGATTTACAAAACATGAAGCATGGCTTTGATGTATGATTACTTGGTTCGAAAACTTGAACAGATAATGAAACTAAAATGGTTGAGTTGGTTATATGTTTCATGTATAGGAATTTGGTTTATGTGAATAAGGAAATTATAGATGTTCGAGTTTAGAAGTGTTTATAAAGAAGTTGATATAACTTTATGTATGATTTGTAATAAATGACCATGGTTTGGTTGGCGATGAAATGAATAGGTGCGAGCTTGACTTATATGATTAAGTTAACAGTTGTTAATCGAATTTGAAAGCATGGTTATACGTTCATTGATAAATAAGTTAAGTGAATTATTAAATGTGGTTACATGAATTTACGAGTATAATGAAGGTATATGTGATTGAGATTTGTTAATTTTGGTTTAGTGATATTGGTTTATAAATATCATTGAAATGATTTATTTGCTTATAGCTTACTAAGCTTTTAAAGCTTACTCTGTGTGTTTTTCCTATATTTATAGATTTCCAGAGATTTGCTCGAGTTGGAATTCGATGGAGATGTCATCACAGTATTTGGTTCTCATTTCGGTAAATAATGTTTTGAAATTTGGTTATGTGGCATGTATAGGCTATAAGTATGTGAATATGGTTTGAGATGTAAATATATGTTTTGCCAAGTGATATGGATTGATAATGGATGTGAATATGGTTTGGTTTTGTTATGGTTTATGTGATGAGAAAATGGTATGATTTGATGCATATAAATGACTAAATGAAATGGTCAATTTGGTATGTGCTTAATTGTTAAATTTGGTATAAGTCCGGTATGAAGATGGATAAGAAATTGAGATGTTGGTAATGTATGATTGAATGAACTTGGCTTATGATTTTGGTATGTTTTGGTATAGAGAATGAGCATGAAATTGGTTGATGATATTATGGATTGATTGATACATGTTTGGATTTGAAATTGGCTAAAAATGTTGCATATATGATGCTTGATTTTGGAATTGTAGGGAGGACCCAAATGGGTGGCATATTGGCATTGTAAATGGCCTATTTTTTCCCACACGGGCAAGGACATGGGCATGTGTCTCTGCCGTGTAACACGAAGGCCATTTCGAAATGAGCTTGGGCAGATCACACGATTGCACACACACGGGCGTATGCCAGACCATATGGCCAAGTCAGTTTCGACCACAGGTTAGACGCACGGGTGTGTCTTGTGGCCGTGTGGATAAGTCAATATGTATGCCCTGTTTTGCCACGGTCTAGACACACGGGTGTGTCTAATGCCATGTGAGGCACACGACTAGTTCACACGGGCATGTGATCTTTGTAACTTAGAAATTGTTAAGTTTTTGAAAAATTTTGTATGTGGTTGGTTTAGTCTCGATCCCTTCCTAATGCAAGATTAAGGTGTCGTTGACCTAAGAAAGGGACTTTATGTTGATTTTTTATTATGAAATGATGATGTATAACTTTTGATTGCTAAATATTTCGATATGTCCGGTAACGCCTCTTAAGCCTAGTCCGACGATGGATACGGTTTAGGGGTGTTACAATGATAATCCCTTCGTGTGTTAAAGTTACCAACTTAATAAAATAAAGATCTAGCAACCATTTTTTAATTATCTCTGAAAAATTCAAGAGAAAGTGATTGTTCATTTTTGACGGGGTGGACTACGTAGAGGCTGGGACGTTTTCATTATGGCTTGGAATCGACATCGAATCAACAACATCCTTTTGACATTTTCACTTAAGAAGGTATATTTTCAATCCTATTTCAACCTAATTCATTCCTCGTTCATGGATCCGTGGTAGATGATAGCAAGAACAATTTTTCAACTGTGCCATGGGACGTACCGACAATCCAACAGTGATATCAAAACCACTTGTACAATAGCATTCAGGATTAAATTTATTGATTGATGCAATTGTATGAGATATATGTTGCAAACTATGTTTGATATGCACGGTTTGGAAATGCATGGTTATAGTTCGATAACCCATTTAATTTATTATTTGCAAAGGTTGTGATTTTATAAATATGGCTCGTGTGTCGTGCCTTTCTATATTTCTCTTGTACTTCTCTTCTCATCTTACTCCATCATATGTAAAATGAGTTTATATAATTGTATATTTTATGAGTTGATACGGACTAGAGGAAAAGAAGGCTGGGCTACCTAAAGTGGAAAAGAAGCTTGAGAAGTGAGATAAACCCTTAGGATTCCTTACGGTTTTCCCATTAACTTGGGAAGAACCACCTTAGTTTTATGGGAAATAACCACTGCATTTATTTATTGCTTTATATTTTCTTGTATATGGTACAATTGGCGATATGTTAGCACGCATGTTATAGGCTATTGATAAGATCAATTAAAGGATTAAATGGACAAATATTGACCATTAATGGTGAGATTAATTTAATTTAAATATCCGTCAATAAATATTAAGTTAAGATTACCTTCCAATATTTACCCTCATTAAAGCCTGGATTGGTACAATGTGGGTTCTGTTAAAGAGAAGTTAATGTATCTATCTTGGTCAAACGCAAAGAATAAGCAAGTGATCTTCACCGGTTATGATATCGGTTAATAACTTAACTAGGTTACTCTAATAGGATTAGATACCTAGAGGCAAGAGATTTGGATAAATCCTAAGATGATTAGAACAAAATAGAGGAGTTACATGTGATGTAATTAACAAGTGTTGCTTACCTAAATAACTAAAATCTTGAGAGTAAAGTGATAACTCTTGAAAAGAGTTATATTTTATGCCTTTGGACCTACTTAATTGAGTGTAATTAAGTACATCTAGTTGCATTTTAGGATATTTCATTATTATTTTTAGCATTACATTAGAACTTGGGTTGCGTTTAAATATTAGGTGCTTTTAATTACTCGTGGAAGGGCTGTGTTTTGTGGTATTTGCAGGTGCAGGATAAAGAACAAGAAATAAAGGAGTGAAGTTTTGCCGGGGTAAAAGGGTGGTCAAATTGCTGGCCAGTATACCATGACAATGCCGGGAAGGTATACAATCTGTAACAGCCCTAAATTGACCCTAGTCGGAATGTGGTTTCGGGACCACAAAACCGAGTCATAAAATTTAGTTAAAATTTTATTTGCATACCTTATATGTGTGGTAGTACTTGTATAAAAATTTGATGTTTTAATTTTTATCTTAGGAATGTGAATCTTGCTTGAAAGGATTTAGTTGAGAGACTTAGAAAATTTGATAGGTAAATAAGTAAGGACCAAATAGTATTGAAATATGAAAATTTGGGTTTGCATGTCAAAATGCCCCAAACTATGTTGAGTGGCCGGCCAAGCATGGCTTCATTCTTCCAAGGTTATGTTATTTATTATTTAATATTGGTGAGTAATTAAACTAGAGAAGAAATAAAGATTAATAATAAGAAAATGAACAAAAAAAAAAGTGTGTGTTCATCCTTGCTACCCATTTAGCCGAAAAACCAAGTAAAAGAAGGAGAGAAAAGCTTTGGAGAAATTTGGCCATAAGTGCATCTAGGTTGAGGTATGTTGAAGTTATTCCTTTAAATTCATGTATACTTTTGGTTGTTAGTTTGAATTCCATCTATCCCATGGTTGGATTTGGGGTTGTTGGAGAGTTGGGATTTGACAAAGAAGCTTAAAAATTTTAGTTGATACCTTGATGCTATTAACATGTTAGTTACATGGATGTGTTAACTTGCTTGTTATGTTAGCATGAAAGTTGAAGTTGTTAAGTCATGGTGTTAGAGCTGCCGAATTTAGGACTAAGAAGAGGATGAGTATTCGGCTAACATAGTTGAAAGGGGATGTTGCCGATTTTTAGATTTAGACCATGGGAGTGGCTATAATGGGCATTAAGATGTAGAACTTAGGAAATGTAGCTATATGTGAATTTACATGATGTCACAAATAGATGTGAAAATATATGCTAGATTAGGAAAATTTGATTAAGTGTTCATGAGATGAAATTAGGTGTTTAAAAGATGTTATTGTTGACATTGTATATATATACATACATTCGGCCATCTAATTGAGTATGAAGGTGGTGTTAAATCTAATTGTGATGCCCATTTGGAAGTGTATATATATACATATATATATATACATAAGTATGCCCGTTCGTGATGTTACCTTTAATTATGTGTATAATCGACTAAATGGGTAATTAGTGAGGATGGTTGCCGAATATACAAACATACATATGCATGTGTAATTGAATTATGAATGTTTAGCAAGAAGGTTAAACTAGTTGATTTATTGATTAAGCTCAAGGAGTTAAAGGAGGAGAATCGAGCAAGGGAAAGACGAAGGTCATCGAGTAGCCGACTTGGAACTATTTTACCCAACAAAAGGTAAGTCACTAAGCATATATTTTGTATTGTTTTAAATAGACATGATGTCTATGTAATTAGGCCGAAAGGAATGATAAATTTATATACATGTATGTATGTGGTGATGAAAGTATTGAATGAAAAGAAAAGAGGTGAGATGTATATAGTTGTTGATTTCGGCACTAAGTGTGCGGGTATGAACATTTATGATCATGAGATTGGCAGTATGTGTGCGGGTTTAAAATTGGTATACCACTAAGTGTGCGAGTTTGATTATATAGCACTAAGTGTGCGAGTTGATTATATAGCACTAAGTGTGCGGAATCACTATTGACACTGAGTGTGCGACATTAATGAGTTGATCACGGACAGCGGATCGGGTAAGTACCTTGAGTTCATGGCTAATAGGCGCTATGTTCATATTTGGAGTTGAGCTTGGTAAGTTTAGAACCTATGTGACAATTTTAATTGAAGTCACGTACATAAGAATTATCGTGGAATAAGTGAAAGGTCATTTAGTTGTATGATTGTAACGAAAACAAAATGATGTATAAAAATGCCCCAAATATCCTATTGATTAGTATATGGAATGTGAATGTGTAACTTGGTATGAGATTGAACCGAAAGGTCTAAAGAACTATGGTATAGTTCGGTTTGGATGGAGTAATTAGCCTCGTTTCATTTTGTTTCCTCTTGTGATAATTTCATTAATGGATGGTAGTGCATTGCTTATGACTTACTGAGTTATATACTCATTCGGTGTTTGCTTGTCACCTATTTTAGGTTTCTTGGACTCGACTTTTTGCGTACTCGGGACTGTCATCGAAGTCATCACACCGGCTAGCAACTTTTGGTATCTTCTTTTAGTTGGTCTAGGAGAACATTTTGGCATGTATAGGCTATTATGTTTTGTTGAAATTTGGTATGTAAACTTTAGCCATGCGAAAATGGCATAATGTTCGGTTGGATTTGGCTCTATGATGTTTGGACACAAGTTTTGGTAATTCGGTTTTGGTTGAGTATTGGTTGAGGCCTACTCGATTATTATGCCATATGTCATGGCTGATTAATTTTCGGTGTTAAATTCATGATTTGGTAATAGTATAGTAGGGAGATGCTCGGTGATGATTGACCTTTGGCATGGCTAGTCATGGTCATAAGTTGTAATATGTATGATGAATTATTAGGGAGATCAAGGAAAACAAAATAATATCATGAAATAGGCATAGTTCGCTTTAGTAACAGGTGCTGACAGCAGCAGTGATGTGAGATTGAAAATCACTAAAAATAGTAGAAATGGAATTAAATAATGAATAAATTATGTAATCGAAGCTTGACGAGTCTATTTCCATGTGGAAGAAACGAAACTACCATATGAGCTGTATGTTAGGAGATAATTAAATTCTTGTGAAACAGGGCCAGAGCTATTTCTGGATCCCCTGTTTCGACTTAGAAAATTTACCATAAATTTTATCGAGATAATTAGAGGTCGTGCCTTATATGTACAGATTCGTTATCGAGTCTAGTTTCATTAGAGACAAACGGCATAGGCATTGAAGCCCTTTACAGGGAGATATTTAAATCATAAGGTACAGAGGTCAGTGTAGTCGAACCTTGAAACAGGGGAGACTTTAATGAATAAACTGTACTAATTGGCCCAACCAAAAACTCTACAAAAATTCCCCTATATAGATATATGAGTCTAGTTTCGGAGAAAATTTACGAAATTGGATTTTGAGTTCCAGAACTCAAGATATGATTTTTAAAGCGACTACGATACAGTTAGCCAGCTTGCCTGGAACAAAAAAAAATAATAAGTAGGGGGAAATAAATGAAGTAAGCTAGGTAACACCTCGTATTCGATTTCCGGTAACGGTCACAGGATTGGGGTGTTACATTTAATTGGTATCAGAGCCATGGTTTAGTCGGTTCTAGGACTACCATAGCACGTATGAGTCTAGCTATACATGCCTTAATGTTGATGTTTAAATGTGTGATGACTTCTGACGGTTAAAATTTTTGTTTTGATTAGTAAATGGATCCCGGTGTAGAGAGAACCTTGGCGGATGACGTTGAAAGTGTAGCGGCTGCTCCTGCACAAGGGACGCCGCCTGTTGAACCTCTGTCATCTGCGAATAATCAAGGTGAGGGGGCTAAACAAGCCTTCTTTACCATGATGAATGAGTGGTAGCATAATATGCCCGAACCAATCCGGCTGTCCAACAATTTCGAATTTGAATAATCCACCCAAGAGCCCGTAATGCCGTCGATTCTTGATCCTGTGAGGCTGAGTAAGCCACCTGTAGACTTGATTAGGAAGCGTGGGGCTGAGGAGTTCAGGGCCATAGTTACTGATGATGCCGAAAGGGCCGAGTTCTGGCTTGATAACACCATTCGGGTGTTTGATGAACTATCATGCACACCCGATGAATGTTTAAAGTGTGCTATATCCTTGTTGCGGGACTCAGCCTACTATTGGTGGAGGACCTTGATTTCCATAGTCCCAAACGAACGAGTTACTTGGGATTTCTTTCAAACGGAATTTCGAAAGAAGTATATTAGTCAACGGTTCATCAATCAGAAACATAAGGAATTCTTGGAACTCAAGCAAGGCCGTATGACAGTATCCGAATACAAACATGAGTTCGTAAGACTCAGTCGGTATGCCCGGTAGTGTGTGGCTGATGAGGTTGCTATGTGTAAAAGATTCGAAGAAGGATTGAATGAAGATTTAAAGCTACTAGTGGGTATTTTGGAGATAAAAGAATTCGTAACACTAGTTGAACGAGCCTGCAAGGCGGAAGAACTTGGAAAGGAGAAGAAGAAGTCTGAATTTGAAGCTAGAGACTATCGTAAAAGATCGACGGGTAAAGCTCCATTCTCGGCTGTAAAGAAGTTCAGGGAGGACACTAATAAATCGAGGATGACGACGGGAATTTCTATCAGAGCACGACCATCAACAGACTCCCGCGCTACTTTGGTAGCTAGTGTGGGCAATAATCGTCAAGAGAAACCTAAATGCCCCCAATGTGGAAGACGACACCTAGGTGAATGTTAGTGTGACAGCCCAAAATTGACCCTAGTCGGAAGGTGGTCTCGGGACCACAAAACCGAGGCATAAAAATAATTAAAAATTTATTTTGATGCCTATAATATGTGTGTGCTCATGTATGACATTTTATGATGATTGATTTAGTGTTATAAGGGTGAATTCCACAAGAAAGGACTTAGTAATGAACTTTGAAAGTATGATAGGAAATGTGTGATGACTAATTAAAGCATGCATGCAAAATAATGGACTTGCATGTCAAATTCCCCTTTATAGGTGGTGGCGGCCATGACAAGGGAGGATGGGCTAAACATGTCATGAAACATGTTTTGTTGGTGCATTAGGGTGAAATAATAAACAAAGGTGTATGGGTGATAAAAAAATGAAAAAAAAATGTGTGTGAGTGTGGTAATCCCCCCATTGCCGTGAGTTGTAGAGAAGGAAAGAAAAAAAATTTTGTTCATCCTTTCTTTGAGCCAAAACTAAGGAAGAAGGAGGATTTTTGCTTCATGCTTGGTTTGGAAGAGATCTAGAAGGAGATTTGGCCAAGTTTGCATCAAGATTAAGGTATGTATGAGGTTGTGTTAGGAGTTTCATGCATGTTTTGGTTGCTAACTTGATGTGCATGTTAGCCATGGCTCAAATCTTTGTTAAGCCATGGAAATGGTATTTGGCCAAAGTTGTTATGGTGATAAAGCCATTGCATGCTAAGTGTGAAGCTTGATGATGATGCATGCAATGATGGATTGTCTACTCTTGAGCAAGATTTTGAGCCTTCTTTTGATTTATCATGATTGAAGTTGAAAAGGAGGATGATTGTCATATTCGGCCATTCATGAGCATGGTTCATGCTTCTTGCATGTTAGTTAAAATTTGTATTTTGGATGGCTATGGACACCTTGAAAATTCGCCATGCTCATATTGTATATATATGTTTGCACATGATGTTTTGGCTATGAAGTAAGTGATGAATAAGTTGGTTTAAAGAAGAAGATGTTGAAGAATAATTGTGAAATTTCAAGCACAATTGGCCTAGCACACATATAAGTGCTTGATGCTATATTATAAGTTTTGAGCCACAATATGCAAAGCATTAACTAGTAAAATGCATGCTGTTTTTGTGAGGTATTAAGTGCATAATTGGCCTCAACATGTACATGAATATTCGGCCTTGGGTAGCCTATTGAAGGCCTTAGCATTTCCTTGATGCTCAAATAAATTGTATTGAATTGCTTGATGTAGTATAAAATGTGCATGACCATTGTGTATTCAAGCTAAAGAGTGGCCATATGACCATTTAAAATCCTTGTCATATTCGGCCATAAGCAAGCACAATGAGGTTTTAATAAATTGAATTTGTTTGAATTAGCTCAAGAGCTAAGAGGGCCACAATTGGACAAGGGGAAGGAAAAGGTGATCGAATAGCGAAAAAGCCGTTCGACAACATCCGAGGTAAGTCCTCAAGAAGTGATCTTACTTGAATTATGTAAGATGAAACATGGATGTGTATGATTATTGATCATGTGTGTATGAGTATTTGAATTCCACCGGGCTAAGTCCCAAGGCGAATATGCTAATGATTATAATTGTGTTTGAGCCTTAATGTGAAAATGAAATATGTATGTCCAATGATTATTGATGTATGTGTGCATGAGAAATTGAATGATATCCGGGCTAAGCCCCAAGACAATTATGCTGAAATTTATATCCGGTTAAGACCGAAGGCAATTGTGCTAGTAGCTATATCCGGGCTAAGACCGAAGGCATTCGTGCAAGTTGTTAAATCCGGCTAAGACCGAAGGCATTTGTGCAAATCGTGATATCCGGGTAAAGTCCGTTGGCCTTGGTGCGGGTTACCATAACCGGGCTATGTCCCGAAGGCGATTGAGCGAAGTACCGACATCCGGATAAACTCGAAGGTATGTGATTTGAAAATTATGAGCTTGCTGGAAAATTTCAGCTAATGCACTTGTGAAATTTCCCAATGATAAGGTAAGTGCGGTGTGTGCTTTATGGCGCTAGGAGTAAGAGCGTATGAATATCCGCTCCTATGATGGAGCGAGTTATCGGCCTTAATGAAGCCGTTATTTGTGTATGAACATAAGAGTTGGGATGGTAAAGTAAGTATGATTATGTGAATGCGCATTAATGAAATGATGCATTTAACTATGTGAATGTATTGCTGTAATTAGAGTTGATTATATTCCTTGAGACTTACTAAGCATAAAAATGCTTACTCATTGCTTTGGCTCTCGGTTTTCTAGATTTCGCTCGATAGCAATCGGATTCGGGATCGTTGAAGTCGAAGTCATCCACACTATCAAGCCCCCATTTTGGTATAAATTCTTGGTTGAACTTGAAATGGCATGTATAGGACTACCCTTGTTTGTTAAATATGTGGTGATGTAAGTATGTACGGCCATGCGAAAATGGCTCGAAAAGGAACATGAACTTAGAATAATTGTGGTTTGTATGTATATATTTGGTGTCATGATGTGGCTATGGCTTGGAAATGGGAATGTTGGTCATATGATCAGCCATTGGCATGGTTAAAATGATCATATATGAACCTATGTATGGCAAAGACTAGTTGGTTCATGGAGACTACCAAATAGGTAAGACCTACCTTAAAACAGATGCTGCCAGCTGCAGTGACGTGAATGTGAAAAATCACCAAAATTCGTAGAAATGGAATTAAATAGTGAATAAGCTATGTAAATGAACCTTGATGAGTCTATTTTCATATGGAAGAAACGAAATGGTCATAGGAGTTACATGTTAAGAGATATTAATGCTATTGTGAGACAGGGCCAGAACGGTTTCTGGGTTCCCTGTCGCAACTTTAAAATTTACTATAAATTATCCAGAAAGAATTAGGCGACATACCTTATATGTACAGATTCCATTTTGAGTCTAGTTTCATTAGAAACAAACGACACCAGCATTAAAGCCCTGTACAGAGAGATATTCAAGTTATACCGCGCGAAGGTCAGAGCAGTCGATCCCTGTAACATGGGTGACTTTAACTAATAAACTGTACCAATTGGCCCATCCAAAATTCTAGAAATAAATCCATGGATGGATATATGAGTCAAAATTCAGGGAAAATTTACGAAACCAGTTTTCGAGTTTTGAAACTCGAGATATGATTTTTAAGGCGACGGTGATGCAGTCTTCCAGCCTGACTGGAAATGTCAAATTGGTGGGCAAACCATGTGAACTTGGCTTGTTAACCCCTCGTGTCCGACACGGCAATGGTCTCGGTTCGGGTGTTACAATTTTATGGTATCGAGCCACGGTTTAGTCGATTCTAGGACTACCGTGAGGTGTTTGGGGTCTAGCTATACATGCCATTAAATGATGAATCGATAGTGTGGTGATTTCTGACAATTTGACTTTGAGTTTGTTTATAGCAATGGGTCCCGATCCCAACCGAGCAATAGCTGATGATGTGGAGAGTGTGGCGCTGCTCCCGCACAAGGGACAGCGCGGCGGACTCTCAACCTATGGCCAACAATCCGAATGATGAGGCTAGGCAAGCCTTTTATAGTGTGATGAGCGAATGGTTTAATCAATACATTCGAACTAACACGGCTGTCCCGACCTCCATTCCCGACAAATGCAACCCCGCACCTACAATACCTCCCAGAATGACCAAATAAGGTCAAGTAAGCCCCCATCGATAGGATTCGAAAACATGGGGCCACTGAATTTAAAGCTACGGATGATGATGATGCCGAACGAGCTGAATTTCGGTTGGACAACACTATCCGGTGCTCGATGAGCTATCTTGTACACCGATGAATGCTTAAAGTGTACCATCTCCTTGCTACGTGATTCCACCTACTATTGGTGGAGTACTCGACTTCGTGGTACCTAGAGAGCAAGTGACTTGGGAATTTCTTGATCTTAAGCAAGGTTCTATGTCGGTTACCGACTATGAACGAAAATTTGTGAGGCTTAGCCGATACACGCGAGAATGCATTTCGTCAGAAGCTATTATGTGTAAATGCTTCGAGGATGGGCTGAATGATGATATAAGGATGTTCGTTGGCATTCTCGAAATCGAGAGATCGTAGTACTTGTTGAGCGAGCTTGTAAAGTCGAAGAGCTTAGAAAGGAGAAACAAAAAGTGATGTGGGAACTGGAGAATTCGAAGAGGTCCTCGGAAAGTCTCTTCAACAGCAATCAAGAGATTTCGAGATGATGTGAACCGGTCTAGAGGCGCTTTGGGCTTTTTAGGCGAGGACGCGATCGACCCCTGTGACCACACGAGTCACTTGATCGCTAATGGTGGAAATGATCGAGAGAGAGGCGGAGTGTCAACATTGTGGCAAATGGCATTCGGGAGCTGTTGGTTTCGTGATCACTCCTGCTATAAGTGTGGATCGGCCGACCACTTTAGGAAGGATTGCGAGGAAGCTTGAGCAGAATGTGAGTCGAGTGGAAACTCGGGTGCTACCATCGCTCGAGGTAGGCCACCTAGAAATATGGGCAATGTCGGTGGCGGTCGAGAGGATCTAGAGATGCTACCATCGATCTGAGGCTCGTGCTCTGCGAGGACTTATGCCATCGCGCACGCGAGGATCTTGCCTCTCCGGATGTCATTACGGTGCTTTCACCCTTTTCAATACTAAAGTGATTGCATTGATTGACCCTGGTTCTACTCAATCTTATATATGTGAAACCTTAGCATCCATAAGACTTTGCCTATTGAGTCTCTCGAGTTTGTAATCCGGTGTCAAACCCTTGGGTCATTACGTGCTTGTCAACAAAGTGTGCAAGAAAAGTCTCCTAGTGTTCCGAGGTTCTTGTTTCCGGCGGACTTGATGCTTTTGCCGTTCGATGAATTCAATGTTATTCTTGGTTTGGATGGGTTGACCATGCACGATGCGGTCGTAAATTGCAAAAGCAAGACTATTGATTTGAGGTCTTGCGAATAACGAGATAATTCGGGTTAAGTCTACGGACTTAAAGGGTTGCCACCGTAATATCGCAATGTTGGCCCGAAAGTATGTAAGAAAAGAGTGAAGCGTACACGGCGTCGTGCTCGATGACAAGGAATCGAAAAGAAACCCGAATCTGTGCCGTGGTTTGTGAATACCGGATGTTTTCCACGAAGAATTGCGGGTTTACCACTGTTCGGAAATAGAATTTGGCATCGAATTGGTACTGGTACCACTCAATTTCGATAGCTCCGTATCGTATGGCACCAACGGAATTAAAGGAGTTGGAAGCTCGATTGCAAGAATTGGTGGATAGAGGTTTTGCTCGCCGAGTTTTTCGCCTTAGGTGCGCCGGTGTTGTTCGTGAAAAGAAGGATGGAACCATGCGGTACGTGCATCGACTATCGTCAGCTTAATAAAGCGACGATAAAGAACAAATATCCGTTGCCACGTATTGACGACTTGTTCGACCAACTGAAGGGAGCCTCGGTGTTCTCGAAAATAGATTTGAGATCGGGCTACTATCAATTGCGAATCCGAGATTCGGACGTGCCCAAGACCGCCTTCAGAACGAGATATGGTCACTATGAGTTCCTAGTGATGCCGTTTGGGCTCACTAATGCCCCTGCGGTATTTATGGATTTAATGAATCGGATCTTTAGACCATATTTGGATCGATTCGTAGTCGTGTTCATTGATGACATCTTGGTCTATTCAAGAAATGAGACCGAACATGCTGAACACCTGCGGTTAGTCTTTGCAAATTTTACGGGACAAGCAATTATATGCTAAGTTCAGCAAGTGTGAGTTCTGGTTAAGAGAGGTTAGCTTATTGGGTCATGTGGTATCTGCATCGGGTATTCGAGTCGACCCGAATAAAATTTCAGCCATACTTAATTGGAAGCCTCAGAAATATTCTGAGGTTCGGAGCTTTTGGGGCTTCTTAGGTTATTACCAACGATTTGTAAAGGCTTCTCAACGATAGCCACGCCGATGACGGCTTACTCCAAAAGGACGTTAAGTTCGAATGGACGGAGAAATGCCAAAAGGTTTCGATCAACTGAAAACTTATTTGATGAAGCCCCAATTCTAGTGCAACCCGAGTCCGCAAGGAGTTTGTCATCTATAGCGACGCCTCTCTACTTGGGTTAGGTTATGTATTAATGCAAGAAGGTCGAGTTGTGGCCTATGCGTCGAGGCAATTAAAGCCACATGAGAAAAATTATCCGACTCATGATCTCGAGTGGCCGCCATCGTATTCGCCTTAAAGATTTGGCGACATTACTTATTTGGTGAAAGGTGCCATGTATACTCGGATCACAAAAGTCTCAAATATTTGATGACCCAAAGAGACTTAAATCTGCGACAAAGACGTTGGCTCGAGTTGTTAAAGGATTATGAGTGATCATTGACTATCACCCGGGAAAGGCGAATATGGTTGCGGATGCCTTGAGTCGTAAATCGTTATTCACTTTCTGACGATGAATGTGCACTTGTCCGTCCGATCCGACGGTGTGTTAGTGGCTGAATTGAAAGCCAAACCATTATTGACACACCAAATTCGAGAAGCTCGAGAAAGTCGACGACGAGTTGGTTGCAAAATGGGCTGCGTGTGTTCGAACAAGGACTCGGAGTTTCAAATCGACGATGACGATTGTTTGAGGTTCAAAAGTCGTCGGTGTGTCCCAAAGAATTGAACTCATTTCGATAATTTGAATGAAGCCCATTGTAGCCGAATGGCAATCCACCGGAGTACGAAGATGTACAACGATTTGAAACGTCGGTTTTGGTGGCATGGTATGAAACGAGACATCTCCGATTTTGTTTGAGATGTTTAATATGTCAACAAGTGAAAGCGGAACATCAAGTGCCTTCGGATTACTTCACCGATCACGATACCCGAGTGGAAATGGGATTGAGTCACAATGGACTTTGTGTCCGGACCGCCATTGTCGACAAGTAAGAAGGATGCGATTTGGGTTGTTGTTGATAGATTGACTAAGTCGGCTCACTTTATCCTGTGCGCACGGATTTTTCATTAGATAAACTAGCTGAATTGTACGTTTCTCAGTTGTGAGATTACACGGGTATCGATTTACATTGTGTCGGATAGAGATCCGAGGTTCACCTCGCGATTTTGGAAGAAATTGCAAGAAGCTTTGGGTACCAAGTTGCATTTCAGCACCGCCTTTCACCCCAAACCGATGGTCAATCCGGCGGATAATTGAGATACTTGAGGATATGTTGAGATGTTGCATCCTCGAGTTCGATGGTTCATGGGAATGGTACCTACCTTTGATTGAATTAAACACAACAATAGTTTTCAATCAAGTATTAAGATGGCACCTTACGAGGCTTTGTGCGGGCGTAAATGCCGTACACCATTGTTTTGGACCGAGCTCGGTGAAAACAAAATTTTCGGAGTGGATTTGATTAAAGATGCTGAGCAGAAAGTAAAAGTAATCCGTGAAAGTCGAAAATAGCCTCCGATCGTCAAGTCGACGCGGATTTGAAACGAAAGGACATTGAGTATCGGTGGGAGATAAATTGTTTCTTAAGGTTTCGCCTTGGAAAAGATACTCGATTCGGTAGTAAGGGCAAGTTGAGCCCGAGGTTCATTGGACCATATGAGATATCCGAGCGAGTCGGTCCGGTGGCATATCGTCTAATTTTGCCCCCGAACTCGAAAGGTTCACGATGTCTTTCACGTTCGATGCTTGACGCTATAGATCCGATCCATCGCACGTGATTAGTCCATCGAAATTGAAATTCAAGCTAATATGAGTTATGAGGAAGAACCGATTCGTATCCTATCACGAGAAGTGAAAGAGTTGTGAAACAAGCGGGTTCCGCTAGTAAAAGTGTTATGGCTCAAGCACGGGATAGAAGAAGCTACTTGGGAGACCGAGAACTCTATGAAAGAGCGATATCCAAACCTATTTACGGTAAGATTTTGGGACGAAAATTTCTTAAGTGGGGAGAGTTGTGACAGCCCAAAATTGACCCTAGTCGGAAGGTGGTCTCGGGACCACAAAACCGAGGCATAAAAATAATTAAAATTTATTTTGATGCCTATAATATGTGTGTGCTCATGTATGACATTTTATGATGATTGATTTAGTGTTATAAGGGTGAATTCCACAAGAAAGGACTTAGTAATGAACTTTGAAAGTATGATAGGGAAATGTGTGATGACTAATTAAAGCATGCATGCAAAATAATGGACTTGCATGTCAAATTCCCCTTTATAGGTGGTGGCGGCCATGACAAGGGAGGATGGGCTAAACATGTCATGAAACATGTTTTGTTGGTGCATTAGGGTGAAATAATAAACAAAGGTGTATGGGTGATAAAAAATGAAAAAAAATGTGTGTGAGTGTGGTAATCCCCCATTGCCGTGAGTTGTAGAGAAGGAAAGAAAAAATTTTGTTCATCCTTTCTTTGAGCCAAAACTAAGGAAGAAGGAGGATTTTTGCTTCATGCTTGGTTTGGAAGAGATCTAGAAGGAGATTTGGCCAAGTTTGCATCAAGATTAAGGTATGTATGAGGTTGTGTTAGGAGTTTCATGCATGTTTTGGTTGCTAACTTGATGTGCATGTTAGCCATGGCTCAAATCTTTGTTAAGCCATGGAAATGGTATTTGGCCAAAGTTGTTATGGTGATAAAGCCATTGCATGCTAAGTGTGAAGCTTGATGATGATGCATGCAATGATGGATTGTCTACTCTTGAGCAAGATTTTGAGCCTTCTTTTGATTTATCATGATTGAAGTTGAAAAGGAGCATGATTGTCATATTCGGCCATTCATGAGCATGGTTCATGCTTCTTGCATGTTAGTTAAAATTTGTATTTTGGATGGCTATGGACACCTTGAAAATTCGGCCATGCTCATATTGTATATATATGTTTGCACATGATGTTTTGGCTATGAAGTAAGTGATGAATAAGTTGGTTTAAAGAAGAAGATGTTGAAGAATAATTGTGAAATTTCAAGCACAATTTGCCTAGCACACATATAAGTGCTTGATGCTATATTATAAGTTTTGAGCCACAATATGCAAAGCATTAACTAGTAAAATGCATGCTGTTTTGTGAGGTATTAAGTGCATAATTGGCCTCAACATGTACATGAATATTCGGCCTTGGGTAGCCTATTGAAGGCCTTAGCATTTCCTTGATGCTCAAATAAATTGTATTGAATTGCTTGATGTAGTATAAAATGTGCATGACCATTGTGTATTCAAGCTAAAGAGTGGCCATATGACCATTTAAAATCCTTGTCATATTCGCCATAAGCAAGCACAATGAGGTTTTAATAAATTGAATTTGTTTGAATTAGCTCAAGAGCTAAGAGGGCCACAATTGGACAAGGGAAGGAAAAGGTGATCGAATAGCGAAAAAGCCGTTCGACAACATCCGAGGTAAGTCCTCAAGAAGTGATCTTACTTGAATTATGTAAGATGAAACATGGATGTGTATGATTATTGATCATGTGTGTATGAGTATTTGAATTCCACCGGGCTAAGTCCGGCGAATATGCTAATGATTATAATTGTGTTTGAGCCTTAGTAACGAAAATGAAATATGTATGTCCAATGATTATTGATGTATGTGTGCATGAGAAATTGAATGATATCCGGCTAAGCCCCAAGACAATTATGCTGAAATTTATATCGGGTTAAGACCCAAGGCAATTGTGCTAGTAGCTATATCCGGGCTAAGACCGAAGGCATTCGTGCAAGTTGTTAAATCCGGGCTAAGACCGAAGGCATTTGTGCAAATCGTGATATCCGGGTAAAGTCCGTTGGCCTTGGTGCGGGTTACCATAACCGGGCTATGTCCGAAGGCGATTGAGCAGTACCGACATCCGGATAAACTCGAAGGTATGTGATTTGAAAATTATGAGCTTGCTGGAAAATTTCAGCTAATGCACTTGTGAAATTTCCCAATGATAAGGTAAGTGCGGTGTGTGCTTTGCGCTAGGAGTAGAGCGTATGAATATCCGCTCCTATGATGGAGCGAGTTATCGGCCTTAATGAAGCCGTTATTTGTGTATGAACATAAGAGTTGGGATGGTAAAGTAAGTATGATTATGTGAATGCGCATTAATGAAATGATGCATTTAACTATGTGAATGTATTGCTGTAATTAGAGTTGATTATATTCCTTGAGACTTACTAAGCATAAAAATGCTTACTCATTTGCTTTGGCTCTCGGTTTTCTAGATTTCGCTCGATAGCAATCGGATTCGGGATCGTTGAAGTCGAAGTCATCCACACTATCAAGCCCCCATTTTGGTATAAATTCTTGGTTGAACTTGAAATGGCATGTATAGGACTACCCTTGTTTGTTAAATATGTGGTGATGTAAGTATGTACGGCCATGCGAAAATGGCTCGAAAAGGAACATGAACTTAGAATAATTGTGGTTTGTATGTATATATTTGGTGTCATGATGTGGCTATGGCTTGGAAATGGGAATGTTGGTCATATGATCAGCCATTGGCATGGTTAAAATGATCATATATGAACCTATGTATGGCAAAGACTAGTTGGTTCATGGAGACTACCAAATAGGTAAGACCTACCTTAAAACAGATGCTGCCAGCTGCAGTGACGTGAATGTGAAAAATCACCAAAATTCGTAGAAATGGAATTAAATAGTGAATAAGCTATGTAAATGAACCTTGATGAGTCTATTTTCATATGGAAGAAACGAAATGGTCATAGGAGTTACATGTTAAGAGATATTAATGCTATTGTGAGACAGGGCCAGAACTGTTTCTGGGTTCCCTGTCGCAACTTTAAAAATTTACTATAAATTATCCAGAAAGAATTAGGCGACATACCTTATATGTACAGATTCCATTTTGAGTCTAGTTTCATTAGAAACAAACTACACCAGCATTAAAGCCCTGTACAGAGAGATATTCAAGTTATACCGCGCGAAGGTCAGAGCAGTCGATCCCTGTAACATGGGTGACTTTAACTAATAAACTGTACCAATTGGCCCATCCAAAAATTCTAGAAATAAATCCATGGATGGATATATGAGTCAAAATTCAGGGAAAATTTACGAAACCAGTTTTCGAGTTTTGAAACTCGAGATATGATTTTTAAGGCGACGGTGATGCAGTCTTCCAGCCTGACTGGAAATGTCAAATTGGTGGGCAAACCATGTGAACTTGGCTTGTTAACCCCTCGTGTCCGACACCGGCAATGGTCTCAGGTTCGGGGTGTTACAGTTAGGGTAAGTCTACTAACAGGGCCTGTTATGGATGCGGTTCGAAGGACCACTTCATTAGAGATTGCACGGAGCTTGATGAGAAGAATAAGATGCAAGGTGCAAGACCTAGTGGAGTGACAGCTAGAGGTAGACCACCGAGAATTTCAGGAGGTAGGGGTGGTAATCAGAGAGGGGCTTCTGATACGGCTGTTCGATCCGAGACCCGTACTCCTGCTAGAGCATATGCCATTCGCGCACGAGAGGAGGCATCCTCCCCTGATGTTATCACTGGTACTTTCACTCTCTTTGATACTAGTGTGATTGCGTTGATTGACCCTAGCTCTACTCATTCATATGTATGTGAAACCTTAGCATCCAGTAAGACTCTACCTGTTGAGTCTACTGAGTTCGTAATTCGAGTGTCAAACCCTTTGGGTCAATACGTACTCGTTGATAAAGTGTGTAAGAGATGCCCTTTAATAATCCGAGAATCCTATTTTCCGGCCGATTTGATGCTTTTACCGTTTGGCGAATTCGATGTTATTCTTGGTATGGATTGGTTGACCGTACATGATGCAGTGGTGAACTGTAAAAGGAAAACCATTGATTTGAGAAGTGCAAATAATGAGGTAGTCCGAGTTGAGTCTACTGATTTAAAGGGGGTACCAGCGATAATATCTTCAATGACCGCTCGGAGATATGTGAAAAAGGGGTGTGAAACATACCTTGCGTATGTGTTTGATAGCAAAGAGGCAGAAAGGAAACCGAATCGATACCGATGGTTTATGAGTATTCAGATGTTTTTCCGAGGAGTTACGGGGTTGCCACGGTTCAAGAGGTGGAATTGACATCGAGATTGTACACGTACCACGCCAATCTCAATAGCCCCGTATCGTATGGCATTAACGGAATTAAAGGAATTGAAAGTTCAATTGCAAGAATTGATGGATAGAGGTTTCGCTCGACCGAGTTTCTCTCCATGGGGCGCACCGGTATTGTTTGTGAAAAAGAAGGATGGAACCATGAGATTGCGCATTGACTATCGTCAGTTGAATAAAGTGACCATAAAGAATAAATACCCGTTGCCACGTATTGATGATTTGTTTGATCAATTAAAGGGAGCCTCAGTATTTTCCAAGATAGATTTGAGATCTGGTTATTATCAGTTTAGGGTTCGAGACTCGGACATACCCAAAACCGCTTTTAGAATGAGGTACGATCACTACGAATTCTTAGTAATGCCGTTTGGGCTCACTAATGCCCCTGCGGTATTTATGGATTTAATGAATCGAGTATTCAGGCCATACTTGGATCGATTTGTGGTTGTGTTTATTGATGATATTTTAGTTTATTCACAAGGTGAAGCCGAACACGCCGAGCATTTGAGGTTAGTGTTACAGATTTTGCGAGACAAGCAGTTATACGCAAAATTCAGCAAGTGTGAATTTTGGTTGAAAGAGGTTAGCTTTTGGGGCACGTGGTGTCCGCGATCGGTGTTAGAGTGGATCCGAACAAAATTTCGCCATACTCGATTGAAACCTCCGAGGAATGTTCTTGAAGTTAGGAGCTTTTGGGCCTTGCCGGATACTACCGACGGTTTGTAAGGGGATTCTCGATGATAGCTGCACCGTTGACGAAACTACTCCAAAAAGATGTTGAGTTTGAATGGACTGAAAACTGTCAGAGGAGTTTCGATCGACTAAAGACCTGTTTAACCGAAGCTCCAATGTTAGTACAACCGAGTCCGCAAAGAGTTTGTCATTTATAGTGATGCATCCTTACTTGGGCTAGGTTGTGTGTTGATGCAAGAAGGTCGAGTTGTGGCTTACGCGTCGAGGCAATTAAAGCCGCATGAGAGAAACTATCCGACCCATGATCTTGAATTGGCGGCCATAGTGTTCGCCCTGAAAATATGGCGGCATTACTTGTTTGGGGAAAGGTGTCATATTTATTCGGACCATAAAAGTATTAAATATTTGATGACACAAAGAGATCTAAATCTGCGACAAAGACGTTGGCTTGAGTTGTTGAAAGACTATGAACTTGTCATTGATTATCACCCGGGGAAGGCTAACGTGGTGGCCGATGCTTTGAGTCGTAAAGTACTGTTTGCTTTGAGAGCGATGATTGCTCACCTATCCGTTTCGCCCGATGAGGTGCTAGTAGTTGAATTAAAGGCTAAACCATTATTGATTCATCAAATACTTGAATCCCAGAAAGTCGACGCTGAATTGGTCGCTAAACTAGCTGAATGTGCCTCGAATGAGGAATCGGAGTTTCGGATTGACAATAATGATTGCTTGACATTCAAGGGTCGATTATGTGTTCCAAGAAATTTGGAACTTATTTCGATGGTTTTGAATAAGGATCATAGTGGCCGAATGTCTATCCACCCGGGTAGTACTAAAATGTACAACGATTTGAAACGTCAATTTTGGTGGCCGGGTATAAAACGAGACATTTCTGAATTTGTTTCAAGGTGTTTGATATGTCAACAAGTAAAAGCGGAACATCAAGTGCCATCGGGATTACTTCAGCCAATCATGATACCCGAATGGAAATGGGATCGAGTGACAATGGACTTTGTATCTGGGTTACCTTTGACTCAGAGTAAGAAAGACTCGGTCTGGGTTATTGTTGATAGATTGACCAAGTCTGCTCATTTTATCCCTATCCATACAGATTTTTCGCTCGATAAATTGGCAGAATTATACATCTCCCAAATTGTTCGATTGCATGGGGTACCTATTTCTATCGTGTCGGATAGAGACCCAAGATTTACATCGCGATTTTGGAGGAAGTTACAAGAAGCGTTGGGTACTAAGATGCATTTTAGCACCGCATTTCATCCCCAGACTGATGGCCAATCTGAACGAATAATTCAGATACTCGAGGATATGTTGAGATGTTGCGTCTTAGAGTTTTGTGGTTCATGGGAAAGATATTTGCCTTTGATTGAATTCGCTTACAACAATAGTTTTCAATCAAGCCTTAAGATGGCATCTTACTAGGCCTTATACGGTCGTAAATGTCGTACCCCATTATTTTTGACTGAACTTAGTGAAAGTAAAATTTTTGGGGTTGATTTGATTAAGGATGCTGAGCAAAAAGTTCGAGTAATTCGTGAAAGCTTGAAAGCCGCTTCGGATCGTCAAAAGTCGTATGCGGAATCGAAAAGAAAAGACATTGAATATCAGGTTTGAGACAAAGTATTTCTCAAAGTTTCACCCTGGAAGAAGGTGGTTAGATTTGGTCGTAAGGGCAAACTAAGTCTGAGGTTCATCAGTCCGTATGAAGTATCCGAACGAGTTGGGCCAGTCGCATACCGGTTAATTTTACCCCCTGAGCTTGAAAAGATTCACAACGTTTTCCATGTCTCGATGCTTCGACGATATAGGTCCGACCCGTCGCACGTAATCACTCCATTTGAGATCGAGATTCAGCCTAACTTGAGTTATGAAGAAGAACCGATTCGCATTTTGATGCGTGAAGTAAAAGAGTTACGAAATAAGAAAATCCCATTAGTGAAGGTGTTGTGGCATAAACACGGAATCGAAGAAGCCACTTGGGAACTTGAGGACTTTATGAAGGATCGTTATCCGAACTTATTCACCGGTAAGATTTTGGGGACGAAAACTCCTTATGTGGGGAGAGTTGTAATGACCCTAAATTGACCCTAGTCGAAATGTGGTTTCGGGACCACAAAACCGAGTCATAAAATTTAGTTAAAATTTTATTTGCATACCTTATATGTGTGGTAGTACTTGTATAAAAATTTGATGTTTTAATTTTTATCTTAGGAATGTGAATCTTGCTTGAAAGGATTTAGTTGAGAGACTTAGAAAATTTGATAGGTAAATAAGTAAGGACCAAATAGTATTGAAATATGAAAATTTGGGTTTGCATGTCAAAATGCCCCAAACTATGTTGAGTGGCCGGCCAAGCATGGCTTCATTCTTCCAAGGTTATGTTATTTATTATTTAATATTGGTGAGTAATTAAAATAGAGAAGAAATAAAGATTAATAATAAGAAAATGAACAAAAAAAAAGTGTGTGTTCATCCTTGCTACCCATTTAGCCGAAAAACCAAGTAAAAGAAGGAGAGAAAAGCTTTGGAGAAATTCAGCCATAAGTGCATCTAGGTTGAGGTATGTTGAAGTTATTCCTTTAAATTCATGTATACTTTTGGTTCTTAGTTTGAATTCCATCTATCCCATGGTTGGATTTGGGGTTGTTGGAGAGTTGGGATTTGACAAAGAAGCTTAAAAATTTTAGTTGATACCTTGATGCTATTAACATGTTAGTTACATGGATGTGTTAACTTGCTTGTTATGTTAGCATGAAAGTTGAAGTTGTTAAGTCATGGTGTTAGAGCTGCCGAATTTAGGACTAAGAAGAGGATGAGTATTCGGCTAACATAGTTGAAAGGGGATGTTGCCGATTTTTAGATTTAGACCATGGGAGTGGCTATAATGGGCATTAAGATGTAGAACTTAAGAAATGTAGTTATATGTGAATTTACATGATGTCACAAATAGATGTGAAAATATATGCTAGATTAGGAAAATTTGATTAAGTGTTCATGAGATGAAATTAGGTGTTTAAAAGATGTTATTGTTGACATTGTATATATATACATACATTCGGCCATCTAATTGAGTATGAAGGTGGTGTTAAATCTAATTGTGATGCCCATTTGGAAGTGTATATATATACATATATATATATACATAAGTATGCCCGTTCGTGATGTTACCTTTAATTATGTGTATAATCGACTAAATGGGTAATTAGTGAGGATGGTTGCCGAATATACAAACATACATATGCATGTGTAATTGAATTATGAATGTTTAGCAAGAAGGTTAAACTAGTTGATTTATTCATTAAGCTCAAGGAGTTAAAGGAGGAGAATCGAGCAAGGGAAAGACGAAGGTCATCGAGTAGCCGACTTGGAACTATTTTACCCAACACAAGGTAAGTCACTAAGAATATATTTTGTATTGTTTTAAATAGACATGATGTCTATGTAATTAGGCCGAAAGGAATGATAAATTTATATACATGTATGTATGTGGTGATGAAAGTATTGAATGAAAAGAAAAGAGGTGAGATGTATATAGTTGTTGATTTCGGCACTAAGTGTGCGGGCATGAACATTTATGATCATGAGATTGGCACTAAGTGTCCGGGTTTAAAATTGGTACAGCACTAAGTGTGCGAGTTTGATTATATAGCACTAAGTGTGCGGAATCACTATTGACACTGAGTGTGCGACATTAATGAGTTGATCACGGACAGCGGATCGGGTAAGTACCTTGAGTTCATGGCTAATAGGCGCTATGTTCATATTTGGAGTTGAGCTTGGTAAGTTTAGAACCTATGTGACAATTTTAATTGAAGTCACGTACATAAGAATTATCGTGGAATAAGTGAAAGGTCATTTAGTTGTATGATTGTAACGAAAACAAAATGATGTATACAAATGCCCCAAATATCCTATTGATTAGTATATGGAATGTGAATGTGTAACTTGGTATGAGATTGAACCGAAAGGTCTAAAGAACTATGGTATAGTTCGGTTTGGATGGAGTAATTAGCCTCGTTTCATTTTGTTTCCTCTTGTGATAATTTCATTAATGGATGGTTGTGCATTGCTTATGACTTACTGAGTTATATACTCATTCGGTGTTTGCTTGTCACCTATTTTAGGTTTCTTGGACTCGACTTTTTGCGTACTCGGGACCGTCATCGAAGTCATCACACCGGCTAGCAACTTTTGGTATCTTCTTTTAGTTGGTCTAGGAGAACATTTTGGCATGTATAGGCTATTATGTTTTGTTGAAATTTGGTATGTAAACTTTAGCCATGTGAAAATGGCATAATGTTCGGTTGGATTTGGCTCTATGATGTTTGGACACAAGTCTTGGTAATTCGGTTTTGGTTGAGTATTGGTTGAGGCCTACTCGATTATTATGCCATATGTCATGGCTGATTTATTTTTGGTGTTAAATTCATGATTTGGTAATAGTATAGTAGGGAGATGCTCGGTGATGATTGACCTTTGGCATGGCTAGTCATGGTCATAAGTTGTAATATGTATGATGAATTATTAGGAGATCAAGGAAAAAAATAATATCATGAAATAGGCATAGTTTGCTTTAGTAACAGTCTTGACAGCAGCAGTGATGTGAGATTGAAAATCACTAAAAATAGTAGAAATGGAATTAAATAATGAATAAATTATGTAATAGAAGCTTGACGAGTCTATTTCCATATGGAAGAAACGAAACTACCATATGAGCTGTATGTTAGGAGATAATTAAATTCTCGTGAAACAAGGCCAGAGCGATTTCTGGATCCCCTGTTTCAACTTAGAAAATTTACCGTAAATCTTATTGAGATAATTAGAGGTCGTGCCTTATATGTACAGATTCGTTATCGAGTCTAGTTTCATTAGAGACAAACGCCATAGGCATTGAAGCCCTTTACAGGGAGATATTTAAATCGTAAGGTACAGAGGTCAGTGTAGTCGAACCTTGAAACAGGGAAGACTTTAATGAATAAAATGTACTAATTGGCCCAACCAAAAATTCTACAAAAATTCCCCTATATAGATATATGAGTCTAGTTTCGGAGAAAATTTACAGAATTGGATTTTGAGTTCCAGAACTCAAGATATGGTTTTTAAAGCGACTACGATACAGTTAGCCAGCTTGCCTGGAACAAAAAAAAATAATAAATAGGGGGAAATAAATGAAGTAAGCTCGGTAACACCTCATATTCGATTTCCGGTAACGGTCACAGGATTGGGGTGTTACACAATCAACATTCAGTGCATATCAGCTTCAGCCCAACTCTACTTGTACTAGATAAATCTACCTAGAACAAAGGAAAAGATAAAACTTAGGGCTGTTGGAATTATCCTGGAAAACAAAATGAAAGCAATTTAAAAAGAAGCAAAGGAGGAAACCCTAGGGCGTGAGCTGCAGGTAGAGAAATTGAAGCAAATTAGAATGTAGTGAATGATTAGAGAATGAAAGAAAAAAAGATGTAGGCAATCCTTTTCAGCCACCATAGGACATTGTACAATTGCAGTGTGAATTGGACAAACGAACGTTGCCTTCCCAATGTTCTTCCATTATTTCATTCTGTTCCTTCATGAATTACAATGATGAAAATGATGTTTGAGTTGAATTTTATTTGCCAACCTATGAGTGAAATCTCATAGGGTTAGGATTACTTTGATGAAATTTAACCGTCTTTAATGGCTGAAGTATATATCAAAGTTATTTTATTGTTTCATTCAATTATTTTATTCTTTACAATGTATTTGAGCAATCCTTAGACATAGTCGACTATCTAGCAGCTTTAAATTAATCTAAATTCTGAAAAGGTTGGATTAGTTGGACCATGGGTGAATTATATGAGCAAGTATTCGATAGATACTTGCAGTAAACTCTAGACATAGAGCAGCATTCATAGAAGGAAACATTGTAGGGTACCGTGTTAAAACCCTATAGACACAAGCAAGGTAACTTGAGGTTTTTGCCTTCGAAAGAAGCAAGCCACTTAAGTACTTTTTTTAGCAGTAGGTTAATTCTGATTTTGCTGCAATTTTTCGGTAATTCTCTGTAACCCTATTCCAACAAAGGATACGGGTTAGGGGTGTTACAATGAATTCTACCAATGGTCAACTGAACGTCGTGCATATGGTTAAAGACCATCTACAGAGAAGGTTGTCTATGAAGATGACAGATACAAACAATTATTGGTGAAACACCTCTTACCCGTATTCAACGCCAGAACAAGGTACGAGGCATTGCTGGACATAAACTCACACAATCATACAAAACTGAGACATGAATTTCTATCCCATTTAAAACTTTTCATTCACATGTATATCCTCCCTTATATGGGCCCTCAAGGCCCAAAACATACATTGGGTGTGGTTCAGGACCAAACCGAGAACTTTTAGAACTTTTACAACACTTAGAAAATTTTCTTATTTTGGAGGGTCACACGCCCATGTGGGTAAGCTGTGTAGCTCTCTGCTTATGATGTCATCAACTAAATTGAGGTCACACAGGAAAGTCACACACCCGTGTGCTTAGCTGTGTCCTCCACACGGCTGAGACACACAGCTGTGTCTCTGCCCGTGTTTACTACTGAGCATTCTGTTTTACCAAATTAGGGTGCAAGGGACACATGGCCGGATCACACACCCATAGGGGCAGACCGTGTGTCACACACGGTCTAGACATACTCTCATGCGCCTACCCGTGTGGATAACTTTGAGTCTATTTCCAATCTAGTTGCCACCCTTATTTGCACATACACATACATGACTTCAAAGGCACTTAGCATGGCATAAGTGAGCACTTAAACATACACAAACAAGACATGGTCATGATCATTTCATCTTTACTTATACATGGATAAGACTTCACACTTTGTCAAGCCCTACTTACCAATTCTTATTTAAGCCATAGTTATCATCATACTAAACAAATCCCAATTAGATCATCAAACATTCATAGCTACGACACATCTCATCACATACACACAACCACCAACCATATCACAATTGCATGGGCACATGCATACTTAAATAAATAGGATAACAACCCAATAATCAATATGAGCCACATCTCATGGCCTTATACAAAATGAGTCAAATATCAATATAAGCCAAAATAAGCCAATTTACATTGCTTCACAATACATCAAACCCTTAACCATTACAAGCCAGTGCCTTTGGCTAAATCGTAATGACACATTCACAATTGACTAAGTCCTGATACATGCCATAAACTTAAGAGGTTTGTATTCATTTTCACCCACGATGATAGCTTGATAGTATGATGACATCTCCGGTAGTGTGACAGCCCTAATTTGACCCTAGTCGAAAAGTGGTTATAGGACCACAAAACCAAGTCACAAAATTATTTAAATGCTCTTTTCTATGTTTATTATATGTGAAGTATCATGTGTGAAAGTATCACGTCTTAATTTTGTCATTTGGATGTGAAATTATTAAAATGGACTTATGTGTGAAACTTTGAAAATGTGATAGGTTAAATTGTAGTGGTCAAATAATGTATGGTTTAAAAAAATGTGGACTTGCATGTCAAATTCCCCACTTTTGAGATAGTGGCCGGCCATGATGATATTTGATACAAACTATATGTATTTTATATTAGTATTATAATAACTAAATGGTTTTATAATATAAAATAAAGATAAGTAAAATAGCTAAAGGGTGAAAAAAAACAAAGTGCTCATCTTTGTTTCTTCTTAGCCGAATTTAAAGAAAAAAAAAGGGAGCTAAGCCATTCGTTCACCTTTAAGCTTGAATTAAGGTAAGTAATTCATGTTAGTTCTTGAAATTTTAGCATATTTTAAGCTAGTTACTAAGTCCCTTACTTAGCCCATGTCAAAATTTTGAATTTTGTGGTGATATGAGCAATCGGCCATGGAAGAATTTGAAGGGAATGGTTTTTGTCTTTATGTTTTAATGAGTAATTGTGGATGGGTGAAGTTTGAGCTAGTTAAATGTTCATATAGGTGGATTAGATGATAAGGGGAAATCGGCTTGTGTGTATGTGTAGTTGCCGAATGTGAATTTAGATAACATTTGAGTAATGTTTGCATTTTAAAATGATGGAATGGAGATTTAAGCTTGATAAAATTTTGTTAAGAATGAATGAAAGAAATATGTGTATTCGGCTATGGATGATTGGATAATAAATTGGTGTGGATGCTTTGAATGAGATATGAACAATTACAAGTTGAATTTAAGGTTTGTTAAATTTGTCCATATCATTGCCGAATGAGTTTAATGGTTAAAGAAAATTGTTAAGTGCTTAGTTAATGTGCATTCGGTCATTTAGGATGAGTATACATTTGATAATGTTTTGATGCTTTGAAATGGAATTTAATTATTAAATGAGCTCTAAGCTTGTTGAATTTTGAGATGTGATTGGGAGCAAATTTGACATGAGCATATTTTGCTAATGACATGTTGATAAATGTTGAGTTATTGTACCATGATATTAACTTAGTTATCAAGTTGCCGAATGTGCTTATAAGTGAAGTTATGTTATAATTGAGCTAAGTGTGGCTAGTAAAACCTATTTAGTTTTCTTGCTATATTTGACCATAAATATGTTCGAGTGATTTCGATTATAGCTTAACGTTTAGTTAAGCATGATTGATGCTTTTAATTTTATAGTTGTATAACTGAATTTGTTTTGGTTGAGTGATTCTATTATTAAGCTTAAAGGCATTCAGTCATGAGATGGATTAAGGTGAATAAATGTTTATTTGTTTCCTTGAATTAAGCTCAAGAGCAAAGGGAGCCAAATTCGGATAGGGGGAAAGCAAAAGTATTTGATTAATCAACCTGTAATTGTTCAATGACATTCAAGGTAAGTTCTTAAGTGTTTAAGCTTGATTCTTTTTATATGACTAAGAGTTAAATTAATATGGCAAAGAGAATGTTAATTTTATTTAGTTAATGTACCGAATATATAATGATTTAAGTCTATAAGCCGATTATGGCTATTATGCTTAAGTTGAATTGGATTTGGAAATTTGATGCACTGAATGAGTGCTACAATGAATAAAATATGCAGTATATGTGCTGGAAGAGATATCGCGATTTGTGATTATTGAATATCTAAAGGAAACCATGATGTGTATAAAATTATTATTAGTCATATGTGGTAGCCGAATGTGGCTTGGTACTAAAGTGCTTAAATGTGAACTTCGATGAGGTAAATGTTAGTGATCAATGATATAAGTTATACATTATAATATATATTCGAGTTTCAAACCTAGCAAGCCTTGTACTGGTGATGAATTTCGAGTTTTGAGCCTAGCAGGCGTAATGCCGGTGAAATGATATCGGACTTAAAGGTCTAGCAAGCTTTAAGCTGGTGAATATTATCGGGCTCCAAGCCTAGCAGGCGTAATGCCAGTGAAATGATATCGGACTTAAAGGTCTAGCAGGCTTATTGCCGGTGATGAAATCAGGTTATTACCTAGCAGGCAAATTGCCGGTGAACTATTAAAAGTGTGGTGCTATAAGGCTATGAGCTAATACGATATGTGGATTCATTCCATAAAGTAAATTATTCAGGTACGAACGACCTAATTATGTACATGTGAATTAAATGAATTTGATGATTGATGTGAATCAAACATATGAGAAATGGTTTCATGTTTATGTTCAACTATGAGACCTTGTGTTAGATCAGCAATTGAATTTGTGTAATACATTAAGTTGACCAAGTATATGTTATATACCTGTATATGTTAGATTGATCGGAATTGAATCATGGATGTGAAATGAGAAGTATATGTGAAGATGTTATATATATCTGAAATAGAATTTATGGTGACCTTATAATCATAGGTCCATGCTTGTGATGAATAAAAATGTGATGAAATTGAATGGTGATATACATGTTTAAATAATATGAATGCAAAGAATGTGTGAAAGAGTAAATTTGTAATAAATCTGCTTGGGACAGTAGCAGTAACATGATTTTTAAAAATCACCATAAATTGAGGGAGTTGAGTTAGAGGCTGAATAAATTATGTAATTAAAGCTTAATGAGTCTAGTTTCTTATAAAAAAAACTGTGTAAGAAAAAGAATCTCCGATAATGATATATTTGAAGTGATGTGGGACAAAGTCAAAATGACTTCTAGATCCCCTGTTCTGTTTTTATAAAATCATTATAAATTGTAAAAAAATAGTCATAAGATAAAATTTATATTCATAGACTCCTTAATGAGTCTAGTTTCAAATGAAATAAACAAGAACATATTTTGAATTCTATACAATGATAAATTTGATTCATAGTTAAGAGTGGTCAGAATAGTCAAATAGTGAAACAGGGGAAACTTTAAGAAAATCTGGTATTGAATGGCCAAACCAAAAATTCTGAAAATTTTATGGATAAAATATATATGAATCTATTTTCAAGGAAAATTAACAACACTTGATTTGGAGTTTCTTAGCTCTAGTTATAAATAATTTACCGATTGTTGCTCAGGAAGATAGATTGTAGTGAATTTGTGATTATGTTGCAAACATTGATAAAACTTGTTAATGAGTTGCTAATTGTTTTCTTATGAACTTACTAAGCTTTGAAGCTTACTCCCCGTTCTCTTTCCCCATTTCTTATAGGTCTGTACAATAGCTCGAGTTGGAAGGGCCGGAGATAACACCACACTATCGAGTTATCATGTGAGGTGAGAAGGATAGTAAATCATTAAGGTTTAAGGCATGTATAGGGGACTCCATTTTTCTGAGTGTGAGTTATGTATAATGATAATGTGTAATCATATGATATAATTTCATTGTTTATAAAGTTTTGAATGTATGAATAATTGTATGAGTGTTTAGGATTGTTCAGGGTGGCAAATGGCTTGTCATATAGCTTAGAAGTGTCCACATGGATAGATACACGGGCGTGTATCTAGGCCGTGTGATACATGGTCACACCATACGGGTGTGTTCTTTGGACGTGTGTCCCCTGCAACTTAAACCCCTATTTTGTTTTGGTAACACGGCCGTGTCTAATGTCACACGGGCGTGTGACGTAGTTAAATGCTAAATATCTTAAGTGACTGAAGGGTCTCGGTCTATCTCTGAACCCACTTATATGTGTGATATGGGCCCGATACGTAAATATATAAGAAAATTGAAATCAGATGTATTCCGTGAAGGTAAGTTTTGAATGCCACAGTCTGAAATAGTGTAGAAGTGTTCGGTAGCACCTTGAACCCTGCTCCGGCGTCGGGGATGGGTGAGGGGTGTTACAGGTGTCCTCCAACCCGAGCTAGCTAAATTAACCTATAAGAGATTGGAAAGGAAGGGGAGTAAGCTTCAAAGTGTAGTAAGTTCATATGAAAATAATGAGCAACTCATGCCAGTCATATACTATGCTTGACAATATAAGCACATATAACCTATTCACATGTTTACTCTTTTTTGATTTATTAAAATAATTTAACATTACTCGACTTTCAGTCTAGCAGCCATAATTTCTCCATTGCAGCATGTTTCATAATTAGCAAATCATTTTAAACATCTTAGTAAAAGTACACGTTACTTATGTATATTCATGTTTTCATGCATATAGCTCAACATATTTCAAATCGTAATAACTCTTTCTTTCCATACTTTCTTAACTGTTTTAATAGGCAATCAGGCCAATATTTGCTTTCACTCATAACCAATAAATCACAATTCAAATGAACAACATTTACTATCTCACCAATCAATTGGGCCTCCAACTCCTAACATATAATCATCAACCATGTTTACATACATTTATACATCATGTCCATAAATTAACAATCATAGGGCTATCTCAAAGTCACTTTCATAGTGATCATAACTCACAATATCATGAAGTCAATACGTAAAATCTTTACGTACCTACCTATACCATCTCTAACATAACCACTTACTTTCTCATCTTTGGCATACCCGTTGAACACTTGGAATACTAAATGGATACATGAAAAGTGTTTGCACATAAGTGCCACATATGTAGCTAAAGCTACCTCATATCTCATATCACATAAATGCTCTCCCTTGAGCAAGTCTTGGGCCTGCTCACATAAGCTGACGGTCAAGATGCAACTATGCAGTGCTGCTCACACAAGCTATCAGGTATCCCCAACACATGCCAGACTACCCAACCACTAGTAGATGTACAAGACTAGCACCCGGATCACATAATCACACATACATCACTGATATCCTTAGTGACATGTCACTTGTATCATATTCTATTCCTAAGGTTCAAACGAGATTTTTCTCAATTATTCAAACTTCGTCAAATACAACCATAGAATCAATCATTTATTTCATACATTGTCAAAGCATTTAGAATATTTAAAATACAAACATAACATAGCATTATTTACATACGAACTTACCTCGACACCAAAAAGGCAAAGAGGGACCTAACCGTCAATTACTCCGTAACACCCCTTACCCATATCCAAGGTCAGAACAGGGTACGAGGTCGGAACAGGGTACGAGGCATTACCAGACTTAACCATACACATAGACAAAAACCAGCCCATAAAATTTCATTTAATTCAAAAGAATCGTATTTAAAGACATATAATGTGGCATAAATGAGCACTTACACATCCATCATCATGCAATAACATGTCATTCACTTTAAACATATTTGCTTACCATCCTGTATATAATATACATTCTTACACTAACTAGAACTAGACATGCTAAATCTTACTCTCATTATATACCATCATAATGTAGTTACCAATTTGTCCATTAAACATCCATATTCAAAGCAACATTACTCATTTCCATTTAATTTATGATCCACTGGCTTGCATTTAACTTACCTGATGTATTACCAGTCATGCATAACAAACAAAGCTAACTATATCATCACATCAAAACATAGGACATGGCATGATTAATTAAACTTACAAACCATAATGGATAAGGACCACATCTCATGATCATATACGATGACTCAATGCAGACCGATACATATGGACAAAGTCATAAAAATAATACATATCAAAAACCAACTTCCTATACATGCAACTCACTTGATATTTCTAATATTTGAATTAATTCTCCCAAAAATGATAGCTTGATAGTGTGATTTTGCCTCCGACGATCTCTAACCCCGAGCCGACCTACCAAAACTGAAGAAGTAGAGAGGAGGGGTAAGCTTTACGCTTAGTAAGTCCATATGAAGTTAATAAGCAATTACCCACATGTTTTTTTTTTAAAGTAAAACATCATAATCGTACAATTTACTCTTGTTCACGTTAAGCTGTTTTACCGAGTTATAGTTACTAATTCATTTATATCTAGAGCTAAGAGACTCAAAATTAAGTTTCATTAATTTTCCTTGAAACTAGACTCATATGCCTTTCTCCCATAAAATTTCTAGAATTTTTGGTTTAGCCAATTAGTACATTTTATTCATTAAAGTTTCCCCTGTTTTGCTGTCCAATAGTTCAGACTTCTCTTTACTAAAAATTATTTTTCTAATAGTACAGAATTCGGATAATGATCTCAACAATCTTTCTAGAGAATAGTCTAATTAAGGATTTTAATAATATAAATTACAACCCATAATTATTTTTATACAATATTTAATGATTTTCTCAAATCGGAACAGGGGATCACGAAGTCATTCAAACTCTGTCTCACAACAATTTAAATATCTCATAATATAATTTTTGATTACATATACCATTTCTTCTATGTGAAACTAGACTCATTGGAATTTAACCTCATATTTTATTTAGCCCCTAATTCAAGTTCCACAATTTATGGTGAATTTCCAAAGTTGCACCACTGCAGTAACCCAAAACTGCCAAGGCTAAATTTACTCATTCATTACTATTATTCACCAAATCCATACAATATCATTTCATTCATAATGGAAAGAACACATAATAATTGTAACACCCCAAACCCGTGACCGTCACCGGATTTGACCACGTGGTGTTACCGGGCTTACTTCCCTTTATTTGTCTCTCTGAAATATTTGATTTACCTCAGCAAAGCTAGTTAACTGCGTCACTGTCACCTTAAAAGTCATATCTCGAGTTCCAGAACTCGAAAATCAGTTCCGTCAATTTTCCCTGAAACTAGACTCATAATCCCATCTACACAGAATTTTTGGTCAAGCCAATTAGTACAGTTTATTAGTTAAAGTCACCCCTGTTTCAGAGTTCGACTACACTGACCTTTGCGCATTACGACCTGGATATCATCTCGTACAGAGCTCCAATGATCATGCCGTTTGTTTCTAATGAAACTAGACTCAAAGGGGAATCTATGCATATAAGGCATGACTCCTAATTGTTTCTGGATAATTTATAGTAAATTTTCAAAGTCGAAACAGAGGATCCAGAAACTGTTCTGGCCCTGTCTCACAAAATCTCGAATATCTCTTAAAATACGACTCATATGGTCGTTTCGTTTTGTCCATATGAAAATAGATTCATCAAGGTTCAATTTCATAATTTATTCACTATTTAATTCTACTTATACTATTTTTAGTGATTTTCCATCTCACCTCACTACTGCTGGCAGCATCATTCATGAAGCAAACAATGACTATTTCATAATTCTTCCATGGCCAACTATTTCATCATACATAATACAACTATGGCCACCTTATCAAAATTAAGGTTTCTAAGGCTCGTGACTATAGGTTTTAGGATCACACTCAACCGACCACATAGGCCATTTTCGCATGGCTTAAAGTTTACAACCCACAATTCAACAAAACAAAATAGCCTATACATGCCAAATGTTCTCCTAGTTTAACTACGAAGACAATACCAAAAGATTTCCAGCCGGTGTGATGACTTCAACGACGGTTCCGAGCAAGCAAACGATACGAGTCCAAGAGACCTAAAATGGGTGACAAGAAAACACCGAGTGAGTTTATAACTCAGTAAGTCATAAGCATTCATCAACCATCCATTAATAAAATTATCACAACATGAAACGATAAACGACGCTAGGTACTCCATCCATATCAAAACTATATCATAATTCCTCGGACCTTTCGGTTCAATCTCATACCAAGTCATACATCCACATTTCATATTCCGTACAATAAGATATTTGAGGCATTTTCACACACCAACTCATTTTCACCATAATCATACAATTGCAATCATCACATAGATTTAAAGCTTACCAAGCTCAACCCCGAGCATGAGCATATTGCCAATTCGTCATGAGCTCAAGGTACTTACCCGATCCATTATGCGGGATTAACTCGATAATGTCGCACACTCAAGTGCCAATTGTAATGCAAGAGCATATAGTGAATCCGCACACTTAGTGCTATAAAATCAGCTCGCACACATAGTGCTATATAATCAAATTCGCACACTTAGTGCTATAAAATCAGCTCGCACACATAGTGCTATATAATTTGAGCTCGCACACTTAGTGCCATATATTTCCACTTGCACACTTAGTGCCATTCTCGTCACCGTACACACTTATTGCCCGCACACTTAGTGCCGAAAGCAAATTTTCTACACTTTTCACTATCTCTTTTACATTCATGAATATCATCTTTTCATACACATACATTCGTATATATTTCATCTCATTAAACACAATTGCATAGATATTACGATCATTTAATCAATAACAAATATATGCTTAATGACTTACCTTGTGTTAGGTAAAACGGTTCCAACTCAACTACTCGATGCTCTTTCCCTTGCCTTTGCTTGATTCTCCCCCTTTAACTTCTTGTGCTAAATCAATAAGTTAACTAGTTTAACCGTCTTGCTAAATATTTATATCAAAATATTAATAATTTCATAGCATAGGAGACACATGACAAATTCATATATTTCTACTTTATGCTTTTGAGCTATTCGCTAATAACCTTATGCAATCACCATACTATCGTAGTCCAATCACACATGCATATCCATACTTGGGCATTCGCAATCACCCTTGTTAATTTCTCATTTTCATCGGTTATATGTATACGTAATCCTAAGGTAATATTACGAATGGGCTTACATATATATGCATCTATGGCGAATGACCAAGCTCAACTCGACATCACATATGCTCCTTATTGATGGTCGAATATGTATATATATATATATATATCAACTATGCTATCACCTTTAACTCATCAAATCACAAAATTTTATCTCATGAACACTTGACCCATTTCTCATGAGAATGAAACAACAAATAAGATGAACATCCCATTTTACCCCATGTGGCCGAATGCACCATTTGCTACCCAACTAATGATTTCACAATTCCAACCTCATTTCAACCTCTACTTATGCCATATAACATGAAAACAACCTCTACCCCTAACTCTTGATGTACGGCTTAGTGCTCCAAATCTCCATAGTAGTCTTGAGTTTCTTGACATTGTTAAAATGTATGCAACAATTTGATAAACATGTATAAACAAAGGTTTAAACAACACTTCAAGACTCACCTCCAACTAGCAAAAGGGTTGCCGAACTTCATAAATGAAGACCTCTCTATTTCTTTCCCTTAGTTTTGGTTTTGGCAAGATGGAGAAGAAGATGAACACTCCTCTTCCATTATCTCTTTTATTAATCTCTATTTCTCATCTATTTTAATTTTACTTGCCAATATAAAATGATAAACAATGAACTTGGTGGGATGAAGCCTTGCTTGGCGGCCACTTAACATGGATTGGGCATTTTGACATGCAAATCCAATCTTTCCTATTTTAATACTATTTGGTCCTTACTCATTTACCTATCATAATTCTCTAAGTCTCTCAACTAAATCCTTTCAAGCAAAATTCACATTCCTCCTATAAAATTAAAACATCAAATTTTTATACAAGTACTATCACACATATAAGATATGCAAATAAAATTTTAAATAAATTTTATGACTCGGTTTTGTGGTCTCGAAACCACTTCCGACTAGGGTCAATTTGGGGTCACAACTCTCCCCACTTAAGAAATTTTCGTCCCGAAAATCTTACGATAAATAGGCTCGGGTATCGCTCTTTCATAGAGTCCTCAAGTTCCCAAGTGGCTTCTTCAATTCGTGTTTATGCCACAACACCTTCACTAATGGGATTTTCTTATTTCGCAACTTTTTACCTCACGCATCGAATGCGAACGGCTCTTCTTCATAGCTCAAATTAGGCTGAATCTCAATCTCGGATGAAGTGATTATGTGCGATGGATCGGACCTATATCGTCAAGCATCGAGACATGAAAACGTTAGAATCCTTTCGAGCTCGGGGTAAAATTAATCGGTATCGATGGTCCAACTCGTTCGGATACTTCATACGGACCGATGAATCTCGGACTCAATTTTCCTTACGGCCAAATCTAAGCACCTTCTTCCGTGGTGAGACTTTGAGAAATACCTTGTCTCCAACCCGATATTCAATGTCTTTCCTTTTCAAATCCGCTTACGACTTTTGGCGATCCGGCGACCTTCAAACTTTCACGAATTACTCGAACTTTTGCTCGGCATCCTTAACCAAATCAACCTCAAGATTTTACCTTCACTAAGTTCACCAGAATAGTGGGTACGGCATTTACGACCGTATAAAGCCTCGTAAGGCGCCATCTTAATACTTGATTGAAAGCTATTGTTGTAGCGAATTCAACCAAAGGTAAATACCGCTCCCATGAACCACTAAACTCAAGGATGCAACATCTCAACATATCCTCGAGTATTTGAATTATCCGTTCGGATTGACCATCGGTTTGGGGTGAAAAGTGCTAAAATGCGCTTGGTACCCAAAGCCTCTTGCAATTTCTTCCAAAATTGCAATGTAAATCTTGGGTCTCTATCCGACACGATAGAAATAGGCACCCCATGCAATCGAATAATTTGGGAGACGATAATTCGCCAATTTATCAGCGAAAAATCCGCGGACAGAATAAAATGAGCGAGACTTGGTCGGTCTATCAACAATGACCCAGATCGCATCCTTCTTACTCGTTGACAATGGCGGTCCGGATACAAAGTCCATGGTGACTCGATCCCATTTCCACTCGGGTATCGTGATCGGTCAAGTAATCCCGATGGCACTTGATGTTCCGCTTTCACTTGTTGACATATCGACACCTTGAAACAAATTCGAAATGTCTCGTTTCATACCGGCCACCAAAATTGGCGTTTGGTCATTGTACATTTTAGTACTACGGGTGGATTAACATTCGACTCATTGTGAGCCTCGTTCAAAATCATCAAACAAGTTCAATTCCTTGGAATACATAATCGACCCTTGAACGTTAAGCAATCATGGTCGTCAATTTGAAATTCGATTCCTCATTCAAACACATTCGGCTCGCTTAGCGACCAATTCAAGCGTCGACCTTCCGAGATTCGAGTACTTGATGAATCAATAACGGTTTGGTCTCTAATTCGACTACTAGCACCTCATCGGGTGAAACAGATAGATGAGCATCCATCGCTCTCAAAGCAAACAGTGCCTTGCGACTTAAAGCATCGGCCACCACGTTGGCCTTTCCCGGGTGATAATCAATGATGAGTTCATAGTCTTTCAACAACTCAAGCCAACGTCTTTGTCGCAGGTTTAAATCTCTCTGAGTCATCAAATATTTTAGACTCTTGTGGTCCGAATAAATGTGACACCTTTCTCCAAACAAGTAATGCCACCATATCTTCAAGGCGAACACTATGGCTGCTAGTTCAAGGTCATGGGTCGGATAGTTTCTCTCATGCGGCTTTAGTTGTCTCGACGCGTAAGCCACAACTCGACCTTCTTGCATCAACACACAACCTAACCCAAGCAAGGATGCGTCACTGTATATGACAAACTCTTTACCGGACTCCGGCTGTACTAGTACCGGGGCCTCGGTTAAACAGGTTTTTAGTCGATCGAAACTTTCTTGACAAAGATTCCGACCACTCGAACTTAACATCTTTTGAAGTAGTTTTGTCATTGGTGCAGCTATCATCGAAAACCTTTCACAAATCGTCGATAGTATCCGCAAGCCCCAAAAGCTCCTAACCTCGGTAACATTCCTTGAGGTTTCCAATCGACTATGGTCGAAATTTTGTTCGGGTCCACCCGACACCGATGCGGACACCACGTGCCCCAAAAAGCTAACCTCTTTCAACCAAAATTCACATTTCTTGAACTTTGCGTATAATCGCTTATCTCGTAAGATTTGCAACACTAGCCTCGGTGTTCAAAGATGTTCGGTTTCATCTCGAATAGACCAAAATGTCATCGATAAATACAACTACGAACCGATCCAAGTATGGCCTGAAAATTCTATTCATTAAATCCATAAATACCGCAGGGCATTAGTAAGCCCAAACGGCATCACCAAGAATTCGTAGTGATCGTACCTCGCTCTAAAAGCGGTCTTGGGTATGTCCGATTCTCGGACCCTTAACCGATAGTACCCGACCTCAAATCTATCTTTGAAAACACCGAGGCTCCTTTAATTGATCAAACAAATCGTCAATTCGTGGCAACGGATATTTGTTCTTTATCGTCACTTTATTCAACCGACGATAGTCGATGCACAATCTCATAGTTCCATCCTTCTTCTTCACAAACAATGCTGGTGCGCCCATGGAGAAAAACTCGGTCGAGCGAAACCTCTATCATCAATTCTTGCAATTGAACCTTCAATTCCTTTAATTCGTTAATGCCATACGATACGGGGCTATTGAGATCGGCGTAGTACCGGTACAACCGATGTCAATTCCACTTCTCGAACCGGTGGCAATCCCAGTAACTCCTCGTGAAAAACATCCAATACTCACAAACCACTGGTACCGATTCGAGTTTCTTTTCCGTCTCTTTACTTTCAAACACATATGCAAGGTATGTTTCACACCCTTTTTCACATACCTCCGAGTGGTCATAGAAGATATTATCACGACACTCCTTTTAAATCGAGAGACTCGACTCGGACTACCTCATTATTTGCACTCCTCAAATCAATGGTTTCCTTTTGCGATCCACCTTGCATCATGTACGGTCACCAATCCATACCAAGAATAACATCGAATTCATCAAATGGTAGAAGCATCGATCGGTAGGAAAGCAGATTCTTGAATTATTAGGGGCATCTCTTGCACACTTTATCAACAAGTACGTATTGACCCAAAGGGTTTGACACTGAATTATAAACTCAAGAGACTCAACGGTAGAGTCTTATGGATGCTAAGGTTTCACATACATATGAATGAGTAGAGCGGGTCAATCAATGCAATCACACTAGTATCAAAGAGAGTGAAAGTACTAGTGATAACGTCGGGGAGGATGCCTCCTCTCGTGCTGGATGGCATATGCTCTAGCAGAACACGGTCTCGGATCGGACACCAGTATTAGAGGCTCCTCTCGGCTACCACCCCTACCTCCAGAGATTCTCGGGGCCTACCTCCACCGTCGCTCCACTAGGTCTTTCACCTTGCGTCTTATTCCTCTCATCTAGCTCCGTGCAATCTCTAATGAAGTGGTCCTTGAACCGCATCCATAATGAGCCCTATTAATGGACTTACCCCAACATTCACCTAGGTGTCGTCTTCCACATTGGGGGCATTGGTCTCTCTTGACGATTATTGCCCACACTAGCTATCAAGTAGCTCGGGAGTCCGTCAATGGTCGGGCTCGATGGAAATTCCCGATCGCCTCGACTTATTAGTGTCCTCCCCGAACTTCTTTTATGCCGAGAACGGAGCTTTACTCGCCAATCTTTTACGATAATCTCGCTTCAAATTCAGCCTTCTTCTTTTCCTTTCCGAGTTTTTTCGCCTTGCGAGCTCGTTCGACTAGTGTTACGAACTCCTTTATCTCCAAAATACCCACTAGCGACTTTAAGTCTTCATTCAATCCTTCTTCAAATCTTTTGCACATAGCAACCTCATCACCACACACTCCCGAGCATACCGACTAAGTCTTATGAACTCATGTTCAGATTCGACACTGTCATCCGCCTTGCTTGAGTTCCAAGAATTCCTTACGTTTTCGATCGATGAACTGTTGACTAATGTATTTCTTCGAAATTGAATTGAAAGAAATCCCAAGTAACTTGTTCATTTGGGACTATGGAAATTAAAGTCCTCCACCAATAGTAAGTCGAGTCTCGCAACAAGGATATAGCACACTTAAGACATTCATCGGTGTGCATGACAGTTCATCTAACACTCGAATGGTGTTATCGAGCGAATTCGGCTCTTTCGGCATCATCGATGACTATGGCCTTGAACTCCTCGCCCCACGCTTCCTAACCAAGTCTGGTGGTTTGCTTAGCCTCACGGGATCAAGAATCGGAGGCATTGCGGACTCTTGGGGCGGAGTATTTAAATTCGGGAATGGTTGGACAGCCGGGTTGGTTCGGGCATATTATGCGACCCACTCATTCATCATGGTGAAGAAGGCTTGTTTCGCCCTTCATTTTGATTATTCGCGGATGACCGAGGCTCAACAGCGGTGTCCCTTGCGCGGAGCAGCCGCTACACTTTCAACGTCATCCGCCAAGGGTCTCTCTATCCGGGTTCCATTGCTAACCAAAACAAAAATTTCAACCGTCGAAGTCATCACATTATTAAGCACTAACAATTTGGCAAGTATAGCTACACTCACACGCGCTATGGTAGTCCTAGAACCGACTAAACTATAGCTCTGATACCAATAAAATGTAACACCCCAAACCCGTGATCGCCACCGGATTTGACCACGTGGTGTTACCGCTTACTTTCCTTTATTTGTCTCTCGAAATATTTGATTGCCATTGTGCAAAGCTAGTTAAGCTGCGTCCATTGTCACCTTAAAGTCATATCTCGAGTTCCGAACTCGAAAATCAGTTCCGTCAATTTTCCTGAAACTAGACTCATAATCCCATCTACACAGAATTTTGGTCAAGCCAATTAGTACAGTTTATTAGTTAAAGTCACCCCTGTTTCAGAGTTCGACTACACTAACCTTTGCGCATTACGACCTGGATATCATCTCGTACAGAGCTCCAATGATCATGCCGTTTGTTTCTAATGAAACTAGACTCAAAGGGGAATCTATGTATATAAGGCATGACTCCTAATTGTTTCTGGATAATTTATAGTAAATTTTCAAAGTCGAAACAGAGGATCCAGAAACTGTTCTGGCCCTGTCTCACAAAATCTCGAATATCTCTTAAAATACGACTCATATGGTCGTTTCGTTTCGTCCATATGAAAATAGATTCATCAAGGTTCAATTTCATAATTTATTCACTATTTAATTCTACTTATACTATTTTTAGTGATTTTTCCATCTCACCTCACTCTGCTGGCAACATCTTCTATCAAGCAAACAATGACTATTTCATAATTCTTCCATGGCCAACTATTTCATCATACATAATACAACTATGGCCACCTTATCAAAATTAAGGTTTCTAAGGCTCGTGACTATAGGTTTTAGGATCACACTCAACCGACCACATAGGCCATTTTCGCATGGCTTAAAGTTTACAACCCACAATTCAACAAAACAAAATAGCCTATACATGCCAAATGTTCTCCTAGTTTAACTACGAAGACAATACCAAAAGATTTCCAGCCGGTGTGATGACTTCAACGACGGTTCCGAAACGCATAAACGATCGAGTCCAAGAGACCTAAAATGGGTGACAAGAAAACACCGAGTGAGTTTATAACTCAAGAAGTCATAAGCATTCATCAACCATCCATTAATAAAATTATCACAACATGAAACGATAAACCACGCTAGGTACTCCATCCATATCAAAACTATACCATAATTCCTCGGACCTTTCGGTTCAATCTCATACCAAGTCATACATCCACATTTCATATTCCGCATAATAAGATATTTGAGGCATTTTCACACACCAACTCATTTTCACCATAATCATACAATTGCAATCATCACATAGATTTAAAGCTTACCAAGCTCAACCCCGAGCATGAGCATATTGCCTATTCGTCATGAGCTCAAGGTACTTACCCGATCCGCTGTCCGGATTAACTCGATAATGTCGCACACTCGGTGCCAATTGTAATGCAAGAGCATATAGTGAATCCGCACACTTAGTGCTATAAAATCAGCTCGCACACATAGTGCTATATAATCAAATTCGCACACTTAGTGCTATAAAATCAGCTCGCACACATAGTGCTATATAATTTGAGCTCGCACACTTAGTGCCATATATTTCCAGCTTGCACACTTAGTGCCATTCTAAATCACCGTACACACTTATTGCCCGCACACTTAGTGCCGAAAGCAAATTTTCTACACTTTTCACTATCTCTTTTACATTCATCAATATCATCTTTTCATACACATACATTCGTATATATTTCATCTCATTAAACACAATTGCATAGATATTACGATCATTTAATCAATAACAAATATATGCTTAATGACTTACCTTGTGTTAGGTAAAACGGTTCCAACTCAACTACTCGATGCTCTTTCCCTTGCCTTTGCTTGATTCTCCCCTTTAACTTCTTGTGCTAAATCAATAAGTTAACTAGTTTAACTGTCTTGCTAAATATTTATATCAAAATATTAATAATTTCATAGCATAGGAGACACATGACAAATTCATATATTTCTACTTTATGCTTTTGAGCTATTCGCTAATAACCTTATGCAATCACCATACTATCAAGAGTCCAATCACACATGCATATCCATACTTGGGCATTCGGCAATCACCCTTGTTAATTTCTCATTTTCAATCGGTTATATATATACGTAATCCTAAGGTAATATTACGAATGGGCTTACATATATATGCATCTATGGTCGAATAACCAAGCTCAACTCGACATCACATATGCTCCTTATTGATGGTCGAATATGTATATATATATATATATATATATATCAACTATGCTATCACCTTTAACTCATCAAATCACAAAATTTTATCTCATGAACACTTGACCCATTTCTCATGAGAATGAAACAACAAATAAGATGAACATCCCATTTTACCCCATGTGGCCGAATGCACCATTTGCTACCCAACTAATGATTTCACAATTCCAACCTCATTTCAACCTCTACTTATGCCATATAACATGAAAACAACCTCTACCCCTAACTCTTGATGTACGGCTTAGTGCTCCAAATCTCCATAGTAGTCTTGAGTTTCTTGACATTGTTAAAATGTATGCAACAATTTGATAAACATGTATAAACAAAGGTTTAAACAACACTTCAAGACTCACCTCCAACTAGCAAAAGGGTTGCCGAACTTCATAAATGAAGACCTCTCTATTTCCTTCCCTTAGTTTCGGTTTTGGCAAGATGGAGAAGAAGATGAACACTCCTCTTCCATTATCTCTTTTATTAATCTCTATTTCTCATCTATTTTAATTTTACTTGCCAATATAAAATGATAAACAACATAACTTGGTGGGATGAAGCCTTGCTTGGCGGCCACTTAACATGGATTGGGCATTTTGACATGCAAATCCAATCTTTCCTATTTTAATACTATTTGGTCCTTACTCATTTACCTATCATAATTCTCTAAGTCTCTCAACTAAATCCTTTCAAGCAAAATTCACATTCCTCCTATAAAATTAAAACATCAAATTTTTATACAAGTACTATCACACATATAAGATATGCAAATAAAATTTTAAATAAATTTTATGACTCGGTTTTGTGGTCTCGAAACCACTTCCCGACTAGGGTCAATTTGGGGCTGTCACAATTATGCTTCATAAACATAAATACATAATCTCAATGTCATCAAGTATCAAGGACTTATTCCAAATCATGTCATTTTCATAATATTCACCAAATACTATATACATCATAGATCATCACATGTCAAGGCATCACACATAAGTTTAGTGTACATACCTGTACAACTTGTAACATAACTCAAAGACATACTCACCAATGGCTTATCTCATTGGGATCATCAATGAATACTTTGCCAAATTACCCTTTGAACACTCGAAATATAATCGGATACATGGAATGCATGAACATAAGTGCCATGCCCACAGCTAGACAAACTTAATAGCCTGCGGAATATATGTGTAGCCAAGCTACCATGTAACCCACTCATAAGTGAAATCGAACTCAACTCAACGATCTCGGGTGTGTGCATCCATAATTGAACTCGGACTCAACTCAACGAGTTCAGAACTCAAATATCTTAGTGACATGTCACTTGTATCCTAATCTATTCCTAATGTTTAAATGGGATTTTCCTCGATCACATATCTTTGTCGTCTTCCACGGAATGTTGGAACCAATACTTGGTAGCATTTCATATTTATCAAGTAGCTCACATAATTTGCATATTACTCAATAATAACCACAAAGCATAATATTTTATGATAATAATCATCATATCAAATAAATATATTAAATTACTTAAAATGACAATTATGTTACCACATTTACACATGAACTTACATCTCATTTAATATCAAGGCAATAACATTAAATTACACATTGCATTATTAAAAATCATATGAACTTACCTGGTATGCGAAAATGGCCACTTTTACCATTTTGTCCACAACCTGATATTTTCTGATTTTAGCCCAAATTTTAATTTTTCCTTACTCTATCATTTGAAATATAGCCTAATTAGGACCCACATTATTCAAATTAACCCAAAATCATATTTTGGAAAAATTACAATTTTGCCCCTAAATTTTGTCAAAATTACATTTTTGCCCCTAGACTCGTAAATTAAACTTCATCCTATTTGCTTATGTTTTATGACATGCTGATCATTTTTCCCTTCTATAGCAACCTCAAATTCGCACTCTAACATTTACTTATGAACATTAGGTATTTTTACTAATTATGTCGTTTTACTCGTTTTCACGTAAAATTGCTTAGTAAAAGTTGTTTAACACAATTTCAAGCTTCATATTCTACCATAAAGCATCAAGATAAACACATTTCACCTATGGGTATTTTTCCAAATATAAACCCTAGGTTAAATTATTGCTAGAATAAGCTTAACCAAGTTACCGGAATTTTAAAAATGTAAAGAACTTTAAAAACGGGACTAGGGAGCACTTACAATCGAGCTTGGGAGTTTGAAAAAACCTTAACCATGGCTGCTGCTGGTAGAAACAGTTGAATGAAGAAGATGATAGCTAATTTGGCTTATTTCCCTTTTTAAATTCTTTTAACTATTAGTTTACCAAAATACCCCTAACTTAAAAATATTTTATTACACCCATTTCATGTCTATTTTTGTCCAGAAATTAACCAATGGTCTAATTACCATTTAAGAACCCTCAATTTAAAATTTCATAATAATTGGACACCTCTAGTATGTAGAAATCAACTTTTGTACTTTTTACAATTTAGTCCTTTTGACAAAATTAAGTGCCCGAACGTCAAAATTTTTGAAAGGAATTTTCACGAAATTATTCTGTGAAAGTGTAGACCATAAAATTATAATTTAAAATAAAATTTTCATCATCGGATTTGTGGTCCCGAAACCACTGTTCTGACTAGGCCCAAAATCAGGGTGTTACATACTCATTTTCCCTCGTTCTAGGTTCGAATCTCGTTTTCTTTGATCTATAACATCACATTTAGCCCACTTATTAGTCACATTATTCAATATGGCCCAAAAATCATGCTATGGAAAAATTACTTTTTTGCCCCTAAAGTTTATCATAATTACACTTTTGCCCCTAGGCTCGTAAAATGAAATTTATTCAATTTCTTTAACATACAAGCCTAGTTGAATCATTTTCATAACTATAGCAGCCCACTATTTCCATTAAAACACACTTTTACTACATATTTTATAACTTTTACATTTTAATCCTTTTAGACGTTTTCACCGAAAATCACTTAGTCAAAGTCGTTTCTCTAACCATAAACATGCATAATCTACCATTAAACATAAAAATACACAATTTTTTAACATGGTTCAAAACCTAGACCTTCATCATATCTCAATTTAATGGTAGAAATAGCTAGATCCTGTTACAAGGATTTCAAAAACATGAAAATCATTAAAAATAGGGCTAGAATGGACTTACAATCGAGATTGAAAGCTTGAAAAACCCTATCCATGGCTTCCTCTTGCAAATTTTGGCCAAGGAGGAAGATGGAAAATTTTTTGGGCTTTTATTTTTGTTCTTAATTCATTTTAGTAACTAAATGACCAAAATGCCCTTAATGAAAAACTTGCGACCCATTTTTGTCCACCAACTTAACCAATGGTCTAATTACCATATAAGGACCTCCAATTTAAAATTTCATAACAATTGGACACCTCTAGCATGTAGTACTCAACTTTTACACTTTTTACGATTTAATCCTTTCGACTAAATTGAGTGCCCAAACGTCAAAATTTTCAAACGAAATTTTCACTAAATCATTTCGTAAAATCGTATACCATAAAATTATAATAAAAATAAATTTTATTACATCAAATTTGTGGTCTCGAAATCACTATTTCGACTAGATCCTAAATCAGGATGTTACAACTCTCCCCTTTTAGGGATTTTCGTCCCCGAAAATCTTACCAGAAGATGTTGCTTCCAACTCTTATGAATCACTTTCACTAAAATTCTCAGAATCACAAATCGATTTTAGTCTCGTATATCTCTTTCCAATAACCTTTGAACTTTAGAACATAGTGTCGGAACATATTATCAAAATTCTTAATTACTCTCTCAGGAACACATAGCTCAGTTGATCTGTCGAATAGGAAATCTATACATACTGAATGATCATACGGATCTTTTCCAAACAATCAATCACAATCCAAATAACATCTTCCTTTTTAGAGAAAATGACAATCCTGATACAAAATCTATAGTAACTCTATCTCATTATCACTCTCGTACAATCACTGACTGTATTAGTCCTGAATACACTTGATGTTCGGCTTACTTGCTAAGAAATAGATATCTGATCATAATTTCAAAATATCATGGTACATACTCATTCATTAGAATGTCTTCCTCATATAACTTCACATTTTACTACTCTTGGATGAACAGACATGCTACTAAGTGATTTTCTATGCATATCAAAGTTTGCGAATGTTATCGGTTTAGTCCCGAACCACTTCTAAGCATGTTTTACGGTCTTGTGGAGCCTTAAGGGACAATGTGAATGGTTTTAATTTGTTTTTAATTATGATTTCACAAATGTATGATTAATTTTGTGATTGATTGGTAATGCCTTGTAACCCTATTTTGGCGACAGATATGGGTTAAGGGTGTTAAAGTTAATTTAGAAGTGTCAACACCACAAATTACCTAAGTGATTACGACTACAAACTTTTTACAATGAGGTAGATGTACATTCGATGTCTAGATTAGATGGATCAATAGAAGGAGACTTGATGAATAGAACGTACGAAGATCCGTACGAGCTGATAGAAAGTATGGTAATGAATTCCTGCCAGTGGTGAAGGCTGTCTAGAAAGATGATAGATACCAACAATTATTGTAACACCTCTTACCCGTATCCGATGCCAAAACAGGGTACAAGGCATTACCAGACTTAAACACAAGCAAACACACTTTTTCGAGCCACAAATTTTCATCCAAATTAAAACTTTTTAACAATCAATCACATTGTCCCTAAATCAAGCCTACAAGGCCCAAAACATGCTTTAAGAGCGGTTTCAAACTAAACTGAGAACTTTAGAAAACTTTTCCACTAAACAGGGGTCACACGTCTGTGTGGCTTAGGACACGCCCGTGTCCCAAACCAGTGTAACTCCCTATTTGTCACCCAAGAACAAATTGAAGTCACACAGCCAATACACATACCTGTGTCCCGAGGCCGTGTCCTTCATATGGCTGGGACACACGCCCGTGTCTTTGCCCGTATGCTCAATTCTGAGCATTCTGTTTTACAACAATTTAGGTGCAGGGGACACACGGCTGGATCACAGGCCCATAGGGCTGACCGTGTGTCACACATGCCCGTGTGTCTACCCATGTGGACAAATACAAGGCTATTTACAAAGCCATTTTTCCACCCTCACTTGCACACATCTACACAACATCACATGGAACAAATTCAAACATGTAAGATCAACCAAACCATTCAAAATTATGAACATCACATACCAATACCATATCAACATTTATCATGCCATAAATCATTCATGTCAAGTTCACCTTCATTAGGCTTCATTTAACTACTTTCTAGTTACCTTATTGTACATACAAATTTATCACCTCATCAATAGACTACATTACCAAACACTCACATTCATGTCATAATTCACATTTCCAAACAATTCACATTCACCATACATACCATAATCATATCACCAAAGGCATTGACTTATATATCAATATACTTAGGCTTACAACCATGTTTGCCAAACAAGCCAATTTATATGGCCAAATATCAAAACAAGACTTTGACCTTTACAAGCCAATACATTGGCTAAAGTCATAATGACACATATGACCAAAAGACCAAGTCCCTATACATGCCATAATCTTAAAATACTTGAATTCGACAATACCCAAAATTGATAGCTTGATAGTGTGATAGGATCTCCAACGATCTCCAACCCGAGCTTGTAACACGCCTAACCCGTATCTGTCGCTGGAATGAGGTGATAAGGCATTACCGTTCATATGACAATTCAGAACAAACTTTCATTACAAGGTAAATCATCTAATCTTTTTTTTAAAAAAAAACCAAACTACCCGTTTCGATACACTATTTAACTAATTATTCGAATCTGTTAACCCAATTCAAATAAATGAACATAGAAATTTAATGCTTAACTTATAACCGAATACAATTCATTTCATATCCAAATGAAATATCCAAACTTAACATTCAAAGCATACGAATGGTTTATATATAAATGAATCTGTCAACTTGCAATTTATATTCACCAACTTAAATTAATAAAGTCACACGTCATCATGCTTCATATAAATAACACATATATCAATGCCATTTCATTTATCAAATATTACCTAACATTATAACATACATTACTTAACCACAATTATAACATGAGCATATAAGCAAATATATAATGACCTATTTTTATCACATTTGTCGAACCAGATAGGGTATGCACGAATAAGTCAAATTAACATACCCAACTTGTCTCCACTTAGCCAATTCACTACATTAATAATCATGACATATGCATATACATATATGTAAACAACCAAATGATATTATCAGCTCAATTAAACTAAACCATAATATATCATCTTTATCACATTTAGTCTCAAACTACCAAGGTTCATAAATAATACATTTTCATATTCAAACACTACCTTGGCCGAATACTCATATGATCAAGATAATTAATTATCATCTAACCTTTAACGCCAAAATGTCAATATATATATATAACCAAATGTACATACACTTATACTCATAAGCTCAAAAATCATAATATAACATCATGTACATGTACTATCTACATGGCTGAATATACATGGTCTTGTATACACATATTCAAAAACCAATTCCATAATATTCATATCATTCATTTATAAGACCGAATACACATACCATAATCACATATATTCTTCATTTGCATTACACATGATTTGTAACAAATAATCAAGTTACCTACTTATCTTATTTTAGGTAGGTAACAAGCTAATTCATACCTGGTCATTCCAACTCATTTTACAGTTTTGATCACAAATTTTTGATGCCCAATGAACCATTCGGAATTGGATAGGACACTCTGATAATCACACATGTATCGTACAATGCCAACGTCCCAGATGCGGTCTTACATGTAATCACATATCGATGCCATTGTCCCAGAGAGGGTCTTACTCGAACACATATATTGGAATCACATATCGATGCCATGGTCTTACTCGCACATCAAAAATCAAAATCCTAGGTCATGGCATATGTATCCTAACTATTTCTAAAGTTCATACGGGGCTTTCGGACATCGTAACTCGGTCGAAACAAGCACATGAAGATGGTTACCAAGCTTATACACATTCGGCATTTGCAAGTATATATTCTCACATTTCATTTCAGCATATATAATTTCATTTAATTAAAATTAAGTACGTCTATTTGCTTATAAGCTTACCTCGGACGATATAAAACGGAACAGGACAACTACTCGACAACTTTTGTTTTCCCCCGATCCAAATCCGATTTCTTTGGTTCTTGATCTAAACATATTCAAATTAAGCTCATTCAAACATATTTTCATTCAATTTAGTCCAAAAACACATAAATAGGAAAATTACCATTTTACCCCTAACATTTATACTTTTTATAATTTAGTCCCTATTGCACAAAACACAAAATATACAAAATTTCACTACACCCATGTTAGGTCGAATTTTACCCATATTCATACAAGTCCATATTTTTCATTTATTTCACATTTTAGTCTCTCAAACTATTATTTTTGCAATTTAGTCCTAATTACTCAAAATCATCAAAAATTCCAATACAAAACATGTTAACCCAAAACATATCTGTCATTTTTCATCATTAAACAACAAAAATTTCAAGCTCTCATCAATGACATAACTCAAAGTATTCATCAAAATAAAAAATCCAAGCATGGGTCTTGAAGATAACTTAGCAACGATCTCAAAAAAGTAAAAATTATCAAAAACAAAGCTAGAACTTACATTGAATCAAGTTGAGAAATGGCTGAACCCTAGCTTCTTTTCTTTTTCTTTCTTATTTGCTAATTCAGCAAGAACATAATAATATGAAACCATATTGTATTTTTTTGTTTTATTATTACATTAACTTAACATTTGATTTACTAATTTACCCTCTATAATTAAATAACTAAAACACATATAAGAAGGTAAAATCGACCATTACCTACTCAAATGGTCTATTTACAACTTTAACACTTCAATTTAAAAGGCCACTAGCAATTTGACCCTTATACTTTAAACTATCATGTTTTCAATTTATGCGATTTAAGTCCTTTTTATTTAATCGGACACCTAAACGATAAAATTAAATCACAAAAATTTTACAGATATAAATTCCCACATTAAACACAAAAAATAATTTTAAAATACTTTTCTGACTGGGATTCATGGTCCCGAAACCACCATTCTGACTAGGGTCTAAATTAGGCTGTTATAGATAGCTTAGTACTCTTATAAAACATGGGAAAGGAAGGGGGGTAAGCTATATAACTTTGTAAGTTCGCATAAAAATAATAAGCAACTCTTATTAAGCATTTATCAAGTTCAACAATTTAAACACAAGATAGTACTAATAGCCATAAATTTCATAGTTATAATTCTATTCAACCACGATGTTTACTCTATTAACTTATAAGCATAATTTAACATATCTTGGCATTAGCCTAACAACCGTAATCTCTATTTCGTAACATATCCAGCAATTAACAAGTCATTTCAAACCTCAAAGTAAACATGCACATTAAATTATGTGAACTCGTATTCCCAAACATATATCTTAATATCTTTCAATTGCCTAAACTTTTATCTTTATGTACTTTCATAACCATGATAATAGGCAATTATGTCAACCTTTCCTTTTTCTCATATCTGATAAATCACAACTCGTGTGAATGAAACATGTTATATCATGACCCAATTTAGCCCTGAAGCCAATCACATGATCCTCAACCAAATTTACCACGAATTTCATACATCACAAGTATAGACCAATAATCACAAGGTTTTCAAAAAATCATTCTCGTGGAAATCATAAACTCACAATTTCATGAAGTCAACGCATATAGACTTTATGTACATTCCTATTCCAATTCGTAATACTTACATACTTTTTCTCTTCTTTGGCATACCCGTTGAATTTCCCATTGAACGACTTGAAATACTAAAGGATACTCGGGAATCCCATACACTCGGTACCATAACAATGCCATATCCCAGATATGGTATTACATGTAATCTCGTATTGATGCCAGTAGCCCAACTATGGTCTTACATGATATCTCTTATCGATGTCATATCCCAGATATGGTCCTACATGTAATCTCAGTAACCCTAATGTCCTGACATTTGTATCCTATCTATTCCTAAGGTTCAACCGGGACTTTTGACGTATCAAACCTCTACCGGTCATTTCTGTATTGTCGTACTCAATAGCATTCACATTTTATTTAATAATATAGTATTTACCACAATCATATCAACTAAGAAATTATACATATATAATTTAATGCTTATTAAACATACAAACTTACCTCGGCATAAAAATGGTGAAAAGAGTCTAACCATCAAATACTCGTTTTTCCCCCATTCTAATTTTGAACCTCATTTTTCTTGATCTATAATATCAAATTAAACTTATTTAATTGTTATACTGTTAAAATCAGCCTAAAATCACATTATGGCAAAAATTACATTTTTGCCCCCAAAGTTTCACATTTTTACAATTTAATCCATAGGCTCGTAAAATGATTTTCATCAAATTTCTTCATTATCCAAGCCTAGACGAGTCTTTATTGTACTCATATCAACCTAAATTTTTCATTAAATCACACTTTTACTACTTATTTTATAACTTTTACAAATATGTCCTTTTAGGCATTTTCATTGAAAATCACTTAGCAAAAGTCATTTATCATACATCAAACATACATTTTCTACCATTAAACATCAAAATACACAAATATCTATCATGGGTAAAATTTTAGACCTTGATTATTTCTTAAATTAGTGGTAGAAATAAATAGATCATGTTACGAGGATTTCAAAAACATAAAAATCATTAAAAACGACGCTAGAACGGACTTACAATCGAGCTTGGATGTTTGAAAAACCCTAGCCATGGTTTCTCCTTGTAAAATTTGGCTATGGGGTAGAAGATGGACAAAATTTGGCTTTTAATTTGGTTTTTTAATTCATTTATTTACCAAATTACTATAATACCTTTAATGAAAACCTTTAGAAACATACCTAACCATGTCCATTTTTGTCCAAAAACTTGACCAATGGTCTAATTACCATTTAAAGACCTCCAATTTAAAATTTCATAACAATTGACACCTCTAGCATGTATAACTCAAGTTTTACACTTTTTACAATTTAGTCCTTTTGACTAAATTGAGTGCCCAAACGTCAAATTTTTCTGACAAAATTTTCAAGAAATCATTCCATAAAATTTTAGTACAAAAAATTAATAAAAAATTTTTTTGCATTGGACTTGTGGTCCCGAAACCACTATTCTGACTAGACCCAACATCAAGCTGTTACAACTCTCCCCTTTTAGGGATTTTCGTCCCTAAAAATCTGAACAGAAAAGAGATTTGGATGTCGTTCTTGTAGTTTCTTCTACTCACTGAAGAGTCCTCTTTGGGGGCAGTTTTTCCAGAAGCACTCTGTCATAGATCTAGAATCCAATATCTTAAATTTTCAAATCTGTATACTACTTATGTCAGTCTTAAGTTGCTTTCAACTTTCATGAATCACTTTCGCCTTTTTCCCTTAGAATCACAAATCAATTTCACCTTGTATATTTCTTTCCAATCATCTTTGAACTCTAAAACATAGTGTCAGAGCATATCGTCAAAAATCTGTATTACACCCTAAATGAACAAACGAGCTACTACTGAGTCTCGAACAATATTTTTCGCATAAACTTAGGGTAATTCATTGCACGAATTCTATCTCAAATTAATAATAACAGAAATCAAAATAAAAAGTCGTATCACATTATACTCAATTAGTTTACCATTCACTATCACATTCCTAAGGTTCTCAACCTCGCAAAGAAAACATCGGTTTATCTTTTTAATTTAGCTAGATTCAGACTTCCATCAAATAAGATTAATCATGAAACCAACACCCAGAAAATGAACAAAGGTTTTCCATTCAAGCATCTGCAACTAAATTTACTTCCCCAAAGTTTTGTCGATAACTACTCGCAATCTTTCTATAGTTCAAGCCATCAACGTTGTCTAAATTTTAGATTTTTCTATAACATTAGATACTTTATACTCTTGGAATCAAGAAGCATATGATGTTTTTCGTCAAACAAACAATGTCATCAATTTCTCAGCATAGACATACTAACGGCCAACTCTAAGTCACTCATCAAACAATTCTTTTAATTAGATTTTAATCATCAGAATGCATAAACTGTCACTTTACATTCTTGTATTAAAACACATTCTAATATGTTTAGTAGTGCATCACTAAAAAATTACGAATTCTTTACTCAATTCAAACAGAACCCAGAACCAATGCTTCGGTTAATAACACCTTCAACTGTTTTCACCTTGCTAACATGCAACAGACCATTCAAACTTTCACAAATGTGATAACTTTATCAATCGGAATAACTTTAACTCATAACGACATCATTTGATTAGAACAAATCTAATAGGTATATCTCTGTATCATACTTTTTAAAATATAAATTCCTCCTTCAAACTATCCGTCTATTCACCCATGAATGTACAAGATTTTATTTCCTTACCTGGGGATAAACTTAAATGCAATAACTCAACTTACCTTTCAACTGACCAGCTTGCTCAGATAAAAACAACTAAATCGATCTCAACTATCAAATACCCCTTTCTTCATGCTATTAAACAACTTAAACATACAATCTTTTATAATTCCTTAACATGCTAATCAAAGATCTTTACAACTGTATTAGCTTAAGAAAACAAAATATCCTAATTGAACTCATTGATCTTAATCAGACTTACCTAAGAAAAGAAAACCATCATACAATTTAAGCTTGAACTTCCACTATATATACCTTTTTCGATGTTAATTCTTTTCACAAAAATTAGAGAAATCATGATACCAGAAGCACCACATTCCTATGATCGAACCAGAAATAACTGATAATAGACATAGTTATCACAAGTCGAAGAACACATTTTAAAGATGAGCCATGATTGGTAATTTACAAAATAAGGATGATAAGAAGATCAAGATAAAGAAATCCTAGATGCAATACGATACTGGAAGTCCGAAAATATAATTCATAAGAAAATAATAAAGATATTGATGATTCCTTAGAGAAAACCAGAAGAAAAACAATGCTTACACACTCTGGAATTAATTGTAACAGAGATAATATATTTTCCAAATATATATATAACAAAACAACATCCACTAGAAATAGAAGAATAGCCTCACATAAATTTTCATCATCAAATTTTACTCCAAACATAATAGAATAGAACTCCAAAGAGAAAGAGATAAGATATGTAACATCCTGATTTTGGGCTTAGTCGAAACAGTGGTTTTGGGACCACAAATCCGATGAGGAAAATTTTATTTTTATTATATTTTTATGGTCTACGATTTCACGAAATGATTTCCTGAAAATTTCGTTAAAAAATTTCGACATTTGGGCACTCAATTTAGTAAAAAGGACTAAATTGTAAAAAGTGCAAAAGTTGAGTTCTACATGTTAGAGGTATTGTTATGAAATTTTAAATGGGAAGTCCTTAGATGATAATTAAACCATTGTATAACTTGTTGGACAAAAATGGCCTTGATTGGGTAAAATTTTGAAAGAATAGTAAAAAGGGCATTTTGGTCATTTAAGGGTAAAATGAATTAAAAGACAAATTTTAAACTCCAAATGTGTCCCTTTCTTCTTGCTACAGTAGAATGTACCAAGAGCAGCCATGGTTAGGGTTTGGCCAAGCTTCCAAGCTTAATAATCAAGGAAATAGAGATTTGGGCTTAAATCGGGAAAATACAAGGTTATGGACTAGAATGGTAAATTGCCATTTCTGGATCTGAGGTAAGTTTGTACGTAAATAATATATCGATTCTTTTTATTTTATTATATTTTGTTATCATATGAAATGTGGCTGCCTATAGAATGATTATTTGTTGTAAATTGCAAATTGAAAAAGGACTATGAATAAATTGTAACATGTTCGAAAGTGAGGAATTTCCCAGTTGAGCCTTTGGAATAGAAACAATACGAATGATCTATTGTGAGGTCATGTGTGTAGTACTAAGTGTAGACTACTACGTGTACCGGATAATTGGTCGCATGTGTAGTACTAAGTGCAGGCTACTATACGTACTCGATAACTTCGATCACGTGTGTAACTAAGTGCAGGCTACTAGGTGTATCAGATGGTTAGGTCACGTGTGTAGTACTAAGTGCAAGCTACTACGTGTACTGGATAATTGGCCGCATGTGTAGTACTAAGTGCAGACTACTATGCGTACCAGATAGCTTTGGCTACAAGTGTGAAAATATGTGCAGACAACTGAGTATCAGTTATTATTCCGAAGAGTTCAACAGGAAAATCCATTAAGTAAAAATACATGTGAGCATGATTATATGATGAATAAGTGTAGGCATATGTTTAAGAAAGTTTTGAGCAATATGCTCGATATTTGAGTGAACTTCGATAAGACAAAATGGATTAAGTGAAATTATGTAAGAGTGAATTTTAGTAGTAAAATAGTGTTGGACAATAGCAGTTGTGTGACTTTGAAAATTCACAAAAACTTTTGTAAGTTGAATTAAATTTCAAATGAATTATGGAATTAAATATTAATGAGTCTATTTTCATATAAAGGAAACAGGGGGAGCAAAAGAGTTGTATATTATGTGATATTATAAGTTTTGTGAGATAGTGTCAGAATGCATTCGAGATCCCCTATTCTGACTTGGACAAATTGTTAAAAATTGTAGAAAAATAATTATGGGTTATAATTTATATTCCTAGAATATTTTATGAGTCTACTTTTAATATAAACAAATGGTAACATTATCCGAGTCTCGTACTATGAGATAAATAAATTTTAGTGAATAAAGGTCAAAGCTATCAAATAGAAAAATAGGGGAGACTTTGAATAATAACTTGTACTGATTGGATGAACCAAAAATTATGAAACTTTTATGGTGAAAATATATATGAGTCTAGTTTCTAGAAAAATTTACGGATCTTGATTTGGAGTTCTGTAACTCCAGATATAAATGATTTAGTGAATGTAACTCAAGAAAGTAGCTTAACCAGAACATGTGTAAGTGTACAATTGGGTTAGTTTTACTATGGAAAGCATGTTAGTAAATTGCTTATTATTATTTCATGCGAGCTTACTAAGCATAAAGCTTACCCCCTCCTTTCCATTTCTTTTAGTGTTTTCAGGTTAGCTTAGGGTTGGAGATCGTCGGAGGCAGCATCACACTATCAAGCCAACACCTTGACAGTATAAAAACATATGCTAGAATTATCAAGTGAGTGGCATGTGTAGGGACCTAGTTTTATAACATGTGTTATTATAATTTGGCCAAATATATTGGTCTTTAGTGAGATAATGATTCTGACTTATAAATCTAGCTATTTATTTATGTTTGATATTGGTGATGTGCATATGCTTGTTTGCCATACATGGTTGGTAATATGTTATGTGTTGTTGTGAATGTTTAAGTCCGTTAATGCCTCGAACCCTATCCCAGTGAGGGTGTTACATTTAGTGGTATCAGAGCTATGGTTTAGTCGATTCTTGGACTAACCTAGCATGTGTAAAAGTCCAACTATACATGCCACCGATCTGTGATAGTGTGATCTCTCCCGACGCGTATGAGAGCCACTTTGTTTAGACAAAGGTAATCTCCAATCGAGCTACACCGACCATGTTGAATGTGATGCTAAAATATTCTAGTAATGTATAGTCATGGAGAACTGAAACTTGGAAAGGTACGAATGGGGATTCATGAAATGTGTACATGGTGAAATGAGCTTATCCATGATTAGTAGATAATTCCATGATGTATATGATCAATTTATTTGAACAAATGCATGTGTTTGATTAACTTATCAAAAATATTGATAAGATGAATATTCATGTATATTGGTTGGGATGATTATGATTGGTAAGCTCGTTTGAGTAAATGTATTAAATTGCTTAGACTGATATATATATGATTGTAATGATATGTATATGATGATGTGTAAGATGAAAGTTTAGACTATGATATACTTATCCATGTTTTTTGGCCCTTATATGATATTATGCGCTTGACTTGTCTGATTTAATGAATGGATAAGTAATATTATCTAGGAAACATTGAAATACATGTATAAGTACACTTGTTTAAATTAGATAACTAGAAAGTGAGTGTAAAATCAATATGAATGTTAGTTACTCGAAATGAATGACATGATTGAAATATGATTGCTATGATGAAAACTGTGTTACATGTATATGAGAGTTGAGTCAAAGGCCCTACGACCCCCTCCCCCTCACCAAAGTGGTGTTTTATAAGGGAAATTCCTGAGATTTATGTTGAATGAGTTTCCAGGTGAGAAACCAAAGAGTTTAATGATGGAATGGTTATAAGAATGATTAGAGATTGAGAATGGGTTGATAAGTACAGACATGAGCTAGAAAGATATCGGATTGACCGAAAGATTGTTTAATTTTCGCAACATCGCAGTTAGCGAAAAATGTTAATTTTGGTAAAACGATCTATCATGGTATGATGTCGAGAAATGTATTGGTTGAAATTCCCTCATGAATTGGTTTTCTTAGTAAAGGGAATATTATGGAATTTGGGACGATAGAAATAGTTAAAGGAATAATGTTCGAAATATGAAATGTTCAAGCATGGTAATTATAGTGAACAGTTTGTGACTGTCTCTATTGAGATATTGTATGAGATTACCTGATACTGGAAATATTATTGGGGCTATCTAATCCCTGATGAATTCTTATATTATGAAAATGTTCATTGATCTTAATGTTAGACGAATATATTGTCAGTCTGATTGGGTTATGATCTGCATGGTTCTGTTTTTCTCTGGTATTTTGTTATATTCTGCCTATTGAGAATCGATGAGAAATTGTGTATGGTAGATTTCCTTTCTCAAGAAAGTTAATCAGAGTTAATGTATTCAGTTGAGGTTTCAGTATTACTTATGTTAATGCATTTGTTAAGCTTTCGATTGTTATGATGAGTGAATTTGGAATGATACATGTTGAATCGTTCTGTTGACTAGAACAGAGAATTTCTTGAAATATCAATTACGAATGAATAAGGTTAACTTGATTGTTCAATCTGTATGGAATATATGTCTAGAATTTATTTAGATGTGCATACTTGAGAATAAGATTTTATTTCTTCACGGGTAAAAAGACGAATAGTTTAATTAAGAAGTGTATGTTTCCTAGAAGAATCATACACAATAAGAAGATCTGATATTGATAATGTGAAAATAATCTAGGTATTAAAAAAAATGCTAAAACGATCATTGTTTATCTTTGAGTACAAATTCTTGAAATGTTGAAAGTTTAAAGATGTATAGCAAGAATCATCAGAATTATTTTTGCCGTTTTGGAATCAGAATGGAAATAGAAAAGGTTAATATGGATTTTCTTGTCTGGATCATTCCTATCCTTGAAAGAGGAAAGTGATATGTAACATTGTTAAACGTATTGAGATGTGTCAATTATGCTGGTATACTAGAATGTCTGCTCGTATACTCGAATGTCTGCTCACCAGAATCATAGAATTTCGTGCCTTTATGAATTTTGGATTGTAACGCCCCAATTTTTGGGAATTCTGTGTATGTTGGCGAATTTAAAATTTTTGTGTTATGCTTGCGTGGGTGTAGGTTTAATTATGTTAGTGGGCCTCTAGAAGGCCCAAACGTAAGTTAAAACTCAGTAATTTTAGTTAATTCTAGTTCCATAAGAAAAGGGTTCAGTTAACGGGCTTTTAAGAATTAACTGGGTAAAATAAAACACAAGGAAGCTTGTGGTAAGTTGGCATGTGACGCCACTTGGGGGGCTTTAGAGGTGGGGTGTGGATGACCAAGGAGAGCTAAGGTTTGAGTCGCAAGGTAAGCAAATTAGTGATATTAATTTTTATGTACAGAAAAGGTAAGCAGTGGAACTGAAGTGAAAGTCTGTCAAGAGAGGATTTAGGAGTTGATAAGGGATAGGATTTAGGAGTTGATAAGGGATAGGATTTAGGAGTTGATTAGGGAGAACAGTGTTGGCTGAATGGTGGACTTTTGAGGAGCAAGAATTGGCCGGCCAAGGGGTGCTTTAGGGGGGCAATTTTGGCTAGGTTAAGTGTTTGTATAAGTTCGGCATTAGGGGTAAGTTGTGACGTTTTTCTAACCATCCTTCCTCCTCTTCTCTTCTTTTCTTTTTCTCTCCATCTACTTTCTCCTCTTCTTTTCTCCATAGCCGAATCTTTCCACCACTCTACCCTACACTACTTTTTCCATTGCTCTAAGCCTATAGTCGATTGCCTCAAAAAGCCGAAATCCCAAAGGCCTGATTTCTTTTATGCCATTTTCTTGACCGATTCTCTTGTCCTCTGAACCCCAAGTTTCTATCGACAAAGCCACTACAAAACCTTATCTTTTCTTCACTGTTACAAAAAGCCGAAAACGCATAGCCATAGGGTCATAGCCGAATTTTAAGATCACTAAAGGCTCAACTTTTGTTATCATTTAAGGGGTAGATCTACGTCAGAATTGAGTAGGAGTTAATTGGAGTCATTGACTAAAGGAACCGGTGGTAAGTTTTTTTAACTTAATCCTTATTTCAGGTTTTAGAAAAGCCGAAACCCCTAAAGGTTAGGGGGGCTGTCGATTTGGGCATGTAGCTCTAAGGGGTGTTATAACTGTTTTATTTTGATAAAAGTGGGATCTAAAGGCTGCTGACCGAAGGCTTGGACAAGCGGAGCGACTGTATCTAAACATAATCGCTAACTTCGGCAAAGGTAGGATCGCTAATGCCTAAGGTGCCTTTGGCCAAATGTGGTAAGGGGTTATTACGTAGTTTGTTTTCGATAAGTTAGATTAACGTGTTAGTAATTCAACTGTAGGTAGTACATGTGTGGATCTCGTCAGCATATCATCGCAATCAAGTGTGTAACTGACACCCTCTTATAGACTAGATCGGCAAAAGCCGAAATGCCGAAAAGCCAGTATTTTAAGAGCATGCGAGCGTGTGAATGCTCTTGAGATTAGTAGTTTGATGTATATGGTAGATTAATGTGATAAGACTATAGAGTGTACGATTTTGTGTATTTCGATGTTTTTGGGCTTAATGGGCCAAAATCGGGATAGTGGGCCAACGAGCCCAATACGGTAAGAAAAAGTGGTAAGTGTTTCTGGTCATATGTAAATGGCTATGCTATGCATGAAAACCCTAATAATAGTTAAATTACTTGAATACCCCTATGTATGGAAATTACGAATATACCCTAGGTGCAAAATTACCATTATACCCCTAGGGTTACTTTTGACTGAAAAGCATGATAATTTAATTCTGTATGGTGTATGCCATGATTGTATATCTGCTGCATGGGGACATGGGTTATATTATGGAGGAAGCGTCCTGGTGGCTATGCCACATTTATCTGATCTGGTGGCTCTGCCACATATATCTGTTCTGGTGGCTTTGCCACAATTATCTGTTCTGGTGACTCTATCACATTATCTGTTCTGGCAGTAATGCTGCATATTTCTGTGGCGTGTAGCAGTTGGGTGGGTCGAGTAGTCTCCCCACATGGTGAAAAGTTGCTATGGGGGTGCATGTGGTTGGATATGGGTTGGGTTTTGCATAAACATGTAATATCTATTCTGTTCTGTTTTGGGCCTATGGGCTTTATTCTAACTTCTGTTCTGGGCTAAGGCCAACTTATTTTGTTTCTGTGGTTGAGTTGATATAAGCTATGGTTGGGTTAATTTACACATTGAGTTTCCCCAAGCTCACCCCTTTATTTCCATCCACGTAGGTAATCCCCATCTATAGTGGGCTTAGAGCTGTCAGGGATTTGGAGTGGCCACACGTTCTGCAAGTTTGACTCTCTTCCGGTAAACTGGACATTTATTTTACATTTAAGGTTTTAATTTTTTTTTTAAAAATTGTAATAAGGCCGCTTAATTATTTTTTATGGTTTTAATATGTTTTGTTAAGGTAGGTAATACTTATATTTAAGTGTTGGAATTGGATAACTTTAGGACATGTTTTCAAAAAACAGTAATTGATTTCAAAATAACACGACAACAAGTAAAACTTCTGCAATGAAAATATTTACCAAAATTAATCACTTTTCCTAAAAAGGACATAATCAAATTGGTTTCTTGGAAATATACATGACGTTAAAGTGTGGCAATGGCGGTGTGCATGTCTAGGATTGGATCTGAAGGGAGCTTGGTACTTAAGCAGTCCGATTGACTCACCTCTTCCTTTCCGGTTTCCTACCTGGTGCTCAGCTTCCATTCACCTTAACCTGCATTAAAATTATCTTTTAAAATACTAAGTAAGTTTTTTAGAACAACGACCTGAAATGTTTTTGAACGCTTTGATGCGGCATGTCGGATCCGGCCATAACGTCTAGGCCGAGTTTGGGGTGTTACATTTAGTGGTATCAGAGCCAAGCTGCAATAACTTGGCTGTGGAACGGGTTTACAAAAACAAAAATTTTTGAAACAAAATATATAAAAAAAACTCGATTTTCAAATTTTAGATCTTTAGAAGGTGGCATTCCGAATCTCCGGCCCAAGCCTGTAAGTATTACTCTGAACTTCTCTGAATATTTTCTTGAATTATCTGTCTGTACTGAAACCCTACTAGGATACTCTAGATAGGATGATACTGAAACCTTAAGAAAATTTGATAAGAGACTGAAACTGTAACTAGACTTCGATTCTGCGAAAATAAACTTTGAATTACTGTTTGATTCATAAAACATCTGTAATAAGCACTGGAATATTAAATTAATGCATAAAATTTGTAATAAAATAATACGATATGTGTACAAGAGTCGCTCGTGGAAGAGGCCGTGGACGGGGCCGAGGAAGTGCTCGAGCGAGATCTTCATCTTCGGGGCATATGCCGGCAGCAGATACACCAGTACCACCGGTAACGGAGGTGGAGTCTCATGACCGTGGTGCCGGGGATGATGCCCTATCACAGGCAATGCTTCGGGTTCTGGAAAGGGTTGCCCGGGCAAGTACGGGCAACAGAATTTGGGGATCTATTTCTGAATGACTTCGGGCTAATGGAGCGGAGATCTTTAAGGGTGTCTCTGGTGTAGCCCCGAATGTGGCAGAATATTGGTTGGAGGCCACGGAACGGATTATGGATTTACTTGGACCGCTTCGGTGGAGCGAAGTCAAGGAGCCGATCGTTGCTGCGGGACGAGGCCTATCAGTGGTGGCTCACTATGAGAGAAGGGACCCCAGCTGATAGGGTAAATTGGGAACTATTTAAGACAGCCTTTAAAGGGAAGTACGTTGGGGCAAGTTATGTGGACGCTTGCAGAAAAGAATTCTTAAATCTGGTGCAAGGAGGTAAAAAAGTTGCTGAGTACGAGGCTAAGTTTCTGAGGCTGAGCCGGTATGCTGTGGGCATAGTCGCTACGGAATATGAGCATAGTGTGTGCTTTGAGGATGGTCTTAGGGATGACCTTAGGGTGTTGATTGCTCCGCAGAGGGAGCGGGACTTTGCGGTCTTGGTGGAGAAGGCAAAGATAGCTGAGGAGGTTAAGCGGGCTGAAAAGCAGAATCGAGAGAAAGATCGAAACTATTTTCAGAGGGATTCAAGGCCCTCAAGTGGTGCTAATAGGAATGTTAAGAGAGCAAGAGTGGAGGAACCAGTTCGAGCAATGCTGATGAATGTGGTTAGACCACCAATCTGTGGAGACTGTGGTAAGGTACATTTGAGAGAGTGTAGGAAATGTTCCGGTGCTTGTTTCCGATGCGGATCTATGGAGCATAGAGTCAAGGACTGTCCTCAGAGAGCTGATCAGGCTCAGGTTGCTGTACAGAGGGTTGCTCAACCCATGAGAGGTGGACCACAACCACCGAGAAGACGTGGGCAAGGTAGGAATAGAAATGGTAGAGGTCGAGGGGCACCTGTCAAGGGTGCCGGAAATACTAAAGCTCGATAGCCAGCGTTGGTGTATGCAGCTCGTCGTCGAGAGGAGGGCGACGTACCTGACGTCATAACGGGTAGTTTTTGGTTTCTAGCATGCCGTATACTGCTCTGGTGGATATTGGATCTACTCATTCCTATGTTGGATGTGCCATATCTAGGTCGTTGGGTGTACACTCTAAGAACATTGTGAGTGGGGTATATGTGCTAAGTCCTTTGGGTCACTCGGTTAGGGTAGACAAACTGTATAGGGATGTACCCTTAGAAACTCAAGGTAGGACTTTCCTTGGAGATCTGATGGAGTTACCATTCGGGGAATTTGACCTCATTCTGGGAATGTACTGGCTTGTTAAGCATAAGGCGACTCTGGATTGTGCAGCTAAGCGAATGGTGTTAAGGACTGTGGAAGGTGAGGAGGATATGGTGATAGGGGAACGAAGGGATTATTTGTCCAATGTGGTGTCGGCATTAAGAGTCGAAAAGTGGATTCGGAAAGGTTGTGAGGCTAATTTGGCATTTGTAAGTCAGTCGGAAGAGGAGGGACTGACGGTGGATAAGGTCAGGACCGTAAAAGAGTTCCAAGATGTTTTTTTGGAGGAGCTTCTAGGATTACCTCCGAACCGAGAAGTTGAGTTTGGAATTGACTTGTTGCCTGGAACGGCACCCGTGTCCTTCGCTCCATATAGGATGGCACCAAAGGAGTTAGTGGAGTTAAAGGCACAAATTCAGGAGTTGTTGGATAGGGGCTTCATTAGGCCAAGTGTGTGTCCTTGGGGAGCACCGGTGCTATTCGTGAAAAAGAAGGATGGTACGATGCGGATGTGCATTGATTATCGCCAGTTGAACAAAATGACGATTAAGAATAAGTATCCACTGCCAAGGATTGATGATCTGTTCGACCAGCTTAGAGGAGCTTCTGTATTTTCCAAGATCGACCTTCGATCTGGATATCATTAGTTAAGGATCAATGAGGCAGATATCCATAAGACGACATTCAGGACTCGGTATGATCATTACGAGTTTCTGGTTATGCCATTTGGACTGACGAATGCTCTTGCAGCGTTTATGGATCCGATGAGTTGTGTGTTTCAACCATTTTTGGATCAGTTAGTAGTCATCTTTATTGACAACATCTTGGTATATTCTGAAACGGAAGCAAAGCATGATGAGCATCTCCGTAAATTGCTGCAAGTGTTAAAGGAGAAGGAACTTTATGCGGAGTTCAGCAAGTGTGAATTTTGGTTGAAGGAAGTAACCTTCTTAGGACATGTGGTCTCTGCTGAGGGGATTAAGGTGGACCCTCGGAAGATTGACGCGATTTTGGAGTGGAAGCCGCCTAGGTGAGTGTCAGAAATACGAAGTTTTCTAGGATTGGTAGGATACTACAGAAGGTTTGTGGAAGGTTTTTCTGTGATGGAAGCACCCCTGATAAAACTCATAAGGAAAGGAGTACCATTTGTATGGACTAAGAAGCAGCAGGAAGCTTTTGAGAAGTTGAAGAAAGTTCCGACTGAAGCACCTGTGTTAATTCAGCCAGAGTCTGGGAAGGATTTTACGGTGTACAGTAACACATCACATGTAGGTTTGGGCTGCGTGTTGATGCAAGAAGGTAAGGTGGTTGCATATGCATCACGATAGCTTAAGCCTCACGAGGGGAACTATCCTACTCATGATTTGGAGTTGGCGGCGGTGATATTTCCACTTAAGATTTGGAGACATTACTTGTACGAAGAAAGGTGTATTATATACACAGACCACAAGAGTCTTAAGTATTTGTTGACTCAGAAGGAGCTAAACCTTAGGCAAAGGAGATGGATTAAGTTGCTTAAGGATTATGACTGTTCGATCGAGTATTGTAACACCCGTACCCGAATCCGTTACCGGAGTCGAATACAAGGTGCACACAGACTTAACTTAATTGTTTTCACAGTCCATAAAAAAAATTTCCAGACAAGCTGGTTACTGCATCACTGTCGCCTTAAAAATCATATCTGGAGTTTCAAAATTCGAAAATCAGTTTTGTAATTTTTCCCTGAAACTAGACTCATATTTCCATCTACATATTTTTTTGTAGAATTTTTGGTCGAGCCAATTAGTACAGTTTATTAGTTAAAATCTCCCATGTTTCAGGGGTTGACTATACTGACCTTCGTACGTTACAACTTGAATATCTCCTTGTGCAGGGCTTCAATACTGATGTCGTTTGTTTCTGTAGAAACTAGACTCAAATAGGAATCTATACATATATGGTATTACTCCTAATTATCTCTGGTTAATTTATAATTAATTTCCAAAGTCGGAACAGGGAATCCAGAAACTGTTCTGTCCCTGTTTCACAAATACCTAAATATCTCTTAGGATACAACTCATATGACCGTTTCGTTTCTTCCATATGAAAGTAGATTCATCAAGGCTCATTTACATAATTTATTCACTATTTAATTCCATTCCTGCTATTTTTAGTGATTTTTCACATCCACACCACTGCTGCTGTCAGCATCTGTTACTAAAACAAACTATGCCTATTTCATGACTTTTCCTTGATTTAACTAATAATTCATCATGCATGTCCCAAATTATAACCATGACTTGTGTCCAAACATCACAAAACCAATTCCAACCGAACATATACGCCATTTTCGCATGGCTAAAAGTTTACATACCAATTTCAACAAAGCATAATAGCCTATACATGCCGAAATGTACTCCTAGACCAACTACGAAGAAAATACCAAAAGTTGTTAGCCGGTGTGATGACTTCGATGATGGTCCCGAATACGCAAAAAGTCGAGTCCAAGAAACCTAAAATAGGTGACAAGCAAACACCGAATGAGTATATAACTCAGTAAGTCATAAGCAATGCACTACCAACCATTAATAACATTATCACAAGAGGAAACAAAATGGAACGAGGCTAATTACTCCATTCAAACCGAACTATACCATAGTTCCTTAGACCTTTCGATTCAATCTCATACCAAGTTACACATTCACATTCCATATACTAATCAATAGGATATTTGAGGCATTTTTATACACCATTTTGTTTTTGTTACAATCATACATCTACATGACCTTTCACTTATTCCACGATAATTCTTATGTACGTGACTTCAATTTGAATTGTCAATAGGTTCAAAACTTACCAAGCTCAACTCCAAATATAAACATAGCGCCTATTAGCCATGAACTCAAGGTACTTACCCGATCCGCTGTCCGTGATCAACTCAATAATGTCGCACACTCAGTGTCAATAGTGATTCAAAAGCATATAGTGAGTCCGCACACTTAGTGCTATATAATCAACTCGCACACTTAGTGCTATATGATCAAACTCGCACACTTAGTGCTGTACAAATTTTAAACCCGCACACTTAGTGCCATTCTCATGATCACAAATGTTTATACCCGCACACTTAGTGCCGAAATCAACAACTCGATGCATCTCACCTCTTTTCTTTTCATTCAATACTTTCATCACCACATACATACATGTATATAAATTTATCATTCCTTTCGGCATAATTACATAGACATTATGTCTATTTAAATCAATACAAAATATATGCTTAGTGACCTACCTTGTGTGGTGTAAAATAATTCCAAGTCGGCTACTCGATGACCTTCGATTTCCCCTTGTTGGATGCCTCTCCTTTAGGATCTTGAGCTTAAACAAATAAATTAACTCATTCAACCGCTTTGCTACACATATTGATATTCACATTTTAATGATTTTATGACATACGGAACGGCATGGTAAAATTTTTATCTTGCTACCTCATGCTCTTAGCTATTCGGCTCATAACCATATGCTATAGCCCTACTATCAATAATCCAATCACACATGCATATATATATATATATATATATATATATATATATGGCCGAATGTACAAAGCATAGACTCATCATCACCTATGCTCTTAATTTGATGGCCGAATATGCATACATGTATATACACTATTAATCAATCACTAACATTGCACTTCACCTTAATAGCTAGCTTAGCAAACCTCGATTTAACACATAGTTGTTCATAACACAACTTAAGCATACTCTCCATTCCATCAATTCCAAAACTTAACGCCTTACTCAAAAATGCTAAAAGAAAATCCAAGAGTCATCAATCCACCATCACATGTATCATTAACAAGCTTCATATTTAGCATGCAATGGCATTAACACAAAATCTACCTTGGCGAATATCATCCCCATTATATAGCAAAGTTTTGAACCATGGACTAATTAGAACTCAAGCTAGCAACTAAGAACATGCATGAATCTCATGGCACAACCTCAAACATACCTTAATCTAGATGCAAGTATGGCCAAATCTCCTCCTAATCCTCTTCCAAACCAAACATGAAGCAAAAACTCCTTCCTCCTTCCTTAGAGAATTTCACCAAAAGAGATGAAAAAGGATGAACATTTTTTTCTTTGTTTTCATCATAATCCTTTTTTTCATCTTTTTCTTTTTTTTCCATTTCATTATTACCCATACTCCTTATTTTATTTTTTCCTCCCATGATGCACTAACAAAACATGTCTATGACATGTTTTGCCCATATTTCTTTGTCATGGCCGGCCACTAGGCTTGGATTTAGGGAAATTTGACATGCAAGCCCTCCTTTTTGATTACATGCACTATTAGATCCTTATAGATTAGCCTATCACATTTCAAAAGTGTCACACAAGTCCTATTGACTAAATTCACATGAAATTTACTAAATCGAAACTTAAAACTTTCACAAATTCATAATCACATATTTTTTACAATAAATACTACGTTCAAACATTTCGGTGACTCAGTTTAGCGGTCCCGAAACCACTTCCCGACTAAGGTCAATTTTGGGCTGTCACAAGTATCACCCAGGAAAGGCTAATGTGGTAGCCGACGCTCTAAGTCGTAGAACTGTATTTGATCTGAGAGCAATGTTTGCTCGTCTGAGTCTGTATGATGATGGAAGTCTGTTGGCTGAGTTGCAAGTGAGACCAACCTGGATGGAACAGATTATGGAAAAGCAGCTGAATGATGAGTCTTTGGTCGCTCGTTTTCAACAAGTTAAGGAAGGGGAAACTTCTGAGTTTGGGTTAAATAGTAAAGGAGTTCTATGTTTCCGAGGAAGAATTTGTGTTCCGAAGGACTCTAACTTGAGGCAGGCAATATTGAAGGAAGCTCATGGGGGACTGTGTGCCATGCATCCTGGAGGGAATAAGTTGTATCACGACTTGCGAGAAGTGTACTGGTGGCCTGGACTTAAACGAGAAGTAACGGAGTTTGTAGGAAAATGTCTGACATGCCAGCAAGTGAAAGCTGAACATCAATTACCTTCTGAACTGTTGCAGCCGGTGAAGATACCACTTTGGAAGTGGGAGAGGGTAACCATGGACTTTGTGAGTGGGCTGCCCTTGACACCATCGAAGAAAGACTCGGTGTGGGTGGTTGTGGATAGGTTGACCAAATCAGCCCATTTCATACCTGTACGTACTGACTTCTCACTTCAAAGGTTAGCCAAGCTGTATGTGGCAGAGATTGTGTGACTTCATGGAGTCCCAATTTTGATTATCTCTGATCGGGATCCTAGATTCAAATCTCAGTTTTGGCAATAGCTACATGAGGCATTGGGGACGCGATTGAACTTTAGCACGACTTTCCATCCCCAAACTAATGGTCAGTCGGAAAGGGTTATTCAGATTCTGGAGGATATGTTGAGGGGATGCGTAATAGACTTTCGAGGTAGTTGGGAGGATTACTTGCCGTTGGCGGAATTTACATATAATAACAGTTACCAGGCGAGTATTCGAATGGCACCGTATGAAGCACTGTATGGATGAAGGTGTCGTACCCCTAGTTGTTGGACTGAACTAGGAGAGTGACAAGTTTTTGGACCAGAGTTGGTAGCTGATACTGAGGATAAGGTCAGAATAATTAGGGATCGGTTAAAAGAAGCTTCTGATAGGCAAAAGTCGTATGCAGATTTGAAGTGGAAGGAGATTGAGTACTCAGTAGGTGATATGGTTTTCTTGAAGGTTTCTCCTTGGAAGAAGATATTAAGGTTTGGTAAGAAAGGAAAGCTGAGTCCGCGGTCCATTAGGCCTTATCAGATTTTGAAGCGAGTAGGCCCAGTAGCTTATCAATTGGAATTCCCTCCAGAGTTAGACATGATTCACGATGTTTTTCACGTCACCATGTTAAGGCATTATCGTTCTGACCCTACTCATGTCGTGCCGGTTGCAGATATTGAAGTTCAGAATGATTTGACCTTTGAGGAGGAGCCTGTGCAAATATTGGCTCGAGATGTTAAGGTTCTCAGAAGGAAATTTGTCCCGTTAGTGAAAGTGCTTTGGCGTAATCATGGTAGAGAGGAAGCTACTTGGGAGCCGGAAGAGGCGATGCAACAGCAATACCCTCATCTGTTTGGATCAGGTAAATTTCGAGGACGAAATTTCTTTAAGGAGGGCAGAGTTGTAACGCCCCAATTTTCGGGAATTCTGTGTATGTTGGCGAATTTAAAAATTTTTGTGTTCTGTTTGCGTGGGTGTAGGTTTAATTATGTTAGTGGGCCTCTAGAAGGCACAAGCGTAAGTTAAAACTCGGTAATTTTAGTTAATTCTAGTTCCATAAGAAAAGGGGTTTTGGTTAACTGGGCTTTTAAGAATTAACTAGGTAAAATAAAACACAAGGAAGCCTGTGGTATGTTGGCATGTGACGCCACTTGGGGGGCTTTAGAGGTGGCGTGTGGATGACCAAGGAGAGCTAAGGTTCGAGTCGCAAGGTAAGCAAATTAGTGATATTAATTTTTATGTACACAAAAGGTAAGCAGTGGAACTGAAGTGAAAGTATGTCAGGAGAGGATTTAGGAGTTGATAAGGGATAGGATTTAGGAGTTGATAAGGGATAGGATTTAAGAGCTGATTAGGGAGATTAGTGTTGGCCGAATGGTGGACTTTTGAGGAGCAAGAATTGGTTGGCCAATGGGTGCTTTAGAGGGGCAATTTCGGCTAGGTTAAGTGCCAGTATAAGTTCGGCATTAGGGGTAAGTTGTGCCATTTTGTTGACCATCCTTCCTCCTATTCTCTTCTTTTCTTTTTCTCTCCATCTACTTTCTCCTCTTCTTTTCTCCATCACCGAATCTTTCCACCACTCTACCCTACACTACTTTTTCCATTGTTCTAAGCCTATAGTCGATTGCCTCAAAAAGCTGAAATCCCGAAGGCCTAATTTCTTTTGTGCCGTTTTCTTCTAGGTAAAACTCTCTTATTCTCCCTCATTTTCTTGACCGATTCTCTTGTCCTTTGAACCCCAAGTTTCTGTCGACAAAGCCACTACAAAACCTCATATTTTCTTCACTGTTACAAAAAGCCGAAAACGCATAGCCATAGGGTCATAGACGGATTTTAAGATCACTAAAGGCTCAACTTTTGTTATCATTTGAGGGGTAGATCTGCATTAGAATCAAGTAGGAGTTAATTGGAGTCATTGACTGAAGGAACCGGTGGTAAGTTTTTTAACTTAATCCTTATTTCAGGTTTTAGAAAAGCCAAAACCCCTAAAGGTTAGGGGGCTGTCGATTTGGGCATGTAGCTCTAAGGGGTGTTATAACTGTTTTATTTTGATAATAGTGGGATCTAAAGGCTGCTGATCGAAGGCTTGGACAAGTGGAGCAACTGGATCTAAACATAATCGCTAACTTCGACAAAGGTAGGATCGCTAGTGCCTAAGGTGCCTTTTGCCGAATGTGGTAAGGGGTTATTCCGTAGTTCATTTTCGATAACTTAGATTAACGTGTTAGTAATTCAACTATAGGTAGTACGTGTGTGGATCTTGTCAGCATATCATCGCCATCAAGTGTGTAACTGACACCCTCTTATAGACTACATCGGTAGAAGCCGACATTTTAAGAGCATGCGAGTGTGCAAATGCTCGTGAGATTAGTAGTTTGATGTATATGGTAGATTAAAGTGATAAGACTGTAGAGTGCACGATTCTGTGCATTTTGACGTTTTTGGGCTTAATGGGCCAAAATTGGGATTGTGCGCCAACGGGCCCAATACGGTAAGAAAAAGCGGTAAGTGTTTCTGGTCATATATAAATGGCTATGCTATGCATGAAAACCCTAAGAATAGTTAAATTACTTAAATGCCCCTATGTATGGAAATTACAGATATATCGTAGGTGCAAAATTACCATTATACCCCTAGGGTTACTTTTGACTGAAAAGCATGATAATTTAATTCTGTATGATGTATGCCATGATTATATATCTGCTGCATGGGGACATGGGTTATATTATGGAGGAAGCGTCCTGGTGGCTATGCCACATTTATCTGGTCTAGTGGCTCTACCACATATATCTGTTCTGGTGGCTCTGCCACAATTATCTGTTCTGGTGACTCTGTCACATTATCAGTTCTGCCAGCAATGCTGCATATTTCTGTGGCATGTAGCGGTTGGGTGGGTCGAGTAGTCTCCCCACATGGTGAAAGGTTGGTATGGGGGTGCATGTGGTTGGATATGGGTTGGGTTTTGCATAGACATGTAATATCTATTCTGTTTTGTTATGGGCCTATAGGCTTTATTCTGACTTCTGTTCTGGGCTAAGGCCAACTTATTCTATTTCTGTGGTTGAGCTGATATAGGCTATGGTTGGGTTAATTTATAAACTGAGTTTCCCCAAACTCACCCTTTTTATTTCCATCCACGCAGGTAGTCCCCATCCATAGTGGGCTTGGAGCTGTGAGGGATTCGGAGTGGCCACACGTTCTGCAAGTTTGACTCTCTTCCAGTGAACTGGAAATTTATTTTACGTTTAAGGTTTTGGTTTTTTTTAAAAATTGTAATAAGGCCACTTAATTATTTTTGATGGTTTTAATATGTTTTGTTAAGGTAGGTAATACTTATATTTAACTGTTGGAATTGGATAACTTTAGAACGTGTTTTCAAAAAACAGTAATTGATTTCAAAATAACATGACAACAAGTAAAACTTCTGCAATGAAAATATTTACCAAAATTAATCACTTTCCCTAAAAAGGACTTAATGAAATTGGTTTCCTGGAAATATACATGACGTTAAAGTGTGGCAATGGCGGTGTGCATGTTTAGGATTGGATCCGAAGGGAGCTTGGTACTTAAGTAGTCCGATGAACTCACCTCCTCCTTTCCGGTTTCCTACCTGGTGCTCAGCTTCCATTCACCTTAACCTGCATTAAAATTATCTTTTAAAACACTAAGTAAGTTTTCTAGAACAATGACCTGAAATGTTTTTGAACGCTTTGATGTCGCATGTCAGATTCGGCCATAACGTCTAGGCCGGGTTTGGGGTGTTACATGGATATCATGAAATTTTAATCTCCACTAATCGGATTGAGATCTGAGTTTCATATCATGATTTCTTTGGAAAGCCAGAAGAGGCTTGAAATAAAAAGTAGCTGAGGGTTGAATTGACAAATAATTGGACTGTGTGAAATTATAAAGAGTATGACGTTGAGATGAACTGACTAGTTTTACTATTCGAACCCGAAAGGATTCGGGTGCGAATGTATATGTAACATGATGGTATGGATCGGACTTTTGAGTACATGAGCTTTTCAGTAGAGATTAAGTTTCAGTAAAAGTATTGTAAAGTGAATATCACTTATGATTTTTGTATGTAAAATTTGAAAAGACAGGTAATAAAAGTTTAGCCTGAGTGAAAGTTCATTGACATCGATTATAGGATTGAGTAATCCAAGTGAAAAACCAAAACCACTTTTCTGGTAAGATTTTCGGGGACGAAAATCCCTAAAGGGGGGAGAAATATAACATCTTAATTTTGGGCTTAGTCGGAACAGAGGTTTCGGGACCACAAATTCGATGAGGAAAATTTCATTTTTATTATATTTTTATGGTCTACGATTTCATGAAATGATTTCCTGAAAATTTCGTTCGAAAATTTCGATGTTCGGGCACTCAATTTAGTAAAAAGAACTAAATTGTAAAAACTGTAAAAGTTGAGTTCTACATGTTAGAGGTATCAATTTGTTATGAAATTTTAAATGGGAATTACTTAAATGATAATTAAACCATTTTATAACTTGTTGGACAAAAATGGCCTTGATTGGGTAAAATTTTGAAAGAATAGTAAAAAGGGCATTTTGGTCATTTAGGGGTAAAGTGAAATAAAAGACAAATTTTAAACTCCAAATGTGTCCCTTTCTTCTTGCTACAGCAGAATGTACCAAGAGCAGCCATGGTTAGGGTTTGGCCAAGCTTCCAAGCTTAATAATCAAGGAAATCGAGATTTGGGCTTAAATCGGGAAAATACAAGGTTATGGACTAGAATGGTAAATTGCCATTTTTGGATCCAAGGTAAGTTTGTACGTAAATAATATATCGATTCTTTTTATTTTATTATATTTTTCTATCATATGAAATGTGGCTGCCTATAGAATGATTATTTGTTGTAAATTGCAAATTGAAAAAGGACTATGAATAAATTGTAACATGTTCAAAAGTGAGGAATTTTCCAGTTGAGCCTTCGGAATAGAAACGATATGAATGATCTATTGTGAGGTCACGTGTGTAGTACTAAGTGTAGACTACTACGTGTACCGGATAATTGGTCGCATGTGTAGTACTAAGTGCAGGCTACTATGCGTACCCGATAACTTCGATCACGTGTGTAGTACTAAGTGCAGGCTACTACGTGTATCAGATGGTTAGGTCACGTGTGTAGTACTAAGTGCAGGCTACTACATGTACCAGATAATTGGTCGCATGCGTACCAGATAGCTTTGGCTACAAGTGTGAAAATATGTGCAGGCAACTGAGTATTAGTTATTATTCCGAAGAGTTCAATGGAAAAATTGATTAAGTAAAAATACATGTGAACATGATTATATGATGATGGGAAAATCGATTAAGTAAAAATACATGTGAACATGATTATATGATGAATAAGTGTAGGCATATGTTTAAGAAAATTTTGAGCAATATGCTCGATATTTGAGTGAACTTCGATAAGACAATATGGATTAAGTGAAATTATGTAAGAGTGAATTTTAGTAGTAAAATAGTGTTGGACAACAGCAGTTGTGTGACTTTGAAAATTCACGAAAAATTTTGTAAGTTGAATTAATATCAAATAAATTATGAAATTAAATCTTAATGAGTCTATTTTCATATAAAGGAAACAGGGGGAGCAAAAGAGTTGTATATTATGTGATATTCTAATTTTTGTGAGACAGTGTCAGAATGAATTCGAGATCCCCTATTCTAACTTTGAAAAGTTGTTAAAAATTGTAGAAAAATAATTATGGGTTATAATTTATATTCCTAGAATATTTTATGAGTCTAATTTTAATAGAAACAAATGGTAACAGTATCTGAGTCTCCTACTATGAGATAAATAAATTTTAGTGAAGAAAGGCAAAGCTGTCAAACAGTGAAATAGGGGAGACTTTGAATAATAAACTGTACTTATTGGATGAACCAAAAATTCTAAAAATTTTATGGTTAAAATATACAAGAGTCTAGTTTCTGGAAAACTTTACAGATCTTGATTTGGAGTTCCGTAACTCTAGATATAAATGATTTAGTGACTGTGACTCAAGAAAGCAGCTTAACCAGAACATGTGTAAGTGTACAATTGGGTTAGTTTTACTATAGAAAGCATGTGAGTAAATTGCTTATTATTATTTCATGCGAGCTTACTAAGCGTAAAGCTTACCCCCTCTTTCCATTTCTTTTAGTGTTGTTAGGTTAGCTTAGGGTTGGAGATCGTCAGAGGCAGCATCACATTATCAAGCCAACACCTTGACAATATAAACATATATACTAGAATTATCAAGTGAGTGGCATGTATAGGGACCTAGTTTTATAACATGTGTTATTATAATTTGGCCAAATATATTGGTCTTTAGTGAGCTAATGATTTTGACTTATAAATCTAGCTATTTATTTATGTTTGATATTGGTGATGTGCATATGCTTGTTTGCCATACATGGTTGGTAGTATGTTATGTGTTGTTGTTAATGTTTAAGTCCGTTAACACCTCGAACCCTGTCCCGGTGAGGGTTTTACAAGATATGCTGATCATCAACTAATCAGAGCAACAGTGCTTTCATCTAACATTATAATCAGCTAGCATTCTCATACGATAAGAATTTCATCAGAAAACGAGTAATCACATATATCTTTGAGGATAAGTGAATATATAAAATACTAGAAGAAATTATCATAATCTATTCAATTTCAACTGTCACACTCAGACATTTTTACGATTCAAATATCATTTCTATGACTAATTCTATCATCACTAATCTTGTATTATTCCATTCACTAATGAAAATTAATCTAGAAGAAATTCTAGCAATACATACTTTAGATACCATACCTGAATGAGTCGATTAGCCGAGATTAACTTTTTCTTTAAATGTGACATTGCGAAATCTGAATAATCTTTAGATTAACCTGGTATCTTTTCCACAATGTACTCACTTACTAAACTATTCTTAAATCTGTCCACATTATTAGTTATTCTGCTACTGAACTCTTTAGTCTCTCACTTATGAGCTCATTCAACATAAATCTCATGACATTTTGTTATAAAATACCACATTGGTAAGGGGGTGAGGTCGTAAAGCCTCTAACTCAACTCTCATATATACACATATGTGACTTAACATTCATCATCATCATAATATCATCACAGTTATACAATTTACTTCAGGCAATTTAACATACATTTTTATGCCACACAAAGTTTTTGATTATCTTATTCAAACAAATGCACATATGTATACATTCCATAAATTTTGAGTAAGTTTACTTATCGCATTCGTTTAGTCAAAAAAGTTAGGCACATAACATCATATGAATGACAAACAAACATGGATGCTTATCACAATATGAGCTTTCATTTCATTTCATAAAATCACCATAATCCATCGAAACACAACGTTTGACTTGAACAATGACATTTTACCCATATTTCTTAACTTATTGTTATTTCATTATGCACATCATCACATGCATATCATGAACAGTTATTCATACCTTTCCAAGTTTTGACTCATCACAAACACATTTTAAAATATCTTAGTATCACTTTCAGTATTTTTGAAACTAGCTCGGTTGGAAAGCATCTATGTCTTAACAAAATAATTTCATCAGGGTCGGGAGATATCACACTATCGCAGGTTATATATGGCATGTATAGCTAGACTTACACACATGCTAGTTAGTCCGAGAACCAACTAAACCATAGCTCTGATACCATTAAATGTAACACCCCTTACCTATATCCAATGCCGAAACAGGTACGAGGCATTACCAAACTTAAACACAAGCAAACACATTTTTCCAAGCCATAATTTTTTGTCCAAATTAAAACTTTTTAACAATCAATCACATCGTCCCTAAATCGAGCCTATGAGGCCCAAAACATGCTTTAGGAGTGATTCGGGACTAAACTAAGAACTTTAGAAAATTTTTGCAACACTTAGAAAAGTTTTCCACTAAACAGGGGTCACATGCTTGTATGGCTTGGGACACGCCTGTGTCCCTAACCCGTGTAACTCTCTGTTTGTCACCCAAGAACAAATTGAATCACACGGCCAAGACACACGCTCGTGTCCCAAGGCTATGTCTTTTACACGACTGAGACACACGTCCGTGTCTCTGCTCGTGTGCTCTATTCTGAGCATTCTATTTTGCAACAATTTAGGTGCAAGGGGCACACGGCTGGATCACACGTCCATGAGGCTGACCGTTTGTCACATACGGCCTAGACACACGCCTGTGTGTCTACCCGTGTGGGAAAATACAAGGCTATTTACCAAGCCATTTTGCCACCCTCACTTGCACACATCTACACAACATCACATGGCACAAATTCAAACATGTAAGACCAACCAAACCATTCAAAATTATGAACATCACATACCAATACCATACCAACGTTTATCATGCCATAAATCATTCATGTCAATTTCACCTTCATTAGGCTTAATTTATCTACTTTCTAGTTACCTTATTGAACATCCAAATTTATTATCTCATTAGTAGACCACATTACCAAACATTAACATTCATGCGATAATTCACATTTCCAAACAACTCACATTCACCATGCATACCATGATCATATCACCAAAGGAATTGACATATATATGAATATACTTAGGCTTACAACCATGTTAGCCAAACAAGCCAATTTATATGGCCAAATATCAAAACAAGCCTTTGACCATTACAAGCCAATACATTGGCTAAAGTCATAATGACACATATGACCAAAACACCAAGTCCCTATACATGCCATAATATTAAAATAATTGAATTCAACAATACCCAAAATTGATAGCTTGATAGTGTGATAAGATCTTCGACGATCTCCAACCCGAGCTAGCTTAATAATCGTATAAAACATGGGAAAGGAAGGGAGTAAGCTACATAACTTTGTAAGTCAGCATGAAAATAATAAGCAACTCTTATTAAGCATTTATCAAGTTCAACAATTTAAACACAAGATAGTACTAATAGCTATAAATTTCATAGTTATAATTTTATTCAATCAGATGTTTACTTTATTAACTTATAAGCATAATTTAACATATCTTGGCATTAGCCTAACAACCATAATCTCTCTTTCGTAACATATCACAAAAATTAACAAGTCATTTCAAGCCTCATAGTAAACATGCACATTAAATTATGTGAACTCATATTTCCAAACATATATCTTAATATCTTTCAATTGCCTAAACTTTCCCATACTTTTATAACCACGATAATAGGCAATTATGCCAACCTTTCCTTATTCTCATACCTGATAAATCACAATTTGTGTGAATGAAACATGTTATATCATGACTCAATTTGGCTAGGAAGCCAAACACATGATCCACAACCAAATTTACCACGAATTTCATACATCACAAGTATAGACCAATAACGACAAGGTTTTCACAAAATCATTCTCGTGGAAATCATGAACTCACAATTTCATGAAGTCAATGCATATAGATTTTATGTACATACCTGTACCAATTCGTAATAATTACATACTTTTTCTCTTCTTTGGCATACCAGTTGAATTTCTCGTTAAACTACTTGGAATACTAAAGGATACTCAAGAATCCCGTACACTCGGTACCATACCAATGCCATATCCGAGATATGGTCTTACATGTAATCTCGTATCGATGCTAGTAGCCCAGCTATAGTCTTACACGATATCTCTTATCGATGCCATGTCCTAGATATGGTCTTACACGAAATCTCATATAGATTCCATCTCCCAGATATGGTCTTACACGTAATCTCAGTAACCTTAATGTCATGATATTTGTATCCTATCTATTCCTAAGGTTCAACCAGGACTTTTGTTATATCGAACCTCTATCAGTCATTTCTGTAGTGTCAAACTCAATAACATTCACATTTTATTTCAATAAATAGCATTTGCCACAACCATATCAATTAAGAAATTATACATATATAATTTAATGCTTATTAAACATACAAACTTACCTCGGCATAAAAACGTGAAAAGAGCCTAACCGTCAAATACTCGTTTTTCCCTGTTCTAATTTCGAACCTCGTTTTTCTTAATCTATAATATCAAATTTAACTTATTTAATCATTATACTATTCAAATCAGCCCAAAATCACATTATGGCAAAAATTTTATTTTTACCCCCCAAGTTTCACATTTTTACAATTTAGTCCTTAGGCTCGTAAAATGATTTTCATCAAATTTTTTCATTACCAAAGCCTAGCTGAATCTTTATTGTACTCATACCAACCCACATTTTTCATTAAATCACACTTTTACTACTTATTTTATAACTTTTACAAATATGTCCTTTTAGGAATTTTCATTGAAAATCACTTAGCAAAAGTCGTTTATCATACATCAAACATACATTTTCTACCATTAAACATCAAAATAAACAAATACCCATCGTGGTTAAAATTTTATATCTTGATTATTTCTTAAATTAGTGGTAGAAATAGATAGATCATGTTCTGAGGATTTCAAAAACATAAAAATCATTAAAAACGTGGCTAGAATAGACTTACAATCGAGCTTGGAAGCTTGAAAAACCCTAGCCATGGTTTCTCCTTGTAAAATTCAGCCATGGGGTATAAGATGGACAAAATTTGGCTTTTAATTTGGCTTTTTAATTAATTTATTTACCAAATTATTAAAATGCCCTTAATAACAACTTTAGAAACATACCTAACCTTGTCCATTTTTGTCCAAAAACTTGACCAATGGTCTAATTACCATTTAAAGACCTCCAATTTAAAATGTCATAACAATTGGACACCTCTAGAATGTAGAACTCAACTTTTGCACTTTTTACAATTCAGTCCTTTGACTAAATTGAGTACCCAAATGTGAAAATTTTCGAACGAAATTTGCACGAAATCATTTCAAAAAATTGCAGACCATAAAAAATATAAAAAAAAATTTGTATCGAATTTGTGGTCCTGAAACCACTGTTCCGACCAGACCCAAAATCGGGTTGTCACAATTATTAGACAAATCAATCGAAAAGTGGTTGAAATGGGTGCACCAGCCATCTATGGAGGAGGTAAACCACTCTTCCATTATATTGGTAATCCTACCGAAGATGTGAACTACATCAAGAATAGGGATGGAAATCCCAATTCAAATATATACAATCTTAGATAGGGAGACCACTCAAACCTGAGATGGGTAGGAAACAAGTGAACGGTAATAGTTCCGACCAAATTAAAAACATTAACTATCGACGTCCTTATTCAGGAAAGGGCCAACCCAAGTGACCATACTATATGTGGTCAATGTCTAGATAGAATCTAGGGGGAGATGCAGTCAATAAGAACAGATGTGAAGTAGGTGCAATCTGAGTGCACCAGTTCAACAAAGACATTGACTAAACTTTAAGATCAAATGAGCCAATTGATGAGCATGATTGGGGATATCAAACAACAATTTGGCACAGGAATTCCCAGCAATACAGAAAATAATCCTCATAGGAAAGGGAAGGAGCACGTGAAAGCAATAGCACTCCGATTGGGTAAAGTATTGAGTAGCCCAAAAAACCCAATGTAGGAGGAAAATATAGAGAATACTAACAATGGAAGCAATTGTAATGGTAGTTGAGCCAAAGAAATAAGCAACTAAAGTTTTTATCGTTGCAAAGATACCATTCCCTTAAGATTAGAAGAAAAGCAAAAGCGGGATGAAGATGAAGTTGTAAGTTTTCTGAACTCCTTCAAAATGTTTAATGTTAACCTGCCTTTGTTCAAATTAATTGAGAAAGTTCCTAAGTACGCCAAGTTTTTAAAGGAAATTATGTCTAAGCATAAGAAAATTAAGATAGGCGAATAAGTTAATATAAGTGCTTCTTGTAGTGCTATTATATCAAGACAGATTACCCAAAAATTGAATGACCGAGGAAGTTTTACTATTCCTATAGATATAGGGAGCATTCATTTTAATAGAACTCTGTATGACTTAAGAGCTAGTATTAATTTAACTCATCTATTTTTTTAAAAACTCGGGTTAGGGGACATAAAAAATACCTAGATAACACTACAATTGGCTGATAGATCTTCAGTACATTCGAAAAGGAGTACTACAAGATTTGTTAGTCAAAGTGCATAACTTTATCATCCCGACAAACTCTGTGGTCTAGATTTTGAAGAAGATCAAGAAATACCCATCTTGCTGGGTAGACCTTTCATGGATACTTCTAGATTCACTATTGATTTAGAGAAAATGCATTAACCATGAAAATCAATGGTGAGATTGAAACATTCAAATATGGTCACCAATTAAATGATAAAAGTAGAAGGAAGTCAAGAAAACATTGTAATAAATTATCTATTTCTGATAATCTTAAGTCAAGGGACGTATTTCCTTTAATGTGTACAGATTAAAAAAATAGGTTTAAGGAAAGGAGTAAGTGAGCAAAGGTGGAGTGGCACAACAGACGATGGACTAATAATGATAGAACTGAAGAATTGTCCATCTGTGAATTAATAATATTATCGGATGAATCCACAACAAAACTTCAATTATTTAAATTGATTTTTTATTTTTTGAAAATTATTGTATACTTAATCAACTGTTTAGTTTAAGTTTTAAGTTTTATTAGTTTTATGTTTTATAAAAACCATAACACTCTAGAAATTGGAATTTTTGGTGAAAATAGAGCTAGTGCCACAACATGGTAGCTTTGTGTCTCCATACCAATGTCATATTTTGTGAAATTTAGAAAATCTTTTCGATGTCGTGACACGGACTTTGTGTGTCGCGACACCACAGTCAATATACCAAGAAATCCCAAAAGCCTAGAGTGTGTTGTAACATCGAAATTCGATGTCACGACAATGATAAACTGGTAAGGATGTCGTGACACAGAACCCCTGTATCACAACATCACCATATTTTTCTACAAGGCTTACCTGACAATTTAAGCCCCACTTTACCTGATTTTTAACCTTTAAACACCTGTCTTATAACCTAAATACATATTCTTCAATTATTTAAACATCTCTTAACTCTTTCAATCTCCCAAAACCTTTAAAATCCCTTAAACCCTTAAACCCTTAAACCCTAAAACCCACTTTTATTTTTTTCTTTTTGATTTGTGTGGAAAATTTCTTCTTTCAAAGCTTACTCAGAGGAAAGAACAAGAACATCTCAGGGAAAAAAAAACAAACAACCGTGACAAAGAATCAAATGACTTATACGAGGTTAGGGGTTCCTAACTTAACTTTTACTGTTCCATTGAACTTACTTGCTTGATATTTCATTAGTTAGTATAACTAAAGCACCATGCCTCCTAGAAAAGTTCGAAGAAATAATGAAATGAAATCATCGACGGTTCCGAGCCTCTCTAATTTTCCAAACAGAAGTGTTGAAAAATATTTTGTTGAACTTCAAAGGAAACTTTTATCCAAGAGAGGGGATTTAGTCTGTCAATGATTCTTTTTAAGGAAATATGGCCTTTGGTTAGATATCATAGTTGGGAACATTTTTGGATGATCCCAAAAGACATCACTATTGTCCCTGTTGTTCAAGAATTTTATGCAACTTTATGGGACCAATAGTCTAGAAATATCGAAGGTCATATGTGGGAAACGATACCTGTGTGAGGGAAAGAAGTGCGAGTAACCCTCAAATTATTTGACTTTTATAATGCCCCATACTATGAAAAAGATTTTATTAATGAAATTGATTTAGAGTATTTTCAAGACATAGATATGGTTAACATTATAAACTTTTTTACTAAATGAAGGGGCGAATGGAAATATCACTCAGGTACCAACATACCAACCTCCTTTCATCAAGCCATAATGTTTCCTGAAGCTAAAACATGGATTCAATTTTCATGCACATAAGTTGTTCCTGCTTTAAATGTATCTAATATATCTAATATAAATTCTTTCTAAGTAGTTCTTCTTTATGCTATTTTATAGAAAAAAAGAAATATGCATCGAGAAATGGATTTACCAGAATATGAAAAGATGTGTCAGTGGCCAAAAAGTTGAGTCTTCTTCCCCCTACATAGTGACAGACTTATGCAAAAAAGCAGGCATTCTAATGGCATCCACAGAACAATCAATAAAGCCATCAAGACGTATCATCGGCGACACTATGTTTACACAATATATTGAACTTGGGGAAAATAAACAAAAGAGTGGAATAAATGCCAAAAGGAGGCAATAGCAACTCTAGCTTCATCTCAAAGAAGAGTAAAATCAACCGCTCAATAAGAAGTTGGATAGAGTAGTCATCCAAAATTGGATTGGATGATACATTGGATTCAAGAATTAGGCCCAATCTTTCAGGATTTTGCATGATAGAACAATATTATGGTACCTAATAAACGCCAAACATGTTTGGGTCAACACATTTTGAGCAGGAAGAAGAGACGTGTGAAAGCGAAGAGAAAGGGTAGACTAGAGAAGAAAAAGGAGATGAAGAGATGGATTTTGAGGAGGATGATTGAACCTTGTTAAAATTTTGTTTCTAAATATTTGTATTAATTGTTGGATGATTTTATTTAACTCTGTAGGAGTAGGATTAAAAGTAGATTATTAGTTGTTTATGTTTTATTCTAATTTTCTATGTAGGAACCCAACATGAAGGAGGCACAAACAATTCGAGCTTTAAATGATCAAAGAAGGAAGCACCCACCAATAAGCCTAAGGAACTATCATGATCAATTAGGTAACTTATTTTCTTATCTTATTAGGGGCTACACATTGAGGACAATGTGTTATCTAAAGTGTAGGGGGTAACATAAAAATTTTTGTTTAATTTTTTTTGAGTTTCTTTGATTTTTCTTGTCATTTGTGTGCTTTGAGCTTGTTAAATACAAGTGATCCGTTAGGAGCATCTACATAGGTTGCTTGTATTACAATAAATTTGGCATGACGGTATGTTATTTTAATTTTTTTATCATTAGAATACTAAGTTCTGTATATTACATTGTAAAAAGGCATTAAAGAAATCAAATGTACCAAATAATATAAAGAATACAAGGAAATGAGCATGCTAGTATGAATGATAAACTATGAATTTGTGGTTGTTTGTTTTATTAGAGTTTTGAATATTGATATACTTAGGGATGACCTAAGGCATTATCTATAATACACCCAAAGCCAAAAAGCTAACCCTGTTATTTATCCTAATTTTTAGCCAGAAAACACTTCTCGATGAAGCTTTATACAAAACCCAAGCCAAAATATAAATTTTTACTTATCCTTTTTCGTTGGTCTTGAGCTGCATCACTATAGATGTTTAGCCTTACGTATTGAGGGTTAAGTAGATACATTATGGTGGATTTTTCAAAAATAGAGTGAACTAGGAGGGATCAATGTGATATAATGATTATAGGTTAGTGAAAATGTGCAACAAAAGAAAATTTCCAAAAAAACTAAAATTAGTGGAAAATGTGAGTGAGATGTGTTAGAAAAAGAAAATGTGACAAAGCCACAAAAGTAGAAAAGCTCATTCATTAGTGCACAAAAACTCGTGAGTTAACCATAGTTGTTATTTTATGATGTGACTTTCTATGTGGAGAAATAAGGAAGGTGAGAGAATGAGATATAAGGCGGTGAGTGGGAAATGGTTACTATAGAGAAGAATATGGGACACTGTGCCAAAGTATCTTCATGCTTGAAACTTTTTGTTGCTTACTATTCTTGAAATCCATACCTGTCCTAAGCCTCAGAACGTTATAAGCCGAAAACCCCTATGTGATCTAGGTAGACTTATTCACAATTCGAAACCATATTGAATAATTGCTTTTATAATTGTTTGTATTCTACTAGGATAATCAAATTATTTGTACAATTTATTAAAGGATTCCTACATTTGAGACCCTTAATGCTTGTATGCTTTGTAATATATTCAACTTAGGTGTTTGATACCCAAAAGTGGTGAATTAGCTATATCTTATGCCTGGATTATATGTGAATAGCCTATTCATGTGCTCCAAAGCCAACACTTGTACTATACTTGTTTAAGGGTCATCTTTTTATTTATTATTTTTAGTGCTTGGGACAAGTAATGACTTAAGTATGAGGGAGTTTGATCTATCGTAATTCAGCGCAGCAGATTAAACTAGTTTTCGCACTTTGGGAGCTTGAACATAAGCATTTTAGTTGTGTTTTAATTACATTTCAGTAAATTTCGTTAAGTGTAATACAATGTGTTATTCGATTCTATTATTGTTCTTAGGGGCCGAATGAGGCCTAAAGGTGAGCTAATGATTTAACACCCTGAATTTTGGGCCTAGAAGTAATAGGCTTTGAGTTTGGGATCTGTTAGAAGGCGGCTTAAATAACTTGAATATGTTTAAATTGCATGTTTAGTTTAATTGTTAAGTTATTTAGGAAGGGTTGGTAGTGTGGAAAAAGTCCTGGGTTCGATCCAGGGCTTTAGCAAAATTTTGCATATTTTTTTTTCTAAAGGACCCTGAGCATTATGTGGAGGGCTTATTAATAAGGCCTGGTAAAATCTGACACAAAGAAATGCTTGGCCTGGTGGAAAAAGGCATTGGTAGCAAGCAGGAAGTTCAGGGTTCAAGTCTTGGCCTTGGCGAAAATTTTTATTACGCATATGATTAGTAGGGAAGCTAGCGTTTAGGCCTTATAAATATGTTTGGTGGAAATTCGACATAAAGGATGCACTTGGCCCAGTGGTATGATGGCGTTAGGAGTAAGGAGAGGTGCTGGGTTCAAGTCACGGCATGAGCAAAAGTTATGGTGGTTTTTTTTAAAATAACCTGGAGATCGGCAAAAAGACTTTATAATTAATTGGGGAGGAGAAACGACACAAATAAGGTAGGTGCCGTGGTGGCAAGGGACATATAGCGTAGCCAAGAGATTGGGGGTTTGAATCTGAATGGTAGCAAATATTTTTAAGATAACCTGGTTGCAGGTTAATAGGCCTTAAAAATAGTTAGGGATGGAATATGGCACAAGAGTGCCTAGGGGCAGTGGTGAGAAGCATGCTATGGATCTGAGATGTTATAGGTTCGAGTCTCAAGCATGGAAAAGTTTTAAAATTTTATTCTTTAAGAAAACTGAGGCTTAGGCATATAAGACTTATAGTTAATTGTGACCGAATGGTAGCACAAGATAGGTGGCGGTGCAGTGGCCATCAACATGTTGGGGAAGTTGTTGGGCTAGAGTTCGAGTTGTTTCATGCGCGAAACAGAATTCAATTTTTCTGCTCAACACAAGGGAGGATTGCCATTCGGTGGAAGCAAATTGAATGCAATTAAAATTGGAATTGTTGGCTAAAATCAAGGTTACGGTGGAGATAAGGATGAGGATTAAGTGTGGATATGACGGTGATAAAATTGGAGAAATTGAAGGGAATTTAGCTTGACGAGTTTAAGTCAATTGGGGAGTGTAGGTTTGCATTTTATTTATTTTATATTTTAGTATATATATGTGTGTCGTATGGGCAAGTAAGGGCATTTTTTGTTTTGTGTGTTTCAGTCGCATATTCTTGGGGGAAATTTCTTCCAACTTCTTGACTCTTTTGTTTTGTTTTATTTTTATTTTTTGCAAATACCTAAGTAATCTCAAACCCTTCACCTTTTCTTTTCTTTAAGCCAAACTCTTGACCTTTTCTTCCCTATTTTAATCGAATCATCCTCTTCCCTCTTTAACTTAGCCGATTGCTTCTTTTTCATTTAAAAGCTGATTCATACACTTTGGGGGTTGATTTCTTGTTGGCAAGCGATCTCGCGATTGGTAAGTGAATTAGATCTTCTTCGACTTTTGTTAAATATTTCTAAGTTCTTTCATTTCTACACTCTTAAAAGCCAATTTTTCATTATTCTTTCCAATACCATTACTTTTGTTAACTTATGGTTTCTCTATTTATTTCTCTTTCTCCCTCTCATTCAATAGTGTGATCGCTGGCTAAGTATTAGCTGATGGAAAAAGGGGGTTCTAACAGAGAGGTTGGGGTAGAGGCTCTCAAGTTTAAGCGACGTAAGGTGTCAACTGTTAGGGACTTTTTGCCTGGATGCGAAGGGGGACTATATCAGATTTCGAGTTACGTAGGCAGATCGCAGCCGATCGATCTAGCCAAGGCAAGTATAGGTTGTTCTTCGGTAAGTAGTGGATTTATTTTGAATTAATGGAATGTGACTAATGGAGTATAATGTTGAATATAGGTTCGGGCAATTATGAATACTTAGTACTTCAGGTGATAAGGTGTGTACTTCTACCCTATGATAGCTTGATATAAAGCCGAAGGTGTGTACATACACTGCACACACGTTAGATCGGCAAATCCCAAAATGCTGAAAAGTCGAAATGCCAAAAAGCCGAAAGTCTGGCTACGATAGTCTTGCAAGTGCGCAAACACTTGTAAGAGGGAAATCGATACGTTGACAGAGGCCCCATAAATGATCTTATCGGTCTGAGTTGTACTGAGGCCATCTGGGTCAGAATGGGCTAAATGGGTCCGACGGGCCGTGGACCAAAATAAGTGAATTTGTTGATTTGATAATAAGTGATGAACTAGTCATGTTGGTTACATGGCTTGGAATTGGTTCAGGCCAGATGGACCATATGAATGTGATTTGGGCCTAATGGGCCATATGAATGAGATTGGGCCTAGTGGGCTATATGCATGTATGTACACTTGTTTGGGCTTTGTAAGGGGTTTTGGGCCTAGTATATGACAACTGCTTAAACAGACATAAAACTTAATTAATTAATTAAGTGTAACCATGGACAAGTCATAAGGTTAAGGTGTGGCAATGAGTATATGCATGTCCAGGATTGGATTTAGGGAGAGCTTGGTACTTAAACGGTCTCAATGACTCACCTCCTCTTCTTTGGAATCCTACCTGGTGCATAGTATCCGTTCATCTTAGCCAATGGGGATTTGTTAACGGGCTAAGGTAAGTAAAAACCCGTAATAAAGGAAAATTACCAAAATACCCCTAATTTGTGAAATTATCGAAATACCCTCGACTTGTAAAATTATCGAAATGCCCTTAAGGGAGAGAATGACTAAAATACCCCTAAGTGTTGAATGTAAGACTTATGGATGTTAAATGTATATCTGCTGCATACATACGATATTCTATTAGGTTGCATATGGGTTGGGAATTATGGAACGTATGAAGTATATAAGGATCGCATGGTTGCCTGACAATCGTGGATCCACCGATGGCTATCAAGCCCAATATGTGACTAGCAGTTTGTTGCAATGAAGGTAGTACCGCAATCGGGCTACCATTGATGTGTATCGGATGGGTGGGTCGATATTTATATCCCCACATGATGTGTACCGGGGACAGAGTTGGTGTGTAATGGTTGGAATATTGGGGTGGGTTGCACAGCATTGCATGTATGATATTTTTGTGATATTATTGCGATGTGGGCTTCTGCCTAACTAAGGCTAATATGGGCTAAGGCCCAAAGACCACCGTTATTGAATTGGGCTCAGGCCTAAAATGACTAATGATTGTTTTATACTCATTAAGGGTTGTACACACTGAGTTTTCGAAACTCATCCCCTCCTTTTAAATTTTTCAGGTGATCCCTAGTAGGCAGTTCGATGGATGGAAGGACTCGGAGGTGGCCAACTAATAAAAAGTTTAGACTTAGTCTTTTATGTAATTTTTAATATTTTGATTTGGGGTGTAATAAGGCCTTCTCTCTGGTTATTATTTCAAATTAGGATTATTATTATTTTTATGTTTTATATTTATTAGAAGTAGAACATGGTTTTCCTAAACCATTACTGTTTTTATATACTACGTTTCTGCAACTCAATTTTTTTTTAAATGACAAGTTTTCATAGATCATCTATTTTAAATAAAACTTCCACAACTGAATAGAGATTTTACAAAGTAATTATTACCAAACAAGAAGGAAATAAGTTTTTTTTAAAATACACCTAGCTTTGAAAGCAACAAATACAAGCTGGGATTTTACTCAAGGTTTTTATTTTAAATAAGGGTTTTCAATGAAAACAAGGCTTTCGCAAAACACTTCAATGTGACACACCAGATTCGGCCATAACATCTAGGCTGGGTTTAGGGTGTTACAAATGATTTGTGAGTATGCAGAAGACCATTAGAAGGAGCATTCAATATGACACTGGCCGCTAAGTTGAAACATGGAGCATGGGATGTCACAACATAGGGAGTAAAATAAGAAATGTCTAAGATTACATTCGATGTCGTGACATACCCTTGAAGATACCCTAAAGCTGAGTATACTGCCCTTGATGTCAAGACATAGGACCTAATGTGTCGCGGCATTGCCTCTGATCAGGAAATTAATATGAGCCAGGGGCATTTCGATCCGCACAATCCAACTTTAAGCTCCGGAATGTCAGCTGACCAATGGTTAAGGACGACAACCATCCTAAGTCTATAAATAGACTCAACTAACATATGTTATGGACACCTTTTCCTTTGTATAATTTTCTCTTTAGTTTTAAATTTTAGCTTTTTTTTTTTAAGATTTAAACTTTATTTCCATTCATTTTATTTATTTTTAGGAAGAAATTAGATTTGGAAATGATTCTCAAACTCTATAAGGATTTTACACTTTAATTTCATATAATTAGGCTTTTTCTAAACTCTATTCTTGAAATTGTTCTTTATGTTCATTCTGTTATACAAGTTTATATTGTTTATTAGATCCATGGGGAACTAATCCTCATGTGGGGGACTAGTGAGTGGAGATATGAATAATTAACTATTTTGTAGGAACTTCTTAATGGATCAGCTATTCAGGACAAGAAGAATCTAAACCCTAGGCCTAAGAACCCTAGATGTAACACCCTTTACCCGTATCCGACACCGGGACAGGGTTCGAGGCGTTACTAAACTTAAACATAAACAAACATACAAAACTGAGCTATAAAATTTCGTCCAAATTTAGAACTTTTCAATCACATGCAAATTGTCCCTTGTAAGGGCCTACGAGGCCCAAAACATACATCAAGAGTGGTTCGTGACTAATCCAAGAACTTTAGAAAACTTTGAGAAGACTTAGAAAATTTTCTTGTTTTGGAGAGTTACACGCCCGTGTTGCTTGGGACACGCCCGTGTCCTCAGCCTGTGTAACTCTCTGTTTATGACATCATCAGCAAAATGAGGTGATACAACCAAGTCACACACTCGTGTGCTTAGGCCGTGTGGCAATTAAATTCCAAAAAAAATCAAGTGCAGGCTTCACATGGCCTGGGCACACGCCCATGTCCTGAGGTCGTTCCTTCATACGGCTGAGACACACAGCCGTGTCTTTGCCCGTGTGTTTACTACTGGTCATTTTTTTGCATTAATTAGGGTGCAGGGGACACAAGGCCAAATCACACACCCATGGGGCAGGTTGTGTGTCACACACGACCTAGACACATGCCCGTGTGTCTAACTGTGTGGACAATTTCTAGGCTATTTTCTAAGCCATTTGCCACCTTTAAGCACTCACACACTTAAACCCACTTCATGGCATACAACAAAGCACTTTTATCATATGAAGCATTGACATTTTATGTTTTTAATAAGTCAACGTATAACATATTCAAGTTAGTAGGTTTACCCAAGGTATTCCACATCAATTTCATGAATTGTAACACCCCTAACCCGTATCCATCGCCGGAATAGGGTTACGAGGCATTACCAGAAAATATAAAACTTTCATTCATTCACTCAATCACTCAGATCATATTCAAAGTTATACATTTGTAACTTCAGTTTAACAATTCTTGAATCATTAATACACAAAAGCATAAAACAATTTTATTAAATTCGTCTATAACCTTTTTGTTATCTTATAGCATGAATTACTATTCATATGGTCAATTTCCAATGCAATAACCGAATATTAAAACATGCTAAATACATTAAATGTCTATTTTCATTTTACTTTATTACTTTACACGCATGTAACATTTCATATAACCAAATCGATATGTCAATCATAATTTTCATTTCACATTAAACACATCACTAATATGTATTTATACATATAACATAACAAACACTTGTCTAACGCTATAAAATATCAAAGCCGAATTTGAACATGATAATATCACCTATTTTGCAAGTTAAATAACATGTCTAACCATCATATATTCGAACAATCTATGAACCATTTCTAAGCGTAATCACCAAATCAAAAACATACCAAAATTTATATGCTAGTATCATGACAAAATTACAAATACACAACCAATTCATTTGCTCATCTATTCGGCTATTAAAATTAACCATTAAAGTTATACCAATTTCCACCATTCAATCTTAAATTAAAATTTGCCAGTGCATAACCGAATACAAATGTCAACTTGTCACTTTAAATATCAAACCACAACCAAACATGTCATATGCATACATATTTAATTTATCTATCATTAGCCGAATATAAATGCACACCATTTACAACCAATGATCAAAAACTTATAATCATTATCCATATTTACATCATCACATAACCGGTTACCAATACTTCAAATCATAGTCATTTACCTAATACATCCCACTTATATCTCACGCATATCACCCAACAAGAATATCCAACCACAATTTCACATCATACCAAATATACCATACATATATCCTTTGACATAACTTCATCACCATTAGAAAATATATCAACAATGATTCATATATAAATATTTAATAGCTGAAATATCAAAACCAAACATCACATAATGAATAAGCCATTTTCGCATGGCTCATATTTACATAACCCAAAATCAAACATAAACATAAGCTAATCTATACATGCCATAGGTTTATGTTCAACTTTATAAAAATACCGAAATAGTCGATAGTGTGATAAACTTCACTGACAATCCCTGAGCTCATAACTTGACTCCAAAATCTATAAAACAGAGGCAAACATACACACACAGTAAGCTTTCATAGCTTAGTAAGTCATAAGAAAATAAATAACTCAATAACATAATCAACTGAATTTAACCAAACCAATTTATAATAACATAATCACATTTAATTTCAAGCTTACAGTTTCATATACAACATATACTTTCATAGATGAATTTTATCTTGGCTAAATATACATATGTCTATTATCGAAGTATCATACACTTTCAAAGTCATATTATCAATATATAACCGAAAATTTATACACTCGTATGCATATACTCATGAATCAAACTTTAATATCACATACTTATACATAACATGTGACCGAATATACTTCACAACTACACATATATTTACATTAGCATCATGTTTATTTTGCATCACACATCAAATAACCAACTTACCTTATTTTCAAATACGTAATCAACTATAATATACCTAATCACTTAGCTCAATTTACACATTCGATCACAACTTATCATTTCCCGTTGAACAATTTAGAATTGAATAGGATACTCAGATAATAACACATATCGTACAATGCCAATGTCCCAGACGTGGTCTTACATGTAATCATATCTCGATGCCACTTTCCCAAATAGGGTCTTACATGAATCAAATACGATGTCGATTTCCCAGACATGGTCTTACACATAATCACATATCAATGCCAACATCCCAGACATGGTCTTACATGAATACACATATAAAAAATCCTATGTCATGACATATGTATCCTAACTATTCCTAAAGTTCGTACAGGGCTTTCAGACGCCGTAACTCAATCAAATCGAACTCGTACACATAGATTTCAAGCATATACATATTCGGCTTCCACATATATTGTGACAGCCCTAAATTGACCCTAGTCGGAAAGCGGTTTTGGGACCGCTAAATCGAATCACCGAAATATTTGAATATGATATTTATTGTCTAAAATGTGTGAATATGAATGTGTGAAAGTTTTAAGCTTCGATTTAGTCGATTGCATGAGAATTCAGCTAATAGGACTTATGTGTGACACTTTTAAAATGTGACAGGTTAATCTATAAGGATCAATTAATGCATGTTATAAGAATGATGGGTTTGCATGTCAAATTTCCAATTATAATGAGTAGTGGCCGGCCATGGATGGGTCATTGATTATAATATGAATTTTCTATTAGCATTATTAGTTTAGAAAATAAAATAGTGAATTAAGAATGATAAACCATGAGGTGAGTGGGAGGAGAAACCAAAGTTGTCTCACCCTTACTCCCCCATTGCTGTGACTAGAGAAAGAGGAGGAAGAAAAATCCTTAGGGAAGAAATTCGGCCAAGGTGGATAGCAAGAGGAAGGTAAGTTCAATGCCATTCTTGAAAAAAAAAACTTATGCACCATTTGGATGATTATTTAAATTCTACCTATTTTATGGTTTGAAGATAGGTTTTGTGTGAGTTAAGTTTCGGCTAAGGTGGATTTGTGTTGATGTCATTAGCATGCTAAGTGTGAAGCTTTGTAATGATACATGTGATGGTGGATTGATGATTCTTGGATTTTCTTTTTAGCATTTTTGAGTTAGTCATTAAGTTCTTTGCTTAACCCATGGCAAAATTTGAGACGGTGTGGTAGCTAGAGCATTCGGCCATGGTAGAAAATGGAAGAGATATATGGTTGTTGTTTCATGTTAAATTTAGATGAACGATGGTAGATGAGTGTTTGAACTATACAAATAATCATATGTGAGCATTGGGTGCTAAGGGTAAAGAATCGGCTACCTTATTATGTGCCAAGACCAAATGTGAATTTGGTTATGTTTGAGTAATTTATGTGCTTAAAATTGATGTAGTATAAATTATCATGTCCTTGCCGAATATATATTTGATCAAAGAGGAGTTTGTCATTGAATATTGGTTCGGCTACTAAGCTAGGAAATAATTGTTGGAAACATGGTATCTAAGCACTTATGTAGATATATATATATATATGGCACTTTAAGTAAAATTGTTCATTTGATAAAGTTGGCTAGTAGTTCAAGTAAGGATTACTCTATTTGAGAATGTACATGAATTGAGGGTTGATGTTTAAGTGAGGTAAGTATTGGTATATTCGGCTTGTAGTTTTATAAATGTGATATGAGTGTTTTGTTTTGTAAATGAGTAGTATGTTAAGAATGGTTCTAAAATATATATGGATGCCATGTGATTGTGTTTGATTGGGAAGCAAATTGTTTGATTTAGCTCAAGAGCTTAGAGGATCAAAGTTGGATAAGGGAAAGGAAAAAGTGATCGAATAGCCGTTGAAGTCGTTCGACAACTTCCGAGGTAAGTTTTAAGTGATTAAATGTTTAGTAAATTCAATCATAATGAGTTGATTTAATAAGATATGATGTGGCCATGATATGTCTTAAACTCAAATGGTAAGTTCATAAGTGTTTGGACTTGGAAATTTAAGAGCAAATTGTAATAATTTGCTTAGGACAGTAGCAGTAATGTGATTTTAGAAAATCACTATAAATTGTTGGTGTGGAATTATAGGCTGAATAAAATATGTAATCAAAGCTCAATTAGTCTAGTTTCTTATAAAAGAGACCGTGTAAGCAAAGAAATTTCCTATAAAGAGATATTTAAAGTTGTGTGAGACAGTGTCAGAATGACTCAAAATCCCTGCTCGCTTTTTAGAAAATCATTATAATTTGTTCAAAAATGGTTATAAGATAAAATTTATATGCTTAGACTCCTTAATTAGTCTAGTTTCAAATGAAATCAAATAGAAATATTTTTAATTCTGTACAATGAGAAATTTGATTCGTAGTGAAGAGTGGTCAGATTAGTCAAATAGTGAAACAGGGGAAACTTTAAGAAAAATCTGGTATTGATTGGACAAACCTAAAATTCTGAAAATTTTATTGATGGAAGATATATGAGTCTATATTCAGGGAAAATTAACGGTAATTGATTTTGAGTTTTGTAGCTCCAGTTATAAATAATTTAGTGACTATTGCTCAGGAAAACAGCTTGTAGTGAATATGTGATTTTGTTGTAAACATTGATGAAACTATTTGAGTTGCTTATAAGCTATTGCTGAAATTGATGTACAAGATAAATATATATGTGTGTGGTAAAGCCGAATGGCTAATGTGAAATATATATGAGATATGTATATGTGGTAAAGCCGAATGGCTAGTGTGAAATATGTATGAGATATGTATATGTGGTAAAGTAGAATGGCTAGTGTGAAATATGTATGAGATATGTATATGTGGTAAAGTAGAATGGCTAATGTGAAATATATATGAGATATGTATATGTGGTAAAGCCGAATGGCTAATATGAAATATGTATGAGATATGTATATGTGGTAAAGCCGAAGGGCTAGTGTGAAATATGAATGAGATATGTATATGTGGTAAAGCCGAATGGCTAATGTGAAATATATATGAGATATGTATATGTGGTAAAGCCGAATGGCTAATGTGAAATATGTATGAGATATGTATATGTGGTAAAGCCGAATGGCTAATGTGAAATATATATGAGATATGTATATGTGGTAAAGCCGAATGGCTAATGTGAAATATGTATGAGATATGTATATGTGGTAAAGTCGAATGGCTAGTGTGAAATATGTATGAGATATATATATGTGGTAAAGCCGAATGGCTAGTGTGAAATATGTAGGAGATGTGTGTATATTGTGGCCGAATGACCAAATGTGAAAGGTGTGTATTATTAGATATTTGATGAGGCAAATGAATTACAAATATAACAGTCGATGTGAATGTTGTAACATGTGATTAAATGTACATGAAACTTGGAAATATATTCCGGGTAAGACCCGATGACTACATGTGGAGATTATGTCCAGGTAAGACCCGATGACTACGTGTGGAGATTATGTCCGGGTAAGACCCGATGACTACGTGTGGAGATTTTGTCCGGGTAAGACCCGATAACTACGCGTGGGGACTATTCGTCCTAAAGGTTTCGCTGAAGATTTGAGTAAAGCATAAGATTATACGACTTCATAGTAACAATTGGTAATAAATACGTTCAATGCGTTAAGCTGGTCAGGTATGTATTTTGAGATTATATTTAAGCTTGATTTGGACTAAATCACAAGGTCGTTATGTGATGCATATGTGAGTAAAGCAATAAGACTGTTCTATGATTATTGTGCGTTTAGTTAATGTGGAAAGTTAGGTGAAAATATGTAATGTACCTATGTTTATAAGAGATCACTATCAAGTGAGAATTTATCTGCCTATTATATATGATGAGATGGGCATATTCGGTAAAGGAATGGTATGCCCGAAGGAAGAGTGAAATAAAAAATACGAACAACTATGTTATAATTTGATTGTTATCTGTTGACACTTTGCTTAAAACTTACTAAGCATTGTAATGCTTACTCCGCTTACTTTGTTTCCTCTGTTTTATAGATCTCATTTGGAAGCTACAGTGCTCGGGGATCGTCAAGAACTAGTCACACTATCACTATCCACCGCTTGTTCTTGTTATGTTTTGAATTATTTTATGGCATGTAAAGAATAGACCGTTGGTCAAGAATATTTTGGTTAATGTATATAAGCCATGAAAATGGCATCTTTTGAATATGTACTTATAGCGCTTAAATTGTATCCCCGATTGTCTTTAGTATTTACCTAAAGGAACGTTCTTTATAAAAAAAAATATTCAAAATTTTTACTGTTCGGATATGAGCTTCAAGTCCGGTAATGCCCCTTTACTTATTCCGGCGACGGATACGGGATAGGGGTGTTACATATATACTATCACATTATTCATTTCAGCATATATAGTTCGTATTTAATCAAATAAATAACATCTATTTGCTTATAAACTTACCTTGGACAACGATAATCAGAATAGGACGACTAATCGATAACTTTGGTTTTCCTCCGATCCAAATCTGATTTCTTTGGTTCTTGATGTAAATATATTCAAATTAAACTCATTCAAAAATAATTTCATTCAATAATAATTTCATTCAATTTAGTCCACAAACACATAAATGGGAAAATTACCATTTTGCCCTGACATTATACACTTTTTACAATTTATTCCAAATTGCACAAAACACAAAACATGCAAAATTTGCACACACCATGCTTAGACCGAATCTTCCTTATACTCATAAAAGTCCATATATTTCATTTATTTTACATTTTAGTCCCTCAATTTATTATTTTTGCAATTTACCCCTAATTACTCAAAATAATAAAAAAATTCCAATACAACATATTAATCCAAAACATATCTTTTATATTTCATCATCTAACATCACAAAGCTCAATTATTCATCAATTCCATAACTCAAAATATTCATCAAAATCAGAAATTCAAGCATGGGCTTTGTACATTACACTGTAATGATCTCAAAAACGTAAAAAAATATCAAAAACAAAGCTAGTTACATACTTAATCAAGCTTCAACAATGGCCGAATACCCTAAAGCTTATTTCTTTTCTTTCTTTCTCAAATTTTAGTCAAAAGTATGAACATAATGCATGGCTTTTAATTTTATGTTTTTTTATAATACATATTATTTAACATTTTACATTTTTAAACTTTATTAATTAATATGAAACCATTATAAAATATGGTCACAACCGTCCATCACCTTTAACTATGGTAATATTGCAACTTAAATGTCTCATGCAATAAAGACAACAATTCGGCCCTTGCAAATTAAACCAAAAATTTTTCAATTTACGCGATAAGCTATTTTATTAAATCGGGCACTCAAATGACAAAATTAAAACACTGAAATTTTACACATATAAATTTACACATTATAAACACAAAAAATAATATTAAAATATTTTTTAACTCAAATTTGTGGTCCTAAAACCACTGTTCTGAATAGGGTCTAAATCGGGCTGTTACAACTCTCCCCCCTTAGGGATTTTCATCCCCAAAAATTTTATCGGTGAATAGGTTTGGATAACATTCTTTCACTGTATCCTCTGGCTCCCACATTACCTCTCCAACTCCGTGTCTATGCCATAGTACTTTTACTAACAGAATTTTCTTATTTCGTAATTCTTTAACTTCACAAGCCAGAATACAAATCGGTTCTTCCTTATATGTCATATCAGAATTAATCTCAATATCTGATGGATTAATCACATGTGAGGGATTAGATCGATATCTACGAAGCATCGAAACATGGAATACATTATGGATCTTTTCTAATTCAGGTGGCAACAATAGTCTATAAGCAATCGGCCCTATACGCTCTATAATCTCATACGGCCCAATAAATCTCAGACTCAATTTTCCTTTACGACCAAATCTGAGTATTTTCTTCCATGGAAAGACTTTCAAAAAGACTTTGCCCCTTATTTGAAACTCTATATCTTCTCGTTTCAAGTCCACATATGATTTCTGATGATCTGACGTTGTTTTCAGACTTTATCGAATTACTTTAACTTTCTGTTCAGTCTCTCTAATCAAATCGACCCCGTGTGTCTTTTTTCACTAAGCTTAGTCCAATATAATGGTGTACGACATTTACGCTCGTACAAAGCCTCGTAAGGTGCCATTTTGATACTCAATTGAAAGTTATTATTTTATGCAAATTAAATCAGAGGTAAGTATCGTTCCCACGTACCTTTGAATTCGAGAATACAACAGCTCAACATATCCTCAAGTATCTGAATGATTCATTTAGACTGACCATCTGTTTGCGGAAGGAAAGCAGTGCTGAAATGTAATTTTGTTCCTAGAGCATCTTGCAGTTCCTTCCAAAATCATGATGTAAATCTCAGATCTCTATCCGAAATAATAGAAATTGGTACTCCATGTAATCTCACAATCTGAGAAACATACAATTCAGCTAGCTTATCAAGCAAGTAATCTGTGCGAACCGGAATAAAATGAGCCGATTTAGTCAGTCTATCCACAATAACCCCAATTCCATCTTTCTTGCTCGGTGTCAATGGTAAACCAGATACAAAATCCATTGTGACTCTGTCCCATTTCCACTCAGGTATCATGATCGGCTAAAGCAATCTAGAAGGTACCTGATGTTTGGCTTTTACTTACTGACAGGCTAAACATTTCAAAACAAAGTCAGAAATGTCTCGTTTCATACCATGCAACTAGTAAAGTTGTTTCAGATCATTATACATGTAATGCCCCAAAATTTGGGCCTAGAAATATTGGGTCTGGAGTCCGAGTTTGGGTAGAAGACGGCCCGAATAAATGGGATGATTTAATTATTATTATTATTATTATTAAGTATGTTTAGTTAGTAATTAAATAAATTACGAAGGGTTTATGGTGTGGGAAAAAGTCTAGGGCTCGGCCCATAGCTTTAGCAAAATTCTTAAATTTTCCTCTTAAGGGAATCTGGGCAGTAGGCCTTATTAATAAATTGGGCTAAGTTTTAACACAAGCAAGCACCTGGCCCAGTGGCTAAGCATGCTAGGAGTGGCGTGGAAGGTGCTTGGGTTCAAGGCACGGCGCGCGCAAAAAGGTTGTTTTTTTTTTAGTGTTCAGGTTGCTGTTAGGATAGGGGTTAAGAGGAGTTACGAGCATAACCCAGCACAAGGAGCGCCCGTGGCGCAGTGGCAGTAGCGTGCTGGGCACGTGGAGAGGGTGCGGGTTCGAGTCCTTGCAAAGGAAAATTTCTCCTTTATTCTTTTTAAGTGGACCGGAGCTTTAGCAGGTAAGGTTTATAATTAATTGTGACCCTATATTAGTAAACAAGGAAGCATGGTGCAATGGCCAACAGTACGGGCGAATGAGCAAGGGCAGACGGGGGCTGGGGTTCGAGCCTCACCTCGCACACAGAATTATGGCATGTATAGAGGACTTAGTTATTTTGTTTTATGTCATAATTAATTTGGCCGAAAATGTTAGCCTTCAATATTTGATAGCTCATTTTGTATATGACCATTGATAATAATTAATACCGTTCAAGCTATAAGGTATGAGGATGCATGATTAAGTATGAAATTTGAATTGTTTTAACTTGGATATATAAAAAAAAATCTGCATCATGGTTTTGTACGACTGCATGTGTTATGTTCTGGTAATGTCTCGTACCCTGTTTCGACATAGAACACGGGTAAAGGGCGTAACATTTTAGTGGTATCAGAGCTAAGGTTTAGTCGTGGGGCACGTCCGTGTGCCCTATTTCAACCCATACGTTTCGTGGCTTTTGAAATTGGGCGCATTGGTGTACACGACCATGTTGCACGGCCATGTTAATCTTCGTTCGCTTCTCCCACGCCTGTGTATGCAGGCGCACGCCCGCGTTCTTTTGGCAGGATTGCCCACGGCCATGTCACACGGCTGTGGCAACTCATCGGATCCCGTGTTGGGGAAACATTTTTGCTCTATTTTCACATGGCCGTATCGCACGGCTGTGTTGGCTCCTGTGGTATGTGCACGGCCTATGGCACGCCCGTGTGCCTGGTCGTGTGGTTCTGGAAATCCTGTGTTCAGTGACTCAGTTAGTGAATTAAATGTTAAAGACTAAAATTTAAAGAAGTTAACACCGTTAGTGCTCGGAGTGTCTCCCGAGAAGCGCTTGTTTATAGTCTAAGCTTGACTCTACCTTGTGGGTATATTTAGGTAACTTCATGGAGCCGTAGCTCCTCTTTATCGTCTTTGAAATTCTCTGCATTATAAATTTTGAGACGATGTCCATTTACCTTAAAAGTGCCTTGTGATGGATGACTTACCTGTACTGTGCCATATGGAAACATAGTTTGAACTACGAAAGAACCTAACCATCATGATTTAAGCTTTCTAGGAAACAATTTGAGCCTCGAGTTATATAACAGGACAAGATCTCCAACTTCAAATTGCCTTCGTTGCTTCCTTATATAGGCGTGAATTTTCATATGCATTGGCTCGCCATTCATCTAGCTCATTCAACTACATCAACCTATTTTCACCTGCAAGTTTGGGGTCAAGGTTTGGAAATTTTATAGCCCAGAATGCCTTGTGTTCTAACTCAAACGGTAGATGACAACTTTTCCCATAAATGAGTCTGTAAGGTGATGTTCCTATGGGAGTCTTAAAAGAAGTTCTATAAGCCCATAAAGCATCATCTACTTTCATCGCCCAATCCTTCCTATTTAATTCTACTGTCTTTTCTAGGATACGTTTAAGCTATCGGTTCACTACTTTGACTTGGCCACTAGTTTGACGGTGAAAAAGGGTAGCTATTCTATGATGAACTCCATATTTCTTAAGGGTCTTGTCAAATTGGGCGTTACAAAAATGAGTACCGCTATCACTGATAATTGCTCTAGGTGTACCAAATCAAGAGAAAAGTTCCTTAAGGAATCGTACTACTACTCTAACATCATTAGTAGGTAAAGCTTGGGCTTCAACCCATTTGGACATATAATCAACAGCTACTAAGATGTATTTATTCCCGAATGAACTAGGGAATGGACCCATAAAGTCGATACCCCAAACGTCAAACATTTCACATGAGAGCATATATGTCTGAGCCATTTCATCACGATTGGATATATTACCTATCCTTTGACATTTGTCACAAGAAGTAACATACCTGTTGGCGTTTTTGAATAGAGCGGGCCAATAAAAACCTGATTCGAGGACTTTATGTGCAGTCTTATTTCCACCGTAATGCCCTCCAGTCGGTCTTGAGTGGTAATGTTCCAAGATTTTCAATGCTTCTGTCCTTGTAACGCATCTCCTAATGATTTTATCTGCACATTTAAAGAAAAGAAAAGGGTCTCCCCAGAAGTAGTTTTTCACATCAGTGAAGAATTGCTTCTTTTGTTGATGTGTCAACCCTTTTAGGATAATGTTAGCGGCTAAAAAATTTTCAATATCTGCAAACCAAGGTACCTCAGAATCAAATATAGTGAAAAATTGTTTTTCAGGGAATGAATCATTTATTTCAATGTCATCTGGCTCTTTGGTACTTGAGTTTTCAAGCCTGGAGAGATGGTTAGCTGCAAGATTTTTAGCTCCGTTCTTATCCTTAATCTCCAAGTCAAATTCCTACAATAATAAGATCCATCGAATGAGTCGAGGTTTTGCATTAGTTTTAGTCAAAAGGTGGCAAAGAGCAAAATGGTCAATATAAACGACAACTTTAGACAATATTAAATATGGCCTAAATTTATCGAATGCAAAAACCACAGCTAGCAGCTCTTTCTCTGTGGTGGTGTAGTTTTCTTGTGCGGCTGTCAAAGTTCTGCTAGCGTAATGGATAGGTTGAAAATGTTTATCTCTTCGCTGTCTCAAAACCGCATCTACTGTAAAATCACTCGCATCACACATTAGTTCAAAAGGTGAATTCCAATCAGGTGCAGTTATAATTAGAGCTTGAGTCAGTTTATCCTTTAAAGTATTAAATGCTTCTAAACACTCCTGATCAAAATTAAAAGGCACATCTTTTTCTAGTAATTTAGTCAACGGCTTAGCTATTTTAGAAAAGTCTTTCATAAATCTTCTATAAAACCCAGCATATCCTAAGAAGCTTCTAATAGCCTTAACCGAATTAGGGGGAGGTAGTTTTTCAATGGTTTCAATTTTAGATTTATCAACCTCAACCCCTCTACTAGAAATTTTATGTCCTAACACAATACCTTCTTGAACCATAAAGTGACATTTTTCCCAGTTAAGCACAAGGTGTGTTTCCTCACATCTTTTTAACACTCATTTTAAATTTTTGAGGCAAAGATGGAAAGAGTTACCGAAAATCGAGAAATCATCCATAAATACCTCTATGAAATCTTCTACGTGTTCGTCAAAAATGGCCATCATGCAGTGCTAAAAAGTAGCAAGAGCATTACATAATCCAAAAGGCATTCTATGATAAGCAAACGTATATGGAGATATAAATGTCATCTTTTCTTGATCTTCAAGAGTTATTGCAATTTGAAAATAGCCAGAGAGTCTGTCTAAAAAGCAATAGTACATGTGTCCTGACAATCATTCCAACATTTGGTCAATGAATGGAGGAGGGACGTGCTCTTTTCTCGTGGCATCATTTAGCTTCCTATAATCAATGCACACTCTCCAACCTGTGATTGTCCTTGTTGGGATTAATTCATTCTTCTCATTGGCTACAACAGTCATGCCTTCTTTCTTAGGAATAACATGCACTGGACTCACCTAAGAACTGTCAGAAATAGGATAAATAATTCTAGTATCTAGGAGTTTAATTACCTCATCTTTAACAACTTCCTTCATGTTGGGGTTCAGTCGTCTTTAGGCTTGCACGCATGGTTTATATTCATCTTCCATTAAAATTTTGTGGGTGCAAAAAGAAGGGATGATCCCTTTTATGCTCTCTTAATACTTGGAGTAATTCCTCTTTCTCCTTGGGTTGCAAGTTAGATGCAATAATTACCTGTAATGTAAAATTATTTCCAAGGAATGAATATTCCAAGTGCTTCGGCAATTGTTTAAGTTCCAGTTTGGGAGGTTCTTCAATAGAGGGTTTTTGCTTAAGTTCATCTTTTACCTTGATTCCCTCATATTCTACTAGCTTTGGGGAGGTTTCATTGGAGTTTAGTTCGGTTCCTATCTCAGAATCATCATCCACCCCCTCTCCTTGGGCGAGACACAGTTCCATCGTGTCCTTGTGTACGATTTCCTGAAAAGAATCTTGAGTAGCATGATCAATATAGTCGATAAAATAACATGAGTTATCATGTTCCCTAGAAAATCTCATGGCATCATAAATTTTAAAAATAATCTCTTCGTCACCTACTATAAGTACCAATTTACCATTACCCACATCAATTACAGCTCTAGCAGTGGCTAAGAATGGCTGACCTAAGATTAAAGGCACCTCAACATCTTCATCCATGTCAAGCACAATGAAATCAACAGGGAATATAAATTTATCTACTTTTACGAGTACGTCCTCTATAATTCCTCTAGGATATTTAGTAGATCTATCAGCTAATTGAATACTCATCCTAGTGGGTTTAGGTTCCCTAAGACCAAGTTGTTTAAACATTTTATATGGCATCAAATTAATGTTGGAGCCTAAATCAGCTACTGCTTTATCAACATTCAAACTACCAATTAAGTAGGGAATAGTAAAACTTATTGGATCTTTCAGTTTGGTTGGCAGTTTATTTTGAGGTATGGCTGAGCACTCCTCATTAAGTTCTACTGTAATAAGTCTTCAAATTTCCTTTTGTTTGTGAGAAGCTCCTTCAAAAATTTTGCATATGTAGGCATCTGCGATATAGCTTCAACAAAAGGTAAGTTAATATGTAGTTGCTTAAAAAGTTAAAAAAATTACCAAATTGTGCATCCATATGGTCTTTCTTCAACTTTGTTAGGTATGGAATTGGTGGTTTATATTCTTTTGGCATTAGATTGTCATTGTTTTTGAGTTTGACCTCCTTTCTATCAACGTGGTGGCTTCTTTTCAGATTCAGCTAACACTCTCCCACTCCTTAGTGTAACTTCTTTCACGTGCTCTTTTGGGTTGGGTTCAGTGTTACTAGGTAGACTTCCTAGTGGTCTTTCAGAAATTAGTTTGGCAAGCTGTCCTATCCGAGTTTCGAGCCCTTGGATCAATACTTGTTAATTCTTAAGTGCTATCTCGGTATTCTAAAAATGAGTTTCTGACACCGAGATGAATTTTGTTAGCATCTCCTCAAGTTTGACTTTTTCTCTTGTTGGTAGGTGGTTTTTGGTAGCCGGGAGGTGGTGGTCTCTGATTCCCTTGGCCTCCTCATGAGAAATTTGGGTGGTTCCTCCAACCTGCATTGTAAGTATTACTATAAGAATTATTTTGAGATCGAGGATTATTACCCATGTAATTTAATTGCTCGTTCTACATGTTGTGGCCATAGGGTAGGTATTCTGAATTGCTTGATCCACCTCCACTTGCTTCGCACTACATTACTAGGTGAACCTGTGAAGAACCAAGAAAACTGTCAATTTTTTATTAAAAAGTTCTACTTGATTAGAGAGCATGGTAACCGAATAGACGTTAAAAACACCAGCTATTTTCGTTGGCTTTGTCCTCATGACTTGCCACTGATAATTATTCAATGACATCTCTTCTATAAATTCATAAGCATCTTTAGGTGTCTTATTATTGATAGTTCCACCAGCAGCTGTGTCGATCATTTGTCGAGTCGAAGGATTTCAAGCCATTGTGAAACGTTTGAACCTGTATCCAGAGTGGTAACCCATGGTGAGGGCACCTTCTCAAAAGATCCTTGTATCGCTCCCATGTGTCGTAGATTGTTTGTCAATCCATCTGCACAAAAGAGGAGATATCATTACGTAATTTGGTTGTTTTAACAGGCGAAAAATATTTTAATAAAAACTTTTTGATCATTTGTTCCCAAGTAGTGATTGACCCTCGTGGTAACGAGTTCAACCATTGTTTAGCCTTATTCCTCAATGAAAAAGGGAATAACCAAAGGCGAATGGCGTCATCAGAAACGCCGTTAATTTTAAATGTATCACATAGTTCCAAAAAGATTGCCAAGTGAGCGTTGGGATCTTCGTCCTACAAACCATCAAACTGAACAAATTGTTGTATCATTTGAATTGTGTTAGGTTTTAGTTCAAAAGCATTTGCAGCAACAGCAAGCCAAACTATGCTCGATTCAGTTCCTGTTAAAGAAGGTTTAGCATAATCATACACAGTGCGCGGAGCAGGATTCTGATTAGCAGCAATCACAGGAGGTAGTGAATTTTCCTGGTTGTCGGCCATTTCCTCGGTTATGGCGTGAATATTATCTTTTTGCTCTTCCTCTGTGTATCTTAGGTTTCTCCTTATTTCTCTTCGGTTTCTACAAACTGTGTGGTCGATCTCACCATCAAAAAGTAGTGGTCCTGACGGGTTTCTTCTGGTTACTCAGATGCTAACTGGGGCGGGGATCCTGATTCAAGGAGATCAATTTCAGGTTTTTGTGTCTTCTTTGCTGGTTCACTTATCTTATGGAGTAGCAAGAAACAAAGAACATAGAAAAAAAAACTGTCAGAAGAAAATAAATGAATAATTAGAAAAGAAAATAAAAATTTAAATTCCAATAAAAGTAGAATAGCTAAAGTAATAAAAATCGAGTGTTCTTAATATCCTAGTTTCCTGGCAACGGCACCAATAACTTGATACGTGATATTCGCGACAGGTTTTAAAAATTTATAATTAATCGTTCTTGAAACTAAGTTTTAAAAATTTATAATTAATCGTTCTTGAAACTAACTATTATCACGATGAAGGCAAGTGTACCTATCGAACAGTAGTATAGCTTTAGCAAGACCGGATTGTCGAACCCAAAGGAACCAAGAGTACTAGTAATTACTTTCTTTTTATTATCTAGCCTAAGAATTAAGGGATTTATTTATCTAAACTAATTAACTAAACTAAGAGTGCACAAAGAGAAATTAGGAAAAAGCTTTTGGGAAAATTAGACTGATTAAGACAATACCCAAGGAAAAATCCACCTAGACTTCACTTGTTATTTGACTCTAAATCAGACGATTTATTCATTTGACTTGATCCATAGAAATCCCTAAGCTATATTATTATCTCTCTCGAGACTAATAATGTCTAACCCTAGGTTGATTAATTGAAATCTCTTTCTAATTAATGCCCTAGTGTTGCATTAACTTGATCTATGGATCCCCTTATTAGGTTTCACCCTAATCCGGCAAAATCTTATCACCCTATCTCTAGGCGTGCAATCAACTCCACTTAATTATGACAAATTTACTCTTAGACAGGGTCTTTTCCTCCCCTGAATAAGAGAATTAACTTGAATCAATATCCTGGAATATTAAACAAGAATTAAGAATACATAATTAAGAACAAGTCAAATATTTATCATACAATTTAGATAATAATAACAAGATCTATCTTAGGTTTTATTCCCTTTTGGTATTTAAGGAGTTTAGTTTATAATTATAAAAGAAAACATATCAGAAGAATAATGAATACAAAACATAAAGAAAACCCAAAACCTCTGAATGGAAATTGAAGGGAGATCTCCAGTCTTGACGATGAATCCAGCTTCTGAGATGAACCAATCAACTTCCCTTGAGTAATTCCTTGCTTCATACTCCGCGTCCCCCGTTCTAAGTACCTCCTCAGATGCTTAAATAGACATTAAAATGCCTAAGAGCCTTCAAAATTGGCCTTTTCCGAATAGGACTATATGTGGGCTCGGTAGGGATACACCTGTGTGCCATGCCCGTGTGCGATTACTCCAGCCCGTGGTCAAGGCTGTTGAATAGGCACAGGCGTGTAGTCTTCCCGTGTAAGTCCTGCTTCGATCCTGCCAAATGGACACGGCCGTGTGACATGCCCGTGTGAGGAAGTCCAGGTCGTGTTGATTTCCCATGTGAGTCCATTTTCTCCTTTTTTGGCCCATTTCTCACTCTTTTTACTCTCCTATGCTCACCTAAGTATAAAACATGAGATTAAAGAATTAGGGGCATCAAATTCACCAAATCTAAGGAAAAACCATCCATAAATGTACTAAGCATGGGATAAAAATTTGTATAAATTACGATTTCTCACAAACCAAACCAAAATTAAAGTACTGAAAAGCAAATAAATGTAGCAGATAACAAAAGTAGTCGTGTGTCCATCTCCGAGTCTCTCGCAGCACTGATCCTCCTAATGATGGGGATTACCTGCACAGTTGAAAACGGGGTGAGTTTACGAAAACTTAGTGTGTAATCCCCTAGCATCCAAACAGTTAGTCAAAAATAGAATTTAGAACCAATCTGGCCTTAAGCCCTATTCAGTAACAAAATAGTCCAATTCTGAAAATATGTGGGCCAAAGCCCGATTCATTAGCTTTTGGGTCTTAACCCATCACAGTATCAATTGGGCCTAGCCCATCTCAGAATCAATATCAATTGGTCCTAGCCCATTTCAATTTCCAAACCCATAGGAATAATGCATGATAACTCATCCAACCTGACACTTGCCTCCATCCAACCCTGCACTACCTGTGGGGAATAAATCACCCACGCCATCCTTACATTTACAATGTTAGCACCGGTTGCGGCACTAACTAGTCGCAGCAAAGCTGCTAGTATCAGAATATGTGGCACAGCCACCAATACAGTTTCTTCCTCCATAACAATATCCCAATCCCAAGCAATATGCCACGTATACAGATTGTCATGTACAAAATCAGTCATATAGATCTCAGACAAATCAGTCATCTACCCTCGAAGGGCAAAACAGTCACTTTACCCTTTAGAGGTATTTTGGTTATTATACTAATTTTGGGGTCTCAGTACAGATTACGACCTCATAGATGGTCTGCCATCGCCTCGAGTGACTCAGGTAACCTAGATGGTCAAAATGGTGTAAATAGGCCCAAGGCCCATTACTCGGCCCAAGTGGGCCCACATGCTCGTGTGGCCCATCTAGCCTAATTTCAGTCACAGCTATGCGAACACCATATCCCAGTTCATACTTTGTCACTTACAGCAAAATTTATTTGTGTGGGGCCCACAAGCCCATTGGGCCCACATAGCCTATTTTGGCCCATTGAGGCCCAAAACAGCCCCAGTACACGAGAATGCTCGTGGTGCCTCAACAGTCTATCGCCCTTGATCTGTGGGCTCGGTTTTCCACATGAGTGATCGCACGCTCGTGAAGCCTCAAATGAAGTTTCAGCTTTACAGCTTTTCTCGATTTCCAACAAAGAGGGGAGTGAATACGTACCTGATTGCGAAACTTTACGAAAATCCTTCGAGCAACAACCTACATCATTCATGGTATTTAATTAATCTCTTGGAAACAAGGGTCAACACCTACTTACTATCACTTAAGGAGAAACAGATCACATTCGGCCCAAGCCCCAAGGTAAAATATGGCATCGCATTTACCTTAGTGGGAGAGAGGTTTGATTGCTAACCAAACACCAGCGCTTCTTCACTCCACTGGGAACTCTATTGATTTGTCAGAACCTTGCAAGACCGTAACCACAACAATAATAGTAGACATAAAAGAAAATGGCCAACACCCCAAAGCAAGAAAACCGATAGAAGGTTAAGAAAATGAAAGTGAATCAATTGGTTAGGAGAAAACCCAAGGAAACGAAATATAGCGGTAGAGGAAAACTATATTCGGCCAAGAACCAAAAGGGATTTTGAGAGGAAAAGAAAGGTAATTGAGGAATGTAGTCAACTTGCTTGTGAGAAAAGAGAAATAAAAGTTCGGCTAATTAAGGAACAACATACCAAGGAAGATAATACGAAGAGCGAGAGGGAGAAGAAATCGTTCAAGCGAATGCACTTGAAACGTAATGGAGAAGTAAAGAGTCACACAAAGCTGCCTAAATGGTCACAGTTGAATTCGGCTACTTGCAAAAGGAGAAAAAAAAGGTACCAATTCGGCACTAAATGCCCCAAAACTGAAATTGCACAAAGAGAACAACTCCCAAAACTCTCCAATTACCGAAAATGCACACAAAGGGACCTCTTAACCGAATTTGCACACATTAGTTTTCTTATTCGGCTACAACACTCTCCAAGTTTGAAATTCCTTGATTTTATCTACCTAATTCTCTTCCATGTCCATAACAACCATTATCATATCCCTTGATTTTCTCCCCTTGACCAATTCCACAACCACCTCAGGAGAGTTTTAATCCAACTCTACCTCTCTCACCTCATGGGAATAAAATAAATGTACCTAGAAAATCATGGGATTCGAACTTAAGATCCTTTTCTGTGACAGCCCTAATTTGGCCCTAGTGGGAAAGTGGTTTCGGGATCACAAAACCGAGTCCCAAAAATAATCAAATGTTATATTATGTGTTTATTTCATGTGAAAGTGCATGTGTGAAAATCCCATGCTTTGATTCTACCATTTGTGAGTGAAATTATGAAATAGGACCTATGTGAAAATTTTTGAAAATGCTATAGGCTAATATGTAGTGGCCTAATAAATAGTAGTGCAAAATAGGAGGATTTGCATGTCAAACTCCCCATTTTATATGTAGTGGCCGGCCATGGTGTTAATGGCAGACAACATGTGCAAATTTTTTTATTGAAGTTTTGGCATAAGTATGGCACAAATAATATATGTTATTTTGTGTCTTAAAATGTTTAGTAATAGAATAACAAAAGGAAGGTTTTTGTTCATTCTTGTTCATGAAAGCTGAAAATAAAAGAGAAAGGAGAGGAAAAGAGCTCTTGAATGTTCGGTCACTTGGGGAAGAAAAATCCAAGGTAAGTTCATGGTAGTTTGCTTCTATCTTGATGTTCATGAGTTCATCTTGATTATACCCTAACTCATGAAGCATATTTTGATTTTTGGTTGTGTTGTGAGCATTCGGTCATAAATTAAAATGAAGGAAATGGTTGTTGTTTCATGTCCTTTTGATGAAAAATGGAAGATAGGTGAAGTTGAGCCAAGCAAATGAGCATGCATGTGCCTTAGATGCTAAGGGAAAAATCGGCTAACATGTTGTGCTTTAAAATGATGAAATGAAGATTATTCTTAAGTAAAATTATAGATATGTGATGATTGATTGGTGATATGCATGTTTAAATAACATGCATGCAAGGTATGTGTGAAAGAGTGATTTGGTAATAAATCTGTTTGGGACAGCAGCAGTAACGTGATTTTGGAAAATCACCATAAATTGTGGGAGATGAGTTAGAAGCTGAATAAATTATTTAATCAAATCTTAATGAGTCTAGTTTCTTATAAAATAAACCGTGTAAGCAAAAGAATTTCCTATAATTAGATATTTGAAGTGATGTGGGACAGGGTCAGAATGACTTCTAGATCCTCTGTTTTGTCTTAATAAAATCATTATAAATTGTACAAAAATGTTCATAAGATGAAATTTATATTCTTAGACTCCTTAATTAGTCTAGTTTCAAATGAAATAAACGAAAACATATTTTGAATTATGTACAATGAGAAATTTGATTCGTAGAGAGGAGTGGTCAAATTAGTCAAATAGAAACAGGGGAAACTTTAAGAAAAATCTGGTATTGATTGGCAAAACCAAAAATTCTTAAAATTTTATGGATGAACGATATATGAGTCTATCTTCAGGGAAAATTAACGGCACTTGATTTGGAGTTTCGTAACTCCATTTATAAATGATTTAGTGACTGTTGCTCAAGAAGACAGCTTGCAGTGAAATTATGATTATGTGGTAAACATTGACAAAAATTTGTTAATGAGTTGCTTATTGATTTCTTATAAGCTTACTATGATCAGTAGGTGTGAAAGTCGAATATATACATATATATGTATATATTATATTTTGAAAGTGATGCTCGAATAGTCGAATAATGACTAGTTTAAAATCTTTGAATTTAAGCTCAAGAGCATAGAGGGGAAAAATTCGGATAAGGGAAAAGAGAAAGTAATCGAATAGCCGTTGTAATTGTTCGGCAACATTCAAGGTAAGTTCTTAAGTGTTTAAGCTTGATTCCTTTTTATATGCCTAAGAGTTAAATTAATATGGTAAAGGGAATGTAAATTTTATTTAGTTAATGTGCCAAATATGTAATGATTTAAGGCTATAAGCCGATTATGGCTATTATGCCTAAGTTGAATTGGATTTGGAAATTTGATGCACTAAATGAGTGTTACAATGAATAAACTATGCCGTATATGTGCTGGTGGAGATATCACGATTGTGATTATTGAGTATCTAAAGGATACCATGATGTGTATACAATTATTATATTTAGTCTGTTGTGGTAGCCGAAGGTGGCTTGGTACTAAAGTGATTAAATGTGAACTTCGATGAGGTAACTGTTAGTGATCGATGATATAAGTTATGCATTATAATATATATTCGGGTTTCAAACCTAATAGACGTAATGCCACTGAAATGACATCGGACTTAAAGGTCTAGTAGGCTTATGGCCGGTGATGAAATCAGGTTATTACCTAGCAGGAAAATTGCCGATAAACTATTAAAAGTGTGGTGCTATAAGACTATGGGCTAATACGATATGTGGATTCGTTCCGTATAGTAAATTATTCAGGTACGAACAACCTAATTAAGTACATGTAAATTAAATGAATTTGATGATTGATGTGAATCGAACGTATAAGAAATGGTTTCATGTTTATGTTCATGTAACACCCCGAACCCGAGACCATCGCCGGTGTCGGACACGAGGGGTTAACAAGCCAAATCCACATATTTCGCCCACCAATTGACATTTCCAGTCAGGCTGGAAAACTGCGTCACCGTCGCCTTAAAAATCATATCTCGAGTTTCAAAACTCAGAAACTGGTTTCGTAAATTTTCCCTGAATTTAGACTCATATATCCATCCATGGATTTATTTCTAGAATTTTTGGTCGGGCCAATTGGTACAGTTTATTAGTTAAAGTCACCCATGTTACAGGGATCGACTGCTCTGACCTCCGCGCGTTACAACTTGAATATCTCTCTGTACAGGGATTTAATACTGGTTCTGTTTGTTTCTAATGAAACTAGACTCAAAATGGAATCTGTACATATAAGGCTTGACTCCTAATTCTTTCTGGATAATTTATAGTAAATTTTTAAAGTTGCAACAGGGGACCCAGAAACCGTTCTGGCCCTGTCTGACGAAAGCTTTAATATCTCTTAACATGTGACTCCTATGACCGTTTCGTTTCTTCCATATGAAAGTAGACTCATCAAGGTTCATTTACATAGCTTATTCACTATTTAATACCATTCCTACAAATTTTGGTGATTTTTCACATTCACGTCACTGCAGCTGGCAGCATCTGTTTTTAAGGTAGGTCTTACCTATTTTGTAGTCTCCATGAACCAACTAGTCTTGCCATACATAGGTTCACATATGATCATTTTAACCATACCAATGGCTGATCATGTGACCAACACTCCCATTTCCAATCCATAATCACATCATGACACCATATATATATATATATATAAACCGCAAATAGTCTAAGTTCAGTACTTCACTTTTACGAGCCATTTTCGCATGGCCGTATACATATACATCACAACACAATTGAACCGACAAGGGTAGTCCTATACATGCCATTTCAAAGTTCAACCAAAAATTTTACCAAAATGGAGGCTTTGATAGTGTAGATGACTTCGACTTTAATGATCCCGAATCCGATTGCTATCAAGCAAAATCTATAAAACAGAGAGCCAAAGCAACGGGTAAGCATTTTTATGCTTAGTAAGTCTCAAGGAATAAAATCAGCTTTAATTAAAGCAATACATTCACATAGCCAAATGCATCATTTCATTAATACACATTCACATAATCATTCTTACTTCACACTTCATCATTATATACTTTCACGGTATCAACCAATTCAATAGCTGAAATTGTTAGTCGATTGAGCGAATGTTGCTCAAGCATGTCGACTTTTCCAATGCACATATAATCATACCTTATTCTTTGGGCTTTTCGAGCGTACTAATGGAATTTATTACAGCAGCCAACACTCACCTCCAGCCCAAGCTTCTTGAATACAACCGGATATAACCACGTGCACGAATGCCTTGGTCTTAGCCCGGATAGAACGACTCGCACGAATGCCTTTGGGTCTTAGCCCGGATGTAGCCACTAGCACAATTGCCTTCGGGTCTTAACCCGGATATAATTTCAGCATAAATGTCTTTGGGCCTTAGCCGGATATCATTCAATTGCTCATGCACACATACATCAATAATCATTAGACATTCATGTTTCATTTTCGTTACTAAGGCTCAAACACAAAGGTAATCACTAGCATAATCGCCTTGGGACTTAGCCCGTATCATTCAAATACTCATACACACATAAATCGATAATCATTACACATCCATATTTCATTTCACATAATTCAAGTAGGGTCACTTCTTGAGGACTTACCTCGGATGTTGTCGAACGGCTTTTACGGCTATTCGATCACTTTTTCCTTCCCCTTGTCCAATTGTGGCCCTCTAAGCTCTTGAGCTAATTCAAACAAATTCAATTTATTAAAACCTCATTATGCTAGCTTATGACCGAATATGACAAGGAGTTTAAATGGTCATATGGCCACCCTTTAGCTTGAATACACAATGGTCATGCACATTTTATACTACATCAAGCAATTCAATACAATTCATTCAAGCATCAAGGAAAAGCTAAGGCCATCAATAGGCTACCTAAGGCGAATATACTTAGTCATACTTGCACCAATTCAACAATAAATTCCAAGATTTCCACATCATATGTGTACTAGGCGAATGTACTTGCAATTTTACAAGCATTCTTCAACATTTTCTTCTTTAAACAAACATATTCATCACTTACTTCATAACCAAAACATCATGTGCAAACATATATATACATATATGTGCATGGCTGAATTTCAAGGTGTCCCTAGCCATCCAAAACACAAATTTTAACTAACATGCAAGAAGCATGAACCATGCTCATGAATGCATCATGGCGAATACATCACAATCATGCCCTTTCAACTTCAATCATGGTTAAACAAAAGAAAACTCAATGTCTTACTCAAGATGGTTACAAAGAAATTTCAAGAGTAGACAATCCATCATTGCATGCATCATCATCAAGCTTCACACTTAGCATGCAATGGCTTATCACAATATCAACTTTGACCAAATACCACTTCCATGGCATAACAAGGATTTGAACCATGGCTAACATGAACATCAAGTTGGCAACTAAAACATGCATGAATCTCATGACACAACCTCATACATACCTTAATCTTGGTGCAAGTTTAGCCAAATCTCCTTCTAGATCTCTTCTAAACAAATAAAATGAAGCAAAAATCTCTTCTCCCCTTAGTATTTTCGGCCAAAAGGAGAGAACAAGGATGAACAAAAATTTTTGTTTTCCTTCTTAGTTGCACTAGCAATGGGGGAATGCTACACTCTCACACACATTTTTTTGTTTCTCTTCCCACATCTAATTATTAATCATTTCTTTCATGCTCCATTAACAAAACATGTTTCAACATGTTTTCTTTGCCCATAACCCATGTCATGGCCGCCACCACCTATAAAAGGGGAATTTGACATGGAAGTCCATTATTTTGCATGCATGCTTTAATTAGTCATCACACATTTCCCTATCGTACTTTCAAAGTTCACTACTAAGTCCTTTCTAGTGGAATTCACCTTTATAACACTAAATCAATCATCAAAAATGTCATACATGAGCATACACATATTATAGGCATCAAAATAAATTTTAAATTATTTTTATGCCTCGGTTTTGTGGTCCCGAAACCACATTCCGACTAGGGTCAATTTTGAATGTCACATTCGTCTTTGGTATTATATCCGGCTTAAAGACCCTGAGCTTTGTCTTGGTAAAATATCCAGTTAAATCCCCTTGAGCTTCGTCTTTGGTATTATATCGAGGATAAATCCATGAGCCTAGTCTTGGTATTATATTTGGGCCTTCGTGCCTAGCAGTGCTTCGTGTTGGTGATGTGTATTCGCCTTCGTGCCTAGTAGGCGTAATGCCGGTGAAATGATATGTTATGTGAATTCGTGTTCCTTGTAAGATAAGGGTTTAGCCGAATGTTAAAGATGAAATGATAGTGTATTGTATCATGCTTATATGGCCTAATGGCAAGTATAACATGTTGGTAAAAATGCAATATGCTTTTATAATCGAATGATAAGTTTGAAATGAACATGAGTGAAATGTTATGCATAAGCTATCAAATGCTAAGTGTGAAAATGAGATGAAAGAAAAGTGTTTGAGATGTATAATTATATACGTTCGAATGATGTTAGTACTTAATTGATATGAATATGTTATATGGAACTTGTTGACATGATTATTCGGGCCTTTGATCTTAGCAAACTATAATGCCGGTGACATACTATTCGGGCCTTCGAGCCTAGCGAGCTATAATGTCAGTGAACGATATCGGCCTCGAGCCTAACAAAGTAAATGCGGTGATTTGAGAAAAGTCCATGACTAAGGTACCTCGTGTTAGGTTGACAAATGAATACATTCAAGACGTTAAGTGGGCAGTACGCATTATGTACTCATATGTGAGTTTGATCTGCAATGAATCATAAGCGTGCATTGTGATACATACGTGAATAAATGTTATAACTATATCTATGATCATGATTCATCGGGTCAGGGTGTGAAAGTATTCGATTTAATTATGTTATACGAATTCAGATTAAGTGTGATAAGAATGCTGAACGTGCATTATGTATTTGTGTGTATTCGGCCAGATGGCAATATACCTAGAATATGGCCACTTAAGAAATTGAATAATCGAAGTATAATTGTGTTTATTTGTTTGCATTGCTTAAGACTTACTAAGCTTATGAAAGCTTACTCGTTGTTACATTCTCTGCTTTTATAGATTGTTGACTTGATTACACTGCTTTCGGGTTGGAGTTCACGGAGATATTATCACACCGTCGAGCTCACGCTATTGGTGTAAGTAAATCCTAGTATTTCGAGTCTATGGCATGTATAGGGTTTTAATGTTGAGTATGTGATATTATAATTTAGCCAAAGGTGTTGACTAGTGATGTTTTGGGCCTTGTAAGCCCATATATGGGACAGATTGCATGTGAAAAGAAAAGTTTTAAATTAATTGAAATTTTTCGGCACTGTTTTTGTGTGATTGACTGAGTTTAAGTCAGGCAACACCTCGAACCCTGTTCCGACGAGGGATACGGGTGAGGGGTGTTACATTTTCCACCATAATGACGCCATAACCACTAGATCATATGCTTCCTTTTGATAAATTTTAACCACTAATATTTATAAGGCCTACAAGCTAAAGCCAATGTTCACTTAAGGGAAAAACTAAAATTTTGCTAAAGCCTAGATTTGAACCCAGGACTTCTCAGACATCCCTAAACACACCCAATTCACTTAACCACCACATGAAACATGCAATTTGTGACACTTTCTTTCTCAACTAAAATATTTATAAGCCCCCTACAAATAGTTCCCACGCTCAAGGCCCAATACTTCTAAACCCAAAATTCGGGGCGTTACACCTAATTAGAACTGTGGTTTTGAGACCACTAATCTGAGGTCAGAAAAATTATTTTATTATTATTTTAGTATTATAGCATGTTTATATTAGTGCATGAAAAATTTGGTGCAGTAATTTTAGCATTTGTGAGCTTAATTGCGAAAAAGGACTAAATCGCATAAAATTCAAAAGTCTTAGATTGAAACATAAATCACTAAAGGTGTTAAATTACCATGAAACTTAAATTGGGTGTCTTTAAAGGGCACATAGACCCTTTAGATATAGGCTTGGTCGGCCATGAGACAAAGAAAATGGAAAAGTCAAAATTAGGTGACCTAATTTGAATAAAATAAAACCTAAGAGAAAAAGGCTATCATCTTTTTTTTTTTGTTTTTTCTATCTCCTTTCCCACCGATTTTCTCCCAAGAAATGTCCATGAAAGCTTTAAAATTTTTAGCAACTTTAAGCCTTCACAAGTAAATGATTCTAACGAAATTTCTTGACGATTTTTACATTTTTGAGACCCTTGTGTCATGAGCTTTCTAATGAGGGGACTTTTTTGCAAAATGAACAAGAGTTTTGGGTTTTTCCATGAGATTTTTTAGGTTGTTTTCTGAATTTTTATGGAAGAATATGATCCTTTGGTGAGTAATAAACAACTTTTGTAAAGGGATTTCTCATGAAAACCCTAATAGGGGCTATTCTGCATGAGTTGTAAAATAGATGATAATTGTGTGAAATAGGGGAAATTTTGGATTACTATAAGAGTAAAAAGGATTCTTCTAGGCTTATAATATGAAGAAATTCAATAAAAATCAATTTTCGAGCATAGGGGTAAAATGGTCATTTTGTGAAAGTCTAGGGGCAAAATAGTCATTTTTCCCAATTACGAACTTTCAGGCATCTAAATTGATATGCTAATGAGATAAATGAATTTTATTAATTTAGATCAAGAGAAATGTGATTCGAGTCTTGATCGAGGTAAGAACAAAGTTTACGAGGATTAAGCTCGTTTTCATTATTTTGTATCGAGGTAAGTACATATGTAAATAATGCGTTATTGAAGCTTACTTTGGTATATTTTAATAATATAAATGTGTAATTAACTTATTGTTGTTATGTATCTAAATTCTAATTGTTGCCATGAATGTATGAATGACATGTTATGCGAGTAAATTACAATGTGAGCAAATGCAATGCTATTTGATTTGATATGAAGCCCCATTGAACCTTAGACATATAATAGGATACAAAATGGCATGTTATGAAAATTATGTGGTTTGAACTCATGAGTTGAGTCTAAGTTATAGGTAACGTGGGTCCAGGTACTAACTTTGTGTACAGACCCGTGAGTGGCTCAATGACCAAACATTACATGATAGCTATGGGGTCTGAGTCCTGACTTGAAAAAAAGGTCCATGAGTAGCTCAAATGTGAGTGTTTCATAGCACGAGGTAGCTTGATTTTTTATATGGCATTTAGATGCAAATTCCCCGCATATCCATAAGCATTTCGAGAGTTCAACGGGTAACCCGAAGATTTAGTTAGTGAATACTTTGATGAGGTATGTATACCGAACTCATGGTTAGGACTTGAGTAAAGAACAAGGTGTATTAAGTATACATGAATGAAAGGAATAGTAAGATAGAGGCATTAAGTGATTTATATCTTTTAAGCATGACAAGCTACCATTGGGTGAATATGACTTTCTTATAATTACACTTTATTTGCATATATGTACTTTCTAAGCTTCCACGCTTACCCTTTTTTCTTTTCTTTCCTTTTAGTGCTGCCAAGTGATGATTGTTTTATGACTCACTAAACTAGATGATTGCGTTATTTCATGATAGGTTTTAAATATTTATAATTAATCGTTCTTGAAACTAACTATTGTCGTGATTTAGGCAAGTGTACCTATCGAACAGTAGTATAGTTTTAGCAAGACCGGATTGTCGAACCCAAAGAAACTAAAAGTACTAGTAATGACTGTCTTTTTTATTATCTAGCCTAAGAATAATGGGGTTTTGTTTTAATTAACTAATTATCTAAACTAAGAACGCACAGAGAAAAGAATTGGGGAATTGTTTTTGGGAAAAATCGATTGACTTAAAACAATACCTAAGGAAAAATCCACCTGGACTTTACTTGTTATTCTGGCTCCGAATCGGACGATTTATTCATTCAACTTGTTCCGTAGAGATCCCTCTGTTATCCCTATTCAAGACTAATAACGTCTAATCCCTAGATTGAATGACTGAGACTTTTCTCTAATTAACACTCTAGGGTTGCATTAACTCGATCTATGGATCCCCTTATTAGGTTTCACCCTAATCCGGTAAAATCTTGTCACCCTATTTCTAGTCGCGCAATCAACTCTGCTTAATTATGACAAATGTACTCTTAGATAGGGTCTATTCCTCCTCTGAATAAGTGCATGTCTTGAATCATTATCCTGGGATATCAAAACAAGAATTAAGAACACATAATTAAGAACAAGTTAAATATTTATCATACGATTCAGAAAATAATAACAAGATTCGTCTTAGGTTTCATTCCCCTTAGGTATTTAGGGGTTTTAGTTCATAACTAAATAAGAAAACATCTCAGAAGAATAAATGATACAAAACATAAAGAAAACCCAAAACTCCTGAAGGGAAATTGAGGACACATCTTCAGTCTTGATGAAGAATCTGACTTCTGAGATGGATCAATCGGCTTCCTTGGAGTAATTCCTTACTCCCTATTCTCCGTCTCCCATTTTTCTCCTCCTCTAGGGTGTATTTATAGGCTTTGGAATGCCTAAAAAACCTCAAAATTGGCCTTTTTCGAATTGGACTCAACTTGGGCTCGACAGGGACATGCCCGTGGCACACGCCCCTGTTCGGTTACTTCACGCCGTGTTCGAGCCTGCCAAATTGACACGGTCGTGTGGTCTACCCATGTGAGGAGGTTCAGGCCGTGTTGATTTCGTACTTTGGCCCATTTTCTTCATTTTTAGCCCGTTTCTCATTCCTTTCGCTCTCCTATGCTCTCCTAAGTATAAAACATGAAATTAAAGCACTAGGAGCATCGAATTCACCAATTCTAATGAGAAATCATCCATAAAATGCATTAAACATGGGGTAAAAATATGTATAATTTACGATTTATCAAATACCCCCACACTTAAGCCTTTGCTTGTCCTCAAGCAAAATTCTCAACTCATAATCAAAATAAATTCTTTTCAACTTATAATTTCTATAGATAATATCTCAGAATAATCCATAGGTAATCATACATTGAGAATTTAACTAAAAGAACATAAAAGTTTCAAACGTTCCAAGTTGAGTATTTAATCCTGCAAACATAGGTGTCTCTCCACATTTATGTAATTACCTTTGATTCGGAATATCACATAGTTTCACATCCTCACTAAAGATTCACTCAAATCACTTGAGGTGTTTAAGGACAATAAAGGAAGCGCTTAATAGTCAATAATGAAAAGTCATTACCATAGGCTTGCATGAAAATCAAATCTCCACCACTATAATTTAAGATGATACATCAATCAAAAGGTCTTTAGAGGGTTGTAATGAGGATTGGTTAGGGGGTGTGGTCACAAGCTGAAAGAAAGGGTTAGAATCGAGATTGAATTGGAAAATTGCCTAACTTGAAAAAGAGTTAATCTTCACTTGCGTACAGCAGAGCTTCTCTCAGAAAATGAAATTACAGATATGTATACATAGTGTTTTTTTTTAAGAACAAGTTAAATAATATAGACTAACTATTAAGAACAAAACATAGCTAAACAATCCATTCAACTCAAATCTCGAAAAAAAAATAGGGATTTATTTAGGGGATTTCAATAATAATGGGTTAAAGGTTAATATTAAGGGTAATACAAGAAATAGCTTGTTAGGCTCAAGGGGTTTACTAGGGGTTAATCGTGAAGGTAGGCTTTTCATGGCATGAGTGGGTTAATCCAAAGTGCCTTAATCATTTTGACTTATCAAATCACATGGTGTGGTCTCGACATGTATAATCAAGCAAGTTCTAGAATAACAGTTCAATACTGACGCACTCAAAGCAATAATAAAAGTAAGCATGAAAAAATTAATAGATGCTCAAAAGGCTCAAAAATCTCACAAAAATTATGGCTTTTTGATGTTTAGACTCATGAATTCCAATTCAAAGTAATACCTAGACTCAGGGAAACAACCTATAATTTTAAATTCTTAAAAATCAACTCAGCATGCTTGATTCTCTAATATATTAAAGTTTAAACAATCAATGCATAAATGCTTATGTTTTAATTCAAGAAATATCAATCAAAATCATAAATCAATTAAAATTTATCCTAAATATGATATGAGAGTTTTTCAAGAGAACAAGGTGATTATTCAGGGATTTTTCTAATAATGAATGAATACCCCCCCCCCCACATTTAAGATGTACATTGCCCTTAATGTACAAAAATAGATATTGGACTGTAAAAATAAGATAGGGAGAAAAGTAAAACTTCCTGTATGATGAATTCCTCGAACTGGAGTTCTGGAGAGGAATCGATTCGAGAGTGGAGGGGGATACTCCGGCGGTCGTAGAGGTTCATTAGGCCATAAGTCCTGCGTCAAAAGGATATTATCTCTAGTGGTAGCTATGGTCGTGGGCGAGTAGGACACGGCAGTTGTAGAGAACCTTTCCTGGTGGAGTTGTAGTTCCTATGCGATGATGAGCTTAAGAGCTCTATATAACTATGATAAAATCAAGAACTTTTTAAGGGATATTAGGAAGAATAATTACTCATAAAGAAAAACTGAAATTGACAATTAAAAATAAAATTCTAAAATCTGCTAAAAAATAAATAAAAATAAAAAGTAGTTTTAATAAAAATTAAAAACATAAAATAATAAATAAATGTTTCTAAACATCTTCATCGCTGGATGGTTCGCGAGGTGGGACTGGCGATGAGATGTGGAGGTGCTGACAAATTTGCTGTAGAGTAGCATCAATGTTGTCAAATCGTTGAAAACACTGCTGCTCGAATCAGGTGAGGCGCTCAAAGATGTCGGCATATGAAGCCGCCGCATGAATTGGACGAGAGGGTGGTGGTGGCTGAGTCGGTGGGTCCTCGTGCTGTAGGGCGACATCATCAGGAATGTCCTCGTAGGCCTCCTCCTTAGTAGATTAAGCGAGACGATACTAAGGAGGGTAGGTTCCTCGGCGCCTCTGGATCATCCTCATGCTAAGCATTCTCGAGATGCCTTGTGGAGACATCTGGCCAATGAGGGTGAGGGATGATTCTTGGGCTAGGGTGTTGAGGAGCCTAAAGTGTCGTGCCAGTCGAGTCATGTAGGGGCCAATAGAGATGACCCCCTTCCGATGCCGCTCCATCTGGTGCTGAATCGCAAGGGCGATGAAATAGGCAAGGTCGATGATGTGCCCTTGTGATATGCACCATAAGAAGTAGACGTCATGGGTGTTGACGATGCCACTGCTCTCTCACCTCCCTATAATCATGTGAGCTAAAATAGCGTGTAAGTACCTCAGGGATGGTGGGAGGACTGATGCCTTGGAGCGGCTAGGATTGTGCAAGGCCGTGCTAGGGGCCAAAGTGTTCCAGCACTTCGAGGGAGAGAAATGTATGTGGCGATTGAGAGCACGTAGTTTATTCTCCCCCCTGAACTCCTCCATATATAAGCCTAGTGCAGCACCAAACTCTGGGACGCTTAGCTGGCGGATTAATCTGCCTAGGAGAAATTGAATTGTGCCAGGATCATCAGACCTTGTCATTATGTTCTGAAAATGGAACGTTGAGCATAGTTCCATCGTGAGCTCGAGGTATGTCGGCTCGATAATCCCAAAGAACAACTCCCAAGGGTCGGTGGTAAGAAGACCCCGGATCGCGTCAGCCAACTGGACTTGTTCGACAGCAGGCCAGTCGATGCAACGACCCACTGCTAAAGGTCAGGCCTGTAGTATTTGAAACAGTTCTTCTTGGGGCCCGTTGGGGAATTGGATGAAAGGGTGACAAATTTCCACGTAGGACCCGGGGAAGATGACACTCCCTTCCTTTTCTTTGAAGTGGGGACAACGGATTTCTTTCCTCGCGAAGACGACATTGTATACCTATAATTTGTAAGGAAGAATAATAGTAAATACATGAATTTGGAAAGCCATGAATTTAAACTACTAATTAACACTCTAGGGTTGCATTAACTCAATCTATGGATCCCCTTATTAGGTTTCACTCTAATCCGGCAAAATCTTGTCACCCTATTTCTAGGCGTGCAATCAACTCTGCTTAATTATGACAAATATACTCTTAGACAGGGTCTATTCCTCCTCTGAATAAGAGCATGTCTTGAATTAGTATCCTGGGATATCAAAACAAGAATTAAGAACACATAATTAAGAACAAGTTAAATATTTATCATCCGATTCAGAAAATAATAACAAGATTCGTCTTAGGTTTCATTCCCCTTAGGTATTTAGGGGTTTTAGTCCATAACTAAATAAGAAAACATCTCAGAAGAATAAAGAATACAAAACATAAAGAAAACCCAAAACTCCTGAAGGGAAATTGAAGAGACATCTTCAGTCTTGATGAAGAATCCGGCTTCTGAGATGGATCAATCGGCTTCCTTGGAGTAATTCCTTACTCCCTATTCTCCGTCTCCCATTTCTCTCCTCCTTTATGGTGTATTTATAGGCTTTGGAATGCCTAAAAACCCTTAAAATTGGCCTTTCCTGAATTGGACTCAACTTCGGCTCGGCAGGGACACGCCCGTGGCACACGCCGTGTTCGCCATTACTGTGTCGTGTTCGAGTCAGCCAAATTGACACTGCGTGTGGTCTGCCCGTGTGAGGAGGTCCAGGCCGTGTTGATTTCGTACTTTGGCCCATTTTCTCTGTTTTTGGCCCGTTTCTCGTTCCTTTCACTCTCCTATGCTCTCCTAAGTATAAAACATGAAATTAAAGCATTAGGAGCATCAAATTCACCAATTCTAATGAGAAATCATCCATAAAATGCATTAAAAACGTGGTAAAAATATGTATAATTTACGGTTTATCACTAGACTACGATCACGACTAAGGCAAGCGCACGTATCGAATGGTAGTATAGCTATGGTGAGTCCAGAATATCGTATCCACAAGAACTAAAAGTGTAACTCCCCCGTACCCGATACCGTCGCCGGAGTCGAGCACGAGGTGTTAACTGACTTAATTCATTAATTAAACAGCTCAAACAATTTATTTTAGAATTTCCAGACAAGCTAGCTAACTGCGTCATAGTCGCTAAAAAATCCGTATATCGAGTTACAAAACTCTAAATCCAATTCCATAAATTTTCCTTAAAACTAGAATAATATATCTATATACTAATGTTTTTTTATAATTTTTGGTCATGCTAATTAGTACAGTTTATTAGTTAAAGTCTCCCCTGTTTCAAGGTTCGACTACTCTGACTCCTGTGTATTATGAATCAGATATCTCCCTGTACAGAGTTTCAATGACTATGCCGTTTGCTTCACATAAACCTAGACTCAATAAGAAATTCAAACATGTAATGTAAAACTCCTAATTGTTTTTGTACAATTTATGGCGAATTTATAAATTTAGAACATGGGATTCAGAGATCGTTCTGACCCTATTCCACAAAAACTTAAATATCTCATAAAATATGATTCATTTCCTGTTTCATTTCTTCCATATGAAAATAGACTCATCAAGCTTCGATCCCATAACTTATTCATCATTTAATTCAATTTCTACTATTTTTAGTGATTTTTGAAATTCACATCACTGCTGCTGTCTAATTCTATTTTGTGGCAAATTTTACCTTTCCAAGGATTTTCATGGTTTAGTTAAGACATAAAGCATACATGTTATCATATATAAACTTGATTAGCCATTCTAATAGCTAATGATTCTCAAACATTTCCATTCCATCCATGGCCATATCGTAAGATTATACACACAAAATGATTGGAATGCTATACATGCCATATTTCCAAAAATTTCAAGTCATTATACCGCGATTGTCCAATGATAGTGTGAGCGTGCCTCCAACAGTCCCGATCTCCAAATTGACTTGTCAAAACTACAAAGAATGAAAAGGAGGGAGTAAGCATAGATGCTTAGTAAGTCCACATGCAAATAACAAATAACTTAACAAAACAATTATACCAACCAACATTAGCATAATATCACCAAAACATGTATCACATTTCTATTCATCATTCATCATCTTACCATATTATTGTTGTCGTATCAAGTCTCAACCTGAGGTTTAAGTACATACCTATCCAAAGTGCCCATTCCACAACACTTACCAATACGTCACTTGCATCTTGAGTATTCTTCCATTTCACTAGAATTTTACCCATTGAATACATCAGAATGTAACTCGGATACATGGAAAGTTTGCACATAAGTGCCACATATGTAGCCAAGCTACCATGTAACCCGCCCATAAGCGTACTATAACTCAACTCAACGAGCTTAGGCGTTTGCATCCATAAGTGAACTCGAACTCAACTCAACGAGTTTGGATGCCTAGTTACATTTCACGAACTCGGACTCAACTCAACGAGTTCGGACGTTTCATCCATAAGTGAACTCAGACTCAACTCAACGAGTTCGGATGCCCAAATATTCGAATCTATTCTTAAGGTTCAACGGGACTTTCCTCGTTCGTACTCCTTTACCATTCTCCTTGGAATACCAATGACGATACTTCAGTAGTCTTTCACATTTTTCACATAATTCATAAAATTTTTGCATGTTGTCCAACAATGACCACAAAATATATAATTGCATGATAACAATCATAATATCGTATAAATAGCAGTAAATAATTTAAAATAACGGTTATATTACAATATTTACATATGAACTTACCTCGATACAAAATGAGAATAGTCGAGCCTATTCCTCATAAACTTTATTTTTCCCCTGATCTCGAGTCGAATCTCTTTTCTCTTGATCTATAATACCAAATTAATTTATTTAATTCACAAATTCATCATAACAGCCCCTAGTACGAACTTTGACAAAATTACCATTTTGCCCCTAAACTTTCACATATATACACTTTTGCCCCAAGGCTCGTAAATTAAACCTCATCCTATTTTCTTATGTTTTATGACATGATGATCATTTTTCCCTTCTATAGCAAAATCAAATTCACACTCTAACATGTACTTATGAATATTAGGTCTTTTTACCGATTATATCATTTTACTCGTTTTTACGAAAAATCACTTAGCAAAAGTTGTTTAACACAATCTCAAACTTCATATTCTACCATAAAACATCAAAATTAATACATATCATCCATGGGTAAAATTTTAAATGTAAACCCTAGCTCAAAATATTGGTAGAAATAGGCAAACCGAGCTACGAGGATTTCAAAAATGCAATGAACATTAAAAATGGGCATAGAAATCACTTACAATCAAGGCTTAAAAGTGTTGAAACCCTAGCTATGGTGGAGAGAAAAATTCAGCAGCAACTTATGGAGAAGATGATCATTTTTGTGTTATTTTTTCCATTTTATTTCATTTAATATCCAAATGACCAAAATGCCCTTCCTTACTAAACTTTCAAAAATGCCATCCATGTCCAATTTTTGTCCATAAACTTAGAAATTGGTCAAATTTCTATTTAAGACCTCCTAATTAATATTTCAAAGCAATTTCATACTAGAAACTTCTAGAATGCAAGTTTTACAACTTATTCAATTTAGTCCCTAACTTCAAATTAAGCACTTTATGCATAAAATTTCTTCACGAAATTTTCACACAATCATGCAATCATATCATAGACCTCAAAATAATCATAAAATAATTATTTCTATCTCAAATTTTGTGGTCCCGAAACCACTATTCTGATTAGGCCTTAATTCGGGTTATCTCAACTCTCCCCCCCTTTAAGGATTTTTGTCCCCGAAAATCTTACCGGTAAACAAGTGTGGGTATTGATTCCTCATAGTTTCCTCGAGCTCCCATGTAGCCTCTTCTACCCCATGTTTTTTCCACAATACTTTCACGAGAGCGATACTTTTATTTCTCAGTTGTTTGACCTCCTGAGCTAAAATTTTAATCGGTTCTTCATTGTAAGTCATATCCGCTTGTCACTCGATTTCTGTCAGTGAAATCACATGTGAAGGATCCGAACGATACCGACATAACATAGATACATGGAATACATCATGGATCTTCTCTAATTCTGGCGGTAATGCTAACCCATACGCTACCGGGCCAATTCTTTCAATTACCTCATACGGTCCGATGAAACATGGACTCAACTTGCCTTTCCGACCGAATCTAAGAACTTTCTTCCACGGAGACACTTTTAAAAACACTTTATCACCAACTTGAAACTCGATCTCTTTTCGCTTCAAATCTGCGCAAGATTTTTGCCTATCCGAAGCAACTTTCAAATAGTTTCGAATCACTTTCACTTTTTCTTCAGTTTCCTTGATTAAATCAACTCCGTAAATCTGGTTTTCTTTGAGTTCGGTCCAATACAGCGGTGTCCAGCACTTGCGACCATACAACGCTTCATAAGGTGCCATTTTCAAACTCGTCTGATAACTGTTATTGTAAGCAAATTCCACCAACGGTAAGTACCTTTCCCAACTTCCTTGGAACTCCAACACGCAACATCTGAGCATGTCTTCAAGAATCTGAATTACTCTCTCAGATTTTCCATCAATCTGTGGATGGAAGGTAGTGCTAAAATTTAACTTCGTACCTAATGCTTCTTGCAGCTTTTGCCAAAATCGCGAAGTAAACCTTGGATCTCTATCCGAAATAATCGACAAGGGTACTCCGTGAAGTCTAACAATCTCACTAATATATAATTTAGCTAACTTATCAAGAGAATAATCAGTGCGTACCAGAACAAAATGGGCTGATTTAGTCAATCTGTCGACTATCACCCAGACGGCATCTTTCTTCTTCGGAGTTAACGGCAATCCTGATACAAAATCCATAGTAATTTGATCCCATTTCCATTCGGGAATCATGATAGGCTGAATAGACCCGAAGCACCTGATGTTTAGCTTTTACTTGCTGACAAACCAAGCATCGTGATACAAACTCGAAAATATCTCTTTTCATTCCATTCCACCAATACATTTTCTTCAAGTCATTGTACATCTTTGTACTACCCGGATGCATAGATAAACAACCATTGTGTGCTTCGTGCAAGATCCTCTGAATCAACTCATTATTTTTCGGTACACAAATCCGATCTTTAAACATCAGACAACCATCAGAGCTGATTCTGAAGTCTGATCCTATATCTGCCTCACATTATTTTCTTTTAGCTTGTAATTCTTTATCACTTCTCTGAGCTTCATAAATCTCTTGTAAAAACATCAGTCTTTTCTTCCAATTTCTTGTCTCAGCCTATGTCTTTTTCTTCTCTTTAATTAGTTCTTCAGCCTTGCAAGCCCGATCAACAAGTACCACAAATTCTTTCAACTCAAGAATACCCACAAATACCTTGATGTCTTTATTAAGTCCATCTTCAAATTGTTTGCATATTTTAACCTCTGAAGGGATATATTCTCGAGCATACTTGCTCAATTGAACGACATCTTTCATACTCAGAATCGTCATGTTGCCTTGCTTCAACTCGAGAAACTCTTTACGCTTCTGGTCTACAAATCTTTCGCTGATATATTTCTTCCGAAATTCTTCTTGAAAGAATTCCCAAGTCACCTTCTCTTTCAGCACCACTGAAATTAATGTCTTCCACCAATAATAAGTCAAATCCCTCAGCAATGATATAGCACACTTCAAGCACTCTTCAGGTGTACAAGATAACTCATCAAATACCCGAATAGAATTTTCGAGCCAAAATTCTGCTTTTTCAGCGTCATCATCAACATTTTCCCTGAATTCTTCGGCCCCTTGCTTACGGATTCGGTCAACCGGAGATTTATGGAATTTCATCAGATCCATACCTGAAGGCATCTGGGGTATAGGTTGAGAAATCGGGGGTGGGGGGGGAGGTTGTTCAGCAGTCAGGTTCATACGAACGAACTCTATATACCAAGCATTCATCATTTGGAGAAAGGCTTTCCGAGCCCTTTCTCCTCCTCCTTGGATAACAATAGGAGGTTGATTTTCAGTCGGCACTGCCCTTTCAGCAGGAGCTAGCGTATTGCTCTCTACATCATCAGCCATAGTTGGATCGGGATCCATTTACTATAAAAAAATCATTTAAAAAGGTCAGGAGTCGTCACACTATCACAATATATAAATATGGCATGTATAGCAAAATCCGTACTTACACCACGTTAGTCTGAGAACCAACTAAACCTGCTCTGATACCACCAAATGTAACTCCCCCATACCAGAGACCATCGTCGGAGTCGAGCACGAGGTTTTAACTGACTTAATTCATTAATTAAACAGCTCAAACAATTTATTTTAGAATTTCCAGACAAGCTGGCTAACTACGTCACAGTTGCTAAAAAATCCATATCTCAACTTACGAAACTCAAAATCCAATTCCATAAATTTTCCTTGAAACAAGACTCATATATCTACTTACTAACTATTTTTTATAATTTTTTGTTAGGCCAATTAGTACAGTTTATTAGTTAAAGTCTCCCCTGTTTCAAGGTTCAGCTACTCTGACCCCTATGTATTACAAATTAGATATCTTCCTATACAGAGTTTCAATGACTATTCTGTTTATTTCTAATAAAACTAGACTCAATAAGGATTTCATACATGTAATTTTAACTCCTAATTGTTTTTGTATAATTTATGGTGAATTTTTAAAGTCATAACAGGGGATTCAGAGATTGCTCTAAGCCTGTTCCACCAAAACTTAAATATCTCATAAAATATGATTCATTTCCTGTTTCAATTCTTCCATATGAAAATAGACTCATCAAGCTTCAATCCCATAACTTATTCATCATTTTATTCAATTTCTACTATTTTTAGTGATTTTTCAAATTCACGTCACTGCTGCTGTTTGATTCTATTTTGTGGCAAATTTTACCTTTCCAAGGATTTTCATGGTTTAGTTAAGACATAAAGCATACATGTTATCATATATAAACTTGATTAGCCATTCCAATAGCTAATGATTCTCAAACATTTCCATTCCATCCATGGCCATATCGTAAGATTATACACACAAAATGATTGGAATGCTATACATGCCATATTTCCAAAAATTTCAAGTCATTATACTGCGATTGTCCAGTGATAGTGTGAGCGTGCCTCCAACCGTCCCGATCTCCTAATTGACTTGTCAAAATTACAAAGAATGAAATGGAGGGAGTAAGCATAGATGCTTAGTAAGTCCACATGCAAATAACAAATAACTTAACAAAGCAATTATACCAACAAACATTAGCATAATATCACCAAAACATGTATCACATTTCTATTCATCATTCATCATCTTACCATATTATTGTTGTCGTATCAAGTCTCAACCCAAGGGTTAAGTACATACCTATCCAAAGTGTCCATTCCACAACACTTACCAATACGTCACTTGCATCTTGAGTATTCTTCCATTTCACTAGAATTTTACCCGTTGAACACATCGGAATATAACTCGGATACATGGAAAGTTTGCACATAAGTGCCACATATGTAGCCAAGCTACCATGTAACCTGCCCATAAGTGAACTCGGACTCAGCTCAATGAGCCTTGCATCCATAAGTGAACTCAAACTCAACTCAACGAGTTCAAATGCCTAGTTATATTTCACGAACTCGAACTCAACTCAACGAGTTCGGACGTTTGCATCTATAAGTGAACTCAGACTCAACTCAACGAGTTCAGATGCCCAAATATTCGAATCTATTCTTAAGGTTCAACGGGACTTTCCCCGTTCGTACTCCTTTACCATTCTCCTTGGAATACCAATGACGATACTTTGGTAGTCTTTCACATTTTTCACATAATTCATAAAATTTTTGCATGTTGTCCAACAATGACCACAAAGCATAGAATTGCATGATAACAATCATAATATCGTATAAATAGCATTAAATAATTTAAAATAATGGTTATATTACAATATTTACATATGAACTTACCTCGATACAAAATGAGAATAGTTGAGCCTATTCCTCGTAAACTTTATTTTTCCCCTGATCTCGACTCGAATCTCTTTTCTCTTGATCTATAATACCAAATTAATTTATTTAATACACAAATTCATCAAAACATCCCCTAGTACAAACTTTGGCAAAATTACCATTTTGCCCCTAAACTTTCACAAATTTACACTTTTGCCCCAAGTCTCGTAAATTAAACCTCATCCTATTTTCTTATGTTTTATGACATGATGATCATTTTTCCCTTCTATAGCAACATCAAATTCACACTCTAACATGTACTTATGAATATTAGGTATTTTTACCGATTATATCATTTTACTCGTTTTTACGAAAAATCACTTAGCAAAAGTTGTTTAACACAATCTCAAACTTCATATTCTACCATAAAACATCAAAATTCATACATATCATCCATGGGTAAAATTTTAAATATAAACCCTAGCTCAAAATATTGGTAGAAATAGGTAAACCGAGCTACGAGGATTTCAAAATGTAAAGAACATTAAAACAGCATAGAAATCACTTACAATCAAGGCTTAAAATGTTGAAACCCTAGCTATGGTGGAGAGAAAAATTCAGCAGCAACTTATGGAGAAGATGATCATTTTTGTGTTATTTTTTTATTTTATTTCATTTAATATCCAAATAACCAAAATGTCCTTCCTTACTAAACTTTCAAAAATTTCATCCATGTCCAATTTTTGTCCATAAACTTAGAAATTGGTCAAATTGCTATTTAAGACCTCCTAATTAATATTTCAAAGCAATTTCATACTAGAAACTTCTAGAATGCAAGTTTTGCAACTTATTCAATTTAGTCCCTAACTTCAAATTAAGCACTTTATGCATAAAATTTCTTCACGAAATTTTCACACAATCATGAAATCATATCATAGACCTCAAAATAATCATAAAATAATTATTTCTATCTCGAATTTTGTGGTCCCGAAACCACTATTCTGATTAGGCTTTAATTCGGGTTATCACAAAAAGTACTAGTATTAACTATCTTTCTATTATTTAGCCTAAAAATATAAGGGATTTGTTTTAATCTAAAATTAACTAACTAATTAACTATATAACGCAACAGAGAGCAAATTGGGAAAAATACTTGAAGAAAACTTATAAAGAAGACAATACCCAGGAAAGAATCCACCTCGACTTCACTTATTATTCTGACTCTGAATCAAACGATTTATTCACTTCTCTTGATCAATAGAAATCCCTAAATTATGTTAATATCTCTTTCGAGACTAAGAACAACTGACTCTAGGTTAATTAATTGAAATCTCTTTCTAATTAAAACCCCTATCGTCGCATTAACTCGATTTATGGATTCCCCTATTAGATTCGACTCTAATCTGATAGATTTATGTCGTCTTATTTCTAGGATTGCATGCAACTCCGCTTAATTATGCTAGATCTACTCTTAAACAGTGACTTTTGCTCCACTAAATAAGCAAATCAAACTTGGAATAATATCCTGAAAATATTAAAACAAAACAAGAACAAGTATTTATCGTGTAATTCAGGTGATTAAATAATAAAATCCATTGTAGGTTTCATCCACCTAGGTATTTAGGGAGTTTAGTTCATAATATAAAAGGAAAATATCTCAAATTTAGAAAAACAACAAGACATAAAAAAACCCAAATGAACTTCGAGAGAATTTTGAATGGAGATCTTCAATCTTGAAGTGGATCCACTACTGAGATGATTCCAATGGCTTCCTTTGAGTAATTTCTAATTTTTTTCTTCGTGTCTCCCCTTAGGTCTTCTTCTAGTATGTATTTATAGACTTTTGAATGCTCAGAAACCCTAAAAATTGGCTTTTTCTGCATGTTTGGGAAATAGGGAGCGATATCGACATAGGCTGGCACATGGGCATGTGGCCTGCCCGTGTGGATCCTAAAAACTCCGATTTTGGCCCCTTTTTAGCTCCTTTTGCTCCCAAATGCTCTCCTAAGTATAGAAACATGATTTTAAGGGATTAGGAGCATCAAATTCACTAATTTACATCATTAATCATCTATAAATGCATTAAGAATGGGATTAAAATATGTTACATTTATGGTTTATCACCAAACTAGCATCGGGGATCAAGTGACATCAAAAGCTTCGATCACACTATCACTCAAGATTTTGGTATAGCTAGTTTCATCGTTTTCTTTTCTGGAATGTATAGGGAATTGAGTCTTTGTTTAGTATTTTGTTAGTAAGCCATAATGTGTTGGCTCATATGATAAATATGATACTCATTTTGTATAAGGCCATGGATGATGGTCAATATTCATTTTGATTTATAAATAGAAGATGACGTTTTAATGGATGAGTAAATTGCATAAATGAAATGTTGTCTATTGTGGTTATTTTGGTTATGTGATGTACCCTTATGTTAGTATAAAGTGATTTTTGTACAGGTTTCATAAGTAAGGGAGACAAAAATGCTTGGTAAATAGCCTTATTTTGTCCCCACGGGTACACGGGTGTTTGTTTAGGCTGTGTGTGACACACGGTCCACCACATGGGTGTATGATATGGTCGTGTGTCCCTTGCACGTAAGAATTGTAAGTCAGTATGCATGGTAATAAACACACGGGTAGAGACACGACCGTGTGTCTCAGCCGTGTGAAGGGCACGGCCTAGCACACAGGCGTGTGCCTTGGCCGTGTGGCCCTTAAAGATTGCTGACATTAGAAACAGAATGTCCAAGTTTTTACACAAGAGCTAGGACACAGGCGTGTTATGGCCGTGTGAATGACACGGGCCAGAGACACGGGTGTGTTTTAGGCCGTGTAAAAACCCCTGTAGGTGTGCATTTAGAATTAATTCCACACGGGTATAGGACACGGGCGTGTCCCTGTATTGCTTAGGCTGTGTGAGCCACATGGGCCAATAGCACAACCATGTTGAAATGTCACACGGGCATGTTGCCCCTCCTACACGGGCGTGTGCCCCTGTGCTGAGAGTTATTTAAAGAGTCCTTTAAAGGACTTGGATTGTTTCTGAACGGGTTCCAATGGATGTTTTAGGCTTAGTAGGCTCTTACTAAGGAGTTTATAAATAACATTGAGAAAGTTTTAATTTGACCATGTTTTTGGTGTTATGAAAACATTTATATGCTTAAGTTTAAGTTAGGTAATGCCTCATATTCCGACTCGGTGTGGGGCATGGGTGTGGGGTATTACATTTAGTGGTATTAGAGCTATGGTTTAGTTGGTTCTTGAACTAACGTAGCATGTGTACGAGTCTAGCTATACATGCCATAAATAAATTATGATAGTGTGATGACTCTTGACCTTTTTAAATTGTGTTTTCATATAGCAATGGATCCCGATCGAACTATGGCAGATGACGTAGATAGTAATGCACTGACTCCCATTGAGGGGGCGGTGCCATCCGATAATCGACCTCTCACGGTTAGTCAGGGAGGAGGAGAAGGGGCTCGAGTGGCCTTTCTCCACATGATGAATGTGTGGTACACGGAGTTCGTCCGAACGAACCCGAATGCTCAACCCCCTCCACCCCCACCTATCCCTCAACCTGTCCCCGTAGTACCCCAAGGTATGGACCTTGAGAAGTGGAATAGACCTCCAGTGGATAAGATCCAGAAGCATGGAGTTGAGGAGTTCCGTGCTAAAAAGATGATGACTCTGAAAGGGAAGAATTCTAGCTTGAAAATACCATCAGGGTAATCGATGAATTATCTTGCACTTCCAAAAAATGCTTGCAGTGTTCCATATATTTGTTGAGGGACTCGGCATACTATTGGTAGAAGTCGTTAATCTCATTGGTGCCTCACAAAAGGGTCACATAGGAATTCTTCCAAGAGGAATTTCGAAAGAAATACATCAGTGAAAGATTTATGGATCAAAAGTGTAAGGAATTTCTCGACTTGAAATAAGGCCATATGACGGTTTCTAAATATGAAAGAGAGTTCATCTGACTTAGTAAGTATGCTCGGAAGTGTGTGCCCTCCGAGGCTAAGATGTGTCGAAGGTTTGAAAACAGACTTAATGAGGACATTCGATTGTCAGTGGGCGTCCTTGAGTTGAAAGAGTTCGTAGTACTTGTTGATCGGGCCTGTAAAGTTGAGGAATTAATAAAGGAAAAGAAAAAAATCAAAGCTAAAACTAAAGATTCAAGGAAGAGGCATGCGAGCAAGTCATTTCCATCTTAGTCTAAGAAATCTAGATATGTCTACCCTCATTCCCACGCATCTGCTAGACATTCGTACTGAGACCGTAAGAAGCAAGATTCAGATTTTAAGTCTCGGGCTACATCAGTGGCTAATGTGGGCAATATCGGATCTTCCAAACCTGAGTGCCAACATTGTGGTAGAAATCACTTCAGCAAGTGTAGAATGAACAATGGATCTTGTTTTCAGTGTGGTTCTCAAGACCACTTTATCAAGGATTTCCCTGAGATGAATGGTAAAGAAAAATTTCAAAGTACAAGGCCAAGTGGCACCAATTCTAAAGGAAGACGTCAGAAGAATGTTAGTGTTGGGGCTGGCAGCAAGAATATAACGAGAGATACCACCATAAGGTCCGAGGCTAGGGCTCCAGCTAGGACCTACGCCATACGAGCACATGAAGATGCATCCTCTCCTAATGTGATTACCGGTACATTCTCTCTCTATGATAATATTGTTATTGCTTTGATTGACCCTGGTTCTACTCATTTGTATGTGTGCATAAAGTTGGTGTCTAGCACGAAGATGCCTATTTAGTCTACGAAATTTATGATTAAAGTGTCAAACCCATTAGGCAAACATGTGATAGTCGATAAAGTATGTAAGAAATGTCCTTTAGTAGTTAAAGGTCATTGTTTTCCAGCCGATTTGATGCTATTACCATTTGATGAGTTTGATGTCATATTGGGTATGGACTGGTTGACATTCTATGATGCTGTAGTAAATTGTAGACAAAAGGTTATTAAATTAATTGTGAAAATGGTGAAACCCTTTGGGTTGAATCAGGTGAGCCAGGGAACTTGCCTATGGTGATATCCTCCATGTCTGCCCAGAAATATTTGAGGAAAGGATGTGAAGCTTATTTGGCTTTTGTAATGAATACTAAGGAATTAGAGTTGAAGGTTGAGTCAGTACCGGTTGTAAGTGAATATGTGGGCATATTCCCAGAACAATTGCCTAGGTTACCCCCTAATAGAGAGGTTAAGTTTGATATAGAGTTAATGCCAGGGACCACACCTATTTCAATTGCTCCGTATCAGATGGCCCCAACTGAGCTGAAAGAACTAAAGTCACAGTTGTAAGAATTGACCAACAAGGGTTTCATGAGACAAAGCTTTTCACCGTGGGTGCTCCGGTGTTATTTTTGAAAAAGAAAGATGGATCTATGAGGTTGTGCATAGATTATCCGTAGTTAAATAAGAGGACGATCAAGAACAAATACCCGTTGCCGCAAATTGACGACTTGTTTGACCAACTGAAGGGAGCAGCATGGTTTTCTAAGATAGACTTGAGATCCAGCTACTATCAACTACGAGTCAAAGAGGTAGATGTGCCTAAAATAGCTTTTAGGACGCGGTATGGCCACTATGAGTTCCTCGTCATGCCTTTCGGCTTAACAAATGCTCCTGTCGTGTTTATGGATTTAATGAATAGATTATTTCAGCCATATCTAGATAAGTTTGTAGTTGTATTCATCAATGACATCCTAATATACTCTAAAGACAGGGTAGAACATGTTGAACACTTGAGTATCGTTTTGCAGACTCTGAAGGACAATCAGTTGTATGCCAAATTTAGTAAAAGTGAGTTTTGGCTTAGAGAAGTCAGCTTTTTGGGCCATATTGTTTTGAGTGATGGTATTAGGGTTGATCCCAGCAAAGTTTCTATTATTTTCGAATGGAAACCACCAAAGAATGTGACTGAAGTTAGGAGCTTTTTAGGGTTGGCCGATTATTACAAGCGATTTGTAAAAGACTTCTCTATGATTACGACTCCCATGACAAGGTTTCTTCAAAAGGAGTTAAGTTTGAATTGTCGGATAAGTGTCAGTAGAGTTTCGAGAAGCTGAAGATGTTGTTAAATGAGGCTCCAGTATTAGTGCAACCAGAATCAGGAAAGGAGTTTGTGATTTATAGCGATGCTTCTCTAAATGGGTTGGGATGTGTACTTATGCAAGAATGCAAAGTTGTGGCTTATGCCTCGAGACAATTGAAACCTCACGAGAAGAACTGTCCAACACATGACCTAGAGTTGGCCGCAATAGTATTTGCTCTGAAGATCTAGTGACATTATTTGTTCGGAGAGATATGCCATGTATACTCCAATCATAAAAGTCTTAAGTACTTGATGACCCAAAGGGATTTAAATCTAAGGCAACATAGATGGTTGAAACTATTAAAAGATTATGAGTTGATTATAGATTACCATCCAGGAAAAGCGAACGTGGCCGCCGATGCATTAAGTAGAAAATCATTGTTTGCTTTGACAGCAATGAATGCCCGATTGACCTTGTCAGAGGATGGCTCGGTTCTAGCAGAGCTAAAAGCTAGATCGACGTTTCTTTAAAAGATCTTTGAGGCTCAGAAGAGTGATAACGAATTACTATCCAAGAAAACCCTGTGCGAATCAGATGTTGAATCGAATTTTTGAATCGGTTCCGATAGTTGCTTGAGATTCCAAGATAGGATTTGTGTTCCTAAGGACACCGAATTTATTCAGAAGATATTAGATGAGGCATATAGTGGTTGTTTATCAGTACACCCCAGGAGTACAAAAATGTATAACAACTTGAAGAAAATGTATTGGTGGCCGGGAATGAAAAGAGACATTTCAGAGTTTGTTTCCAAGTGTCTTGTGTGTCAGCAAGTGAAGGCTGAACACCAAGTACCTTCGGGTCTACTTCAGCCTATCGTAGTCCCCGAATGGAAGTGGGATCGGATTACTATGGATTTCGTGACGAGTTTTCTGGCAACCTTGAAGAAGAAGGATGCTGTTTGGGTTATTGTGGATAAGCTAACAAAGTCGACACATTTCATACCAGTGTGTACCAACTACTCCCTTGAGAGATTGGCTGACTTGTAGTTTCTGAAATTGTGAGACTACACGGGGTGCCCTTGTCGATTATCTTAGATAAGGACTCGAAATTTACCTAGAATTTTTTAAAAAAGTTACAAGAGGCATTGGGAACAAACTTGAGTTTCAGCACAACATTTCACCTGCAAACTGACGGTCAGTTAGAAAGAGTGATTCAAACTTTAGAAGATATGTTGCGGAGTTGTGTTCTCAAATTTCAAGGTATTTGGGAAAGGTACTTACCATTGGTTGAATTAGCCTACAATAATAGCTATTAGTCGAGTTGTAACGCCCTGTACCCGAGACTGTCGCCGGAGTCAAACATGAGGTGTTAACAGACTTAATTCATTACTTAAACAGCTCAAACAATTTATTTTTAAAATTTTCAGTCAAGCTAGCAATTTGCATCATAGTCGCTTAAAAATTCATATCTCGAGTTCCAAAACTATAAATTAATATCCGTAAATTTTCCCTAAAACTAGACTCATATATCTATTTAATAATTTTTTTCTAGAATTTTTGGTCGAGCAAATTAGTACAGTTTATTAGTTAAAGTCTCCCCTATTTTAGGGTTTGACTACTCTGACCTCTGTGTATTACGAATTAGATATCTCCTTGTACAGAATTTCAATGACTATTATGTTTGTTTCTAATAAAACTAGACTCAATAAGGAATCTGTACATATAAATCATGACTTCTAATTATCTTTGAAAAATTTATGGTGAATTTACAAAGTCAGAATAGGGGATCCAGAAATCGCTCTGGCCCTGTTTCACAAAAATTTAAACATCTCATAAAATATAGCTTATATACCTGTTTTGCTTCTTCCATATGAAAATAGACTCATCAAGCTTCGATTCCATAACTTATTAATTATTTAATTCCATTTCTACTATTTTTAGTGATTTTTCAAATTCACGTCACTACTTCTGTCTGAATCTATTTTATGGTAAATTTTACCTATTTCATGGTTTCCATGGATTAGCTAGCAATTTGACATACATAACACCAAATATGATCATAATTAGTCATTCCAATGGCTAATCATTACCAAGCATTTTTATACCACTCAATAACCATATCATAAGACCATATATACAAAATGATTATAATGCTATACATGCCATACTCAAAATAAACAAGCCATTATGCCAAGATGGTATACGGATAGTGTGAGCGTGCCTCCGACCGTTTCTGATTTCCGAGCTGGCTTGTCAACACTACAAGGAATGAAAAGGAGGGAGTAAGCATAAATTCTTAGTAAGTTCACATGCAAATAGCAAGTAACATAACCATATAAGCAAACATAAAACATCATTTGCATAATCATCACCAAGACATTCATATCACATTTTAATTTATCATCTTACCATATTGCTGTTATATCGAGTTTTCAACCAGAGGGTTAAGTACATACCTGTTCAAAGTATCCATTTCACAACACTTACCAATACGTCCCTTTCATCTCAAGTATTCCTCCATTTGAGTAGAATTTTACCCGTTGAACACATCGGAATATAATTCGGATACATGGAAAGTTTGCACATAAGTGCCACATATGTAGCCAAGCTACCATGTAACCCGCCCATAAGTGAACTCAGACTCAACTCAACAAGCTCGGGCGTTCGCATCCATAATTGAACTCGGACTCAACTCAAGGAGCTCGGATGCCTAGTTACATCTCTCGAACTCTGACTCAACTCAACGAGTTCGGACATTCGCATCCATAAGTGAACTCGGACTCAACTCAACGAGTTCGGATGCCCAAATATCCTAGTGACATGTCACTTGTATCCTAATCCATTCCTAAGGTTCAACGGGACCTTTTTCCCAATCATGTGTCTCAACCATCTTCTACGGAATGCCGATACCGATACTCGGTAGTATTTCACATTTTCCAAGTATATCACATAATTTGACATATTATCAAACAATTGTCACAAGTATGATATTTCATAATAATTATCATATCATTTAAATAACATTAAAACATTTAAAATAATAACTATGTTACCAACATTTACATATGAACTTACCTCGTATGCAAAAATGGCTACTTTTACCATTTCGTCAACAACTTGGTATTTTCCCCATTTTAGCCCGAATTTTAGTTTTCCTTGCTCTATCGTTTAAAATATAGTCTAATTAGGACTCACATTATACAATTGACCCAAAATCATATTTTGGCAAAATTACAGTTTTGCCCCTAAACTTTTGCATATTTACACTTTTTCCCCAAAGCTCGTAAATTAAACTTCAGCCTATTTTCTTATGTTTCAAAACAATTTCATACTAGAAACTTCTAGAATGCAAGTTTTGTAAATTATTCGATTTAGTCCCTAATTTCAATTTAAGTACTTTATGCATAAAATTTCTTCACGAAATTTTCACACAATCATGCAATCATATCATAGACCTTAAAATAATCATAAAATAATTATTTCTATCTCGGATTTTGTGGTCATGAAACCACTATTCCGACTAGGCCCAAAATCAGGATATTACAACTCTCCCCCCCTTTAGGGATTTTCGTCCCCGAAAATCTTACCAGAAAAGTGGTCTTCACTTTTAATCTCATATTCGGTGCCAAAGAACTTTCACTTAGACTGTACCTCCAATACATCTCTTTAATTTCTCATATGATCTGAAAGCTTACAGTCTCAACTCTCAACTGTTCTTAAATTTTCAACCCTTCTCAGTTTCCCATGATATCATGACATAAAACCCGGATCTTAACTTGATTAATGGAGACTAGAATTTCAAGAAATCTAACAATCAAAGAGACCTGAAATTCCATGAATCTGATGAGTAGGAATTCATTTAATACAGATATGATTTATAGATCTCGCCAAACATTTAACAATAGGATACATCACATTTTCCTCTTTCTGCTATGGAATTAATTCTGATATGGCCTCAAGAATAATCCTTCTCATTTCCATCCCAATATCAACACTGACAAGGATAATTTTGATAGATTCCAATGCTCGGCTTTAACCCCTTTAACAACTCCGATTTTATGTAACATCAAATGCTCTAAATTATCACATTACCTCACTGTCTTGAAACACATCACAATTCATACAACAGTACATTACTGAAAGTCAGGAAGTCTTTACTCAATGTAGACTAGTCTAGTTCAAACGCTTCGGTTACCAATATTCTCATCTATCCGAACTCTGTCAACATGTAATAAACTTTCCAACTTTCACAAGACGAAAACCTTATCATTCGTAGTGACTTTAACTAATATCAAACTCTTTCTAATAAATATACACTTCTCGTTCAGACTATTTACTCTTTTATTCGAACAAAATGAAATTCTATTATCAGACTTGGGAAAAATAATCCTGAAATAATTGTCACATGAAATCTTTCAAATAGATAATTCACCATACCGACTGAAACTCACGCTTTTATCACTTATGCCTTTACAATGTCAAATCCTTACACAGAAATTAGAAAAAACCCCAATACTAAAATCACCACATTACCAAGATCAAATTAGAAGTATAGTCATATTTGACATGATTATCCCGAGCTGAAGAACGCACTTCGAACACGAGTCATAATTGACAAATTATGGAACAAAGATAACAAGGAAACCGAATAAAGAAATCCAAGATAGAGAAATCCAGAATAAAGAAATCCAGAATAAAGAAACCCAAGATACGATACTATGCCAGAGAATCGAAAACCAAACTCATAGAGAAAATAAAGAATACCCCGATAATTCTTCAAAGAAAGAAAGTCCAGAAGAAAACATCATTTAATCCCACTGAAATCAAATATAGCAAGATCAATATATCTTCCCATACATATATATATCAGATGAAGCATCAAGTAGAAGAAACAGAATCATAATATCATATGTATTCTCTCATCAATTCTTATCAGACGAAATGAAATAGAATACCCGATGAAATAGAGCAATATAAATTATAAACCAGTCAGACTACCAATGCTTTCATCCAACACTAGAATTAGAAGACATTCCCATATAACAAGAATTTCTTCAAAAGATCAATAGCCATAGAAATATTTCTGAGAACGGGTAAACACATAGAACATCTCAAAAGAGATCGCTAAATCATGCGGTCATAAGCATCACACTCAGATAGTTCACATTTCAAATATCATTTCCCCAACTAGTTCTCATTGTCACAAATTTCATATTAAACCATTCACTAAAGAATGCCAATTCTGAATAAATTTCAATTTACACTTTTCTCGACCTTGCACCTGAGTAATTCGATTTACCAAAGAGAATTCCTTCTCTAACTGGAACAGTGCATAACTCCAATAATCTTTACGTCAATCCGATACTTTACTGGCTCTGACTTTACTTATCAGCTCATTTTCAATCTCTGATCATACTCATAATTATTCTATCACTGAACTCTTTGGGTTCTCAACCAGAAACTTATTCAATACAAATCTCATGAAATTCCATTATAAGTACCACTTTGGTAAGGGGGAGGGGTTGTAGGACCTCTGACTCGACTTTCTTATACATACACATATGACACAACTCCCATCATCATAGCAACATCATCAAAATCATGTCATTCATTCATGTTGGCTTACACCAATTTTCCTATTGTCCCATTTAGACAATATACTTATGCATACATTATATGTTTTCTAGATAGTTTTACTTATCCATTCATTTAATTAATTTAATTCATGCTCATGACATCATATAAGGCCAAACAAACATAGATATTTGCATCACAATCACAACTTTCATTTCGTGCATCATCGTGTACATATCATTACAATCATATAATTCAGTCCTACAATTTAACATAGATAAGTTCATTTCATTATAATCCTTTATCTTATAAAAATTATATATCATTAGCATTCATCAACATTCGACGTCCAAATCAAGACAAGGAAATTTTCATTCGTATCATAATATTATGACTTTTATTCATACCTCTACTACTTTCTATTTATTTCGTTCATCTTATCAAGTAAGCCACATACACTACATCATATGAGCATTAAGCAAATATGAATATTTATCACATATGTATCTTAAACTTTTATTCATACTTTTCTGAACCGAGACTTATCATAATCATAATTTTACTCAAATACCTTCACATAACATTGAACATGGTCGGTAGATTTCGGTTGGAGAGTACCTGTCTAAATAAGACGGTACTCACACGCGTCGGAAGACATCACACTATCACGCATCGCTGGCATGTATAGCTAAACTTTTACACATGCTAGGTTAGTCCGAGAACCAACTAAACCTGCTCTGATACCACCAACTGTAATGCCCCGTACCTGAGGCCGTCGCCGGAGTCGAACACGAGGCGTTAACAGACTTAATTCATTACTTAAATAGCTCAAACAATTTATTTTTAAAATTTTCAGTTAAGCTAGCAATTTGCATCATAGTCGCTTAAAAATTCATATCTCGAGTTCCAAAACTCTAAATTAAGATCTGTAAATTTTTCCTGAAACTAGACTCATATATATATTTATTAATTTTTTTCTAGAATTTTTGGTCGAGCAAATTAGTACAGGTTATTAGTTAAAGTCTCTCCTGTTTTAGGGTTTGACTGCTCTGACCTCTGTGTATTACGAATCAGATATCTCCATGTACATAATTTCAATGACTATGACGTTTGTTTCTAATAAAACTAAACTCAATAAGAAATCTGTAAATATAAATCATGACTTATAATTATCTTTGAAAAATTTATGGTGAATTTCCAAAGTCAGAACAGGGGATCCAGAAATCGCTCTAGCCCTGTTTCACAAAAATTTAAACATCTCATAAAATATAGCTTATATACCTGTTTTGCTTCTTCCATATGAAAACAGACTCATCAAGCTTCGATTCTATAAATTATTCATTATTTAATTCCATTTCTAATATTTTTAGTGATTTTTCAAATTCACGTCACTACTTCTGTCTGAATCTATTTTATGGTAAATTTTACTTATTTCATGGTTTCCATGGATTAGCTAGCAATTTGACATACATAACATCAAATATGATCATAATTAGCAATTCCAATGGCTAATCATTACCAAGCATTTTTATACCACTCAATAACCATATCATAAGACCATATATACAAAATGATTATAAAGCTATACATACCATACTCAAAATATACAAGCCATTATGCCAAGATGGTATACGGATAGTGTGAGCATGCCTCCAACCGTTTCTGATTTCCGAGCTGGCTTGTCAACACTACAAGGAATGAAAAGGAGGGAGTAAGCATAAATGCTTAGTAAGTTCACATGCAAATAGCAAGTAACATAACCATATAAGCAAACATAAAACATCATTTGCATAATCATCACCAAGACATTCATATCACATTTTCATTTATCATCTTACCATATTGTTGTTATATCGAGTTTTCAACCCGAGGGTTAAGTACATACATGTTCAAAGTATCCATTTAACAACACTTACCAATACGCCCCTTTCATCTCAAGTATTCCTCCATTTGAGTAGAATTTTACCCGTTGAACACATCGGAATATAATTCGGATACATGGAAAGTTTGCACATAAGTGCCACATATGTAGCCAAGCTACCATGTAACCCGCCCATAAGTGAACTCGGACTCAACTCAACAAGCTCAGGCGTTCGCATCCATAAGTGAACTCGGACTCAACTCAACGAGCTCGGATGCCTAGTTACATCTCTCGAACTCGGACTCAACTCAACGAGTTTGGACATTCGCATCCATAAGTGAACTCGGACTCAACTCAACGAGTTCGGATGCCCAAATATCCTAGTGACATGTCACTTGTATCCTAATCCATTCCTAAGGTTCAACGGGACCTTTTTCCCAATCATGTGTCTCAACCATCTTCTACGGAATGCCGATACCGATACTCGGTAGTATTTCACATTTTCCAAGTATATCACATAATTTGACATATTATCAAACAATTGTCACAAGTATGATATTTCATAATAATTATCATATCATTTAAATAACATTAAAACATTTAAAATAATAACTATGATACGAACATTTACATATGAACTTACCTCGTATGCGAAAATGGCTACTTTTACCATTTCGTCCACAACTTGGTATTTTCCCCATTTTAGCTCGAATTTTAGTTTTCCTTGCTCTATCATTTAAAATATAGTCTAATTAGGACTCACATTATACAATTGACCCAAAATCATATTTTGGCAAAATTATAGTTTTGCCCCTAAACTTTTGCATATTTACACTTTTGCCCCAAAGCTCGTAAATTAAACTTTAGCCTATTTTCTTATGTTTTATGACATGCTTATCATTTTTCCCTTCTATGGTAACTTCAAATTCTCACTCTAACATGTACTTATGACTATTAGGTATTTTTACCGATTAAGCCCTTTTGCTCGTTTTCACTTAAAACCGAGTAGCACAAGTTGTATAACATAATTTAAAACCTCATATTCTATCATAAAACACCAAAATACACAAATTTCACCTATGGGTATTTTTCCAAATATGAACCCTAGGTTGAATTATTGCTAGCATAAGCTTAATCGAGCTACCGGGACTCCAAAAACATAAAGAACTTTAAAAACGGGGCTAGAATGGACTTACAATCGAGCTTGGAAGCTTGAAAAACCCTAGACATGGTTTCTCCTTGCTATATTCGGCCATGGGGTTGAAGATGAGCAAAATTGGCTTTTAATTTTGTATTTTAATTCATTTTACCCCTAAATGACCAAAATGCCCTTACTACTAAACTTTCCAAAAATTCCAGCCATGTCCAATTTTTGTCCATAGACTTAGAAATTGGTAAAATTGCTATTTAAGACCTCCTAACTAATATTTCAAAACAATTTCATACTAGAAACTTCTGGAATGCAAGTTTTGCAAATTATTCGATCTAGTCCCTAATTTCAATTTAAGTACTTTATGCATAAAATTTCTTCACGAAATTTTCACACAATCATGCAATCATATCATATACCTTAAAATAATCATAAAATAATTATTTCTATCTCGGATTTTGTGGTCACAAAACCACTATTCCGACTAGGCCCAAAATCAGGATATTACACGAGTTTGATGATGGCGCCTTATGAGGCTTATATAGGCGAAAGTGCCAAACGCCCTTATATTGGATTGAGCTCAAAGAGAGTCAGATTCACAAGGTCAATCTAGTCAAGGAGACTGAAGAGAAAGTTAAAGTGTTTCGTGACTATTTGAAGGCCACCTTAGATAGGTAGAAATCCTATGCAGATTTGAAAAGAAAAGAGATCGAGTTTCAAGTCAGTAATAAGGTATTTCTAAAAGTATCTCCATAGAGGAAAGTTCTTAGATTCGGTAAGAAGGGTAAACTGAGTCCACGTTTTATCAGACCTTATGAAGTGATTGAGAGAATTGGGCCGATAGCCTATCGGTTAGCCTTACCATCAAAATTGGAAAAGATCCATGACGTATTTTATGTGTCCATGTTATGCCAATACCGCTCTGACCCTTCACATGTGATTTCCCCGTCTGAAGTAGAGATTAGATCGTATATGTCTTATGGTGAGGAACCTGTCAAGATCCTAGCCCGAGAGGTTAAGAAACTGAGAAATAAGAGCATTTCCCTTGTGAAAGTATTATGGCAGAGATATGGGGTTGAAGAGGCCACATGGGAGCCTAAAGAAATCATGAAAAGCCAATACCCAAATCTTTATATCGGTAAGATTTTCGGGGACGAAAATCCCTAAAGGAGGAGAATTGTAACAGCCCGATTTAGGGCCTAGTCAGAACAGTAGTTTTGAGACCATTAATCTGAGGTCAGATAAAGTATTTTATTATTATTTTAGGATTATAGCATGTTTATATTAGTGCATGAAAAATTTGGTGAAGTAATTTTAGCGTTTGTGAGCTTAATTGCGAAAAAGGACTAAATCGCATAAAATTCAAAAGTCTTAAATTAATAGCTAAAGGTGTTAAATTGTCATGAAACTTAAATTTGGGGTCTTTAAAGGGCAAATAGACCCTTTAGATATAGGCTTGGCCGGCAGGTGACTAATTTGAATAAAATAAAACCAAAGAGAAAAAGGATATCATCTTTTTTTTTTTGTTTTTGCTATCTCATTTCCCACTGATTTTCTCCCAAGAAAAATGGCCATGGAATCTTGAAAAATTTCAGAAACTTTAAGCCTTCATAAGTAAACGATTCTAACGAGATTTCTTGAAGATTTTTACATTTTTGAACCCCTTGTGTCATGAGCTTTCTAATGAGGGGACTATTTTGCAAAATGAACAAAAGTCTGGGGTTTTGCCATGAGAGTTTTTAGGTTGTTTTCTAAATTTTTATGGAAGAATATGATCCTTTGGTGAGTAATAAACAACTTCTGTGAAGGGATTTCTCATGAAAACCCTAATAGGGGCTATTTTGCATGAGTTGTAAAATAGATGATAAATGTGTGAAATAGTGGAAAATTTGGATTACTATAAGAGTAAAAAAGGTTTAGTTAGGCTTATAATATGAATAAATTAAATAAAAATTGATTTTCGAGGATACGGGTAAAATGGTCATTTTGTGAAATTCAATAAATTCAATTAAGCACTTTCAAGCGTCTAAATTGATATGCTGATGAGATTGTAACACCCCGTGCTCGAGACCATTGCCGGAGTCGAACACAAGGTGCATATAGACTTAACTTAATTAATCTCACAGTCCATTTAAAATTTTCCAAGCAGGCTGGCAAGCTGCGTCACTGCCACCTTAAAAATCATATCTTGCGTTCCACAACTCGAAAATCAGTTTCGTGATTTTTCCCTGAAACTAGACTCATATTTGCATCTACAATTTTTTTTCTAGAATTTTTGGTCAGGTCAATTAGTACAGTTTATTAGTTAAAGTCTCCCCTGTTTCAGGGCTCGACTACCCTGACCTTTGCACAATACGACTTGGATATCTCCCTGTACAGGGCTTCAATACTGGTACCATTTGTTTCTATAGAAACTAGACTCAAAATGGAATCTATGCATATATGGCATGACTTCTAATTATCTCTGGTTAATTTACAATGAATTTCCAAAGTCGGAATAGGGGATCCAGAAACCGTTCTGGCCCTGTCTCACAAAAACTTACATTTCTCTAAACATACTGTTTACATGATCATTTTCTTGCTTTCCTATGAAAATAGATTCATCAAGGTTCATTCACATAATTTATTCGCTATTTAATTCCATTCCTACTATTTTTAGTGATTTTTCAAATCTACATTACTGCTGCTGTCAGCATCTATTTTTAAGGCAACTTTACCTATTTCATGATCCTCCATGGATCACCTAGGGTTTGTCATACATATACCAAAAGTGATCATGAATGACCATTCCCATGGCTAACCGTTACCAACATTTCCATGCTTCTTAATGAACATATACATTCAAGATGACTATAACATTATGCTCAAAACGTATATAAGCCATTTTCGCATGGCCATCCAAAATTTTACATACCAAGTTCAAACAAAACATAATAGCCTATACATGCCAAAATGTTCTCCTAGACCCACTAAGAAGAAAGTACCAAAGGTTGCTAGCCGGTGTGATGACTTTGACGACGGTCCAGAGCACACAAAATGGATCAAGAACCTAGGTAAGCAACAAACAAGCACACCAAATGAGTACATAACTCAGTAAGTCATAAGCACTACTCTACCGTCCAACAATAATAATCATAAGTAAAAAACAAATAACACAAAATCATTTTTTTTCCAAATCATAACAACTATGGTACAATTTCTTAAATTTTTGGTTCGATCTCATGCCAAGTCCTTCAATTAAATCAATGCCAAGTCAGCCCAATCGATGTAGACCCATTTCCTCAAGTTTGGAACAACGATGCACTAGATAAATTTATGCATACACCGCACAACCTCAAATTCAATATTTAGTTAATAGCTCAATCACTTACCTCGTTCATCACAATTTATACCAACAACCAAACGTTGCACACATAGTGCTTATTATGTTCGCACACATAATGCCATAGTAAATCGCACACATAGTGCTACAGTAAATCGCACACATAGTGCCATAGTAAATCGCACACATAGTGCATTTGAGATTCCCTCATGCTTCAACCTCCCAATCGGCACACATAGTGCCACATAATTTTTGCACACATTGTGCCCTATGTTGATTCATCATGGAAAAGCAATTTACTAAATTCAAATTGTACATATGGTCATATTAATAAGTAGGAGAATCACTCCAAAAATATCTATCCAAGGAGTTCTCACAAAAGTGCTTAAGGACTTACCTTGCGTTGAGTATAACGGTTCCGACCGGCTACTCGATGTCCTTGGCTTTGCCCTTGCTTGTTTCCCTTCTTTAACTTCTCGGCTTAATAAATAAATAAACTAGTTTAATCATCTTGCTATACATTTATAATTCAATTACACATGCATATGTATATTTGTATATTCGGCAACCCCTCTTACAAATTCCCATTTAGTCGATTATATACATGATTAAAGGTTGTAACGCCCCAACCCGAGACCATCGCCGGTGTCGGACACGAGGGGTTAACAAGCCAAGTTCACTTGTTTTGCCCATCCATTTGACATTTTCAGTCAGGCTGGAAAACTGCGTCACCGTCGCCTTAAAAATCATATCTCGAGTTTCAAAACTCGAAAACTGGTGTCGTAAATTTTCCCTGAATTTAGACTCATATATCCATCCATGGATTTATTTCTAGAATTTTTGGTTGGGCCAATTGGTACAGTTTATTAGTTAAAGTCACCCATGTTACAGGGATTGACTGCTCTGACCTTCGCGTGGTATAGCTTGAATATCTCTCTGTACAGGGCTTTAATGCTGGTGCCGTTTGTTTCTAATGAAACTAGACTCAACATTGAATCTGTACATATAAGGTATGTCTCCTAATTCTTTTTGGATAATTTATAGTGAATTTTTAAAGTTGCGACAGGGAACCCAGAAACCATTCTGGCCCTGTCTCACAATAGCTTTAATATCTCTTAACATGTAACTCCTATGACCATTTCGTTTCTTCCATATGAAAATAGACTCATCAAGGTTCATTTACATAGCTTATTCACTATTTAATTCCATTCCTACGAATTTTGGTGATTTTTCACATTCACGTCACTGCAGCTGGCAGCATCTGTTTTTAAGGTAGGTCTTACCTATTTGGTAGTCTCCATGAACCAACTAGTCTTGCCATACATAGGTTCATATATGATCATTTTAACCATGCCAATGGCTGATCATATGACCAACATTCCCATTTCCAAGCCATAGCCACATCATGACACCAAATATAAACATACAACCACAATTATTCTAAGTTCATGTTTCCCTTTTCGAGCCATTTTCGCATGGCCGTACATACTTACATCACAACATATTTAACAAACAAGGGGTAGTCCTATACATGCCATCTCAAGTTCAACCAAAAATTTATACCAAAATGGAGGCTTGATAGTGTGGATGACTTCGACTTCAACGATCCCAAATCCGATTGCTTCGAGCGAAATCTAGAAAAGCGAGAGCCAAAGCAACGGGTAAGCATTTTTTATGCTTAGTAAGTCTCAAGGAATATAATCAACTCTAATTACAGCAATACATTCACATAGCCAAATGCATCATTTCATTAATACACATTCTTACTTCACACTTCATCATTATATAATTTCACAAAATATCAATCAATTCAATAACTGAAATTCATTAGTCGATTGAGCGAATGTTGCTCAAACATGTCGACTTTCAATGCACATATAACGTACCTTATCCTTTGGGCTTTTCGAGTGTACTAATTGAATTCATTACAGCAACCAACACTCACCTCCAGCCCAAGATTCTTCGAATATAACCGGATATAATCACGTGCACAAATGCCTTGGTCTTAGCCGGATAGAATATCTCGCACGAATGCCTTGGTCTTAGCCGGATGTAGCCACTAGCACAATTGCCTTGGTCTTAACCGGATATAATTTCCAGCATAATTGTCTTGATTTAGCCGGATATCATTCAATTTCCATGAACACATACATCAATTATCATTGGACATACATAATTCATTTTCGTTACTAAGGCTCAAACGCAATTATAGTCACAAGCATATTCGCCTTGGGACTTAGCCGGGTAGAATTCAAATACTCATGCATACATAATCAATAATCAATACACATCCATACTTTATTTCACACAATTCAAGTAGGGTCACTTCTTGAGGACTTACCTCGGATGTTGTCGAACGGCTTTTTCGGCTATTCGATCACCTTTTCCTTCCCTTGTCCAATTGTGGCCCTCTTAGCTCTTGAGCTAATTCAAACAAATTCAATTTATTAAAACCTCATTGTGCTAGCTTATGGCGAATATGACAAGGAGTTTAAATGGTCATATGGCAACCCTTTAGCTTGAATACACAATGGTCATGCACATTTTATACTACATCAAGCAATTCAATACAATTTATTAGAGCATCAAGGAAATGCTAAGGCCTTCAATAGGCTACCCAAGGCCGAATATTCATGTACATGTTGAGGTCAATTTTGCACTTAATACCTCACAAAACAGCATGCAATTTACTAATTAATGCTTTGCACATTGTGGCCCAAAACTTATAATATAGCATCAAGCACTTATATGTGTGCTAGGCGAATTGTGCTTGCAATTTCTCAAGCATTCTTCACATCTTCTTCTTTAAACCAATATATTCATCACTTAGTTCATAACCAAAACATAATGTGCAATCATATATATGCATATATGAGCATGGCCAATTTCAAGGTGTCCATAGCCATCCAAAACACAAATTTTAACTAACATGCAAGAAGCATGAATCATGCTCAAGAATGCATCATGGCGAATATGACAATCATGCTCCTTTTCAACTTCAATCATGATAAAACAAAAAAGCTCAAAATCTTACTCATGAGTAGAAAATCAATCATTGCATGCATCATCATCAAGCTTCACACTTAGCATGCAATGGCTTTATCACCATAACAACTTTGGCCAAATGCCATTTCCATGGCATAACAAAGATTTGAGCCATGGCTAACATGCACATCAAATTAGCAACCAAAACATGCATGAAACTCCCAACACAACCTCATACATACCTTACTCTTGATGCAAATTTAGCCAAATCACCTTCTAGATCTCTTCTAAACAAAGGAAATGAAGCAAAAATCCCTTCTTCCTCTTAGTATTTTTGGCCAAAAAGGGAGAGAGCATGCATGAACAAAATTTTTTTTGTTTTTGTTTTTTTTTCTTCTTGGTTGCACGGCAATGGGGTATGCTACTCTCACACACATTTTTTTCATTCTTTTCTTACCCATGCCTATTTGTTTACTATTTCTCCCTAATGCCCAACAAAACATGTTTCATGACATGTTTAACCCATATCTCTTTGTCATGGCGGCCATCACTTGTAAAAGGGGAATTTGACATGCAAGTCCATTATTTTGCATGCATGCTTTAATTAGTCATCACCCCTTTCCCTATCGTATTTTTAAAGTTCACTACTAAGTCCTTTCTAGTGGAATTCACCTTTATAACACTAAATCAGTCATCAAAAAATGTCATACATGAATACTCACATATTATAGGCATCGAAATAAATTTTAAATTATTGTTATGCCTCGGTTTTGTGGTCCCAAACCACATTCCGGCTAGGGTCTATTTTGGCTGTCACAACTCCCCCCTCTTAAGGAATTTTCGTCCCGAAAATCTTACCGTAAATAGGTTTGGATATCGTTCTTTCATAGAGTTCTCGGTCTCCCAAGTAGCTTCTTCTATCCCGTGCTTGAGCCATAACACTTTCACTAGCGGAACCCGCTTGTTTCGCAACTCTTTCACTTCTCGTGATAGGATACGAATCGGTTCTTCCTCATAACTCATATTAGCTTGAATTTCAATTTCTGATGGACTAATCACGTGCGATGGATCGGATCTATAGCGTCAAGCATCGAAACGTGAAAGACATCGTGAACCTTTTGAGTTCGGGGCAAAATCAAGAGATATGCCATGGACCGACTCGCTCTGATATCTCATATGGTCCAATGAACCTCGGGCTCAACTTGCCCTTACGGCCGAACCTGAGTATCTTTTTCCAAGGCGATACCTTGAGAAACACTTTATCACCCACCTGATACTCGATATCCTTACGCTTCAGATCCGCGTACGACTTCTGACGATCGGAGGCTATCTTCAGACTTTCACGGATTACTTTCACTTTCATTCAGCATCCCTAATCAAATCCACCCGAAAATCTTGCTTTCACCGAGCTCGGTCCAAAACAATGGCGCACGGCATTTACGACCGCATAAGGCCTCGTAGGGTGCCATCTTAATACTTGATTGAAAGTCTGTTGTTGTAAGCGAATTCAATCAACGGCAAATACCGCTCCCATGAACCACTAAACTCGAGGACGCAACATCTTAACATATCCTCAAGTATCCGAATTATCCGCCGGATTGACCATCGGTTTGGGGTGAAAGGCGGTCTGAAATGCAACTTGGTACCCAAAGCTTCTTGCAACTTTTTCCAAAATCGCGAGGTAAATCTCGGATCTCTATCCGACACGATAGAAATAGGCACCCGTGTAATCTCACAATCGAGAAACGTACAATTCCGCTAATTTGTCCATTGAAAAATCCGTGCGACGGGGACAAAGTGGGCCGACTTAGTCAATCGATCTACCACGACCCAAACCGCATCCTTCTTACTTGCGACAATGGCGGTCCGGATACAAAGTCCATTGTAACTCGATCCCATTTCCACTCGGGTATCGTGATTGGTGAAGTAATCTCGAAGGCACCGATGTTCCGCTTTCACTTGTTGACATATTAGACATCTCAAACAAAGTCGGAGATGTCTCGCTTCATACCATGCCACCAAAACCGACGTTTCAATTCATTGTACATCTTCGTACTCCGGGTGGATTGCCATTCGGCTACAATGGGCTTCATTGAATTATCGAAATGAGTTCGAATTCTTTGGGACACATGACGACCTTTGAACCTCAAACAATCGTCATCGTCGATTTGAAACTCCGAGTCCTTGTTCGAACACACGCAGCTCGTTTTGCAACCAACTCGTCATCGACTTTTCGAGCTTCTCGAATTTGGTGTGTCAATAATGGTTTGGCTTTCAATTCAGCCACTAACACACTCGTCGGATCGGACGGACAAGTGCACATTCATCGTCAAAGTGAATAACAATTTACGACTCAAGGCATCGGCAACCACATTCGCCTTTCCCGGGTGATAGTCAATGATCACTCATAATCCTTTAATGCTCAAGCCAACGTCTTTGTCGCAGATTTAAGTCTCTTTGGGTCATCAAATATTTGAGACTTTTGTGATCCGAGTATACATGGCACCTTTCACCAAATAAGTAATGTCGCCAAATCTTTAAGGCGAATACGATGGCGGCCAATTCGAGATCATGAGTCGGATAATTTTTCTCATGTGGCTTTAATTGCCTCGACGCATAGGCCACAACTTGACCTTCTTGCATTAATACGCAACCTAACCCAAGTAGAGAGGCGTCGCTATAGATGACAAACTCCTTGCCGGACTCGGGTTGCACTAGAATTGGGGCTTCAGTCAAATAAGTTTTCGTTGATCGAAACTTTTTGGCATTTCTCATCCATTCGAACTTAACATCCTTTTGGAGTAGCCGTCATCGGCGTGGCTATCGTTGAGAAGCCTTTACAAATTGTCGGTAATAACCTAAGCAAGCCCCAAAAACTCGAACCTCGGTAATATTTCTGAGGCTTCCAATTAAGTATGGCTGAAATTTTATTCGGGTCGACTCGAATACCCAATGCAGATACCACATGACCCAAGAAGCTAACCTCTCTTAACCAGAACTCACACTTGCTGAACTTAGCATATAATTGCTTATCCCGTAAAATTTGCAAGACTAACCGCAGGTGTTCAAAGATGTTCGGTCTCATTTCTTGAATAGACCAAGATGTCATCAATGAACACGACTACGAATCGATCCAAATATGGTCTAAAGATCCGATTCATTAAATCCATAAATCTGTAGGGCATTAGTGAGCCCAAACGGCATCACTAGGAACTCATAGTGACCATATCTCGTTTTGAAGGCGTCTTGGGTACGTCCAATCTCGGATTCGCAATTGATAATAGCCCGATCTCAAATCTATTTTCGAGAACACCGAGGCTCCCTTCAGTTGATCGAACAAGTCATCAATACGTGGCAACGGATATTTGTTCTTTATCGCTTTATTATTGTCGACGATAGTCGATGCACAATCGCATGGTTCCATCCTTCTTCTTCACGAACAACACCGCGCACCCCAAGGCGAAAAAACTCAAGCGAGCAAAACCTCTATCCACCAATTCTTGCAACCGAGCTTTCAACTCCTTTAATTCCGTTGGTGCCATACGATACGGAGCTATCGAAATTGGAGTGGTACCGGTACCAATTGATGCCAAATTCTATTTCCGAACAGTGGTAAACCCGCAATTCTTGGGAAAACATCCGGTATTCACAAACCACGGCACAGATTCGGGTTTCTTTTCGATTCCTTGTCATCGAAAGCACGACGCAAGGTACGCCGCACCTTTTCTTACATATTTCGGGCCAACATCACCGATATTATATTGGCAACCCTTTAAGTCCAGTAGACTCAACCCGAATTATTTCATTATTCGCGCACCTCAAATCGATAGTCTTGCTCTTGCAATTTACAACCGCATCGTGCATGGTCAACCAATCCAAACCAAGAATAACGTCGAACTCATCGAACGGCAAAAGCATCAAGTCCGCGGAAAACAAGAACCTCGGAACACTAGGGGACTTTTCTTGCACACTTTGTTGACAAGCACGTAATGACCCAAGGGTTTGACACCGAATTACAAACTCATGAGACTCAATGGGCAAAGTCTTCTTTGGATGCTAAGGTTTCATATATATGAATGAGTAGAACCGGGGTCAATCAAAGCAATCACATTTGTATTGAAAAGAGTGAAAGTACTGGTAATAACATCCGGAGAGGCAAGATCCTCGCGTGCGCGTATGGCATAAGTCCTAGCAGAGCACGAGCCTCAGATCCGATGGTAGCATCTCTAGATCCTCTCGACCGCCATCGACATTGCCCATATTTCTAGGTGGCCTACCTCGGCAATGGTAGCACCCGGGTTTGCACTCGACTTACATTCATTCATGCATCCTCGGGCAATCCTTCATAAAGTGGTCGGCCGATCCACACTTATAGCAGAGCGATCACGAAACCAACAGCTCCCGAATGCCATTTGCCACAATGTGGACACTCGCCTCTCTCACGATCATTTCCACCCATGGCGATCGAAGTGACTCGTGTGGTCACAGGGGTCGATCGCGTCCTCGTCTAGAAAAGCCCGAAACGCCTCTAGACCGGCTCGCATCATCTCGAAATCTCTTCGATGCTTGTTGAAGAGACTTTCCGAGGACCTCTTTCGGAATTCTCCAGTTCCCACATCAGCTTTTTGTTTCTCCTTTCTAAGCTCTTCGGCTTTACAAGCTCGCTCAACAAGTACTACGAACTCTCGTATCTCGAGAATGCCAACAAACATCCTTATATCATCATTCAGCCCATCCTCGAAGCATTTACACATAATAGCCCGGACGAAATGCATTCTCGCATGTCTGGCTAAGCCTCACAAACTTTCGTTCAGTAGTCGGTAACGGACATAGAACCTTGCTTAAGATCAAGAAATTCCTCCGCTTTTGGTCGATGAATCTCGATCGATATACTTTTTTCGGAACTCGGTTTGAAAGAATTCCCAAGTCACTTGCTCTCTAGGCACCACAGAAGTCAGAGTACTCCACCAATAGTAGGCGGACTCGCGTAGCAAGGAGATGGTACACTTTAAGCACTCATCGGGTGTACAGGATAGCTCATCAAGCACCGGATAGTGTTATCTAACCAAAATTCAGCTCGCTTCGGCATCATCATCATCCGTAGCCTTAAATTCAGTGGCCCCATGTTTTGAATCCTATCGATCGGGGCTTACTTGACCTTATTTGGTCATCAACGGAGGTATTGTAGGTCGGGGTTGCATTTGTCGGGAATGGAGGTTGTGGAACAGCCGTGTTGGTTCGAATGTATTGATTAAACCATTCGTTCATCACACTATAAAAGGCTTGCCTAGCCTCGTCATTAGGATTGCTGGCCATAGGTTGAGAGTCCGCCGGCGCTGTCCCTTGCGCGGGAGCAGGCGCCACACTCTCCACATCATCAGCTATCGCTCGGTTGGGATCGGGATCCATTGCTATAAACAAACACAAAGTCAAATTGTCAGAAATCATCACACTATCGATTCATCATTTAATGGCATGTATAGCTAGACCCCAAACACATCACGGTAGTCCTAGAATCGACTAAACCGTGGCTCTGATACCAATAAAATTGTAACGCCCCAAACCCGAGACCATCGCCGGTGTCGGACACGAGGGGTTAACAAGCCAAGTTCACTTGTTTTGCCCATCCATTTGACATTTTCAGTCAGGCTGGAAAACTGCGTCACCGTCGCCTTAAAAATCATATCTCGAGTTTCAAAACTCTAAAACTGGTGTCGTAAATTTTCCCTGAATTTAGACTCATATATCCATCCATGGATTTATTTCTAGAATTTTTGGTTGGGCCAATTGGTACAGTTTATTAGTTAAAGTCACCCATGTTACAGGGATTGACTGCTCTGACCTTCGCGTGGTATAACTTGAATATCTCTCTGTACAGGGCTTTAATGCTGGTGCCGTTTGTTTCTAATGAAACTAGACTCAAAATGAAATCTGTACATATAAGGTATGTCTCCTAATTCTTTTTGGATAATTTATATTGAATTTTTAAAGTTGCGACAGGGAACCCAGAAACCATTCTGGCCCTGTCTCACAATAGCTTTAATATCTCTTAACATGTAACTCCTATGACCATTTCGTTTCTTCCATATGAAAATAGACTCATCAAGGTTCATTTACATAGCTTATTCACTATTTAATTCCATTCCTACGAATTTTGGTGATTTTTCACATTCACGACACTGCAGCTGGCAGCATCTGTTTTTAAGGTAGGTCTTACCTATTTGGTAGTCTCCATGAACCAACTAGTCTTGCCATACATAGGTTCATATATGATCATTTTAACCATGCCAATGGCTGATCATATGACCAACATTCCCATTTCAAGCCATAGCCACATCATGACACCAAATATAAACATACAACCACAATTATTCTAAGTTCATGTTTCCTTTTCGAGCCATTTTCGCATGGCCGTACATACTTACATCACAACATATTTAACAAACAAGGGTAGTCCTATACATGCCATCTCAAGTTCAACCAAAATTTATACCAAAATGGAGGCTTGATAGTGTGGATGACTTGACTTCAACGATCCCAAATCCGATTGCTTGAGCGAAATCTAGAAAACCGAGAGCCAAAGCAACGGGTAAGCATTTTTTATGCTTAGTAAGTCTCAAGGAATATAATCAACTCTAATTACAGCAATACATTCACATAGCCAAATGCATCATTTCATTAATACACATTCTTACTTCACACTTCATCATTATATAATTTCACAAAATATCAATCAATTCAATAACTGAAATTCATTAGTCGATTGAGCGAATGTTGCTCAAACATGTCGACTTTCCAATGCACATATAACGTACCTTATCCTTTGGGCTTTTCAAGTGTACTAATTGAATTCATTACAGCAACCAACACTCACCTCCAGCCCAAGATTCTTCGGAATATAACCGGATATAATCACGTGCACAAATGCCTTCGGGTCTTAGCCCGGATAGAATATCTCGCACGAATGCCTTCGGGTCTTAGCCCGGATGTAGCCACTAGCACAATTGCCTTGGTCTTAACCGGATATAATTTCCAGCATAATTGTCTTGGATTTAGCCCGGATATCATTCAATTTCCCATGAACACATACATCAATTATCATTGGACATACATAATTCATTTTCGTTACTAAGGCTCAAACGCAATTATAGTCACAAGCATATTCGCCCGGGACTTAGCCGGGTAGAATTCAAATACTCATGCATACATAATCAATAATCAATACACATCCATACTTTATTTCACACAATTCAAGTAGGGTCACTTCTTGAGGACTTACCTCGGATGTTGTCGAACGGCTTTTTCGGCTATTCGATCACCTTTTCCTTCCCTTGTCCAATTGTGGCCCTCTTAGCTCTTGAGCTAATTCAAACAAATTCAATTTATTAAAACCTCATTGTGCTAGCTTATGGCGAATATGACAAGGAGTTTAAATGGTCATATGGCCACCCTTTAGCTTGAATACACAATGGTCATGCACATTTTATACTACATCAAGCAATTCAATACAATTTATTCGAGCATCAAGGAAATGCTAAGGCCTTCAATAGGCTACCCAAGGCGAATATTCATGTACATGTTGAGGTCAATTTTGCACTTAATACCTCACAAAAACAGCATGCAATTTACTAATTAATGCTTTGCACATTGTGGCCCAAAACTTATAATATAGCATCAAGCACTTATATGTGTGCTAGGCGAATTGTGCTTGCAATTTCTCAAGCATTCTTCACATCTTCTTCTTTAAACCAATATATTCATCACTTAGTTCATAACCAAAACATAATGTGCAATCATATATATGCATATATGAGCATGGCCAATTTCAAGGTGTCCATAGCCATCCAAAACACAAATTTTAACTAACATGCAAGAAGCATGAATCATGCTCAAGAATGCATCATGGCGAATATGACAATCATGCTCCTTTTCAACTTCAATCATGATAAAACAAAAAAAGCTCAAAATCTTATTCATGAGTAGAAAATCCATCATTGCATGCATCATCATCAAGCTTCACACTTAGCATGCAATGGCTTTATCACCATAACAACTTTGGCCAAATGCCATTTCCATGGCATAACAAAGATTTGAGCCATGGCTAACATGCACATCAAATTAGCAACCAAAACATGCATGAAACTCCCAACACAACCTCATACATACCTTACTCTTGATGCAAATTTAGCCAAATCACCTTCTAGATCTCTTCTAAACAAAGGAAATGAAGCAAAAATCCTTCTTCCTCTTAGTATTTTTGGCCAAAAGGAGAGAGCATGCATGAACAAAATTTTTTTGTTTTTGTTTTTTTCTTCTTGGTTGCACTGCAATGGGGTATGCTACTCTCTCACACACATTTTTTTTCATTCTTTTCTTACCCATGCCTATTTGTTTACTATTTCTCCCTAATGCCCAACAAAACATGTTTCATGACATGTTTAACCCATATCTCTTTGTCATGGCCGCCATCACTTGTAAAAGGGGAATTTGACATGCAAGTCCATTATTTTGCATGCATGCTTTAATTAGTCATCACCCTTTCCCTATCGTATTTTCAATGTTCACTACTAAGTCCTTTCTAGTGGAATTCACCTTTATAACACTAAATCAATCATCAAAAAATGTCATACATGAATACTCACATATTATAGGCATCGAAATAAATTTTAAATTATTGTTATGCCTCGGTTTTGTGGTCCCGAAACCACATTCCGGCTAGGGTCTATTTTGGGCTGTCACAAAGGTAACATCACGAATGGGCATACTTATATATATATATATATATACATACCCGAATGTGCACCAAAAATTTGACTCAACATCACCTACATACTCACTTTGATGGCCGAATATATATATACATGTATAGTGTCATCTATAACATCATCTAAACACCTAAATTCTTCTCATGCACACTTGATCGACTTTTTCCCAATCTAGCATAGCTTCATCTCCATTTGTGATATCATATAAATTTGCATGTTGCTACATTTCTTAAGTTCAATATCTTTATGCCCATTATAGCCACTCCCATAATCTAAATCTAAAAATCGGCAACATCCCCTTTCAACTTGTTAGCCGAATACTCATCCCCTTCTTAGTCCCAACTTCGGCACCTCCAAAAAAATGACTTAACATCTTCACTTTCATGCTAACATAACAAGCAACTTAGTTCATCCATACAACTAACATGTTAATAGCATCAAGGTATCAACTAAAATTTTTAAGCTTCTTGTCAAATCCCAACTCTCCAACAACCCCAAATCCAACCATGGGATAGATAGAATTCAAACTAACAACCAAAAATATACATGAATTTAAAGGAATAACTTCAACATACCTCAACTTAGATACTAGTATGGCCGACTTCTCCAAAGCTTTTCTCTCTTTCTTTCACTTGGTTTTTCGACTAAAGGGTAGCAAGGATGAACACCCTTTTTTTTTTGTTCATTTTCTTATTATTAATCTTTATTTTTCCTCTATTTTAATTACTTACCAATATTAAATAATAATAACAACATAATCTTGGAAGAATGAAGCCATGCTTGGCCGGCCACTCAACATAGTTTGGGGCATTTTGACATGCAAACCCAACTTTTCATATTTCAATACTATTTGGTCCTTACTTATTTACCTATCAAATTTTCTAAGTCTCTCAACTAAATCCTTTCGAGCAAGATTCACATTCCTAAGATAAAAATTAAAACATCAAATTTTTATACAAGTACTACCACACATATAAGGTATGCAAATAAAATTTTAACTAAATTTTATGACTCGGTTTTGTGGTCCCGAAACCACATTCCGACTAGGGTCAAATTAGGGCTGTTACAGAGATAAAGGAATTTTATTAATTTAAATCAAGTGAAACGTGATTGGGGTCTTGATCGGGGTAAGAACAAAGTTTACGAGGATTGAGCTCGTCTTCATCATTTTGTATCGAGGTAAGTACATATGTAAATAATGTGTTATTGAAGCTTACTTTGGTATATTTTAATAATATACATGTGTAATTAACTTATAGTTGTTATGTATCTAAATTCTAATTGTTGCCATGAATGTATGAATGACATGTTATGCGAGTAAATTACAATGTGAGCAAATGCAATGCTATTCGATTTGATATGAAGCCTCGTTGAACCTTAGACATAGCATAGGATACGAAGGGGCATGTTATGAAAATTATGTGGTCTGAGCTCATCAGTTGAGTCTGAGTTCATGAGATAAATGCTATAAGTAACGTGGGTCCTGGTACTGACTTTGTGTACAAACCTGTGAGTGGTTCAATGACCAAACGTTACATGATATGTGACACCCCTAATTTGACCCTAGTCGAAAAGTGGTTTCGGGACCACAAAACCGAGTCATAAAAATAATTAGCTGTCATATTTGATGCTTATTATATGTACATATGCATGTGTGAAAATTTCATGTTTGAATTTTGTTAATTGTAAGTGAATTTTATTAAATAGGACTTATGTGAGAAAATTTAGAAATGTGCTAGGCAAATGTAAGTGGCCTATTTATGCATGTTGCAAAATAATTGTATTTGCATGTCAAATTAACCAAAGAACAAGAAGGTGGCCGGCCATGCTATAAGTTAAAGCCTATTAAAAACATTTGGTGTTAGTGTTTTATGGAAGAAAGAATAAAATAAAAGGTTAGTAATAAAGAAATGAAAAGGGAGGGGTGATGAAAACAAAGTTGTCTCATCCATGTCCCCCCCCCCCATTGCCGTGAGTTGAAGAAAGATAACAAAAGAAAAAAGAATTTTACATGCTCATCTTTCTTCTTGGTGGCCGAATTTGGGAAAGGGAAGATTGAAGAGGAAAAACCAAGGTATTCGCCATGGCTATTCTAGTTTAAGGTATGCATTGTGATTTTCTTTTAATTGACTATGAGATTAGATTGATAAGTGCATAGCTTATTTAACCCATGGTTTAATTTCATGCATCAATAGACAAATGTTCATTCGGTCAAATGGGGGAATGACTAGAATGGGGTAAAGATTTTTGGATGAGTGGCTTAGAGGCAGCTTGTACATTCGGTCAAAGATTGAGTCTATTTAGAATGTTAATTTCTTCCTCTATGATTATTTTCCTTGCATGTTAAATGGTTCTTGATAAGGCCAAATGAGTTATGAAAGTTTTATAAATGTATGAAAGTCTTCATGCTATGAAAAGTTCGGTTGAAATATGGAGAATGAGAGCTGTCATTTAGGTTAAGACCAAAGGAATGATCAATAGGCATTAAAAGGTTAAATGTGTGAATTTAAGGTATAAGAACCTATAGGTATTTACATGGGTAATGTTAAAAATTAATGTGGTATATTCGGCTAAATGGGTGATAATGGTTTATAATGTTGAATTGAATTATGATTATGTACATTAGAATTAGATATAACAAAAACTATGTGAATTTGGATGCAATATTACATTCGGCCTAGAGGCATTAGATGAACATTTGTGGAAATCTCAAAGTCTTGAATAATGGTGATTGTAAGATGATGTAAAAATCATTGAATTATATGCATAAGTAGTTAGCAAAGTGATTAAGCTACGAATTTAATTATTAAATGAGTTCTAAGCTTGCTGAATTTTGAGATGTGATTGGGAGTAAATTTGACATGAGCATATTTTGTTAATGATATATTGATAAATGTTGAGTTATGATACCATGATATGAACTTAATTATCAAATTGCGAATCGTTTATAATTAAGTAAGGTTAATAATAGAGCAATGAGTGGCTAGTAGAATCCAGTAGTCTTCTTGTTATATTCGCCATGAGTTTGTATAATTGGTTTGTAATAGATTAAATTTGTTTATTCAAGCTCAAGAGCTTAGGAGTCTAATTCGAAAAGAGAAAAGCTACCTAACCGAATAGTCGATCGTAATCGTTCGACAATTTCGAGGTAAGTTCTTAAGTATTTGAGTTTGATTCCTTTGTAAGTTTTAAGTGATTAAACGTTGAGTAAATTCAATCATAATAGGACATAATGAGTTGATTTAATAAGATATGATGTGGTCATGATATGTCTTAAACTCAAATGGTAAGTTCATAAGTGTTTGGACTTGGAAATTTAAGAGCAAATTGTAATAATTTGCTTCGGACAGCAGCAGTAACGTGATTTTAGAAAATCACTATAAATTGTTGGTGTGGAATTATAGGCTGAATAAAATATGTAATCAAAGCTTAGTTAGTCTAATTTCTTATAAAAGAGGCCGTGTAAGCAAAGAAATTCCCTATAAAGAGATATTAAAAGTTGTGTGGGACAGTGTCGAATGACTCGAAATCCCTGTTCTATTTTTGGAAAATCATTATAATTTGTACAAAAATGGTTATAAGATAAGATTTATATGCTTAGACTCATTAATGAGTCTAGTTTCAAATGAAATCAAATAGAATACATTATGAATTCTGTACAATGGAAAATTTGATTCGTAGTGAAGAGTGGTCAAATTAGTCAAACAGTGAAACAGGGCAAACTTTAAGAAAAATCTGGTACTGATTGGCCAAACCTAAAATTCTGGAAACTTTATGGATGGAAGATATACGAGTCTATATTCAGGGAAAATTAACGGCAAGTGATTTGGAGTTTTGTAGCTCCAGTTATAAATAATTTAGTGACTACTGCTCAGGAAAACAGCTCGTAGTGAATATGTGATTTTGTTGTAAATATGGATAAAACTTGTTTTAGATGCTCACAAACTATTGATTAAACCCATACGTGAATTCTAAATCGTGATATTGTAAAACGATATATGAGTGCTAGACGGATCTTCGATATTAAAACTTGTGAAATTGTAAGTTTATGAGTATTCGAATATGAAATGATAGTATGGCGTGAAATTGAATTATTCATTGGAAAATGATTGGTGTAGATTCGGCCAAGACAAAGTGTATACATGATAGTATATGTGGTATGTGAAGCATATTTGGATAATTGTGATGTGAATTCATGAAAATTTATATTTTGATTTAGGATTCTATGTGATAAATGTGAGCATGCATATATGTGATAAGGCCGAATGGCCAATGTGATAAATGTGAGCATGCATATATGTGATAAGGCCGAATGGCCAATGTGATGAATGTGAGCATGCATATGTGTGATAAGGCCGAATGGCCAATGTGGTGAATATGAAAATGCATATATGTGGTAAAGCCGAATGGCTAGTGTGAAATATGTAGGCAATGTGCGTATATTGTGGCCGAACGACCAAATGTGAAAGGTGTGTATTATTAGATATTTGATGAGGAAAATGAATTACAAATATGACAGTCGATGTGAATGTTGTAACATGTGATTAAATGTACATGAAACTTGGAAATATATTCCGGGTGAGACCCGATGACTACGTGTGGACATTATGTCCGGGTAGGACCTGATGACTACGTGTGGAGATTTTGTCCGGGTAAGACCCGATGACTGCATGTGGAGATTTTGTCCGGGTAAGACCCGATAACTTCGTGTGGAGATTACGTCCGAGCTAAAGGTCTCGCCGATAATCCGAGTAGAGGTTAAAGCTATAAGACTTCGTAATAAGAATTACTTATAAATATATTCAATGCGAAAGGTTAAACAAGTATGTACTCCAAGTTTATATGTGAGCTTGATTTGAACTAAATCATAAGGTAGTTATGTGATGCATACGAGAGCAATCTATGAGACTATTCCTATGATTATGTGACATCGGATCAGTGTGAGAGGTTATGTGAAATCATACGATATATCTATGTCACATGAGCTCACTTTTATGTGAAAGTTTATCTGCCTATTGTATATGATGAGATGTGCATATTCGGTAAAGGGATGGTATGCAGAAGGAAGAGTGAAATAAAATACAAACAACTATGTTATAATTTGATTGTTATCTGTTGACCTGCTTAAAACTTACTAAGCATTGTAATGCTTACTCCGTTTGCTCTGTTTCCTCTCGTTTTATAGATCACATTGCGAAGCTACTGTGCTCGAGGATCGTCAAGAACTAGTCACACTATCACTATCCACCGCTTATTCTTGTTATGTTTAGAACTATTTTATGGCATGTATAGAATAGACTAGTGGCGGAAGAATATTTTTGGTTAATGTATATAAGCCATGCGAAAATGGCATCTTTTGAATGTTTACTTAGTGAAGTTTAAAATTTATCTCTGGTTTGTACTTAGTACTTATTTAAATGAATGATCTTTATTTCAAGAAAAAGTTTAAAATTTTCTTTGTTCGACATGAGTTACAAGTCCGGTAATGCCCTTACCTATTACGCGACGATTTACGGGATAGGGTGTTACATTTTATTGGTATCGAGCTACGGTTTAGTTGATTCTAGGACTAACGTAGCACGCGTGAGTCTATTTATACATGCCATAAAGTGATAAAATGATAGTGTGATGATTTTGACTATTAAAATGTGTTTCTTTGTATTGTAATAAATCTTGATCCCGATCGAATTTGTAGCAAGCTTCGACTATGAGAATATGCAATATAACTTCACTTAGATATGCCTAAATTATTAAGTTGATCAGGTACGTATCATGTACTCGTATTTGAATTTCGATTTGGATTGAATTATAAGGGTATAAATGATGCAATTTTGAAAGAGTGTTATGACTATAAATGTGATTTTTGTATGTGGCTATGGAACTGGAAGTTGAATGGTCGATAAGCATGTTGTGTTTGTATTCAAGTAATGTAAATGATATACTAATGTGTATTGCTATATGTGTATATGTACATGAGAATTGAGAGTGAAATGTCCAGGCTAAATCCCGAAGAGCATTCGTGCTAGTGATGTATCCGGACTAAGTTCCGAAGAGCATTCGTGCTAGTGATATATCCGGGCTAAATCCTAAAGAGCATTCGTGCTAGTGATGTATCCGGACTAAGTTTCAAAGAGCATTCGTGCTAGTGATATATCCGGGCTAAATCCCGAAGAGCATTCATGCTAGTGATGTATCCGGACTAAGTTCCGAAGAGCATTCGTGCTAGTGATATATCCGTGCTAAACCCTGAAGAGCATTCGTGCTGGTGTTATATCCGGGCTAGGTCCCGAAGAGCAATCATGCTGGTGATGTGTATTCGAGCCTTCGTGCCTAGTAGGCTTCGTGCCGGTAATTTAAGCAAAGTTTAAGTGTTCATTACTATACAAATTCAAATTTAAATGAGATGATATGTTTACAAGTGTACATACATGATGTTTATAGACTTGGTTAAGTCATTTCAATGTGTAATAACGAATGAATAAGAGCACTATGTGTGTGAATGATTAGAGGCACTGTGTGTGTGCGAATTCCTTTAACCGAGCACTATGAGTGCGAGATCGGTCAGTGGGCACTAAGTGTGTGAAGTGGAATTCATGTAAGACCTCGTCTGGGACGAAGGCATTGATTTGAGATAGTGTGTAAGACCATGTCTGGGACATGGCATCGGCTCGATATGTGAGAATATGTAAGACCATATCTAGGATATGGCATTGTAAGAGCTATATGTGCTTAATGAGTATCCGTAATGATTTCGAATGATTCAACGGGTATATTTAAGATGATAAATTAAGTAAGATCAGAATAAGTGATACAGGTATGTACGGAAGGTATGAGAAAATCAGATGAAAGTAAAAAGATGGTGGATATGTTGTTAAGAAATGAATTCATGTTATAAATGTGTTACGAATTTAGTCTATGGAATGCTTGGTATATGAAGTCATATGTGCTATTGCTAAATGACCCCTATTTTTTTTGTTAATCATATTCAAGAAATTATTTCGATTAAGTTCGACATTTGAAAGTCTGTAAGAATTTGTGATGAATGCTGATAATTTTGGATATATGGGTTATGTGCTAAAATAAATCCCATGCCGGTATACAATATGAGGCTTGATGCCAAATCGATTGTATACGGGTATCGTTAACGGCAATTGAATGTGCTAAATGAACTCAATGTTTAGGTATGTGGAAGTTGATTTTCTGTTGGAAATAGGTTAAGTTGAATAGTTAGATATGATGGAGTGATAAAGGATATTTATTGGGATGTTTGAGTATATGTGTACTTTCGATCGAGTTCTGACTTATACATGAATGAAAATGTGGGTTACAAATATGTGGGTTGATGATGTGAATTATACATACTAATATGTGCTTAATATGTGTTTGAAATGCATTTGTGAATTAAATTAAGTGATTATTGCTTATGAAATCAAGAAAATGAGATATATGTGCATACTTGTAGAAATGTTTATGTATTTGTTTTAAGATAAGAAAATGATTTTATAGATCGATGCGAAATCAATAATGAAATACAATTGCTATCGATGAGCTAATGTTTATATGAATATAATTCAATAAGAGGACGTTATCCTAAACTATGCATCGGTACAAATTTTCAGGGACGAAAATCCCTAAAGGGGGGAAGAGTTGTGACACCCCTAATTTGACCCTAGTCGAAAAGTGGTTTCGGGACCACAAAACCGAGTCATAAAAATAATTAGCTGTCATATTTGATGCTTATTATATGTACATATGCATGTGTGAAAATTTCATGTTTGAATTTTGTTAATTGTAAGTGAATTTTATTAAATAGGACTTATGTGAGAAAATTTAGAAATGTGCTAGGCAAATGTAAGTGGCCTATTTATGCATGTTGCAAAATAATTGTATTTGCATGTCAAATTAACCAAAGAACAAGAAGGTGGCCGGCCATGCTATAAGTTAAAGCCTATTAAAAACATTTGGTGTTAGTGTTTTATGGAAGAAAGAATAAAATAAAAGGTTAGTAATAAAGAAATGAAAAGGGAGGGGTGATGAAAACAAAGTTGTCTCATCCATGTTCCCCCCCCCCTCCATTGCCGTGAGTTGAAGAAAGATAACAAAAGAAAAAAAGAATTTTACATGCTCATCTTTCTTCTTGGTGGCCGAATTTGGGAAAGGGAAGATTGAAGAGGAAAAACCAAGGTATTCGGCCATGGCTATTCTAGTTTAAGGTATGCATTGGGATTTTCTTTTTAATTGACTATGAGATTAGATTGATAAGTGCATAGCTTATTTAACCCATGGTTTAATTTCATGCATCAATAGACAAATGTTCATTCGGTCAAATGGGGGAATGACTAGAATGGGGTAAAGATTTTTGGATGAGTGGCTTAGAGGCAGCTTGTACATTCGGTCAAAGATTGAGTCTATTTAGAATGTTAATTTCTTCCTCTATGATTATTTTCCTTGCATGTTAAATGGTTCTTGATAAGGCCAAATGAGTTATGAAAGTTTTATAAATGTATGAAAGTCTTCATGCTATGAAAAGTTCGGTTGAAATATGGAGAATGAGAGCTGTCATTTAGGTTAAGACCAAAGGAATGATCAATAGGCATTAAAAGGTTAAATGTGTGAATTTAAGGTATAAGAACCTATAGGTATTTACATGGGTAATGTTAAAAATTAATGTGGTATATTCGGCTAAATGGGTGATAATGGTTTATAATGTTGAATTGAATTATGATTATGTACATTAGAATTAGATATAACAAAAAACTATGTGAATTTGGATGCAATATTACATTCGGCCTAGAGGCATTAGATGAACATTTGTGGAAATCTCAAAGTCTTGAATAATGGTGATTGTAAGATGATGTAAAAATCATTGAATTATATGCATAAGTAGTTAGCAAAGTGATTAAGCTACCGAATTTAATTATTAAATGAGTTCTAAGCTTGCTGAATTTTGAGATGTGATTGGGAGTAAATTTGACATGAGCATATTTTGTTAATGATATATTGATAAATGTTGAGTTATGATACCATGATATGAACTTAATTATCAAATTGCCGAATGCGTTTATAATTAAGTAAGGTTAATAATAGAGCAATGAGTGGCTAGTAGAATCCATTAGTCTTCTTGTTATATTCGCCATGAGTTTGTATAATTGGTTTGTAATAGATTAAATTTGTTTATTCAAGCTCAAGAGCTTAGGAGTCTAATTCGAAAAGAGAAAAAGCTACCTAACCGAATAGTCGATCTGTAATCGTTCGACAATTTCGAGGTAAGTTCTTAAGTATTTGAGTTTGATTCCTTTGTAAGTTTTAAGTGATTAAACGTTGAGTAAATTCAATCATAATAGGACATAATGAGTTGATTTAATAAGATATGATGTGGTCATGATATGTCTTAAACTCAAATGGTAAGTTCATAAGTGTTTGGACTTGGAAATTTAAGAGCAAATTGTAATAATTTGCTTGGACAAGACGATAACGTGATTTTAGAAAATCACTATAAATTGTTGGTGTGGAATTATAGGCTGAATAAAATATGTAATCAAATCTTAGTTAGTCTAATTTCTTATAAAAGAGACCGTGTAAGCAAAGAAATTCCTATAAAGAGATATTAAAAGTTGTGTGGGACAAGGTCGAATGACTCAGGAATCCCTGCTACATTTTTGGAAAATCATTATAATTTGTACAAAATGGTTATAAGATAAGATTTATATGCTTAGACTCCTTAATGAGTCTAGTTTCAAATGAAATCAAATAGAATACATTATGAATTCTGTACAATGGAAAATTTGATTCGTAGTGAAGAGTGGTCAAATTAGTCAAATAGTGAAACAGGGGAAACTTTAAGAAAAATCTGGTACTGATTTGCCAAACCTAAAATTCTGGAGATTATGTTCGGGTAAGACCCGATGACTACGTGTGGAGATTTTGTCCGGGTAAGACCCGATGACTACGTGTGGAGATTTTGTCCGGGTAAGACCCGATAACCGATGTGGAGATTACGTCCGAGCTAAAGGTCTCGCCGATAATCCGAGTAGAGGTTAAAGCTATAAGACTTCGTAATAAGAATTGCTTATAAATATATTCAATGCGAAAGGTTAAACAGGTATGTACTCCAAGTTTATATGTGAGCTTGATTTGAACTAAATCATAAGGTAGTTATGTGATGCATACGAGAGCAATATATGAGACTATTCCTATGATTATGTGACATCGGATCAGTGTGAGAGGTTATGTGAAATCATACGATATATCTATGTCACATGAGCTCACTTTTATGTGAAAGTTTATCTGCCTATTGTATATGATGAGATGTGCATATTCGGTAAAGGGATGGTATGCCCGAAGGAATAGTGAAATAAAAATATGAATAACTATGTTATAATTTGATTGTTATCTGTTGACACTGCTTAAAACTTACTAAGCATTGTAATGCTTACTCCGTTTGCTCTGTTTCCTCTATTTTATAGATCACATTGCGAAGCTATAGGCTCGGGGATCGTCAGCAACTAGTCACACTATCACTATCCACTGCTTGTTACTGTTATGTTTAGAACTATTTTATGGCATGTATAGAATAGACTAGTGGCGGAACAATATTTTTGGTTAATGTATATAAGCCATGCGAAAATGGCATCTTTTGAATGTTTACTTAGTGAAGTTTAAAATTTATCTCTGGCTGTGCTTAGTACTTATTTAAATGAATGATCTTTATTTCAAGAAAAAGTTTAAAATTTTACTGTTCAGACATGAGTTACAAGTCCGGTAATGCCCCTTACCTATTCTGGCGACGGTTACGGGATAGGGGTGTTACATGATAGCTATGGGGTCCAAGTTCTGACTTGATAAAAAGGCCCATGAGTAGCTCAAATTTGAATGTTTCATAACACAAGGTAGCCCTGATTTCTTATATGGCATTTAGACGCAAATTCCCCGCGTATCCATATATATTTCGAGAGTTCAACGGGTAACCCAAAGATTTAGTTGGTGAATACTTTGATGAGGTATGTATACCAAACTCATGGTTAGGACCTAAGTAAAGAACAAGGTGTATTAAGTATACATGAATGAAAGGAATAGTAAGATAGAGGCGTTAAGTGATTTATATCTTTTAAGCATGACAAGCTACCGTTGGGTGAATACGACTTTCTTATAATTACACTTTATTTGCATATATGTACTTACTAAGCTTCCACGCTTACCCTCCTTTCTTTTCTTTCCTTTTACTGTCACCAAGCTAGCATTGGGGATCCAGTGACATTAAACACTTCGATCACACTATCAATCCGGACCTTGGTATAGCTAGTTTCATCATTTTGTTTTCTGGAATATATAGGTGTGACAGCCTTAAAACGACCCTAGTCGGAATGTGGTTTCGGGACCACAAAACTGAGGCATAAAAATAATTTGATATTTATTTTGATGCCTATAATATGTGTTAACTCATGTGTGACATTTTTGATGCTTTAATTTAGAGTTATAAATGTGAATTTCACTAGAAAGGACCTAGTAGTAAACTTTAAAAGTATGAGGGGGAAAATGTGTGATGACTAGTTGATCATGCATGCAAAAATGAGGGTTTGCATGTCAATTTCCCTTTTATTAGCTAATGGCCGGCCATGACAAAGGAGGATGGGCAAAACATGTCATAGACATGTTTTGTTGGTGCATCATGGGTGAAAAAATATAGATTAATGAGTATGGATAATAAAGAATGAAAAAAAGAGAAAAAATGGTCTCATGCATGCCCATTGCCGTGAGTTGTGGAGAAAGAAAGAAGAAATTTTGTTCATCATTTTTCATTTCCTTTAGGCTGAAAATTCTAAGGAAGAAGGAAGGAATTCTTGTTTCATGTTGGTTTGGAAGAGGTTTAGGAGGAGGTTTGGCCATACTTGTACCTAGATTAAGGTAAGTTTGATGTTTTGCCATGAGATTCATGTATATTTTAGTAGTTAGCTTGAGTTCTAACTAGCCATGGTTCAAATCCTTACTATGTCATGGAGATGATATTCGGCTAAGGTGATGTGACAGCCCAAAATTGACCCTAGTCGGAAGGTGGTCTCGGGACCACAAAACCGAGGCATAAAAATAATTAAAAATTTATTTTGATGCCTATAATATGTGTGTGCTCATGTATGACATTTTATGATGATTGATTTAGTGTTATAAGGGTGAATTCCACAAGAAAGGACTTAGTAATGAACTTTGAAAGTATGATAGGAAATGTGTGATGACTAATTAAAGCATGCATGCAAAATAATGGACTTGCATGTCAAATTCCCCTTTATAGGTGGTGGCGGCCATGACAAGGGAGGATGGGCTAAACATGTCATGGAACATGTTTTGTTGGTGCATTAGGGTGAAATAATAAACAAAGGTGTATGGGTGATAAAAAATGAAAAAAATGTGTGTGAGTGTGGTAATCCCCCTATTGCCGTGAGTTGTAGAGAAGGAAAGAAAAAATTTTGTTCATCCTTTCTTTGAGCCAAAACTAAGGAAGAAGGAGGATTTTTGCTTCATGCTTGGTTTGGAAGAGATCTAGAAGGAGATTTGGCTAAGTTTGCATCAAGATTAAGGTATGTATGAGGTTGTGTTAGGAGTTTCATGCATGTTTTGGTTGCTAACTTGATGTGCATGTTAGCCATGGCTCAAATCTTTGTTAAGCCATGGAAATGGTATTTGGCCAAAGTTGTTATGGTGATAAAGCCATTGCATGCTAAGTGTGAAGCTTGATGATGATGCATGCAATGATGGATTGTCTACTCTTGAGTAAGATTTTGAGCTTTCTTTTGTTTTATCATGATTGAAGTTGAAAAGGAGCATGATTGTCATATTCGCCATGATGCATTCATGAGCATGGTTCATGCTTCTTGCATGTTAGTTAAAATTTGTGTTTTGGATGGCTATGGACACCTTGAAATTGGCCATGCTCATATATGTATATATATGTTTGCACATGATGTTTTGGTTATGAAGGAAGTGATGAATAAGTTTGTTTAAAGAAGAAGATGTTGAAGAATAATTGTGAAATTGTAAGCACATTCGCCTAGCACACATATGAGTGCTTGATGCTATATTGTAAGTTTTGAGCTACAATATGCAAAGCATTAACTAGTAAAATGCATGCTGTTTTTGTGTGGTATTAAGTGCATAATTGGCCTCAACATGGACAAGTATATTCGGCCTTGGGTAGCCTATTGAAGGCCTTAGCTTTTCCTTGATGCTCGAATAAATTGTATTGAATTGCTTGATGTAGTATAAAATGTGCATGACCATTGTGTATTCAAGCTAAAGGGTGGCCATATGACCATTTAAATTCCTTGTCATATTCGGCCATAAGCTAGCACAATGAGGTTTTGATAAATTGAATTTGTTTGAATTAGCTCAAGAGCTAAGAGGGCCACAATTGGACAAGGGGAAGGAAAAAGTGATCGAATAGCCGTAAAAGCCGTTCGACAACATCCGAGGTAAGTCCTCAAGAAGTGACCTTACTTGAATTATGTGGAATGAAATATGGATGTATTGATTATTGATTTATGTGTGTATGAGTATTGAATGATACCGGGCTAAGTCCGAAGGCGATTATGTTAGTGATTATAATTGTGTTTGAGCCTTAGTAACGAAAATAAATATGTATGTCCAATGATTATTGATGTATGTGTGCATGAGAAATTGATTGATATCCGGGCTAAGCCGAAGACAATTATGCTGGAAATTATAACCGGTTAAGACCGAAGGCAATTATGCTAGTGGCTACATCCGGCTAAGACCCAAGGCATTCGTATGAGTCATTCTATCCGGGCTAAGACCAAGGCATTTGTGCAAATCGTGATATCCGGGTTAAGTCCGTGAGGCCTTGGTGCGGGTTACCATAACCGGGCTATGTCCCAAGGCGATTGATCGAGTAGCGACATCCGGTTAAACTCGAAGGTATGTGATTTGAAAATTATAAGCTTGCTGGAAAATTTCAGCTAATGCACTTGTGAAATTTCCCAATGACAAGGTAAGTGCGGTGTGTGCTTTGCGCTAGGAGTAAGAGTGTGAATATCCGCTCCTATGATGGAACGAGTTATCGGCCTTAATGAAGCCGTTATTTGTGTATGAACATAAGAGTTGGGATGGTGAAGTAAGTATGATTATGTGAATGTGCATTAATGAAATGATGCATTTAACTATGTGAATGTATTGCTGTAATTAGAGTTGATTATATTCCTTGAGACTTACTAAGCATAAAATGCTTACTCATTGCTTTGGCTCTCGTTTTCTAGATTTCGCTCGATAGCAATCGGATTCGGGATCGTTGAAGTCGAAGTCATCCACACTATCAAGCCCCCATTTTGGTATAAATTCTTGGTTGAACTTGAAATGGCATGTATAGGACTACCCTTGTTGGTTTAAATATGTTATGATGTATATGTATGCGGCCATGCGAAAATGGCTCGTAATAGTGAAGTATCAACTTAAACTATTTGCGGTTTGTATATATATATATGGTGTCATGATGTGACTATGAATTGGAAATGGGAATGTTGGTCACATGATCAGCCATTGGCATGGTTAAAATGATCATATGTGGACCTATGTAAGGCAAGACTAGTTGGTTCATGGAGACTACAAAATAGGTAAGACCTACCTTAAAAACAGATGCTGCCAGCTGCAGTAACGTGAATGTGAAAAATCACCAAAATTTGTAGGAATGGTATTAAATAGTGAATCAGCTATGTAAATTAACATTGATGAGTCTATTTTCATATGGAAGAAACGAAATGGTCATAGGAGTTACATGTTAAGAGATATTAAAGCTATTGTGAGACAGGGCCAGAACGGTTTCTGGGTTCCCTGTCGCAACTTTAAAATTTACTATAAATTATCCAGAAATAATTAGGAGACATACCTTATATGTACAGATTCCATTTTGAGTCTAGTTTCATTAGAAACAAACGGCACCAGCATTAAAGCCCTGTACAGAGAGATATTCAAGTTATACCGCGCGAAGGTCAGAGCAGTCGATCCCTGTAACATGGGTGACTTTAACTAATAAACTGTACCAATTGGCCCGACCAAAATTCTAGAAATAAATCCATGGATGGATATATGAGTCTAAATTCAGGGAAAATTTACGAAACCAGTTTCCGAGTTTTGAAACTCAAGATATGATTTTTAAGGCGACAGTGACGCAGTTTTTTCAGCCTGACTGGAAATGTCCAATGAATGGGCAAAACAAGTGAACTTGGCTTGCTAACCCCTCGTGTCCGACACCGGCGATGGTCTCGGGTTCGGGGTGTTACAGGTGAGGTTGTGTTGATATCATTTGCATGCTAAAAGTGAAGCTTTGTAATGGTGCATGTGATGGTGGATTGATGATTATTGAATATTCTTTTTAGCACTTTTGAGTGACAGTTTGATAGATACCATGAGGTTAAACTTCATGACATTGTAAGCTTGTAAGTTGGATGATGAAGTTCATGCTTTGTGAAGGTAAATGGGGTAGAAGGAGCATTCGGCCATAATGAAAATATATGAGGTAGTCATAGTCATCCTTATGATTCGGCCCTTGCACCTATATGTATATATGTTTGCACATGATGTATTGGCATGACATATATACTATTTCAAGGTATATATTTGCTTGTGATGATGTTTTGGTTATGAAGTACATGAGAGATGTGTATTGAGCTACAATATGTAATGCGTTAGTTAGTAAAATGTATGCTGTTTTTGTGTGGTATTAAGTGTATAATTGGCCTCAACATGGACATGCATATTCGGCCACATGAAGGGGGGGTTGGTGTGCATGCATTCGGTTAGAGGCAAGCATATTGATGCCTATTCTTGGCTTGGAAAATTCGGCTAAGGAGAGTACTAACTAATGTGCTGAATTCGATTCGTGATTTCGTACACATGTGACTCTAATGTCTAATGTATATAAGGGTTAAGTACCTTGAGCTTCACTTTGATGTTTGAATGAATTGTATTGAATTGTTTGTTGTGATTAAAAATTGTGCATGGCCATTGTGTATTTGAGCTAAAGGATGGCCATAAGACCATTTAAACTCCTTGTCATATTCGGCCATAAGCTATCATAATGAGATTTTAATAAGTTAAATTTGTGTGAATTAGCTCAAGAGCTTAGAGGACCACAGTTGGATAAGGGAAAGGAAAAAGTGATCGAATAGCCATCGAAATCGCTCGACAACATCCAAGGTAAGTCTTGAGTAATGACCCTACTTGAATTATATTGAAATCATGCTCCTTGTGTGTGGCTATTGAGCCGAAATTGTAAAGGTTTGATAAATATTTTGTGTTTGAGTCTTAGTAACGAAAATGAAATATGAATGTGTCGTGATTATTGATATATGTGTACATGAGCATTTGAATGATACCGGGCTAAGTCTCAAGGCATTTATGCTAGTGATTATATCCGGGCTAAGACCAAGGCATTCGTATGCGAGTTGTTATATCCGGCTAAGACCAAGGCAATTGTGCAAGTTACCAAATCCGAGTTAAGACCAAGGCAATTGTGCTTGTGGTTATATCCGGTTGAATCCGAAGGTACGTGACTCGAAATGAGCAATCTTGCTGTAAAAATTTCAGTTTATACACTTGTGAAAATTCTAGCAATGAGGTATGTTCGTATGTGCTTGAATTAGTTGAGCCCTTACAAGTAAGTATTATTTCGGTTGATAAACGAGCTAGGCCTTTAGCTAAGTTGTTCTTTTGTGTATAAACATAAGGGTCATGAATGTGAAGTAAGTATGATTATGAGAATGTGTATTAATAAAGTGATTCATATGATTATGAGAATGTGTATTAATAAAGTGATTCATTTAGTTATGTAAATGTAATACTTTAGCCAAAGCTGATTTCATTATTTGAGACTTACTAAGCATTAAAATGCTTACCCCGTTGCTTTGGCTCTCTGTTTTATAGATTTTGCTCGTTAGCTATCGGATTCGGGATCATCGAAGTCGAAGTCATCCACACTATCAAAGCCCCCATTTTGGTACAATTTTGGTTGAACTTTGAAATGGCATGTATAGGACTACCCTTTTGTTGTAGGTCATGTACCTTTCGATTTTGTGTAAACTTGGATAGTTATGCGAAAATGGCTTATATACGTTTTTAGCATAGTACTATAATCGTTTGTGTGTTGATCATTATGAGGTATGGAATTGTTTTGAAACGATTAGCCATTGGAATGGTTAATCATGATCACACTTTGTGCTATGTATGCAAAAAGGGCCAATTGAATCATGGAAATCATGAAATAGGTAAAGCCTACCTTAAAGGCAGATGCTGACAGCAGCAGTAATGTGGATGTGAAAAATCAATAAAAATAGTAGGAATGGTATTAAATAGCGAATAAATTATGTAAATGAACCTTGATGAATCTACTTTCATATGGAAGAAACGAAATGGTCATATGAGTTATATGTTAAGAGATATTAAAGTTCTCGTGAAACAGGGCCAGAACAGTTTCTGGATCCCCTGTTCCGACTTTGGAAATTCATTGTAAATTAACCAGAGATAATTAGGAGTCATGCCATATATGTATAGATTCCTCTATGAGTATAGTTTCTATAGAAACAAACAGCATCAGTATTGAAGCCTTGTACAGAGAGATATTCAAGTCGTAACACGCAAAGGTCAGTGTAGTCGACCCCTGTAACATGGGAGACTTTAACTAATAAACTGTACTAATTGGCCCGACCAAAAATTCTATAAACAAATATGTAGATGGACACATGAGTCTAATTTCAGGGAAGAATTACGAAACTGATTTTCGAGCTTTGAAACTCAAGATATGATTTTTAAGGTGACAGTGACGCAGTAACCAGCTCGTCTGGAAAAATTTTAAATGGACTGTGAAATGATTAAGTTAAGTCTGTGTGCACCTTGTGTTCGACTCCGGTAACGGACTCGGGTACGGGGTGTTACAATTTTATTGGTATCAGAGCTACGGTTTAGTCGATTCTAGGACTACCGTAATACGTTTGGGTCTAGCTATACATGCCATTTTATGTGATTATTTGATAGTGTGGTGATTTCTGACGTTTGAATTTGTGTTTATTTATAGTAATGGATCCCGATCCCAACCGAGCGATAGCTAATGATGTGGAGAGTGTGGCGCCTGCTCCCGCACAAGGTACAGCACTGGCGGACTCTCAACCTGTTGCTAGCAATCCGAATGATGAGGCTAGGCAAGCTTTCTATAGCGTGATGAATGATTGGTTCAACCAATACATTCGAACTAACACGGCTGTTCCACAACCTCCATTCCCGACTAATACGACCCCCGCACCTACAATGCCTCCGGTAACTGACTAAATAAGGTCCAATAAGCCCCCAATTGACAGAATCCGAAAACATGGGGCTACTGAATTTAAAGCTACGGATAGCGACGATGCCGAGCAAGCTGAATTTTGGTTGGACAACACTATCCGCAATTTCGATGAGCTATCTTGTACACCGATGAATGCCTAAAGTGTACTATCTCCTTGCTACGTGATTACGCCTACTATTGGTGGAGTACTCGACTTGTTGTGCCCCGAGAGCAAGTAACTTGGGAGTTTTTCCAAGCGAGTTTGGAAAAAGTATATCGATCGAGATTTAAGGATCAAAAGCGGAAGGAATTTCTTGAACTTAAACAAGGTTCCATGTCGGTTACCGACTATGAACGAAAATTTGTGAGGCTTAGCCGTGCAGCGAGAATGCATTTCTTGAAGTGTGATGTGTAAACGCTCAAGATGGATGAATGATGATATAAAGTCGTATGTTGGCATTTTGGAAATCAGAGTTTGTGGCTCTTGTCGGCGGCGTGCAAAGCCGAGGAGCTCGGATGGAGAAAAGAAAAGTGAAGTGGGAGCAAGGAGTTTCAGTAAGAGGTCTTGGGAAGCCCTTCCCACATCATCAAAGAAATTCAGAGATGGCTTAGGACGGTCTAGAGACACTTGGGCTTTTCTAGACGAGATCGTGATCGACCCCTATGACCACACGAGTCACTTCGATCGCCCGATGGGGAAATGATCGTCGAGAGAGAGCGGAGTGCGATATTGTGGCAAATGGCATTAGGAAGTTGTAGATTCCGTGACCGCTCTGTTACAAGTGCGGAGCGATTGACCACTTCATTAAAGATTGCCCAAGGTTGTGCGAGCAGAATGTAGATCGAGTGGGAAACCGGCACTACCATCGCCGAGGTAGACCATCTAGAAATACAGCAATGCTAGTGGTGGTCGAGAGGATCTAGAGATGCTACGACCGGATCCGAGGCTCACGCTCTGCTAGGGCTTATGCTATCTGCGCGCGAGGATGCTTCCTCGCCGGATGTTATTACTGGTACTTTCACTCTCTTTGATACTAATGTGATTGCTTTGATTGACCCTGGTTCTACTCATTCTTATATATGCGAACGTTAGCATCCAAGAAGACTTTACCTATTGAGTCTCTTGAGTTCGTAATTCGGTGTCAAATCCTTGGGTCGTTCGTGCTTGTCGACAAAGTGTGTAAGAAATGTCCCTAATAATTCGAGGTTCCTGTTTTTCGGCAGACTTGATGCTTTTGCCGTTCGATGAATTTGATGTTATTCTTGGGTTGGATTGGTTGACCGTGCATGATGCGGTTGTGAATTGCAAAAGCAAGACTATTGATTTGAGGTGCGCAAATAACGAGATAATCCGAGTTGAATCTACGGACTTGAAGGGGTTGCCAGCTGTAATATCATCAATGTTGGCCCAGAAGTATGCAAGAAAGGGGTGCGAAGCATACCTTGCGTATGTACTTGATGATAAGGAGTTAGAAATAAAACTCGAATCTGTGCCGGTGGTTTGTGAATACCCGGATGTTTTTCCCGAAGAATTACCGGGTTTGCCACCTGTTCGGGAGATAGAGTTTGGTATTGAGCTTGTACCTGGGACCACACCGATTTCGATAGCTCCGTATCGTATGGCACCAACGAATTAAAGGAGTTGAAAGCTCGGTTGCAAGAGTTGGTGGATAGAGGTTTTGCTTTCGCCGAGTTTTTCACCTTGGGGTGCACCAGTGTTGTTTGTGAAAAAGAAGGACGGAACCATGAGGTTGTGCATCGACTATCGTCAGCTTAATAAAGTGACAATAAAGAACAAATATCCGTTACCACGTATCGATGATTTGTTCGATCAACTGAAGGGAGCCTCAGTGTTGTCAAAAATAGATTTGAGATCGGGCTATTATCAGTTGCGAATCCGAGATTCAGATATACCCAAAACTGCCTTCAGAATGAGATATGGTCACTACGAGTTCTTAGTGATGCCGTTTGGGCTCACTAATGCCCCTGCGGTATTTATGGATTTGATGAATCGGATCTTCAGACCGTATTTGGATCAGTTCAGTAGTTGTGTTCATTGACGACATCTTGGTCTATTCAAGAGATGAGACCGAACATGCGAGCACACAGGATTAGTGTTGCAAATTTTACGGGATAAGCGGTTATACGCTAAGTTCAGCAAGTGTGAGTTACGGTTAAGAGGTTAGCTTCTTGGGTCATGTGGTATCTGCATCGGTATTCGAGTCGACCGAGCAAAATTTCAGCCATACTTAACCGGAAGCCTCAGAAATATTCTCGAGGTTCGAGCTTTTTGGGACTTAGGTTACTACCGACGGTTTGTAAAAGGATTCTCGATGATAGCCACACCCATGACAAAACCGCTTGAAAGATGTCAAGTTTGAATGGACGGAAAAGTGTCGAAAAGTTTCGATCAATTGAAAACTCATTTGTGGAAGCTCCAGATTAGTGCAGCCGAATCGGCAAAGAGTTTGTCATCTATAGTGACGCCTCCCTACTTGGGTTAGGTTGCGTATTGATGCAAGAAGGTCGAGTTGTGGCCTGCGCGTTGAGACAATTAAAGCCACATGAGAAAAATTATCCGACCCATGATCTCGAATTGGTCGCCATCGTATTCGCCTTAAAGATATGGCGACATTACTTATTTGGTGAGAAGTGCCATGTGTATTCGGATCACAAAAGTCTCAAATATTTGATGACTCAAAGAGACTTAAATCTGCGACAAAGACATTGGCTCGAGTTGTTAAAAGATTATGAGCTTGTCATTGATTATCACCGGGAAAGGCTAATGTGGTTGCGGACGCCTTAAGCCGGAAATCCTTTGTTTTTTTACGAGCGATGAATGTACACTTGTCCATTCTACCCGACAATGTGTTAGTAGCCGAATTAAAGGCCAAACCATTATTAACTCATCAAATTCGTGAAGCTCAGAAAGTTGACGATGAGTTGGTTGCAAAACGGGCTGAGTGTGTTCCGAACAAGGAATCGGAGTTTCAAATTGATGATGACGATTGTTTGAGGTTCAGAAGTCGTCTGTGTGTTCCAAGGAATTCGGAACTCATTTTGATGATTCTGAACGAAGCCCATTGTAGCCGAATGTCAATTCACCCGGGGAGTACGAAGATGTACAACGATTTGAAACGTCAGTTTTGGTGGCATGGTATGAAACGAGACATCTCTGACTTTGTTTCAAGATGTTTAATATGTCAACAAGTGAAAGCGGAACATCAAGTGCCTTGAGGTTACTTGACCGATCATGATACCCGAGTGGAAATGGGATCGAGTCACAATGGACTTTGTGTCCGGACCGCCATTGTCGATGAAGCAAGAAGGATGCGATTTGGGTTGTTGTTGATAGACCGACTAAGTCGGCTCACTTTATCCCCGCGTCTGATTTTCATTGGATAAACTAGCTGAATTGTATGTTTCTCAGTTGTGAGATTACACGGGTACCGATTTACATTGTGTCGATAGAGATCCGAGATTCACCTCGCGATTTTGGAAGAAATTGCAAGAAGCTTTGGGTACCAAGTTGCATTTCAGCACCGCCTTTCACCCCAAACCGATGGTCAATCCGGCGGATAATTCGGATACTTGAGGATATGTTGAGATGTTGCATCCTCGAGTTCGATGGTTCATGGGAGCGGTATTTACCTTTGATTGAATTCGCTACAACAATAGTTTTCAATCAAGTATTAAGATGGCGCCTTACGAGGCCTTGTGCGAGGCGTAAATGCCGTACACCATTGTTTTGGACCGAGCTCGGTGAAAGCAAAATTTTCGGAGTTTATTTGATTAAAGATCTTTGAATGAAAGTAAAAGTAATCCGTGAAAATCAAGATAGCCTCGATCGTCGAAGTCGACGCGGATCTGAAACGAAAAGACATTGAGTATCAGGTGGGAGATAAAGTGTTTCTTAAAGTTTCACCTTGGAGAAAGATACTCAGATTTGGGCGCAATGGCAAATTGAGTCCGAGGTTCATCGGGCCATATGAGATATCCGAACGAGTCGGTCCAGTTGCGTATCGTTTGATTTTGCCCCCTGAACTTGAAAAGATTCACGACGTCTTTCATGTTTCGATGCTTGACGCTATAGATCTGATCCGTCGCACGTAATTAGTCCATCAGAGGTTGAAATTCAAGCCGATATGAGTTATGAAGAAGAACCGATTCGTATCCTAGCTCGTGAAGTGAAGGAGTTGCGAAACAAAAGGGTTCCGTTAGTAAAAGTGTTATGGCTCAAACACGGGATGGAAGAAGCTACTTGGGAACACGAGAACTCTATGAAAGAGCGTTACCCAAACCTATTTACGGTAAGATTTTCGGGACGAAAATTTCTTAAGTGGGGAGAGTTGTGACACCTTAAAACGACCCTAGTCGGAATGTGGTTTCGGGACCACAAAACCGAGGCATAAAAATAATTTGATATTTATTTTGATGCCTATAATATGTGTTAACTCATGTGTGACATTTTTGATGCTTTAATTTAGAGTTATAAATGTGAATTTCACTAGAAAGGACCTAGTAGTAAACTTTAAAAGTATGAGGGGGGAAATGTGTGATGACTAGTTGATCATGCATGCAAAAATGAGGGGTTTGCATGTCAATTTCCCCTTTTATTAGCTAATGGCCGGCCATGACAAAGGAGGATAGGCAAAACATGTCATAGACATCTTTTGTTGGTGCATCATGGGTGAAAAAAAATATAGATTAATGAGTATGGGTAATAAAGAATGAAAAAAAAAAAGAGAAAAAAATGGTCTCATGCATGCCCATTGCCGTGAGTTGTGGAGAAAGAAAGAAGAAATTTTGTTCATCATTTTTCATTTCCTTTGGGCTGAAAATTCTAAGGAAGAAGGAAGGAATTCTTGTTTCATGTTGGTTTGGAAGAGGTTCAGGAGGAGGTTTGGCCATACTTGTACCTAGATTAAGGTAAGTTTGATGTTTTGCCATGAGATTCATGTATATTTTAGTAGTTAGCTTGAGTTCTAACTAGCCATGGTTCAAATCCTTACTATGTCATGGAGATGATATTCGGCTAAGGTGAGGTTGTGTTGATATCATTTGCATGCTAAAAGTGAAGCTTTGTAATGGTGCATGTGATGGTGGATTGATGATTATTGAATATTCTTTTTAGCACTTTTGAGTGACAGTTTGATAGATACCATGAGGTTAAACTTCATGACATTGTAAGCTTGTAAGTTGGATGATGAAGTTCATGCTTTGTGAAGGTAAATGGGGTAGAAGGAGCATTCGCCATAATGAAAATATATGAGGTAGTCATAGTCATCCTTATGATTCGGCCCTTGCACCTATATGTATATATGTTTGCACATGATGTATTGGCATGACATATATACTATTTCAAGGTATATATTTGCTTGTGATGATGTTTGGTTATGAAGTACATGAGAGATGTGTATTGAGCTACAATATGTAATCGTTAGTTAGTAAAATGTATGCTGTTTTTGTGTGGTATTAAGTGTATAATTGGCCTCAACATGGACATGCATATTCGCCACATGAAGGGGGTTGGTGTGCATGCATTCGGTTAGAGGCAAGCATATTGATGCCTATTCTTGGCTTGGAAAATTCGGCTAAGGAGAGTACTAACTAATGTCTGAATTCGATTCGTGATTTCGCATACATGTGACTCTAATGTCTAATGTATATAAGGGTTAAGTACCTTGAGCTTCACTTTGATGTTTGAATGAATTGTATTGAATTGTTTGTTGTGATTAAAAATTGTGCATGACCATTGTGTATTTGAGCTAAAGGATGGCCATAAGACCATTTAAACTCCTTGTCATATTCGGCCATAAGCTATCATAATGAGATTTTAATAAGTTAAATTTGTGTGAATTAGCTCAAGAGCTTAGAGGACCACAGTTGGATAAGGGAAAGGAAAAAGTGATCGAATAGCCGTCGAAATCGCTCGACAACATCCAAGGTAAGTCTTCGAGTAATGACCCTACTTGAATTATATTGAAATCATGCTCCTTGTGTGTGGCTATTGAGCCGAAATTGTAAAGGTTTGATAAATATTTTGTGTTTGAGCCTTAGTAACGAAAATGAAATATGAATGTGTCGTGATTATTGATATATGTGTACATGAGCATTTGAATGATACCCGGGCTAAGTCTTGAAGGCATTTATGCTAGTGATTATATCCGGGCTAAGACCCGAAGGCATTCGTGCGAGTTGTTATATCCGGGCTAAGACCCGAATGCAATTGTGCAAGTTACCAAATCCGGGTTAAGACCCGAAGGCAATTGTGCTTGTGGTTATATCCGGTTGAATCCGAAGGTACGTGACTCGGAAATGAGCAATCTTGCTGTAAAATTTCAGTTTATACACTTGTGAAAATTCCAGCAATGAGGTATGTTCGTATGTGCTTGAATTAGTTGAGCCCTTACAAGTAAGTATTATTTCAGTTGATAAACGAGCTACCGCCTTTGGCTAAGTTGTTCTTTGTGTATAAACATAAGGGTCGGTAATGTGAAGTAAGTATGATTATGAGAATGTGTATTAATAAAGTGATTCATATGATTATGAGAATGTGTATTAATAAAGTGATTCATTTAGTTATGTAAATGTAATACTTTAGCCAAAGCTGATTTCATTATTTGAGACTTACTAAGCATTAAAATGCTTACCCGTTGCTTTGGCTCTCTGTTTTCTGATTTTGCTCGTTAGCTATCGGATTCGGGATCATCGAAGTCGAAGTCATCCACACTATCAAAGCCCCCATTTTGGTACAATTTTGGTTGAACTTTGAAATGGCATGTATAGGACTACCCTTTTGTTGTAGGTCATGTACCTTTCGGTTTTGTGTAAACTTGGATAGCCATGCGAAAATGGCTTATATACGTTTTAGCATAGTACTATAATCGTTTGTATGTTGATCATTATGAGGTATGGAATTGTTTTGAAACGATTAGCCATTGGAATGGTTAATCATGATCACACTTTGTGCTATGTATGCAAAAAGGGCCAATTGAATCATGGAAATCATGAAATAGGTAAAGCCTACCTTAAAGGCAGATGCTGACAGCAGCAGTGATGTGGATGTGAAAAATCACTAAAAATAGTAGAAATGGTATTAAATAGCAAATAAATTATGTAAATGAACCTTGATGAATCTACTTTCATATGGAAGAAACAAAACTGTCATATGAGTTATATGTTAAGAGATATTAAAGTTCTCGTGAAACAGGACCAGAACAGTTTCTGGATCCCCTGTTCCTACTTTGGAAATTCATTGTAAATTAACCAGAGATAATTATGAGTCATTCCATATATTTATAGATTCCTATCTGAGTCTAGTTTCTATAGAAACAAACGGCATCAGTATTGAAGCTCTATACAGAGAGATATTCAAGTCGTAACGCGCGAAGGTCAGTGTAGTCGACCCCTGTAACATGGGAGATTTTAACTAATAAACTGTACTAATTGGCTCGACCAAAAATTCTATAAAAAAATATGTAGATGAACACATGAGTCTAATTTCAGGGAAAAATTACAAAACTGATTTTCGAGCTTTGAAACTCAAGATATGATTTTTAAGGTGACAGTGATGCAGTAACCAGCTCGTCTGGAAAAAATTTTAAATGGACTGTGAAATGATTAAGTTAAGTCTGTGTGCACCTTGTGTTCGACTCCGGTAACGGACTCGGGTACGGGGTGTTACAATAGGGACTCGAGTCTTTGTTTAGTGTTTTGTTAGTTAGCCATAATGTGTTATCTCATGTGATGAATATGATACTCATTTTGTATAAGGTCATGGATGGTGGTCAATATTCATTTTGATTTATAAATAGAAGATGATGTTTTCATGGATGAGTAAATTGCATAAATGAAATGTTATCCATTGTGGTTATTTTGGTTATGTGATGTGCCCTTATGTTAGTATAGAGTGATTTTTGTGCACGTTACATAAGTAAGAGTGATGCAAAGGCTTGGTAAATAGCCTTATTTTATCCACACGGGTAGGCAGACGAACGTGTGTCTAAGCTGTGTGTGACACACGGTCCACCACATGGGCATGTGATATGGCCGTGTGTCCCCTGCACGTAAGAATTGTAAGTCAGTATGCATGGTAATAAACACACGGGCAGAGACATGGTTGTGTGTCTCAGTCGTGTGAAGGGCACGGCCTAGCACACGGGCATGTGCCTTGGCCATGTGGCCCTTAAGGATTACTGACGTCAGAAGCAGAATGTCTAGGTTTTTGCACATAGGCTAGGACACGGGTGCATCATGGTCGTGTGAAGGACACGGGCCAGAGACACAGGCGTGTTCCAGGCCGTGTGAAATTCCCTGTAGGTGTGCATTTAGAATTAATTCCACACGGGTATAGGACACGGGTGTGTCCCTATATTGCTTAGGCCGTGTGAGCCACACGGGCCAATAGCACGACCATGTTGAAATATCATACGGGCGTGTTGCCCCTCCCACACGAACGTGTGCCCCTGTGTTAAGAGTTATTTAAAGAGTCCTTTAAAGGACTCAGATTGTTTCCGAATGTGTTCCAATGGATGTTTTGGGCTTAGTAGGCTCTTACTAAGGAGGTTATAAATAAAATTGAGAAAGTTTTAGTTTGACCATGTTTTGGTGTTATGAAAACATTTATATGCTTAAGTTTAAGTTAGGTAATGCCTCATATTCTTACCCGGCGTGGGGTATTACACGCGCTACGTTAGTCCTATATATGAACCATTTCTAACCATCATATATTCAAACAATCTATGAACTATTTCTAAGCGTAATCACCAAATCAAAACATACCAAAATTTATATGCTAGTATCATGACAAAATTACAAATACACAACCAATTCATTTTCTCATCTATTCGGCTATCAAAATTAACTATTAAAGTTATACCAATTCCACCATTCAATCTTAAATTAAAATTTACCATTGCATAACCGAATACAAATGTCAACTTGTCACTTTAAATATCAAACCACAACCAAACATGTCATATGCATACATATTTAATTTATCTATCATTAGTCGAATATAAATGCACATCATTTACAACCAATGATCAAAAACTTATAGTCATTATCCATATTTACTTCATCATATAACCGGTTACCAATACTTCAAATCATAGTCATTTACCTAATACATCCCACTTATATATCATGCATATCACTCAACAAGAATATCCAACCACAATTTCACATCATACCAAATATACCATACACATATACTTTGACATAACTTCATCATCATTAGCAAATATATCAACCATGATTCATATATAAATATTTAATGGCTGAAATATCAAAACCAAACTTAACATAATGAATAAGCCATTTTCGCATGGCTCATATTTACATAACCCAAAATCAAAAATAAACATAAGCTAGTCTATACATACCATAGGTTTAAGTTCAACTTTATAAAAATACCGAAACAGACGATAGTGTGATAAACTTTACTGATTACTCTCTGAGCTCGTAACTTGACTCCAAAAATCTATAAAACAGAGGCAAACATACACACACAATAAGCTTTCATAGCTTAGTAAGTCATAAGCAAATAAATAACTCAATGACGTAATCAACTCAATTTAACCAAACCAATTTATAATAACATAATCACATTTAATTTCAAGCTTACAGTTTCATATACAACATATACTTTCATAGATGAACTTTGTCTTGGCCGAATATACATATATCTATTATCAAAGTATCATACACTTTCAAAATCATATTATCAATATATAACCGAATATTTATACACTCGTATGCATATACTCATGAATCAAACTTTAATATCACATACTTATGCATAACATGTGACCGAATATACTTCACAATTACACATATTTACATTAGCGTCATGTATATTTTGCATCACATATCAAATAACCAACTTACCTTATTTTCAAATAGGTAATCAACTATCACATACCTGATCACTTAGCTTGATTTACACATGTGATCACAACTTATCGTTGCCTGATGAACCATTCGGAATTGAATAGGATACTCGGATAATCACACATATCGTACAATGCCAATGTCCCAGACGTGGTCTTACATGTAATCATATCTCGATGCCATTGTCCTGGACAGGTCTTACACGAATCAAATACGATACTGATGCCCCAGACATGGTCTTACACGTAATCACATATCAATACCAATGTCCTAAACGTGGTCTTACATGAATACACATATCGAAAATCCTATGTCATGAGATATGTATCCTAGCTATTCCTAAGGTTCGTACGGGGCTTTCAAACATCGTAACTCAATCGAATCACACTTGTACACATAGATTTCAAGCTTATACATATTTGGCTTCCACATATATACTATCACATTATTCATTTCAGCATATATAGTTCGTATTTAATCAAATAAATAACATCTATTTGCTTATAAACTTACCTCGGACAACGATAATCGGAACGAGACGACTAATCGACAACTTTGGTTTTCCCCCAATCCAAATCTGATTTCTTTGGTTCTTGATCTAAACATATTCAAATTAAACTCATTCAAACATAATTTCACTCAATTAGTCCAAAAACACATAAATGGGAAAATTACCATTTTGCCCCTAACATTATACACTTTTTAAAATTTAGTCCAAATTGCACAAAACGTGTAAAATTTGCACACACCAAAATCTTCCTTATGCTCATACAAGTCCATATATTTTATTTATTTCACATTTTAGTCCCCCAATTTATTATTTTTGCAATTTAGCCCTAATTACTCAAAATCATCAAAAATTCCAATAAAAAACATATTTAATCCAAAACATATCTTTCATAATTCATCATCTAACATCACAAAGCTCAATTATTCATCAATGGCTTAACTTAAAATATTTATCAAAATCATAAATTCAAGCATGGGCTTTGTACATTACACTGCAATGATCTCAAAAACGTAAAAATTACCAAAAACTGAGCTAGTTACATACCTTAATCAAGCTTCAACAATGGCTGAATACCCTAAAGCTTATTTCTTTCTTTCTTTCTTGAATTTTGGTCAAAAGTATGAACATAATGCATGGATTTTAATTTTATGTTTTATTATAATACATATTATTTAACATTTTACATTTTTAACCTTTATTAATTAATATGAAACCATTATAAAATATGGTCACAACCGTCCATCACCTTTAACTATGATAATATAGCAACTTAAATTCCTCATGCAATAAAGACAACAACAATTCAGCCATTACAAATTAAACCATAAATTTTCCATTTTACGCGATTTATTAAATTGGGCACTCAAACGAAAAAATTAAAACACAAAAATTTTACACATATAAATTCACACATTATAAACATAGAAAATAATATTAAAATATTTTTGACTTGGATTTGTGGTCCCAAAATCACTGTTCTAAATTGGGTCTAAATCGGGCTATTTCATGAATAATCATCTTTGCTATCCTACTTCCAAGTTATACATTTGTATCACATTTATTGCCATACACATTAATCATATTTCATCCATTAAACATACATATCATCCATCAAACTCATTACCATAAACAATCACAAGCCACATCAAACATCCATCAAGCAGCAACAACAAGCATAAACTGTAACAGCCCGATTTTGGGCCTAGTTGGAACAGTGGTTTCAGAACCACTGTTCCGAGGTCAGAGCAAAATTATTTTGATGTTATTTTATGTTATATAGCATGTTTATAAAGGTGCATGAAAATTTTGGTATATTAATTTTAGCGATTTCTAGTCCAATTTCGAAAAAGGACTAAATCGCGTAAAAGGTAAAAGTTGTGTTTTGATGCCTAAAGGTGTTAAATTGCTTTGTATCTTAAATTGGGAGTCTTTAAAGTGAAATTATACCATTGAAAGTGTGATGGCAGGCCAAGGGAGACAAGATTGGTCAAAAAGCCAAAATTTATGGGATATTAGGTGACTTTTGGGTGATAAAATAAAATAAAGAAAAAGTTGTCATTTTCTTTCATTTTTCTTCTTTTCTTTCACCGAAAATGGCAGCAACATGGGGGTTTGAGAGCTGGAAACAACATATTTCCCTAGGAAGTAAGTGTTTTTAATGTCTTTTCTTGATAATTTTTACATTTTTGGAACCCCTAAAGCATGAGCTTTCAAAAGAGGGGACTATTTTGCAAAATGATTAAGAGTCTAGGGTTTTTCCATGAAATCATATGTGTTGTTTTCTGAGTTTTATAGAATAATATGAGTCTTGGTAGTGTTATAAACAACTTTTGTGAAAGAAGTTTGCATGAAAACACCTAAAATGGGGTATTTTGCAAAGTTGTAAAACAAGTTGTAAATGTGTGAAATAGTTGAAATTATGAGTTGCTATAGTTATTAAAATGGTTCATCTAGGCTTAAGGAGTAAAGAAATTGAATAAAAATCATTTTACGAGTGTAGGGGCAATTTGGTAATTTTGGCAAAGTATAGGGGCAAAATTGGAAATTTTTCCAAAATGTGTCATTGGACTAATTTGATTAGTATATTGTTTTAATAAGTTAAATGTGATGTTATAGATGATGAAAAACGAGATTCGAGCTTAGAACGAGGAAAAACGAGAAATTGATGTTTAGGCCTCTTTTACCAATTTGGTGTCAAGGTTAGTTCGTATGATAATAATAATGCAAAGTTATGTTTGAATTACATTCCTCGTTAATATTGCATATTTTATATGATTTAACATATTGGAAAGCTTGATGGAATGTTGTTTAATGTGTGGAATTATGATATGGAGATTATTATATGAAATGTAAGAAAATGACGATACATGAAATGTGGTATACAAAATGTGTGAAATTAAATGCTTTATTGTTACCATGTGATGTGTTTGATGATACATGCCTTAAATGTAAATTATTGCCATGAAAGTATGAATATGTTATGAACATAGTGAGATGCCATTACGAGTAAGTATGACAGAGATACAAAGTATGAGAAAGGAAAAATCCCGTTTGAACCTTAGGAATAGTCTAGGGTACAAGTGACATATCACTAGGAAATTATAAATCCGAACTCGTTGAGTGGTCTAAGTTCACTATGGATGTGAGCATCCGAGCTTGTTGAGTGGTCCAAGTTCATGATGGATGCGATGCATGTAACATCCGAGCTCGTTGAGTGGTCCGAGTTCGTTATGGATGTGTTACATGTTATGAGGTAGCCTTGGCTGCATATATTACGCGCTATTGAGTGATCTAGATGTGTATATAGCACTTATGTGCAATCTTTCATGTATCCATTCGTATTCCAAGTGTTCAACGGGAAATCCGAGGAAAGAGTTGATAATGGTCCCAATGAGGTAAGCCATTGGTGAGTATATACTTGAGTTATGTTACAAGTTGTACAAGTATGTACACTAAACTTATGAGTAATGCCTTGATATGTGATAATATATGATGTATATAGTATTTCGTGAATACTATGAAAATGGCATGATTTGGACTAAGTCTTTGATACTTGATGACATTGAGATTATGGGTCCATACTTTTGATGCATAGCTATGTGTTCTTACCATGATGGATGAAATGATGTGGTATTAATTTGGTGAACAATAATTGTGAATGAGTAAATTAGCCTTGACAGTTTTAGGCTACTGCTGTGGTGTAACTTTTAAAATACACTAAAAATAGTAGAAAATGAGTTAGAGGCTAAATAAAATATGAAATTAAATATTATTGAGTCTAGTTTCTTATAAAAAAAAACATGTAAGTAAAAGAATTTCCTATAACAAGATATTTGAAGTTGTGTGAGACATAGTTAGAACGATTTCAAAATCCTCTAATAAGGGGCCACCAGTACCATCAGTTTATATCTCAGCCTGTTCTTGAATCTAAAGCACCTATCTTGCTTAGTTGCAACCATCCCCTTAGCGTAACGACTCAACCACAGAAATTTAGCCTCTTTTTCGACCACAGATCTTTCCCCATATTTGAGCTTAATGAACTCCAGCCTGCGAGCCTCAACATAACATTTACCCACATATTTGTTCTGAAAAGCATCCAAAAAATATTCCCAGGTCAGTCTCTCAGCCTGGGACCCCACATAATAGTTTGCCGCCACTAGAAAGCCTCATCCCTCAGCAACAATACTGTACCCTTGAATTTCTGCTTTGGGGTACATTCTATGTCATCCAAAATTCTTTTTGTAGCCTTTAACTAGTATTCTGCTACGGTGGAGGTCGTCCCAACAATGCCCCTAAATAATTTGACTCTATGATATCGGAGCCTCTCTATGATAGTCCCACAGATTCCAGATCCACCTTGAGTTCTAGTTACACGTTGTAGTACCCTAAGCATGGCTTGCGACATAGCATTTGGCAGCAGGCTCCTGATGATCCTTCTCAATAGTAGGCGTGTTTTCAACGTGGTCAGCCACTGGCTTAAGTTCAAGTGTGTGCACTTGCGACACAGACAAATCAATTTGGTTTCCCAGACCTACTCTCCACAAGCTCTCATACACCAAGTTCGGAAGCCTTTAGTACTCATGTTTGTTATCAGATTTCTATGTTTTATAAAGTTTTATCTGACAACTAGAAACAAGCTTTCATTAGTATTTCAGAACGTTTTCAGTTTTAATTTCGTCACTATAGTTTCAAAATCTAAAGTTTCACAATCTATAGTAATCTATAGTTTCACAATTTAAAAATTCAGTAAGTCAAAAGTACTTATCTTTGGCTAGCTTCGGAGTATTGGACTTTCAGAATAAAACAAAACTTTAGTTTGAAAGTGATTTTTAACTATGGCATGGATTTTTTCCAAAATACCATTCTTCATAAATATGCATCCATTTTCGAAAATAAACCACGATTTGACTTTCAAAGTCAGGCTCTAATATCACAAAATGTAAATGTTATGGTCAAATCTCGAAGATCACATTGGCCATGTTGTTGGAGCAAAAAATCTTTAAACTATTTTCTCTTTAATAATTATCATCATTTTAAAGCATCATTTTGATTTGCTTTAAGAAAAGCCAAGTATTGTCGAATTTTTTTATCTTTAGAAAAACTCAAGTATTGATGGTTTACAAAAAACATCATATTTAAAGTAAATGTCGCAGCGGAAAAATAACATAACACATTCGTCATTTTGAAAACATATGTTTAATATATCTTGTAAATTTTAAGTTTAATGAGCAGTTAGTGTTGAGTTTAGAAAATGAAATATTGAGTTTGAAAATACAATCGTTGAGTTTAGTTTGGCATTATTATGAAAAATCTAGTTTTAATTATCAATGTCATAAATCGTTTTAGGTGATAGTTTGAAAATTCAAATCATGTGAAACAATCCAAAAACCAAAATCCCAAAGAAAGTCCCAAGCCATAGTCCACATAAATAAAAACAAATCCCAAAATATCAAGTACCAAAATATAATAGTTTTTCTGAAAATTTTCGAGTGTACTTCCGTATGCTAAAGCCCGTATTAACCTCGATTATTATCTAAAAAGTTAGAAAATTAAAGGGGTGAGCTTTTTAAAGCCCAGTGTGGTTACAAATTATATCAACAAAAATTAATACATAACATTATCAATTTAACAAATCACATGTATACATAAATATAGAACCATAGAATCACATTTATTAGAATGCATAATGATGATGTCAATGCAACGATTTTTCAGAAATAGTGTAGATTTTTCAGAAACTTACCCATCTTCGCTACACACCATAATGAGTTCCCTAGAACTTGTCCATCCAATAACACACTAATAATGTGGACAAGCCACCAGATATTGAAGTTGAGCTGCTAGAAACAGAATATTGTCGTTGAGCCACCAGATAATACAGATATACTACCAGATACAAAATAATGTGGTCGAGCCACTAGAAGTTGCTGATTATTAACCTCCGTACAATATTATCCCAACCTCATGCATGTGATATGGAATACAAAATAGAACTTTAGTAGGCATGCTTTACATATGAATCAAATCATATTATGGTTTATCATAGTGGCATGTTTAACATTCGAATCAAAATCAGAATAATGGCATGCTTAGCATGCGAATCATAATTAAAATAATAGCATGTTCAACATCCGAATCAGAATATCAATAAATCAATGTCTTATTTATAATACATGCATAACCGATATTGTTTATAATAAATCATAATATCGTAGATAAAGGATCGTCCAAACTTACATAATATGTAACACCCCTAACCCGTATCCGTCGCCAGATTAGGGTTATGAGACGATACCGATCATCACAGTTCAAACCAATATGCATTACATTTTACAATTCAGTATTATAACCACATCAATACTCATATCATTTTCAAATATCAAATCTTAAACTTCATATCATTCATTTGATAGCATGATTAAAACATAATTCAGTATATATACCAAACAAATTAAAATTAAAATATATATATATAGAATATATATAATGATCGCAATTTCATTAATTGAATATTGAACCCATTTTAATTATTATTATTATTTTCCTTATCTATTCTGCTAACTTAGTTCCTTTCCTCCTATTAGTAAACTCACAAGTAACTAACACTTTTGTATAATCATACACATGTACATATCAACCGCAATATAAGCACACGTAATTATATGTAATAACCAATAAGTACTCAACTAATATATCATCAACAAATACCAAGGTATACATCAAATACACACCATGCATAAGTCTTGAATTTTTACCTAACAAACACATGATCTACTTTAGCTTAATTAACAACCATTAAATACCATATGGCCGAATCATATGACAAGCTTCATAAACATCATACAAATTGGATACACTTTCGATATAAACTCAGACCAAGATCAAGCATATATAACATAACCAATTCATCCATACCACCTTCGAATACAAGCATATAACACAACTTATAATCAACCATGGCACACAACATGATAATCGAAATAAACTAAAACTACAATTTAACCAACACTGAAACTCAAGCATAGAAATTAAGCCATTTTCGTATGGCTCCCATTAAAACAAAAACCAAAATACAATATTCCAAAACATAATCTAGTCTATACATGCCATAGGTTCGAAAGTTCACTTATTAAAATACCGAAGACAGTCGATAATGTGATAGGCTTGACTGACGATCCCCGAGCTCGTAACTCGAAACCAAAATCTATAAAACAGAAACACACATATACACAGAGTAAGCTTTTATAGCTTAGTAAGTTGTAAGCAAATATCAACTTAATAATTTATTCAACTCCTTAAAATTTAAACTAAACTAATTTACTATATCAATCTCTTATTTAATTTCAACTTATTCAATCCATAACCACACATGTTCAACATAACTATCAATTTGGCCAAATACTTATAAGGTTAACATTTTACAAATTGTCATTCAACTTTCAAAGCCAAATATCATTATACATTCAAATATACTTCCACACATTTACACAGGCTCACAAAACAAAATTTAACTTCATATATCAACATTACTCATTTAGCTGAATACATAAAATCAAATATATAACAACACATATGTACATATCTATATGGCCCAATATACAAGATAAAATATAAATCACATACGTACATAAATAAATCGCATACGTGCATACCTATGTGGCCGGATATACATGGTCATTTAGCTCAGAACCACCTCAATATAAGTCTTATAGGCATAGGCTTAAAATAAATCACAGGCATAAACCTGCTAGGCATAAGCCTGAATAGCACACCGACACAAGACCTGCTAGACTCAAAGTCTGATTTTTATTCACCGGCATTAAGCCTGCTAGGCATAAAGCCCGATCAAATTCACCAGCATAAGGCTTGCTAGGCTCAAAGCCGAAATATCACTATTATAAAACTGTCTCATACACAATTCAGATAACAAAAACTCCAGATATTTCATATAGATCATATGGACTTTCAAATGATACAACTCAGTTGAATTAAACCCAATACAGTATTTCTTTATTTAAACACATTCGGCTAGCTCTTTTATGAATCTATAGAATCCAAAACAGCACATTAAACTAAGTTACATTCAAGATAAACAATGTTTAATTGCTTAAAGACTTACATCGGATATCAACGAATGTTGTAAATCGGCTATTCGTCTATTTTTGTTTTTCCCCGATCCAAGTTCGATTTCTTTTGTTCTTGATCTATATAATTTCAAATTAACCTCATTCAAACACAATTTAATTCAATTTAATCCAACTACACATATATGGGTAAATTGCCATTTTACCCCTAATATTTCATACTTTTACAAATTAGTCCTTATTGCACAAAACACAAAATACACAAAATCTCACCATATCATAGTTAGGCCGAATATTCCTTATACTCATACTAATCCATATATTTCATTTATTTCACATTTTAGTCCCTCAATTTATTATTTTTTCAATTTAGTCCTAAATACTCAAAATCATCAAAAACTCCAAAACAAAACATATTAATCCAAAACATATCTTTCATAATTTGTCATCAAACATCACAAAACACAAATATTCATCAATGGCATAACTCAAAATATTCACCAAAATCAGAAATTCGAGCATGGGTCGGATAGTATTCGAAGCAACGATCTCAAAAACGTAAAAATTATCAAAAACTGAAACAAAAACATACCTTGATTTAGCTTCCAAATTGCCAAATATTCAAAGCTTTCTAAACCTTATTTTTCTTTAAGTTTAGGTGATGCAAAATAAAAGTATGAACACTTTCTTTTATTTTATGTTTTATTAATATATTAACATTTTAATAAGTTTACATTTTTATCCTTTAAAATAAAATTATGAAACCATTATACACAAGGCCACTACCGTCCATTACATTTAAATATGGTCAAATTTCCATTTAAATGCTTCAACTTACAAAGCCATTAACAATTTGGCCTTTATGCTATTAACTATCAAGTTTTCAATTTACGCGATTAAGCCCTTTTTATTAAATTAAGCACACAAACAATCAAATTTTCGTACGAAACTTTCACACATGTAAATTCACATATAATAAATACGAAAAATAATATTTAAGTATTTTTCTGACTTGGATTCGTGGTCCCGAAACCACCGTTCCTATTAGGGTCTAAATTGGGCTGTTACATAATATCAAAGGGATAGGGGTTTAACAACTTCCCACGGTGAGTTGATTAAAGAGGAGGATTCGTAACTAGACAGAAAATAACATAATATAAAAAAAGAATTAGAAATAGGATGTGATATACTCCTTTTTATGAACAAAATATCAAAATTAAGGGATTAGAGAAATGGATTACGAAAAGAAGAGGAGAAAATAATTTAGGTTTGGTCGACGGTGGTAGCGTGGTAGGGGTGTGACGGTGTGGCGGTACGATGGCGGGGTGAGGTGGTGGTAAGGTGGTGGTTTAGTGGCCTTTAGAGGTGATGGAATAGAGGAGAAATGTGGAGAAGAGGCGGTGAAATCAAAAGAAAATAAGAGAAAAATGAGGAGCAACGAGGAAGGGTGTGCGACCAAGGTATGGTAAGGGAGGGAAAAAGGTAGTAGGAGAGACAAAAGAACCAAAAGTGGATCATGGGAGTGAAAAGGGGGTTATGTAAGGTAAATTGACTAGAAAGAAAAGGAAAGGAATCCTTGCCCACAAGGCAAGTGAGGTGGACGGCTAAGGGGGTTTGACCCATTTGGAACTGTCAAAAATTAATTAAAAAATGTAGGAGTGTGGGGGCTTAAACATGAGACATTTTGGAAATAATTCAGTCATTTAACCACTAGTCCATTTAATTCCTTGTGTCATAAACTAACGCAATAAAATAAATAAAATATGGGGCGCGACAATCACTCCAATTACTAATTTCTTTATTTTTATCCTATCATTTCATCTATTGTCTTCTTTTTGTATAACACCCATTTTATCAATGAAATGATCATTTCTCTATCTTTTAACGCATTTTTTTTCCTTTCTACTATCTCATTTATCCTTTCTTTATAGTCTTTACTTTATACACAAATCAAACTGTGTATGCATACCTAAGAGACTCCACCAGGCTTGACACATTATGCATACAGGGCTTCTTCATCTTTCATTGTCTGAGAATAACTAAACCTAGACTCTGATACAAAACCTGTAATGCCTTACACCAGATCTGATTCACTAAATTCGGATATCGGGTACTACATTACATATACAGACTTTTCTTTACTTGCTTTTGTCTGTTTAACAACTCAGTTGAGAATAATCTTTCAACTAAACTTCATTTGATTACGTTGGACTTTATAATACGAAGACCTGCAAGTGAATATCATGGCTTAATTCTATAGTTCAATAAGTTTTACCTCTAAGAGATATTACTGACCATAATTGTTCTATCCACATATTCAGTATACATTACAAGGCCTTACAAACGAATCTCTAGACATATTTATAGTACTTCCATAGACTCAATCATGCCAACTCATACTCGCTCTGTATGCATAACAACCCATCTTGTCATTTCTTAGGCATAACCTTGGCCTTACCCTTCTGGCATAGTCTCACGACATCATACTTGTGACATGAAACATAAAGGTAAGTTCATGAGAACGTAATGAGTAAACCCTCAATATCTCTATTATCTATCTCTTTTTTCTTTCTTTTTTTTTGGCCTTGCTTAGGCAAATATGTTGTTACGCTCCATTCTTTATGACAAAGAAGCCATACCTTGCCCTGAGATCATAACTTACCTTTCACACCTTTTTTACCTCTTTCACATCCTTCACCTTACCCCTTCCCTATTTCTTACCCATTCCTACTACAGAGAACCACACAGACAAATATTATTGATCAATTTGTTCTATAAGTCGATTTAGCTCATACCTTAGATTTGTCATATACTCTAGTGCATTCTAGCTTCTCTATCACACCTTAAGATTATGTAGGATTTACTATAACATCCCATACAAAGCCTTTCTTTTAGAGTTCAATGTACACATTATTCCTTCAGAGTTCACCATACTTATCGCACCTACAGAGTTCACCAGGAATACTATTTCTCTCTTTTAGAGTCTGCCATAGAGGCATTCCTATCATTATTAGCCACAAAGGCATCCCTTTCCATAGACCACCACAAAGACATCCCTTTCCATAGATCGCCACAAAGGCTTTCATTTCAAATACACCACAAAGGCTTCCATTTTCATACGTTTCATGATAGGGATTCGCATATACTCACATTACATAAGATTTACCTCTCATCGCCTTAGGATCATGCAAAAACCAAATTCGATAATAACCTTCCTTTAGTTCTTCCCATATGATGCCATAACCCACTAGTTATGGTCTTATATGATATGGTGTTTCCATATGACGCCATAGCCCACCAACTATGGTATTACCTAATATGGTCCTTTCATTTGAAATATCGTGGCCATAGACTTTTCTTTTAAGAGATTCGTGTTTAAAGTCTTAATGGACCCCTTTAGACGACTCCAAGGATAGACATAGGCTCACCATGCATAAACCCATCATACAAGGACTTGTTCATGACAAAAATATTCATGCTTTCAAACTCATATGCACACCATAATCATTCAGATTCATGCTTTATACTTAGACCATCAAACTTCATACTTTACTAGTTTCAATTTCACGATTTGGCCACTTAACAGAGAAGTTTCTAAAATGCATAATACAAATGCAAGAGTAAATTTAAAGACTCACTTGACTAGACTAAGCAGTAGCCTCAGCTCTAGACCCAAGGTCCTTTTGAGAGTCACAGCAGCCACTGGCTCTTAAAACAGAAGAACACTACAAAAATCCATTTGGATAACGTTTCCCTCTTCTTAAACACAAATAACTCATAAATACGGCCTTACTTCTTCAAGAATTCCTATAGATCTACTTTTCAGAGTCATAAAACTCACTTTGACATGGATAAATTTCTTGAAGAATCCAAAGTTTTCAATCCTGCTTAAAGAAAAATGTTCTTTCTTTTCCCTCAGCCTTAGATTTCAATATTTTTCCAGGAGAAAAGCAAAGAACTCTCTTTATTTCAACTTGAAGACCAATTAAAATAGTCAACTTTTTATTAGAACTTGACAAATGTCACATCACTATTGACTTGTCTTATCAAGGGTCTACAACTTCCAAGGAAATTAATTGAGTACTTATTTCTCTTTTAACTATTCGAGTTCAAGTTTGGTTAGTGCCTAACCAACTTACCTTATAACTTAACATGTACAATGTCATGGGGAAAATGGTGTACTACTACTGACGTGGGTTCATTCCTTCAATATATATTTACCTAACTATATCCTTCTTCCAACGAATCAAAGTGACATGGCATGGAGTCCTCAAAGAGCACTTGGGTGATTACCAATTCACTAATCGTACTTTTCAAAGAATACGCCATACCTTGTGCCCGCCAAAACTAGGGCGTTATCGACTCGTTCAAAGAATTTTTATACTTAATCAAATTCTTATACTTTACACTTGCTCAAAATTCTTATACTTTACACTTGCTCAAAACTTACTCTTTACGCCTTACTTCCTTTGACATCATTTGAACAGCAGGGTTTCATTGGGCGAGATGTTTCAAGTTTTCATAGATGGATAAAAAATATCTCCAATAAAATAGCACATAACCAAGTCCAAAGATTTTCTTCATTAAATTGTCAAACTAAATAAGACAAATTTTTAAACCACTTTAATGACAGTCTACAGTTGACGCTATTGAGTGCCATTCAACAACTCTTAACTCATTTTTTTTCAATATATAATATATATGTAGACCTAAGGAAGACAAATTTCAATCTATTACACCATGCGTATCAACACAAGATTAACATTTATTCAATGTCAAAAAGCATCGTTATGAACATCACAAAATAACTTCAAAACCCACAAGAAGTTACGATCAAAATCAAACTAGTTAAATATTTGTCTTTTTAATTCCTTGGCTGAGTAAATCTCCTTTCCTTTTGTTTGTGTGTTCTATGAGTCGTATATGTCCTTTCGACCCTTAGTTGTTTTGTATTGGTCTTCCCCTTGCAGGGGCGAAGCCAGAAAAATTTTTCAGGGGGGCCGGATGAAATTTTAATTTTTTATAGTTTATATCTTTATAATTTGTAAAGGATTAAATCGAATTTTTATAATTTTAGAGGGCCAAAGTGTAATTTTACCTTTACTAATTTAAAATTTTTAAAAAATTTAAAGGCCTAAAAAATAATTTTACATTTTAGTGGGGCTAGGGCCCACGCCAGCCCCCAAGCTTCGCCCCCATCCCCTTGTTCCTTTCGCCTATGTCTATTGTCTCACTATTAATAACCCTTTTTTCTTTCTTTTTTTCCTTTTCTTTTTTTTTTCTTTTCTTTTATTTTTAAAATAAATTTAATTAATAAATAAATAAAACATTTAATAAAATAAAAAATATGAAATAATAATATATTTTAAAAACATAAAATTTAAATTAAATCTCACTTGATCCAGCTAAAATATGAGTTAAGTTCATGTTAATTAACTCATCTCATAAAAATTAGTACAAACTTTTGAATGGGTTTAGTCGAAAATATGTTTTAGAATTTAAATGTTTAGGTAATTGGTAATTAAGTTGAGAAGGTAAATTAACATTACTGTCATTAGCCTTGTAATTGTCCACAACGTGATTCTTTGTGAATTATACACTTCACTGCATAGAGAGAAAATGTGATTGTTATGAATTTTATCCCTTCAAAATCCAGTTTTTAGTCATTAGGAAATTCTGATTTGAACTCAAATTCAATTTTGATATGATTAAAATTTAATTTTTATTTTAAAACTTGAATGATTCAAATATGTAATTTAAAATGACTCAAAACTTAAATTGCATAAAATCCAAAATAATCTAATTGATTATGATAAAAATAAACTTAATTTCATATTCAAATGACTTAAAATTATTTCAACCAAAACAAGTCAAACTCGGAACTGATGACAAACCTAAAACGTTTGATCCGAACAGAAATAACTTGAAAATTGAAAAATCTTAATTGGCCGTACTCATTGAATTGATGACATCTCTAGCTGAAATGATGATTAGGCAAAGAGAGAACCAACTTGCAGGTATTGAGGAAAGTATTGTCAATTTTGTATTCAAATGTAGGGAAAAGAGAGATTTCCAAAACCCTCCCAAACTCTCTCACCTTTATCTCAGCTTATAAAACATCCCTATTGGAGTCAATGTACAAAATAGCGAGTCAATATTCTTCAAAAAGGCAAAGGCTGGAAATCTGCAGCCATAGGATCAGGGCCATGATCGTGTTGATGTTCGTCTTGATGTCATCAATGGTGTCAATTACCATATCTGCAATATGATTGAGAGATGGCATTGAAGGTGCCCCTGATAAAGAATATTACGACTTTGTAAGTTTTGTAAGTCTGCCGGGACAAGTGCTGATTTGGATGCCATTGCTCGGGAAACGAAAGCCAGCATCAACAGAATATTTGCCTCATCCTGCAAGAAAAGAGAGAGAGATAATGAAACAAATGAGAGATCTGTTAATCTTTAATTTGATATTGTTGGTAAGCCATAGAGAAAATAAATGAACGAGAGTAAAAAGTTCGGTCTATTGTCAGGCAAAGTTCGGGATGGAAGCATGAACACGACTGAGTTTTCATCAATGTATAAAACCACAAAAAAAAAAAAAGCCTAGACTTTTCTTCTTTTGTAGCAAAGACTATGAAAAGCTTCTAAAACATGAAATGCAACACCATAACTTACAGTTTGAGAACTATGTGACCCCCATCCTCATCGCATTCAAGCAATCTTCAACAGCAGAGCTACCATTCAAACATAAATCTGAAGATTTTGTCTTACCTTCATGCCTCTTTATCGAATGTTAACTCAAGTTGTCTTTCCACAGACTTCAAAACAGCAGTTCTGTTAGATCTTAACCGGTACGGAGGAGATACATTAAACACTGTAGAATTAGGCAGCGTTGGGCTATCACCTTGACAAGCAGGACTCTCACAGGGATCTCCATCACAAAATTGAGCCTGTTCCGAACTGTTTTCAGTTCTTTCCTGTTCACCTGATAATTGAATCCCATCCTTACCTATTTCCTCATTCAATTTTCCTTTCTTGTTAGGAAGTGTAAGCACTTGGGCTCCCATCTTTCTCTTTCGAAATATGGAAGGTGTATTCAGGAAGCTTTTAGCGGCAATTCTAAGAATATACTCAGGACTGTGTATGCTTAAACCACTGCCCTTCACACAAGGCGGAGTGAAGAAACTAATCGGTGATGTAATAGGAGTAGAAGTCCATTCATGCTGTGATCTAGGTGATTCATCACAACATAGAGAACAATAAGTTGGAGTATCAAGCCCAACTTGTTCCTTGAGAACTTTGTCTTCGACAACTTGAGAACTGATTCTGTGACTCCCAAACTTCCCCCCTGACTCAGAGGTACAGCAGCAGAGATTTATATCAACTGACTGCAGCTTGCACTCTGTACTCTCAGTATCAGTAGGCTCTTCTGGAATAAAGTTTGTAGAAGCAGTCATATCTTGAACTGGAGCAGAGGACTCCAACTGATCTTTTCCATCTTCCTCCAGCTTACAAGTATCTGTAGTTCCTGAGGAAGTTTGAGCAGTTGAACCTGATTCTTTTTTCAAACAAACTAGAAAATTTTGGGTAGTAGGTGTTCTTATATCCTTGGTCACATTTTGAAGACCATTCTTCGAAACTGGTGGAAGCTTCCCTGTAGCCAAATAGAAATCTAACTTCTTCTTCAAAGAACTATTCCAGTGATTCTTTATTGCATTATCAGTTCTGTATAAAGAAAGTTCACTATAAGCTAAGGCCATCATGCTAATACAACTTCAAAAGGAACTTATAAATGATTTACCACCATCTCCTTGATCAACTATGCTGGCTAAGCTTTACAATACGAACTATGTAATATGTGTCACAAACTAAAAAGAATGATACCTTCCAGGTAAAACTTTTGCAATTTCAGCCCACTTGTTCCCATATGTCCGGTGTGCATTCATAAGGGCCAATTCCTCCTCCATCGTCCAAGCATCCTTCTTTATATCAGGATTCAGATGATTGTGCCATCTGCAGAACGTTGATTAAGCATGGAATAATCAACAGTAATTTGCTTTACATGAATAGATTAGGACAGCAATGTGAATAAGCCTCATTATATGAAACTAAATTAATAGATCTTAGTACATAATTCACTTATTAATATAAATAAATCATATCAACATTTGAATATTAGGCACTTTCAGGACTCATTTCCAAAGGAAATAAAATTTTATAAATTACCTCTCACGGCATTGTTTCCCTATTCGTCCAGGCAAAGATTTTGCAATAACAGACCATTTTGTCGGCCCATATTTTGATACAAGCTCAATAATTTTATCATCCTCCTGTCAAAAAGCAATAGATAGTTTAGCGCTTGTTTTATGAACAGAAATAATAAAGATAGCATAAAAGAGCCTACAATGCCTACCTTTTGAGTCCAAGGTCCTTTAACAAGATCGGGGTTTAGGACTTTCTGCCATCTATGAAGACATTGCACTTCTGATCTATCTGGAAAAAATTCAGCTGCACCATATGCAAATGCTAAGGCTGGTTAGAAGAAAGCTGATAATACCAAAACTAAAACAACAGAAAATATTGAGATCATGATATTATTTATAACCTTAAGTTTACTTTCTTTCAGATAACAAAGGTAGGATGTAATAACCTTCTAACTAAAAAACAAAAACTTATCACATCGGAAAGAGCAGCAAAAGTAAACAATCGTAGCACAAATAATAAATAAGAAAATTCTGAGGCATGAAGAAAACCTATTTTTTTCCAACTCTTCCCCTTAAAAGCAGCAACAGCATTTCTTAACGTCTCATCCTGCAATCAATAAAAAACCAAAAACAATTTAAGAAAACAGGCAGCACACACAAAGAATGAATGCAAGTAAACACTGAAGGCAACTTTAATTGTTCTACAATCCATAAAACAACTCACCTGGACTGATTCAATGTTTTCTAACCATATCATAGGGAAAAAAAGCATTTTACCTCGGCCGTAATTCATAAAAATAATGCAAATACAAAAGGGGAAAAAAATGCATTACCTCTTCCGGTGTCCAGCCACCTTTTGCTCGCCTAATAGGGCCAGTAGTTCTCCTGCAAATTCAGTATAACAATACAATTGCTCTTGGACGGAAACATTATTGAAAACAATAAAGCTCTTAAGTAATTGATTAACAGCAAGTTTGAGCACTAGATAGAAATGCTCAACAATATCGCTGGTGAATCCATAGCTATGTAATCAGCAATAATAAACACCTCCACAGAACACAAATGCGAAAAAATAAAAGCAAAAAAAGCAGAATCCAAACAAGTACAGCAACGAAACAAAGCTAAAGAAATTATTCCCGGACAATACCGATGATTTGGTGATGTTGGTGCTGGACTAGATACGCCTGGGGACTTTACAACTGCATTGCCACCGCCTTCGGATACAGAAGAACTTGAAGCGGTAGTTAATTGCTTCTTGTAAAGACAACGTTCCTCCAGCCTCAGTTCAGCCATCACTTTCTAATCAATCTCAAAAAAGAAGGAAAACGCTTTAATAACTTATTCATGGCCGTTTCAAATACTTGAGAATCCTCCTTTTTTACCAAAATCCCAAATCCCAGCACCACCGAACACATAAAAAGACAAAACTCAGATCTTAATTCACTAATCAGATAAAAAAAAAAAGAAAGAAAATACCACATCGGTTAAACATAATTCTAGGGTTTAACACCCCCGTGCCCCCCAAAAAAAGTAAAAACCCAACGAAAATTTTCGCGAATCAAAGGTGCTTGAGGTTCAAGAAACATGACGATAACGGTAAATAGAAATTTAAAAAAAAAAATCAAAAACCAGAGAATTCTGATTCAAGAAGATAAACCCACCTGAGTGGCGGGAATCAAGCTCCAGCTGCTTCTAGAAGAACCCTATTCGAGCCAAAAGAAAAGGTTTCGTTTTTTTGGTTAAAAGGAATTCTAACGTTGCTTCCTTTGTTTTCGTAAAATCCTCGACCGTTGAATCTAAACAGAGGAAAAAAATATAAATATTTATATATAAAAAACAAAGGATTATTACAACGAATATATGACCACCGACGTATCCGCTAACTGCCGTTATGGAGAACTAACGTGTTTTTTTTTTTTCGCGGCATTTCAGAGCAGTATAGGTTAACGATAAGTTAACGTTAGGGGTGAGGTGGTGGAAAGGTTTGAACCTCAAACGGCACACATAGCGTGGTTAAAACTCGAACTAGTTTGGGAGTGGGCGATCCGCCGTTTGCTTTCGCGGGTGTTTTTGGAGCGTTGATTGGGGAATAATGTTCGAGGTTTAAAATGGGACGAGAATAAAAAGATACGTTGTAACTGAATTTACTATTTGACTCGTGATAATTGGCGATCAATGGTTTGTAATTGATTACAAGCTTTTCGTTGGATTGTAAAAAACAAAAACCTAATTATTAATCCTCGTGCAAACATATTTTTTTGAGCAGTATACAAAATTATTTACACTTAAGTTTTACATAATATTTCCGTCACCCCGCCTAATTTCATTTTACCGAATAAGCCCCACATAATTAAAATTATAAACAAACTAGTTTTCTTATTACAGGCTAGATCGTGTGTATTAATTTATTCTTTTAATTTTTATAATATTATTAAAAGTTTCTTTGTGCACAATGTAATAGATAAAACTAATCCATATATTACTAGATCATTATACAAAATTTAACAATGTACAAATATACATAACTTCATAAAATGTTTAATTGACAAAACTAATCCGTATATTAAATAGATTATTTACATTATATTGATATTGTTTCAAAAACTAATTCTTATATTAAAGTGATTATTTGTGTATATAACTTTAGAATGTAATATAAAAGAAGTTGAAATAATTATTAGTAATGAAAGTCATGTGAAAATTAAAATAAAAGAAAAGGAAAACGTATTAAAACTAAAAAGTATAACTTTTATTTGCATGCTTAATATTTTTTGTAATTATCGATAAATTCATAAAATATAAAATATCATCTATTTGAAAATAATAAATATAATCATTTTGATGAATTAAATAAAATAAAGTAACAAATATTAGATGTAATAGTAAAACATATTGTATAATTATAGAAAAATATTTTACCAAATACATGTTTATAACTTTTTATTTGTGTTAACAATAATATAATTTACACAAAAACCAAACCATTTTTTGTGCATCTAAACAATTATTTAAGTAATTTTAAGTTATTTTATTTGTGTATTAGATATTTTTCAATTAAAAAAGTATTAAATCAAATAGTAATTATGAAAAAAAGGGTTTTAACTATTGAATGACAAATATTTAACCTGTAAAAACTATTGGTTCAAATATTATTTAAAAAAAATTGAATGTAATGAGGTGTTAATCATTCAAGATGGCATTTGTTTTATATTGAAGTATGACGCTTACAATAATCTTTCCTTTTTTTGCTTTTTAAATCTTGCTATACAGTGTATATTAGTTTTTCTCGTGTAGAAATTGATTGTGTGCTGTAATTAGAATGTATTAAATTACTTTTAAGGTTGAATGATATGAGAAACAAATAAATTGATTAGTCTAAAAACTGTTAAAATTAAGAAGTGAAACTATAATTAAAATATAAAATGTGAAGTTACTACTTTTAAAATGTAAAGAAAAGCGAAAAGCAAAGCTATAAATATAGAAAACATAAACTCGTTAAGAGTATTTTTAAAATAATATAAAATTATTTATTTTAAATCACATCATGTCGGAGAATTATACTTAGAAGACGAAAACAAGAATTTATGTTGTTGACTCAGGAAGATATGTCGACAGCAGACTACGAACAGGAATTTTTATGACTTAGCAAATATGCCTGGAGTTGATGCTAACTGAAGAAGAAAGTTGTAGACGATTCCTTCAGGGATTGAAAGATGATATCAAAGTCTAATTAGTTGCCCACAAAATTCGACGATTTGTTGGTCTTGATGAAGAGAAAAAATGGTGGAACAGGCCATGAGCTTGGATAAGAAAATCGAGCTCAAGGAAAGAGAACAGGGGGAACTGGTGCACTACCGTTTTCAAAAAGAGCTAGAGATTTTTGAGGACCCAGGAGGACTGCTCCATATGATGTTTGAACAAAGAGAGGTCACTCGACGTAGCCGTCTGTGCCTGTTGCTAGTATGGAAGGTTCAGTTCAAGCCACGAATAATCTAGATTGTGAGCATTGTGGTAGGAAGCATAGAAACAAATGCTGAAAAAAGAAAGGAGTATTTTGCTTGAGATTTGCCAGAGAAATACGAGTGATGCACCTGCACCGAATCAGGGATCTACTCCCACTCCACGGGGTCGAGGTTCCACCCGAGGTGGTATCGCATCTGGAGGTAATGAGAGAAACGTTGTGGACTCTGTTTCTACTCAGCTAAAGGCCAAGGCTCCAACCAAGCATATGTTGCATGTACTCAGGGAGAAGGTGAAATGGCCTAGTTTTTGCCAGTGTAAAAAAAAAAAAAAAAAAAGGCATTTTCAGAACCCAATTTCGTAAACCGGGTCAATAAAATTATAAATAGAAAGATATACGTATTTTATATGAAAATATATTAATGGAAGGTCGTGTAATTAAATTGAAAAAATTAATTAATTATAATATAAAGATTAAATTGTAAAAATGTAATTGTTATTAAATTTTAAATAAAAATATTGAAAAGGGTTTAAATATTAATATAACCAAGGACTAGCTCATCAGTTAGCCATTTTAGGCTCTTGAAGTAGTGGAAAGGATGATTTAATCCATCCATTTCCATGTTAATAGTTGAGATTTAATCATGACATGTAAATTAATAATTAATTTAGCTCAATTAATTACTAACTATGTGTATATGTAAGTGATGAAAAGTGGAAAGAGAAAATGAACATCATTTTCCATTCTTCTCCTCTTTATAATAATTTAAAAATTATTACAGATGAAAGTAAGATATTATCCTTGATATAGTAAAACAATGAAGTAAAATGACAAAAAGGAAATTTTGAGTTATGTTAACATTGGGAAGTATATTATGATATATTAATTCAAGAATAAATACTCAAAATTTGAGGGGTTAAAGTGTAAATATGAAAAGATTAAAGGACCAATAGTGCAAATATTTTAAGGGTGAAATGATCTAGAAACTAAGGAAAATGGATGAATTAGGACCAAATTGAATAGGTGAAGAATTATGAGGGACTAAATCGTAATTTTACCAATTTAACTAATAACTCAAGGATGAAATTTTAAAAGATCACAAAGGGCAAAATGGTCAATTAGAAAGAGAGAAATCTAGAAGGCAATGATGATGTTGGTGATATTTTAGATTAATTAAATAAATAAATATTAATTTATTAATATTTTAATGAAATATTTTATTTTTATTATTTTATTATTATTTTATTTAATATATAAGGAGATTCATGCAACCAAGGTGAGAAAGAGAAAAGAAAGAAAGAAATTTTCTTTTCTTACAATTTGGTCCTTCACCAAAAATCCACAATTTTCACTTAAAAACCAAAAGAATTTTCATAGCCATCAAGATAGAAAGATAATAAGGAGACTATGGGGAGCTAGAATATCAAGTTAGATTCAAGAAATAGAAGTTTGAGGAGAGATAAAATCAAGTTAAAGATTGAAATCAATAGAACAATGTAAGAATATCAAGACTCCAACATATTTTTTTAAAGTTTATATTGAAAAAGCATGAAAATAATGTTAAAGTAGAGTTTTTTTTAAGGTTCTATGTTCTTGATATGTTAGTGAAGGGAAATAAGAGGAAGTGATGGGAAATATTATAGAGAAAGGAAATAAGGGTGTTATAAACTTGGTAATCAACATTTTGCACTAAAACAGTTTTAGACAGTAGCAGTAGTTTAAATTTTAAAAATCACCAAAAATTGTCGAAATAGAATTAGAGGTTTAATAAATATGAAATTAAATTTTATTGAGTCTAGTTTTTCATAGAAGAAACGGTGTAAGCAATGGAATTGTAAATTATGAGATATAATAAATTATGCGAGACAAGGTCAGAATAATTTCGGGTTCCCCTGTTCTGATTTTGGAAAATCATTAAAAATTGTAAAAAAACATACTTATGGGTTTAAATTTATATTTTTAAATTCTAAATGATTATATTTTCAATAAAAACAAATGGAAACATCATTCAAACCCCATACCAAGAGATAATTATTTTTTAGTAAAGAAAGGTCGAAGTTGTCAAATAGCAGAACAGAGATAAATTTGAAGATCTTACTGTGCTTATTGATTAAATTATGAATTCTAAAATTTTTATGGTAGAAATATATTTGAGTCTAGTTTCAAAAACATCAAGCAAATCTTAATTTAGAATTTTGTATCTTAAGATATAAATAATTTAGTGACTATGACTCAAGTGGATGACTTGATATGAACATATAAGTAAATAGTGGAATTATATATACATTGAGGATGTGGAATGGAGAGGAGGAGAAGGAAAATATATGAATATTCAGATAGCATAGGTTTATATTAAAAATGGATAATTTTCATGTTTTAGGTTCAGGGACTAAATTGAATAAAAGTAAAACTTTAGGGGCAATTTTATAAAAATATAAAAAATGACCAAATTGCATGAAATGAATTGTTTTATTATTTAAATTAATAAATTGAATGAAATTATTAATTTAGATCAAGACTGGGTGGAAAATAGAGGAAAATAGAAAATTTCTAAAATGCCCCTGAATCTTGATATTTCTGCAATATAGCCAGGTAAGTTCGTGTAACTAAATTGTGTTTATTTTTGTGCGTGAATTGAGTGTGGTACGTGTTTATGTGAATTATATAAATGTTATAATGTATGAAATAACCATATGTCTGTTAATGTCCGGAAAATGTTAAGTTCCATTTGAATAATGAAATTCGATGGATACATGATTTCCCGTATTGAATGTAGTCCTACATATGTTGCGGACAGAATATAGCTCGGACGAGCAATCCTGTTTTAAGCCCTCTCGAGTGTCCTGTTATATAGTTCCTGTGAGCATCTTGATTGGTAATGATTCTGTATGTGTTACGCATTACAGCAGCTTTTTGTGAGCGTCTTGTTACATGATCAATTGTGATCCTGCATATATTGCGGACACAAACGCAACTCATCATGAGCGTCCTAATAGAAGCTCTTATAAGCTTCCTGATATGGCTTGCTTCAATTTCCTGTTATGTTATCTGGAGCTCCCTGTTAATAACTCTTTAGAGTTACCTGTTAAGCTCAATGAGCTTCCTATCCTAAACTCTTATGAGTTTTCTATTTAGCCCGGATAAGTGACCTGTTACATGGCTCATCTGAGCAACTTGTTATACGACATGAGAGTGTGTTTCTTGATTATGTGCCCTAAAAGGTACCCCTAAATATGAATTGACGGATCACTAGTTTTTATACCTCGTGTACACTACCTATGGATCCATCGATATTTCAATGATTCAACAGACAAAACTAGTGATGTAAGAAAATATGAGTTTAATATAATTTATTTCTTAAATATCCCTGAAATACATGGAAATGATATTTATTTGATATATTGAAACATGACATGGAAAATACATGTGTATGAAACTTGCTTGATAATTATGTATATTCATGATTATGAACTGCTTTCGAATAAATATATAGGAAATTCATGAAAATGATGGTATATGAAATATTAATATAATGAAATGAATGATATAATTTTATGAAGAAATGGCAAGAGAATGGTATGTATCATGACATGTAAATACGTGACTATCTTTGATATGTTGATACAAGGAAATTATATAAGTTGAGACGAGTAATAAACTCAAGTGTGACATGTCAAGAAAATAAGTTTATCAATGTTGAATTTATATGAAATATGTGCAAGTACGCTTGTAAAGACCCGAAGTTTACAGTTATCAGAAAAGTGCATTTTTGGATCTCTATTTCTGAAAAATGGATTTGTAAATATTTATTAAAAATATTTACGAAGTTAATTGAGTGGTTAATTAAAGTTTAATTAAGTGAATTAGCTCAAATTAAGGATAATTGGACAAAGGATTAAATTGAATATAGTGTGAAAGTTTAATTATAGAATAAAGAAAATTGAAGGGACTAAATAAGCAAATAAGCCAAAATGAGTGCCAAGTGTGTGGTAAAAATAAAATACATGTGTAATAAATACGTATATACATTTGTAATACATGTATGTATTTACTTATTATTTAAGTAAATATTATTTTTATCATTATATTATTCTTTATATTAATTAAATAAAGTAAAAAAATAAAATAAATAAAGACAAATGTGTGGTGATGATTTGATACAAGTGTGTAAATAAAAAAATACATACACTTGTAATACTTGTATTTAATTACTAATAGATATTTACTATTTATAAAAGATATGTATTAATTAAGTAACTATATTATAAGATATTTATATAATAAATAAATTTAATTATAACAAGTGTATGGAGATGATGATATACAAATGTAAAATAAATATTTGTTATTTAAAAGATATTTAATATAGATATTTTATTGTTATTATTATATTATATATATAGTAAATAAAGAAAGAAAAAGAAAGGAAACAAAGAAAAGAAACATAATGCTCAAACGAAAATGGGGGAAAGAAAGAAAAAGGGAGAAATTGAGGTTTTGAGGCTTTAAACTTTAATAGGTAAGTCAATTTAGCCCTTTTTACTTAATTTTGATGTTTTAGAAGCCTTGGAATAAGGTTTTATTGAAATTAAGTTGATATTTTGAAAGATACTAGATTTCTAGATATGGTTCATGTTAAATAAATTAAAGAATTAATGGTTAAGTTGATAGAATTTCAAGTTAGAAGTGAAATAAGGATTGAATTGTAAGGTAAATCATAAGTTTTGAATAGTAGGGACTAAATTGAAAGAATTTTGAAATTATGGTTTTATGGTAAAATTAGAGAGTTGAAGTTAGTTTAAAGTGGAAATTGAATATGAAAGTATTGAGTTGAATGTGAAGAATAAAAGTTAGTTTCGGTTTAGTGACTAAATTGGAATTTAGACAAAAGTTGAATAAAAATTGAAATATTCAATGTGAAATTGAATGGTAGTGTATTGATAATTTTTAATTGATTTCCGTAGCTAACATTATGTCGGAAAATCTCGGGTAAACAAGGAAAAAGGCAAAGTCGACGGGGGTTAGCTCGGAAATTACGGTTTGTATTTTTATAATCCGAACTTAGTTATTGATTGTTATATTTTTATTTAAAGTATATGGCAAATGTTAAGGTAAGAATTATTGTGTTTTATAATTGAAATGGATTAATTGGTATATGTTAAATTTATTGAATTTATATGGATAAATGTGATTGATGTGGAATTGAATATGAATGTAGGTTATATCGAAAATATATATATATATATATATATATTTTGATTTGGGAAATGATGAAATTGATATGAAAATATATGATTATTGTGAAATTTGAACATTTGTTAATATAAAGTGAATTGAAATATATTGAATTGAGAATATATTTGATTAATTGAAATATATACTGATTGAAAATTGAAAGTTTACTGAATACCCTATTAATAGTATCGGGCTAAGTCGGATATAATTTGCATGCCATAGGATTGGAAGTGTATAGGGATACTTCAACCATGGGTCGATGAGGCACTAATAGTGTCGTACTGTTACTTCGACTTTGTGTCAATGAGACACTTCGTGTGTCATACTGTTCCTATTACTTCATTTAATCTGATGAGGTACTATGTACTGTACTGCTACTGTTTACTTCGGCAAAGCCGATGAGGCACATTGTACCATACTGGTGTGTTTGGTTGGATCCGTGTATCCACCAAAGCCTGAATTATGTTAATAGGGATAAATAAAGGTACTGAATAACTGATTATTACTGAATAATTGACTATTACTGAATAAACGACTGTTACTGAATAAATGATTATTACTGAATAACTGATTAATACTGATGACTGACTGATACTGAACAACAAAGATCAATTGATTGTTACTAAAGAATATTGACTGTTATTGAAGTGGAATAGTACAAAATATTGAATGAAAGATGAATAATATTATTATTCAAATGAATTGTAAATATATGTTGGAAACTGATTATCAAAGAATAATTGATTACTACTGAATGATAATGATAAAGTGATTGATATTGAAAGTTATTGACTAATATAGAAGTTGGATTAAAACAAATTACTTAATGATATTGAACAGTTATACCATTGTGTTTATTATATGATTTTAAGAGTTCGTAATATTATTATTATTATTAAGTGTTCGAATTATAGAAATACCATTGAGTTCATACTCAGTGTATGGTTTGTTTCCGTGCGCTGGATAGGTTAAAGTCAGACCGTTGAATCAGCATCCCAGGCTGATCCCGAACTTAACGTGATGAGGTATAAAAATTATTGGTAATGACATGTACCTAAAATGTCTATGTGTGTCATTTTGGATTGTCAATGTGAGGATGAAATAAGTAAATTTAGATTTAGTAATAGTATATGTGTAACACCCCTAACTCGTGACCGACGCCGGTGTCGGACACGAGGGGTTAACGGCCAAACCCTCTCAAGATACCAACCAGTTTGACATTACCAGTCAGGCTGGAAAACTGCGTCACCGTCGCCTTAAAAATCATATCTCGAGTTTCAAAACTCGGAAACTGGTTTCGTAAATTTTCCCTGAATTTAGACTCATATACCAATCCATGGATTTATTTTTAGAATTTTTGGTTGGGCAAATTGGTACAGTTTATTAGTTAAAGTCACCCATGTTACAGGGACCGACTGCTCTGACCTTCGCGCGTTACAACTTGAATATCTCCCTGTACAGGGCTTTAATACTGGTGCCGTTTGTTTCTAATGAAACTAGACTCAAAATGGAATCTTTACATATAAGGCATGACTCCTAGTTCTTTCTGGATAATTTATGGTAAATTTTCAAAGTCGCGACAGGGGACCCAGAAACCGTTCTGGCCCTGTCTCACGAGAACCTTAATATTTCTCAGTATACCGCTCATATGGTCGTTTCGTTTCGTCCATATAAAAATAGATTCATCAAGGTTCAGTTCCATAATTTACTCACTATTTAATTCTACTTCTACTATTTTTAGTGATTTTTCAATCTCATCTCACTGCTGCTGTCCGCAACAGTTACTGCAGTAGACTATGCCAATTTCATGAATTTTTCCTTGGCCTTAATCATCCATCATACACGACACAAATTATGGCCACCTTATCAAAATTTGAGTTTCTAAGACTCGTGGCTATAGGTTCTAGAATCCCACTCGACGACCACATAGGCCATTTTCACATGGCTTAAAGTTTACAACCCACAATTCGACAAAATATAATAGCCTATACATGCCAAATGTTCTTCAACAACAAAAACAATACCACAAGATTTCAGCCGGTGTGATGACTTCAACGACGGTCCCGATCACGCAAACAATACGAGTCCGAGAGACCTAAAATGGGTGACAAGAAAACACCGAGTGAGTTTACAACTCAGTAAGTCATAAGCATTCATCAATCCATCGATAAAGTTACTACAACATGAAACAATAAACGAGGCTAGGTACTCATCCATATCGAATCTATACCAAGTCATACATCCACATTTCATATTCTACACAACAAGATATTTGAGGCATTTTCACACACTAACTCATTTCCACCACAATCATACAATTTCAATCATCACATAGATTTAAGGCTTACCAAATTCAACCCCAAGCATGAACGTATTCTCTATTCGTCATGAGCTCGAGGTACTTACCCGATCCGCTGTCCATACTCAATTCAATGGAGACACACCCTCCATATATTTAAAGTACGCACACACAGTTCTTACTACTCGATTTCGCACACTTAGTGCCATGTAATTTAAGCCCGCACACACAGTGCCATACCCTCCGAGCTCGCACACCCAGTGCCGTATTTTTCCAGCTTGCACACTTAGTGCCATATATTTCCAGCACGCACACTTAGTGCCATATATTTCCAGCACGCACACTTAGTGCCGATCTAAATCACCGACACACGTATTGCCCAAGACACTTAGTGCCGAAAGCAAACTTTCTACACATTTCACTATTTCTTTTACATTCAACAAATGTCATCACTCCATACACATACATTTTCATTCATATATATATATATATCATCCCATTAAACACAATTGCATAAATTTTACAATCATTTAAGCAATATCAAATACGTGCTTAATGACTTACCTTGTTTGGGGTAGAACGGTTCCAAATCGGCTACTCGCTTGCTTTCTCCTTTCCTTTGTCCAATCTAGTTCCCTTTGCTCTTGAGCTAAATCAAACAATTTACCTCTCCATCAAACACAAACATACGGCATTCACATGCATTATTATGGTTATTGCGAATACTTAACACAACTAAGCTGAAAATTTACTCAATCTCATCTTAATTTATTGCTACTTATTTATCAAAGTTTCCAATACAAGGTATTTAACACCTATGCCCATTTGTACCCCTATATGGCGAATGCTTCATTCCTTACCCAAATAACCATCCAACAATTTTTCAGCCTCATTACCACCCTTTTCATGTCTAATTGTTTAAATACTCTCAAGCTCATTCACAAGTACTATTATACATCTCATTAAGCATTAATCATGTTGCAACATAAATTCTATAGCATGGCCGAATACTCATGCACACACACATAACAACAAGAACTCAATGGCACAAAATTTCCTTTTGTTAAACATTCGAACTTACTCATTTCCATGCTTTCATCACAACAACATCAAAACACTCACCAAGGAAAACAACATGCATGGCCGAATTTTAACTCACCTAACAACTTAGTTTCGATTTGAGATTCAAGGAAAATTTTGAACCAATCCTCCAAATCATACATGCATTTTCAAGAGTGGCATAAAACATATCTTCTTGTATCAAAACACCTTAGTCTAGTAAGCTCCCATGGCTGATTTTCTCAAGCTTTTTCCCCCCTTTCTTCTTAGTATATTCGGCCAAGCAAGGAGAAAATGAGAGAATGAACACCCTTTTTTTTTCTTTCTTTCTTTGCTTTTGTTTCTCTCATGTACGGCAAGGGGGGGGAAAGCATCCACACTCTTTTTTTTTTTTGTTATCATCATTTTCTTTTTTCCATTTCTTTAATGCTAACTTTCTTATTTTATTGTTTCCTACATGCATCACTAGTCTAACATGTTGGAGACATGTTTCCACCCATAGCATGGCCGGCCATCATGCTTCATTTTGGCTAATTTGACATGCAAGGACAACACTTTCCCACATGTATTAATAGGCCACCTTACATTTGCCTAGCACATTTCTAAATTTTCTCACATAAGTCCTATTTGATAAAAATTCACTTACAATTAACAAAATCCAAACATGAAATTTTCACACATGCATATATATACATATAATGAGCATCAATTATGATGGTTAATTATTATTATGACTCGGTTTAGTGGTCCCGAAACCACTTTCCGACTAGGGTCAATTTAGGGATGTCACAACTCTCCCCCACTTAAGAAATTTTCGTCCCGAAAATCTTACCGTAAATAGGCTCGGTATCGCTCTTTCATAGAGTCCTCAAGTTCCCAAGTGGCTTCTTCCATTCCGTGTTTATGCCACAACACCTTCACTAACGGATTTTCCTATTGCGCAACTCTTTTACTTCACGCCTCATAATGTGAACCGGTTCCTCTTCATAGCTCAAATTAGGCTGAATCTCAATCTCGATGGAGCAATTACGTGCGATGGATCGACCTATATCGTCAAGCATCGAGACATGAAAACGCTAGAATCCTTTCGAGCTCGGGGCAAAATTAATCAATATGCGACTGGCCCAATTCGTTCGGATACTTCATATGGCCCGATGAACCTCGGACTCAATTTGCCCTTACGACCAAATCTAAGCACCTTCTTCCAAGGTGAAACTTTGAGAAAGACCTTGTCTCCAACCTGATATTCAATATCTTTTCTTTTCAAATCCGCATACGACTTTTGGCGATCCGAAGCAGCTTTCAAACTTTCACGAATTACTCGAACTTTTTGCTCGGCATCCTTAACCTGTAACACCCCAAACCCGAGACCATCGCCGGTGTCGGGCCCGAGGGTTAACAAACCAAGTTCACATGTTTTTGCCCACCAATTTGACATTTCCAGTCAGGCTGGAAAACTGCGTCACTGTCGCCTTAAAAATCATATCTCGAGTTTCAAAACTCGGAAACTGGTTTCGTAAATTTTCCCTGAATTTAGACTCATATATACATCCATGGATTTATTTCTAGGATTTTGGTCGGGCCAATTGGTACAGTTTATTAGTTAAAGTTACCCAAGTTACAGGGATCGACTGCTCTGACCATCGCGCGGTATAACTTGAATATCTCTCTGCACAGGGCTTTAATGCTGGTGTCGTTTGTTTCTAATGAAACTAGACTCAAAGTGGAATCTGTACATATAAGGTATATCTCCTAATTCTTTTGGATAATTTATAGTGAATTTTAAAGTTGCGACAGGGAACCCAGAAACCATTCTGGCCCTGTCTCACAATAGCTTTAATATCTCTTAACCTGTAACTCCTATGACCGTTTCGTTTCTTCCATATGAAAATAGACTCATCAAGGTTCATTTACATAGCTTATTCACTATTTGATTCCATTCCTATGAATTATGGTGATTTTTCACATTCACGCCACTGCAGCTGGCAGCATCTGTTTTAAGGTAGGACTTACCTATTTGGTAGTCTCCATGATTCAACTAATTTTGCCATACATAGGTTCATATATGATCATTTTAACCATGCCAATGGCTGATCATATGACCAACATTCCCATTTCCAAACCATAGCCACATCATGACCCCAAATATATATACATACAACCCACAATAAGTCTAAGTTCATGCTCCCTTTTCGAGCCATTTTCGCATGGCCATACAAACTTACATTACAACGTATTTAACAAACAAGAGGTAGTCCTATACATGCCATCTCAAGTTCAACCAAAATTTATACCAAAATGGAGGCTTGATAGTGTGGATGACTTGACTTCAACGATCCCAAATCCGATTGCCTCGAGCGAAATCTAGAAAACTAAGAGCCAAAGCAACGGGTAAGCATTTTTATGCTTAGTAAGTCTCAAGGAATATAATGAACTATAATTTACAGCAATACATTCACATAGCCAAATGCATCATTTCATTAATACACATTCTTACTTCATACTTCATCATTGTATAAGTTCGCAAAGCATCAATCAATTCAATAACTGAAATTCATTAGTCGATTGAGCGAATGTTGCTCAAACACGTCGACTTTCCAATGCACATATAACGTACCTTATCCTTTGGGCTGTCCGAGTGTACTAATTAAATTCATTTCAGCAACCAACACTCACCTCCAGCCCAAGATTCTTCGAATATAACCGGATATAATCACGTGCACAAATGCCTTGGTCTTAGCCCGGATAGAATAACTCGACGAATGCCTTCGGCCTTAGCCCGGATATAACCACTAGCACAATTGCCTTGGTCTTAACCCGGATATAATTTCCAGCATAATTGTCTTGGGCTTAGCCCGATATCATTCAATTTCTCATGCACACATACATCAATAATCATTGGACATACATATTTCATTTTCGTTATTAAGGCTCAAACACAATTAATATCATTAGCATATTCGCCGGGACTTAGCCCGGTGGAATTCAAATACTCATACACACAAAATCAATAATCATACACATCCATATTTCATCTCACATAATTCAAGTAAGGTCACTTCTTGAGGACTTACCTCGGATGTTTGAACGGCTTTTTGGCTATTCGATCACCTTTTCCTTCCCTTGTCCAATTGTGGCCCTCTTAGCTCTTGAGCTAATTCAAACAAATTCAATTTATTAAAACCTCATTGTGCTTGCTTATGGCGAATATGACAAGGATTTTAAATGGTCATATGGCCACTCTTTAGCTTGAATACACAATGGTCATGCACATTTTATACTACATCAAGCAATTCAATACAATTTATTTGAGCATCAAGGAAATGCTAAGGCCTTCAATAGGCTACCCAAGGCCGAATATTCATGTACATGTTGAGGTCAATTTTGCACTTAATACCTCACAAAACAGCATGCAATCTACTAATTTATGCTTTGCACATTGTGGCCCAAAACTTATAATATAGCATCAAGCACTTATATGTGTGCTAGGCAATTGTGCTTGCAATTTCACAAGCATTCTTCCACATTTTCTTCTTTAAATCAATATATTCATCACTTAGTTCATAACCAAACATAATGTGCAATCATATATATGCATATATGAGCATGGCGAATTTTCAAGGTGTCCATAGCCATCCAAAACACAAACTTTTAACTAACATGCAAGAAGCATGAATCATGCTCAAGAATGCATCATGGCCAAGTATGACAATCATGCTCCTTTTCAACTTTAATCATGATAAAACAAAGAGAAAACTCAAAATCTTACTCATGAGTAGAAAATCCATCATTGCATGCATCATCATCAAGCTTCACACTTAGCATGCAATGGCTTTATCACTATAACAACTTTGGCCAAATACCATTTCCATGGCATACCAAAGATTTGAGCCATGGCTAACATGCACATCAAGTTAGCAACCAAAACATGCATGAAACTCCCAACACAACCTCATACATACCTTAATCTTGATGCAAACTTAGCCAAATCTCCTTCTAGATCTCTTCCAAACCAAGCATGAAGCAAAAATCCTCCTTCTTCCTTAGTTTTGGCTCAAAGAAAGGATGAACAAAATTTTTTCTTTCCTTCTCTACAACTCACGGCAATGGGGTATGCCACTCTCTCACACACATTTTTTTTCCATTCTTTTCTTACCCATGCTTATTTGTTTACTATTTCTCCCTAATGCCCAACAAAACATGTTTCATGACATGTTTGACCCATATTCTTTGTCATGGCGGCCATTACTTGTAGAAAGGGGAATTTGACATGCAAGTCCATTATTTTGCATGCATGCTTTAATTAGTCATCACCTATTTCCCTATCGTACTTTCAAAGTTCACTACTAAGTCCTTTCTTATAATTTAGCACCTAATTAATAAAAATCGAGACACGAAATATTTACGCATACCAATTCCACATACAATAAGTACGGAATATAACACTTAATTATTCTTGTGACTCGGTTTCGTGGTCCCAAACCACTCTCCGACTAGGGTCACATTCGGGTGTCACAACTCTCCCCACTCAAGAGATTTTCGTCCCGAAAAGCTTACCGTAAATAGGTTCGGATATCGCTCTCTCATTGAGTTCTCGGTCTCCCAAGTAGCTTCTTCTATCCCGTGCTTGAGCCATAACACTTTCACTTCTCGTGATAGGATACGAATTGGTTCTTCCTCATAACTCATATTAGCTTGAATTTCAATTTCTGATGGACTAATCACGTGCGATGGATCGGATCTATAACGTCGAAGCATCGAAACGTGGAAGACATCGTGAACCTTTTTGAGTTCAGGGGGCAAAATCAAACGATATGCCACTGGACCGACTCGCTCTGATATCTCATATGGCCCAATGAACCTCGGGCTCAACTTGCCCTTACGGCCGAACCTGAGTATATTTTTTCCAAGGCGATACCTTGAGGAACACTTTATCACCCACCTGATACTCGATATCCTTACGCTTCATATCCGCGTACGACTTCTGACGATCGAAGGCTATCTTCAAACTTTCACGGATTACTTTCACTTTCATGCTCGCATCCCTAATCAAATCCACCGAAAATCTTGCTTTCACCAAGCTCGGTCAAAACAATGGTGTACGGCATTTACGCCCGCACAAAGCCTCGTAGGGTGCCATCTTAATACTCGATTGAAAGTTGTTGTTGTAAGCGAATTCAATCAACGGCAAATACCGCTCCCATGAACCACTAAACTCGAGGACGCAACATCTTAACATATCCTCAAGTATCTCGAATTACCGCTCGGATTGACCATCGGTTTGGGGGTGGAAGGCGGTCTTGAAATGTAACTTGGTACCCAAAGCTTCTTGCAACTTTTTCCAAAACCGCGAGGTAAATCTCGGATCTCTATCCGACACGATAGAAATAGGCACCCGTGTAATTTCACAATCGAGAAACGTACAATTCCGCTAATTTGTCCATTGAAAAATCCAGACGACGGGGACAAAGTGGGCCGACTTAGTCAATCGATCTACCACGACCCAAACCGCATCCTTCTTACTTGTCGACAATGGCGTCCGGATACAAAGTCCATTGTGACTCGATCCCATTTCCACTCGGGTATCGTGATTGGTCAAGTAATCTCAAGGCACCGATGTTCCGCTTTCACTTGTTGACATATTAAACATCTTGAAACAAAGTCGGAGATGTCTCGCTTCATACCATGCCACCAAAATCGACGTTTCAAATCATTGTACATCTTCGTACTCCCGGGTGGATTGCCATTCGGCTACAATGGGCTTCATTGAATTATCGAAATGAGTTCAATTCTTTGGGACACAGACGACTTTTGAACCTCAAACAATCGTCATCGTCGATTTGAAACTCCGAGTCCTTGTTCGAACACACGCAGCCCGTTTTGCAACCAACTCGTCATCGACTTTCGAGCTTCTCGAATTTGGTGTGTCAATAATGGTTTGGCTTTCATTTCAGCCACTAACACACCGTCGGATCGGATAGACAAGTGCACATTCATCGTCAGAAGAGAATAACGATTTACGACTCAAGGCATCCGCAACTACATTCGCCTTTCGGGTGATAGTCAATGATCAGCTCATAATCCTTTAACAGCTCGAGCCAACGTCTTTGTCGCAGATTTAAGTCTCGTTGGGTCATCAAATACTTGAGACTTTTATGATCCGAGTATACATGGCACCTTTCACCAAATAAGTAATGTCGCCAAATCTTTAAGGCGAATACGATGGCGGCCAATTCGAGATCATGAGTCGGATAATTTTTCTCATGTGGCTTTAATTGCCTCGACGACAGGCCACAACTCGACCTTCTTGCATTAATACGCAACCTAACCCAAGTAGAGAGGCGTCGCTATAGATGACAAACTCCTTGCGGACTCGGGTTGCACTAGAATTGGGGCTTCACCAAATAAGTTTTCAGTTGATCAAGCTTTTTGGCATTCTCCGTCCATTCGAACTTAACATCCTTTTGGAGTAAGCCGTCATCGGCGTGGCTATCGTTGAGAAGCCTTTACAAATCGTCGGTAGAGTAAGCAAGCCCCAAAAAGCTTGAACCTCGGTAATATTTCTGAGGCTTCCAATTTAGTATGGCTGAAATTTTATTCGGTCGACTCGAATACCCGGCAGATACCACATGACCCAAGAAGCTTACCTCTCTTAACCGAACTCACACTTGCTGAACTTAGCATATAATTGCTTGTCCCGTAAAATTTGCAAGACTAACCGCGGTGTTCAAGATGTTCGGTCTCATTTCTTGAATAGACCAAGATGTCATCAATGAACACGACTACGAATCGATCCAAATATGGTCTAAAGATTCGATTCATTAAATCCATAAATACCCGAGGGCATTAGTGAGCCCAAACGGCATCACCAGAACTCATAGTGACCATATCTCGCTCAAGGCGTCTTGGGCACGTCAATCTCGGATTCGCAATTGATAGTAGCCCGATCTCAAATCTATTTTCGAGAACACCGAGGCTCCCTTCAGTTGATCGAACAAGTCATCAATACGTGGCAACGGATATTTGTTCTTTATCGTCGCTTTGTTGTCGACGATAGTCGATGCATAGTCGCATGGTTCCATCCTTCTTCTTCACGAACAACACGGCGCACCCCAAGGCGAAAAACTCGGGCGAGCAAAACCTCTATCCACCAATTCTTGCAACCGAGTTTTCAACTCCTTTAATTCCGTTGGTGCCATACGATACGGAGCTATCGAATTGGAGTGGTACCGGTACCAATTCGATGCCAAATTCTATTTCCGAACAGTGGTAAACCCGCAATTCTTCGTGGAAAACATCCGGTATTCACAAACCACGGCACAGATTCGGTTTCTTCTCGATTCCTTGTCATCGAGTACGACGCAAGGTACGCCGCACCCTTTTCTTACATATTTCGGGCCAACATCGGCGATATTACGGTGGCAACCCTTTAAGTCCGTGGACTCAACCCGAATTATTTCATTATTCGCGCACCTCAAATCGATAGTCTTGCTCTTGCAATTTACAACCGCATCGTGCATGGTCAACCAATCCAAACCAAGAATAACATCGAACTCATCGAATGGCAAAAGCATTAAGTCCGCGGAAAACAAGAACCTCGGAACACTAGGGGACTTTTCTTGCACACTTTGTTAACAAGCACGTAATGACCCAAGGGTTTGACACGAATTACAAACTCAAGAGACTCAATGGGCAAAGTCTTATGGATGCTAAGGTTTCACATATATAAGAATGAGTAGAACCAGGTCAATCAAAGCAATTACATTTGTATTGAAAAGAGTGAAAGTACAGGTAATAACATCCGAGAGGCAAGATCCTCGCGTGCGGCGTATGGCATAAGTCCTAGCAGAGCACGAGCCTCAGATCCGATGGTAGCATCTCTAGATCCTCTCGACCGCCACGACATTGCCCATATTTCTAGGTGGCCTACCTCGGCGATGGTAGCACCCGAGTTTCCACTCGACTCACATTCTGCTCAAGCATCCTCGGGCAATCCTTCCTAAAGTGGTCGGCCGATCCACACTTATAGCAGGAGCGATCACGAAACCAACAGCTCCCGAATGCCATTTGCCACAATGTTGACACTCCGCCTCTCTCGGCGATCATTTCCACCATGGCGATCAAAGTGACTCGTGTGGTCACAGGGGTCGATCGCGTCCTCGTCTAGAAAAGCCCAAAGCGCCTCTAGACCGGTTCACATCATCTCGAAATCTCTTGATTGCTGTTGAAGAGACTTTCCGAGGACCTCTTCGAATTCTCCGGTTCCCACATCAGCTTTTTGTTTCTCCTTTCTAAGCTCTTCGACTTTACAAGCTCGCTCAACAAGTACTACGATCTCTCGTATTTCGAGAATGCCAACGAACATCCTTATATCATCATTCAGCCCATCCTCGGCGTTTACATATAATAGCTTCGGATTTAAATGCATTCTCGCGTGTATCGGCTAAGCCTCACAAATTTTCGTTCATAGTCGGTAACCGACATAGAACCTTGCTTAAGATCAAGAAATTCCTTCGCTTTTAGTCGATGAATCTCGATCGATATACTTTTTTTTTTTTCGAACTTGGTTTGAAAGAATTCCCAAGTCACTTGCTCTCTAGGTACCACAGAAGTCGAGTACTCCACCAATAGTAGGTGGAATCACGTAGCAAGGAGATGGTACACTTTAAGCACTCATCGGTGTACAAGATAGCTCATCGAGCACCGGATGGTGTTGTCCAACCAAAATTCAGCTCGTTCGGCATCATCATCATCCGTAGCTTTAAATTCAGTGGCCCCATGTTTTCGAATCCTATCGATCTGGGGCTTACTTGACCTTATTTGGTCGGGCCATCGGAGGTATTGTAGGTGCGGGGTTGCATTTGTCGGGAATGGAGGTTGTGGGACAGCCGTGTTAGTTCGAATGTATTGATTAAACCATTCGCTCATCACACTATAAAAGGCTTGCCTAGCCTCATCATTCGGATTGCTGGCCATAGGTTGAGAGTCCGCCGGCGCTGTCCCTTGCGCGGGAGCAGGCGCCACACTCTCCACATCATCAGCTATCGCTCGGTTGGGATCGGGATCCATTGCTATAAACAAACATGAAGTCAAATTGTCAGAATTCATCACACTATCGATTCATCATTTAATGGCATGTATAGCTAGACCCCAAACACATCACGGTAGTCCTAGAATCGACTAAACCGTGGCTCTGATACCAATAAAATTGTAACACCCCAAACCCGAGACCATCGCCGGTGTCGGGCCCGAGGGTTAACAAACCAAGTTCACATGTTTTTGCCCACCAATTTGACATTTCCAGTCAGGCTGGAAAACTGCGTCACTGTCGCCTTAAAAATCATATCTCGAGTTTCAAAACTCGGAAACTGGTTTCGTAAATTTTCCCTGAATTTAGACTCATATATACATCCATGGATTTATTTCTAGGATTTTTGGTCGGGCCAATTGGTACAGTTTATTAGTTAAAGTTACCCAAGTTACAGGGATCGACTGCTCTGACCATCGCGCGGTATAACTTGAATATCTCTCTGCACAGGGCTTTAATGCTGGTGTCGTTTGTTTCTAATGAAACTAGACTCAAAGTGGAATCTGTACATATAAGGTATATCTCCTAATTCTTTTGGATAATTTATAGTGAATTTTAAAGTTGCGACAGGGAACCCAGAAACCATTCTGGCCCTGTCTCACAATAGCTTTAATATCTCTTAACCTGTAACTCCTATGACCGTTTCGTTTCTTCCATATGAAAATAGACTCATCAAGGTTCATTTACATAGCTTATTCACTATTTGATTCCATTCCTATGAATTATGGTGATTTTTCACATTCACGCCACTGCAGCTGGCAGCATCTGTTTTAAGGTAGGACTTACCTATTTGGTAGTCTCCATGATTCAACTAATTTTGCCATACATAGGTTCATATATGATCATTTTAACCATGCCAATGGCTGATCATATGACCAACATTCCCATTTCCAAACCATAGCCACATCATGACCCCAAATATATATACATACAACCCACAATAAGTCTAAGTTCATGCTCCCCTTTCGAGCCATTTTCGCATGGCCATACAAACTTACATTACAACGTATTTAACAAACAAGAGGTAGTCCTATACATGCCATCTCAAGTTCAACCAAAATTTATACCAAAATGGAGGCTTGATAGTGTGGATGACTTCGACTTCAACGATCCCAAATCCGATTGCCTCGAGCTTAAATCTAGAAAACTAAGAGCCAAAGCAACGGGTAAGCATTTTTATGCTTAGTAAGTCTCAAGGAATATAATGAACTATAATTTACAGCAATACATTCACATAGCCAAATGCATCATTTCATTAATACACATTCTTACTTCATACTTCATCATTGTATAAGTTCGCAAAGCATCAATCAATTCAATAACTGAAATTCATTAGTCGATTGAGCGAATGTTGCTCAAACACGCCGACTTTCCAATGCACATATAACGTACCTTATCCTTTGGGCTGTCCGAGTGTACTAATTAAATTCATTTCAGCAACCAACACTCACCTCCAGCCCAAGATTCTTCGAATATAACCGGATATAATCACGTGCACAAATGCCTTCGGTCTTAGCCGGATAGAATAACTCAGACGAATGCCTTCGGCCTTAGCCCGGATATAACCACTAGCACAATTGCCTTGGTCTTAACCGGATATAATTTCCAGCATAATTGTCTTCGGCTTAGCCCGGATATCATTCAATTTCTCATGCACACATACATCAATAATCATTGGACATACATATTTCATTTTCGTTACTAAGGCTCAAACACAATTAATATCATTAGCATATTCGCCTTCGGGACTTAGCCCGGGTGGAATTCAAATACTCATACACACAAAATCAATAATCATACACATCCATATTTCATCTCACATAATTCAAGTAAGGTCACTTCTTGAGGACTTACCTCGGATGTTTCGAACGGCTTTTTCGGCCATTCGATCACCTTTTCCTTCCCCTTGTCCAATTGTGGCCCTCTTAGCTCTTGAGCTAATTCAAACAAATTCAATTTATTAAAACCTCATTGTGCTTGCTTATGGCCGAATATGACAAGGATTTTAAATGGTCATATGGCCACTCTTTAGCTTGAATACACAATGGTCATGCACATTTTATACTACATCAAGCAATTCAATACAATTTATTTGAGCATCAAGGAAATGCTAAGGCCTTCAATAGGCTACCCAAGGCCGAATATTCATGTACATGTTGAGGTCAATTTTGCACTTAATACCTCACAAAAACAGCATGCAATCTACTAATTTATGCTTTGCACATTGTGGCCCAAAACTTATAATATAGCATCAAGCACTTATATGTGTGCTAGGCGAATTGTGCTTGCAATTTCACAAGCATTCTTCCACATTTTCTTCTTTAAATCAATATATTCATCACTTAGTTCATAACCAAACATAATGTGCAATCATATATATGCATATATGAGCATGGCCGAATTTTCAAGGTGTCCATAGCCATCCAAAACACAAACTTTTAACTAACATGCAAGAAGCATGAATCATGCTCAAGAATGCATCATGGCCAAGTATGACAATCATGCTCCTTTTCAACTTTAATCATGATAAAACAAAGAGAAAACTCAAAATCTTACTCATGAGTAGAAAATCCATCATTGCATGCATCATCATCAAGCTTCACACTTAGCATGCAATGGCTTTATCACTATAACAACTTTGGCCAAATACCATTTCCATGGCATACCAAAGATTTGAGCCATGGCTAACATGCACATCAAGTTAGCAACCAAAACATGCATGAAACTCCCAACACAACCTCATACATACCTTAATCTTGATGCAAACTTAGCCAAATCTCCTTCTAGATCTCTTCCAAACCAAGCATGAAGCAAAAATCCTCCTTCTTCCTTAGTTTTGGCTCAAAGAAAGGATGAACAAAATTTTTTCTTTCCTTCTCTACAACTCACGGCAATGGGGTATGCCACTCTCTCACACACATTTTTTTTCCATTCTTTTCTTACCCATGCTTATTTGTTTACTATTTCTCCCTAATGCCCAACAAAACATGTTTCATGACATGTTTGACCCATATTTCTTTGTCATGGCGGCCATTACTTGTAGAAAGGGGAATTTGACATGCAAGTCCATTATTTTGCATGCATGCTTTAATTAGTCATCACCTATTTCCCTATCGTACTTTCAAAGTTCACTACTAAGTCCTTTCTTATAATTTAGCACCTAATTAATAAAAATCGAGACACGAAATATTTACGCATACCAATTCCACATACAATAAGTACGGAATATAACACTTAATTATTCTTGTGACTCGGTTTCGTGGTCCCGAAACCACTCTCCGACTAGGGTCACATTCGGGGTGTCACATAACCAAATCAACCCCGAAGAATTTACCTTCACTAAGTTCAGTCCAGAATAATGGGGTACGGCATTTACGACCGTATAAAGCCTCGTAAGGCGCCATCTTAATACTTGATTGAAAGCTATTGTTGTGCGAATTCAATCAAAGGCGATACTGTTCCCATGAACCACTAAACTCAAGGATGCAACATCTCAACATATCCTCGAGTATTTGAATTATCCGTTCGGATTGACCATCGGTTTGGGGGTGAAAGGCGGTCTGAAATGCAACTTGGTACCCAAAGCTTCTTGCAACTTCTTCCAAAATCGCGAGGTAAATCTTGGGTCTATATCCCACACGATAGAAATAGGTACCCCATGCAATCGAACAATTTGGGAGACGATAATTCGCCAACTTATCGAGCGTAAAATCGGCATGACAGGATAAAATGAGCGACTTGGTCATCTATCAACAATGACCCAAACCGAGTCTTTCTTATTCGAGTCAATGGTAACCCTGACACAAAGTCCATTGTTACTCGATCCCATTTCCATTCGGGTATCATGATCGGCTGAAGTAATCCCGATGGCACTTGATGTTCCGCTTTCACTTGTTGACATATCAGACACCTTGAAACAAATTCAGAAATGTCTCGTTTCATACCGAGCCACCAAAATTGGTGTTTCAGGTCATTGTACATTTTAGTACTACCCGGGTGGATTGACATTCGGCTACAATGGGCTTCGTTCAAAATTATTAGAATAAGTTCTGAATTCTTTGGGACACACAGACGACTTCTGAACCTCAAACAATCGTCATCATCGATTTGAAATTCTGAGTCCTTGTTCGGAACACACTCATCCCGTTTTGCAACCAACTCATCGTCGACTTTCTGAGCTTCACGAATTTGACGTATCAATAATGGTTTGGCTTTCAATTCAGCTACTAACACATTGTCGGGTAGGATAGACAAGTGTACATTCATCGCTCGTAAAGCAAATAGTGATTTCCGGCTTAAGGCATCCGCAACCACATTAGCCCTTCCCGGGTGATAATCAATGACGAGCTCATAATCTTTTAACAACTCGAGCCATCGCCTTTGTCGCAGATTTAAGTCTCTTTGGGTCATCAAATATTTGAGACTTTTGTGATCCGAATACACATGGCACTTCTCACCAAATAAGTAATGTCGCCATATCTTTAAGGCGAATACGATGGCAGCCAATTCGAGATCATGGGTCGGATAATTTTTCTCATGTGGCTTTAATTGCCTCGACGCATAGGCCACAACTCGCCCTTCTTGCATCAATACGCAACCCAACCCAAGTAGGGATGCGTCACTATAAATGACAAACTCTTTGCCCGATTCGGGTTGCACTAGAATTGGGGCTTCAGCCAAATAAGCTTTCAGTTGATCGAAACTTTTCTGACATTTCTCCGTCCATTCGAACTTAACATCCTTTTGGAGTAGCTTCGTCATTGGCGTGGCTATCGTCGAGAAACCTTTTACAAATCGTCGGTAATAACCGGCAAGCCCCAAAAAGCTCCTAACTTCGGTAACATTCCTTGGTGGTTTCCAATCGACTATGGCCGAATTTTGTTCGGGTCCACCCCGACACCGATGCATACACCACGTGCCCAAAAAGCTAACCTCTTTCAACCAAAATTCACATTTATGAACTTTATGATAATCGCTTATCTCGTAAGATTTGCAACACTAGCCTCGGTGTTCAAGATGCTCGATTTCATCTCTCGAATAGACCAAAATGTCATCGATAAATACAACTACGAACCGATCCAAGTATGGCCTGAAAATTCTATTCATTAAATCCATAAACACCGTAGGGCATTAGTGAGCCCAAACGGCATCACCAAGAATTCAGAGTGACCGTACCTCGCTCTAAAAGCGGTTTTGGGTATGTCCGATTCTCGGACCCTCAACCGATAGTACCCGACCTCAAATCTATCTTTGAAAACACCGGCTCCCTTTAATTGATCAAACAAATCATCAATTCGTGGCAATGGATATTTATTCTTTATCGTCACTTTATTGAGTTGACGATAGTCGATGCACAACCTCATGGTTCCGTCCTTCTTCTTCACAAACAATACAAAGCGCCCATAGAGAAAAACTCGGTCGAGCGAAACCTCTATCCGTCAATTCTTGCAATTGAACCTTCAATTCCTTTAATTCCGTTAATGCCATACGATACGGGGCTATTGAAATCGGCGTAGTACCCGGTACAACTTCGATGCCGAATTCCACTTCTCGAACCGGTGGCAATCCCGGCAACTCCTCAGGAAAAACATCTGAATACTCACAAACCACTGGTACCGATTCGAGTTTCCTTTCCGTCTCTTTACTTCCAAACACATACGCAAGGTATGTTTCACACCCCTTTTTCACATACCTCCGAGCGGTCATAGAAGATATTATCGCTGGCGTTCCTTTTAAATCAGTAGACTCGACTCGGACTACCTCATTATTTGCACTCCTCAAATCAATGGTTTTCCTTTTGCAGTCCACCACTGCATCATGTACGGTCAGCCAATCCATACCAAGAATAACATCGAATTCATTAAATGGTAGAAGCATCAGATCGGCCGGAAAACAGGATTCTCGAATTATTAGGGGGCATCTCTTGCACACTTTATCAACGAGCACGTATTGACCCAAAGGGTTTGACACTGAATTACGAACTCAAGAGACTCAACGGTAGAGTCTTATCGATGCTAAGGTTTCACATACATATGAGTGAGTAGAGCGGGGTCAATCAATGCAATCACAATAGTATCAAAGAGAGTAAAAGTACCAGTGATAACGTCGGGGAGGATGCCTCCTCTCGCGCGCGGATGGCATATGCTCTAGCAGAGTACGGGTCTCGGATCGGACAGCCAGTATTAGAGGCTCCTCTCGATTACCACCCCTACCTCCAGAGATTCTCGGGGCCTACCTCCACCGTCGCTCCACTAGGTCTTGCACCTTGCGTCTTATTCCTCTCATCTAGCTCCGTGCAATCTCTAATGAAGTGGTCCTTGAATCGCATCCATAACAGCCCTATTAATGCAGACTTACCCCAACATTCACCTAGGTGTCGTCTTCCACATTGGGGGCATTCAGTCTCTCTTGACGATTATTGCCCACACTAGCTATGAAGTAGCTCGGAGTCCGCCAATGGTCGGGCTCTAATGGAAATTCCTGATCGTCCTCGACTTCTTGGTGTCCTCCCGAACCTCTTTACAGCCGAGAACGGAGCTTTACTCGTCGATCTTTTACGGTAATCTCTTGCTTCAAATTCAGCCTTCTTCTTCTCCTTCCCAAGTTCTTCCACCTTGCGTGCTCGTTCGACTAGTGTCACGAACTCCTTTATCTCCAAAATTCCCACTAGTAACTTTAACTCTTCATTCAATCCTTCTTCAAATCTTTTGCACATCGCAACCTCATCAGCCACACACTCCGAGCATACCGACTAAGTCTTACGAACTCATGTTCAGATTCAGATATCTGATCATCCGGCCTTGCTTGAGTTCCAAGAATTCCTTACGCTTCGATCGATGAACCGTTGACTAATGTATTTCTTTCGAAATTGGATTGGAAGAAATCCCAAGTAACTCGCTCATTTGGGACTATGGAAATTAAAGTCCTCCACCAATAGTAAGTCGAGTCTCGCAACAAGGATATAGCACACTTAAGACATTCATCGGTGTGCATGACAGTTCATCTAACACTCTAATGGTGTTATCGAGCGAACTCGGCCTTTTAAGCATCATCAAGAACTATGGCCTTGAACTCCTCGGCCCCACGCTTCCTAATCAAGTCCACGGTGGTTTACTCACTCGCAGGATCGAGAATCGGAGGCATTGCGGGCTCTTGGGTGGAGTATTTAAATTCGGAATGGTTGGACAGCCGGGTTGGTTCGGGCATATTACGCGACCCACTCATTCATCATGGTGAAGAAGGCTTGTTTCGCCTTCATTTTGATTATTCGCGGATGATCGAGGCTCAACGGGCGGTGTCCCTTGCGCAGAGCAGCCGCTACACTTTCAACGTCATCCGCCAAGGGTCTCTCTACCCGGGTTCCATTGCTAATCAAAACAAAAATTCCAACCGTCAAGTCATCACATTATTAAGCGCTAACAATTTGGCATGTATAGCTAGATTCACACGCGCTATGGTAGTCCTAGAACCGACTAAACCATAGCTATGATACCAATTAAATTGTAACATTTCTAACTCGTGACCGACGCCGTGTCGGACACGAGGGTTAACGCCAAACCTCTCAAGATACCAACCGGTTTGACATTACCAGTCAGGCTGGAAAACTGCATCACCGTCGTCTTAAAATCATATCTCGAGTTTCAAAACTTGGAAACTGGTTTCGTAAATTTTCCTGAATTTAGACTCATATACCCATCCATGGATTTATTTTTAGAATTTTTGGTTGGGCCAATTGGTACAGTTTATTAGTTAAAGTCACCCATGTTACAGGGACCGACTGCTCTGACCTTCGCGCGTTACAACTTGAATATCTCCCTGTACAGGGCTTTAATACTGGTGCCGTTTGTTTCTAATGAAACTAGACTCAAAATGGAATCTTTACATATAAGGCATGACTCCTAGTTCTTTCTGGATAATTTATGGTAAATTTTCAAAGTCGCGACAGGGGACCCAGAAACTGTTCTGGCCCTGTCTCACGAGAACCTTAATATTTCTCAGTATACCACTCATATGGTCGTTTCGTTTCGTCCATATAAAAATAGATTCATCAAGGTTCAGTTCCATAATTTACTCACTATTTAATTCTACTTCTACTATTTTTAGTGATTTTCAATCTCATCTCACTGCTGCTGTCCGCAACAGTTACTGCAGTAGACTATGCCAATTTCATGAATTTTTCCTTGGCCTTAATCATCCATCATACACGACACAAATTATGGCCACCTTATCAAAATTTGAGTTTCTAAGACTCGTGGCTATAGGTTCTAGAATCCCACTCGACGACCACATAGGCCATTTTCACATGGCTTAAAGTTTACAACCCACAATTCGACAAAATATAATAGCCTATACATGCCAAATGTTCTTCAACAACAAAAACAATACCACAAGATTTCAGCCGGTGTGATGACTTCAACGACGGTCCCGATCACGCAAACAATACGAGTCCGAGAGACCTAAAATGGGTGACAAGAAAACACCGAGTGAGTTTACAACTCAGAAGTCATAAGCATTCATCAATCCATCGATAAAGTTACTACAACATGAAACAATAAACGAGGCTAGGTACTCATCCATATCGAATCTATACCAAGTCATACATCCACATTTCATATTCTACACAACAAGATATTTGAGGCATTTTCACACACTAACTCATTTCCACCACAATCATACAATTTCAATCATCACATAGATTTAAGGCTTACCAAATTCAACCCCAAGCATGAACGTATTCTCTATTCGTCATGAGCTCGAGGTACTTACCCGATCCGCTGTCCATACTCAATTCAATGGAGACACACCCTCCATATATTTAAAGTACGCACACACAGTGCTTACTACTCGATTTCGCACACTTAGTGCCACGTAATTTAAGCCCGCACACAGTGCCATACCCTCCGAGCTCGCACACCCAAAGGTCAGATTTTTCCAGCTTGCACACTTAGTGCCATATATTTCCAGCACGCACACTTAGTGCCATATATTTCCAGCACGCACACTTAGTGCCGATCTCGTCACCGACACACGTATTGTTCAAGACACTTAGTGCCGAAAGCAAACTTTCTACACATTTCACTATTTCTTTTACATTCAACAAATGTCATCACTCCATACACATACATTTTCATTCATATATATATATATATCATCCCATTAAACACAATTGCATAAATTTTACAATCATTTAAGCAATATCAAATACGTGCTTAATGACTTACCTTGTTTGGGGTAGAACGGTTCCAAATCGGCTACTCGCTTGCTTTCTCCTTTCCTTTGTCCAATCTAGTTCCCTTTGCTCTTGAGCTAAATCAAACAATTTACCTCTCCATCAAACACAAACATACGGCATTCACATGCATTATTATGGTTATTGCCGAATACTTAACACAACTAAGCTGAAAATTTACTCAATCTCATCTTAATTTATTGCTACTTATTTATCAAAGTTTCCAATACAAGGTATTTAACACCTATGCCCATTTGTACCCCATATGGCGAATGCTTCATTCCTTACCCAAATAACCATCCAACAATTTTTCAGCCTCATTACCACCCTTTTCATGTCTAATTGTTTAAATACTCTCAAGCTCATTCACAAGTACTATTATACATCTCATTAAGCATTAATCATGTTGCAACATAAATTCTATAGCATGGCCGAATACTCATGCACACACACATAACAACAAGAACTCAATGGCACAAAATTTCCTTTTGTTAAACATTCGAACTTACTCATTTCCATGCTTTCATCACAACAACATCAAAACACTCACCAAGGAAAACAACATGCATGGTCAATTTTAACTCACCTAACAACTTAGTTTCGATTTGAGATTCAAGGAAAATTTTGAACCAATCCTCCAAATCATACATGCATTTTCAAGTGTGGCATAAAACATACCTTCTTGTATCAAAACACCTTAGTCTAGTAAGCTCCCATGGCTGATTTTCTCAAGCTTTTCCCCTTTCTTCTTAGTATATTCGCCAAGCAAGGAGAAAATGAGAGAATGAACACCCTTTTTTTTTTCTTTCTTTCTTTGCTTTTGTTTCTCTCATGTACGGCAAGGGGGGAAAGCATCCACACTCTTTTTTTTTTTGTTATCATCATTTTCTTTTTTCCATTTCTTTAATGCTAACTTTCTTATTTTATTGTTTCCTACATGCATCACTAGTCTAACATGTTGGAGACATGTTTCCACCCATAGCATGGCCGGCCATCATGCTTCATTTTGGCTAATTTGACATGCAAGGACAACACTTTCCCACATGTATTAATAGGCCACCTTACATTTGCCTAGCACATTTCTAAATTTTCTCACATAAGTCCTATTTGATAAAAATTCACTTACAATTAACAAAATCCAAACATGAAATTTTCACACATGCATATATATACATATAATGAGCATCAATTATGATGGTTAATTATTATTATGACTCGGTTTAGTGGTCCCGAAACCACTTTCCGACTAGGGTCAATTTAGGGATGTCACAATATGGTAGGAATTGGCTTATTTGGTAAGAACTTGAACTATTTGATAATGTAAGTGAAATATTTAAAAGATTCATCATATAGGCACATAAAATATCTAATTTGACATGTTTTGAGTAGGTTTGAATGTGATTTAAGGTAATTGAACTATATTGACTGGTAATGCCCCGTAATCCTGTTCCGGGGACGGATAAGGGTTAGGGGATGTTACATTTAGTGGTATCAGAGCCATTCAGGTTTAGCCAATTCTCAGACTAAATCGAGCTCGAAATTGAGTTTAGAGGTACATGCCATAGTTGAGTCGAAATTGAGTCGGGATCGGATGCTGATATATTTGTTTGTTTCTGTTTTATAGTTGAAAATGTTAGATGAACATATTGATGATATTGATTACGAAATATATACTAAAGATGAATAGTCTCATGAATTAGATGGAAACTAAATCGGTAATATTGAGTATTAACTCAATGAGTAATTAATTACTGAATGTTGACTGATGAAATAATAGAGAAAGGGATAAAATATAATTATTTAGACCTCTGACTGATGCTCTTCAGTGAGTAGAAGAAACTGTATCTACTACGACATCTACCCCTCTTATTTCTCAATCGGTTCCCAAAGTATTTCAAGGTACAGAGCTTGTCTAAATGGGTAAGTTATCTATTGCTAATACTCCGTAAATATAGTGTGGTAGAATTGAGAATTACAGTTGAAAATGATCTTAAAAGAACTAAAATTTGGATAAAGAATATTATCAGAATTGTAAATGAAATGTTCTATTTACCGATTAAATGTTAGAAATGTATAATATTTCTGTTAAAAGATTAAACTTACCAAGAGTGGAAAATATTAATTTATGTTGTGATTAATAAAGGGTTATTTGGAAATTTTCCAAAATTGAGTTCTGAAAGAAATATATATATCAACCAGGGATTTCTTGATCAGAGATGTAAAGAATTCTTGAAGCTTAAACAGAGTCATATGACTGTAACTGTGTATAAAGGCAATTTGTTTGATTAAATAAATATATCAGAGGGTGTATTCTGACAGAAACCGTAATGTACAAGTAGTTTGAAGACGGTTTAAATGAAGACATAAAGCCAAAGAATGTAGAATAAGAAGTAGAATATGTGTTGGATATGATTTTTTTGATATTTATCTTAATGATTGCTCGAAGAAAGTTGAAAAAAAAAATATTATTCAAATTTCAAGACTGAGTAATTCAGCTATCAGAGGTAGATCATCCTGAAATACGAATGATAGTCGAGGTGTGACAAAGGACTTCATTGTAAAATCTGGAGAATAAACATCATCCATGGCATATGCTAATCGTATACACGGAGATATTTTTCTACCGGATGTCATTACAAGTATTTTCTTCTTTATCGACACTGATATGATTATTTTAAATTGATCTTGGTTTGACTATTCCTATGATTGCATGAGTTCAGTATCTACTAAAGATTTTCTTGTTGAGTTCGCTAAACTTTTGGTAGAAGTATCAAATTTTCTGGATCAATATTTATTGGTTGATAAAATTTATAGGAATTGTCTGATAATGATATTAGAGTCCTATTTTCTGATCAATTTAACGTTATTACTGTATGATGTGATCCTGAGAACAGAATGGTTAATTTTGCACGATGCTGTGGTAAATTACAAGCAAAAGTATATTATATTGCAAAGTCAGGATGATGAAATGTTTTGTTGAATCAGAGAAGAATGAACGGTTTTTCTATTGTGATATTAATCATGTCAACTCAAAAATGTGTCGGAAAGGGTTAAGGTACTTACTTTGTTTATGTATTGGATATTAAAATATCTGAGTCAGAGTTCAAATCAGTGGCAACTTTGATGTGTCTCCAGAAGAGTTACTAGAATTATTGTTGGTTAGAGAAATTGAATTGGCTATAGATCTTGTGCTTGAAATGATACTGAAAATATATATCTGAAATCAGAGGTTTTCTGAGACTAGCCAGTTATTACCAGAAATTTGAGAAAGGATTTTTGGATGATATGGTATATTATTACAGAAAGATGTGGAATTGGAATGGTATGATAAATGTCAACAATGTTTTAATTAGTTGAAAGCTCAGTTAACTGAAGCACTAGTTCTGGTTTAGTCTGAAATTTGGTAAAGAAACTTATGATTTACAAGGGTAACAGTGTTTTGATGTAAGAAAAGTAAACTAATGGTTTATGTTATGGAATGTTAGAATCACCTGAAAAGAATTATCAGATACATGATTCGGAAGTGGTACTATTGTCCTTACATTAAAAGATCAAGATATGATACTTGATTATCATCCGGGAAAGACAAATGGAGTTATCTATAGTCCGAATTGAGAGTTTTATTTGTGATTACAAGCTGAGAATACCCGACTGTTATCATCTGAAGATGGTTCAATTTTAGTTGAGATAAAAGTTAAACTGACTTCTCTACAGCAGGTCTGCAAAGCTCAGAAATGTTTATATGTTAGCAAGATAAAACTGAACATCAGATACTGATACTTTCAGAACTGTTACAGCTAGTGATGATACTAGAATGGAAATGAGACAGAATTTCTATGAGTTTGAATTGGAATTATCTCTATCTGCGAAAAAGAAACATTGTATTTGAATAATCGTTGAAGGTTTCTAGGATTATCAGATTACGTGGTATGCCAGACTTTATTATTTATGATTGAGGTACATGGTTAACATTCTGATTCTAGAACAAGTACAATAAGTTTTGGGTACGCAATGGCAGTCTACAGATAAGTACTAAATAGCACTGTATGAAACTCTGTATGATTGTGAATGTAAAACTGTACAGTATTTGATTGAATATGGTGAGAAAAAAAGAATATGCAGGGTTGTTAGATTTGTGAAACTGAAAAAAGTGGAAGTGATTCGAGATAGTTTAAAGACGGCATTTGATTGTCAGAAATTCTATATGGGTATTGAGTGAAAGAAAGATGATTGGGCTAGAATTAATTCAGGAAACAAGGAATACTGTCAAGAAAATTCAAGATAGACTAAAAGTAGCTTTTGAAAGACAAAAAAAAATTATATGTAGACTTGAAATGTCAGGATATCGAGTATTCTACTAATGATAAGGTATTTCGTAAAGTTTCACATTGAAAGAAAACTTTGAGGTCTGGATAAAAAAGGGAAATTGAACTCTCGTTCTGTTAGGCTATGTGAAATTGTAAAAAAGTCGGACTGGTAACGTATTAATTGGTTTTGCCTTTGAAGTTACAGAAAATTTAGGCTGTTTTCATGTTTTGATACTCAGAAGATGTAGATTAGATCTTTCACATGTTATTTCGACATAGATTATTGAAATTCAATTTGATTTATTGTATGAAGAAGAAGAACCGATTGAAATACTAGCTTGAAAGGTGAAGTCATAATATTAAAGAAGCAACATGGGAACCGAGAGAAACAGTGAGATTTTTGTACACCCACCCCCTTTCAGATAAATTTCGAGCACGGAATTTATTAAAGGGGGAGAAATGTAATGACTCGAATTTTACAGTTATCGGAAAAGTGTATTTTTGGATCTCCGCTTCTGAAAAATAGATTTGTAAATATTTATTAAAAATATTTACGAAGTTAATTGAGCGGTTAATTAAAGTTTAATTAAGTGAATTAGCTCAAATTAAGGATAATTGGATAAAAGGATTAAATTGAATATAGTGTGAAAGTTTAATTATAGAATAAAGAAAATTGAAGGGACTAAATAAGCAAATAAGCCAAAATTAGTGCCAAGTGTGTGGTAAAAATAAAATACATGTGTAATAAATATTGTATATACATTTGTAATACATGTATGTATTTACTTATTATTTAAGTAAATATTATTTTATTATTATTATATTATTCTTTTATATTAATTAAATAAAGTAAAAAATAAATAAACTAAATAAAGACAAATGTGTGATGATGATATTTACACAAAATACATACACTTGTAATAATTGTATTTAATTACTAATAGATATTTACTATTTATAAAAGATATTTATATAATAAATAAATTTAATTATGACAAGTGTATGGAGATGATGATATACAAATATAAAATAAATATTTGTTATTTAAAAGATATTTAATATAGATATTTTATTGTTATTATTATATTATATATATAGTAAATAAAGAAAGAAAAGAAAGGAAACAAAGAAGAGAAACAGAATGCTCAAACGAAAATGGGGGAAAGAAAGGGGAAAGAAAGAAAAAGGGAGAAATTGAGGTTTTGAAGCTTTAAACTTTAATAGGTAAGTCAATTTAGCCCTTTTTACTTAATTTTGATGTTTTAGAAGCGTTGGAGTAAGGTTTTAATGAAATTAAGTTGATATTTTGAAAGATATTAGAGTTTTAGATATGGTTCATGTTAAATAAATCAAAGAATTAAGGGTTAAATTGATAGAATTTCAAGTTAGAAGTGAAATAAGGATTGAATTGTAAGGTAAATCATAAGTTTTGAATAGTAGGGACTAAATTGAAAGAATTTTGAAATTATGGTTTTACAGTGAAGTTAGAGAGTTGAAGTTAATTTAAAGTGAAAATTGAATGAAAGTATTGAGTTAAATGTGAAGAATAAAAGTTAATTTCGATTTAGTAATTAAATTGGAATTTAGACAAAAGTTAAATAAAAATTGAGATATTCAATGTAAAATTGAATGGTAGTGTATTGATAATTTTTAATTGATTTCCATAGCTAACATTGTGCCAGAAAATCTCGGGTAAGCAAGGAAAAAGGCAAAGTCGACGGGGGTTAGGTCGGAAATTACGGTTTGTATTTCTTATAACACCCCAAACTCGGCCCAGACGTTATGACCGGATCCGACATGCCACATCGAAGCGTTCAAAACATTTTATATTGTTGATCCAAAAAAAAACTTACTTAGTATTTTAAAAGATAATTTCATTATAGGTTAAAGTGAATGGAAGTCAGGCACCGTAGGAAACCGGAAAAGAGGTGGTGAGTCCATCTGACCGCTATACCAAGCTCCTTCGGATCCAATCCTAGACATGCATACCGCCATTGCCACACCTTAACGTCATGGATATTTCTAGGAAACCGATTTGATTAAGTCATTTTTAGGAAAAGTGATTAATTTTGGAAAATACTTTCATTGCGGAAGCTTTGCTTGTTGTCGTGTCATTTTGAAATCAATTGTTGTTTTTGAAAATGCGCCCTAAAGCTATCCAATTTCAACAGTTAAAATAAGTAATACCATCAAAAATAATTAACCGGCCTTATTACATTTAAAAACCCAAAACTTCAAACGTAAATAAAAGGATGTCTAGTTCACCGAAGAAAATCAAACTTTCGAACGGTACATCTCAATTCCCTCACGACTCCAAGCCCACTATTGTTGGGGATTACCGTGGATGAAAATAAAAGGGTGAGTTTGGGGAAACTCAGTGTAAATTAACCCAATCATAGCCTATATCAGCTCAAACCACAGAAATAGAATAAGTTGGCCTTAGCCCAGAACAGATTTCAGAATGAAGCCCATAGGTCCATAACAGAACAGAACAGATATTACATGTTTATGCAGAAACCCAACCCAGATTCATCCATAACACCCCCTTACCAGCTTTACACCATGTGGGGAGACTACTCGACCCACCTAACCACTACACACCACAGAAATCGCAGCGAGGCTTCCAGATATTGTGATGAAGTCACCAGATATAGATATTGTGGTAGAGCCACCAGAACAGATATATGTGGCAGAGCCACCAGATCAGATAATTGTGGCATAGCCACCAGAACAGATATATGTGGCAGAGCCACCAGATCAGATAATTGTGGCATAGCCACCAGGACACTTCCTCCATAGTATAACCCAAGTCCCCGTGCAACAGATATATAATCATGGCATACATCATACAAAATCAGATTGTCATGTTTTTCAGTCAAAAGTAACCCTAGGGGTATAATGGTAATTTTGCATACATAGGGGTATTCAAGTAATTTAACTATTCTTAAGGTTTTCATACATAACATAGCCATTTACATACGATCAGAAACACTTACCGTGTTTTCTTACCAATTTGGGCACGTTGGCCCATTATCCCGTTTTTGGCCCATTAAGCCCAAAAATATCGAAATGCACAGAATCACGCACTCTGCAGTCTTATCACTTTAATTTACCATATACATCAAACTATTAATCTCATGAGTATTCACACACTCGCAAGATCTCAAAATACTGGCTTTTCAGCGTTTTGGCTTTTCGGCTTGTGCCGATCTAGTCTATAAGAGGGTGTTAGTTACACACATTGCTTATGACGATATCTTTTGAGATCCACACACGAACCGCCTACAATTGGATTACTAACACGTTAATCTAACTATTCAAATACGAACTACGATTAACCCCTTACAATATTCGGCCAACCACACCTACAGATCAGAGTAATCTTATAAGAAATCAATAAGCAACTCATTAACAAATTTTTTTCAGTGTTTACCACATAATCATAATTTCACTGCAAGCTATCTTCCTGAGCAACAGTCACTAAATCATTTATAACTGGAGCTACGAAACTCCAAATCAAGTGCCGTTAATTTTTCCTGAAAATATACTCATATATATTCTATCCATAAAATTTTCAGAATTTTTGGTTTAGCCAATAAATACCAGATATTTCTCAAAGTTTCCCATGTTTCACTGTTTGACTAATCTGACCACTCTTCATTACGAATAAAATTTCTCATTGTACAGAATTCAAAATATGTTCTTGTTTATTTCATTTGAAACTAGACTCAATAAGCTTTAATTACATAATTTATTAAGCTTCTAATTCATCTTCCACAATTTATGGTGATTTTCCAAAGTCATATTACTGCTGCTGTCCCAAGCAGATTTATTACCAAATCACTCTTTCACACATACTTTGCATGCATGTTATTTAAACATGTATATCACCAATCAGTCATCACATATCTATGATTTTACTTAAGTATAAGCTCCATTTCATCATTTTAAAGCACAGCATGTTAGCCGATTTTTCCCTTTAGCATCTAAGGCACATGCATGCTCATTTGTTTGGCTCAACTTCACCTATCTTCCATTTTTCATCAAAAGAACATGAAACAACAACCATTTCCTTCATTTTAATTCATGACTAAATGCTCACAACACAACTAAAAACCTAAATATGCTTCAAGAGTTAAGGTAGAATCAAGAAGAACTCATGAACCTCAAAATGGAAGCAAGGTACCAAGAATTTACCTTCAATTTTCCTCCTCCTAGTGACCGAATACTCAAGAGCTTTCTCCTCTCCTTTCTCTTCTCTAACTTTCGGCTATGATGAACAAAGATGGACAAAACTTTGTTCTTTTCATCCTTTTGTTATTTTAGTACCCCACATTTTATGACACAAAATAACCTATATTATTTGTGCCATACCTATGCCATAATGTCAATAAAAAAAAATGCCCATAATGCTTATCATGCCCATCATGGAACATTTACCTAACCCATTATCAATTTTTTATCAATTTGTACCATAAATTATGGATATCAAGTGCACATATTGTCTTCAACAACATGATGGCCGGCCACTTCTTGTAAAATGAGAGGTTTGACATGCAAATCCTCCTATTTTGCACTACTATTTATTTGGCCACTACAAATTAGCCTATAGCATTTTCAAACATTTTCACATAGGTCCTATTTCATAATTTCACTCACAAATGACAAAATCAAAGCATGAAATTTCGCCAACATTCACAGAATTCCCGAAAATTGGGGCGTTACATTTTTATAATCCGAACTTAGTTATTGATTGTTATATTTTTATTTAAAGTATATGGCAAATGTTAAGGTAAGAATTATTATGTTTTATGATTGAAATGGATTAATTGGTATATGTTAAATTTATTGTATTTATATGAATAAATGTGATTGATGTGGAATTGAATATGAATGTAGGTTATATTGAAAATATATATATTGATTTGGGAAATGATGAAATTGATATGAAAATATATGATTATTGTGAAATTTGAACATTTGTTAATATAAAGTGAATTGAAATATATTGAATTGAGAATATATCTGATTAGTTGAAATATATACTGATTGAAAACTGAAAGTTTACTGAATACCCTATTAACAATATCGGGCTAAGTCGGATATAATTTGCATGCCATAGGATTGGAAGTTTACAGGGATACTTCAACCATGGATCGATGAGGCACTAATAGTGTCGTACTGTTAGTACAACTTTGTGTCAATGAGACACTTCGTGTGTCGTACAGTTTCTGTTACTTCGGTTTAATCCGATGAGGTACTATGTACCGTACTGCTACGTTTACTTTGGCAAAGCCGATGGGGCACATTGTACCGTACTGGTTTGTTTGGTTGGATCCGTGTATCCGCCAAAGTCCGAGTTATGTTAATAGGGGTAAATAAAGGTACTGAATAACTGATTATTACTGAATAATTGATCATTATGAATAAACGATCATTCTATGAATAAATGATTATTCTTGAATAACCGATTAATATCGATGATTGATCGACATGAACAATAAAGATCAATTGATTATTACTAAAGAATATTGATGTTATTAAAATAGAATAGTACAAAATATTGAATGAAAGATGAATAATATTATTATTCAAATGAATTGTAAATATATGTTGGAAACCGATTATCAAAGAATAATTGATTATTACTTGAATGATAATAATAAACCGATTGACATTGAAAATTATTGACTAATATAGAAGTTCGATTAAAATGGATTACTGAATGAAAAGTAAATAGTTGATTATTATTTAATGATATTGAACAATTATACCATTGTGTTTATTATATGATTTTAAGAGTTTGTAATATTTTTATTATTATGAAGTGTTCGAATTATAGAAATGTCACTAAGTTCATACTCAGCGTACGATTTGTTTCTGTGCGCAGGATAGGTTAAGTCAGAACGTTGAATCAGCATCCCTGGCCGATCCCGAACTCAACGTGATGAGGTATATAAATTATTGGTAATGGCATGTACCTAAAATGTCTATGTGTGTCATTTTGGATTGTCAATGTGAGGATGAAATAAGTAAATTTAGATTTAGTAATAGTATATGGTAGGAATTGGCTTATTTGGTAAGAATTTGAACTATTTGATAATGTAAGTGAAATATTTAAAAGATTCATCTTATAGGCACATAAAATATCTAATTTGACACGTTTTGAGTAGGTTTGAATGTGCTTTAATGTAATTGAACTATATTGACTGGTAATGCCTCATAATCCTGTTCTAGGGACGAATAAGGGTTAGGGGGTGTTACAACGCTAACAAGTGCTGTTATTGATGCTTAGGCAAGTGCCAAGCTATTGGTTGAATGGTGATATGTTTATTTATATGAAGCGTTGAAATGGTAAGTACTCAAGAGAAAATATGCTAATGCTCATGAAAGAGTGGTAAGGTTTAAATTGTGCAATTTCTTATGAAATGATTTATCATGTAATTAATTCGAAAAAGGTCTGTGTTTAAATGCACTAGCTTGTAGCTATGATGGAATGATATGCTTATGACTGGTGTGTTATGCATACTGTATGAATGTGGAAGAGTTAAAGTTTCTTAAAATCCTACCATGCTAGGAATAAAATGTATAAGTGATACTGTAGATTATTCACTTGGTGAGTTGTTAAATAACTTCATAAGTATTGTGGTATCAATAATGGATTATTCTAGATATAAATAAATTTTATATTTGAAAAGAAATATTACGATCAAAGATTATATGAGCTTACTAAGCATTCATTGCTTATGTATTTATTTATATTTACCTAATAGATTATCGGAAGCTCGAATGGGTTGGAAGCTTGTAGGAGCTATATCACACTATCCATCGGTTCTATTGGTAATTTTGGATAATCTAATTCTGGTTATAATGACATGTATAGGTTATTTTGATTAAACATTAGCCTATATGTGTTTTGGTATTTTGGTATATGCACAATTTGCCTTATAATGATGATGTTCTAAAATGTTTAGTTAGTTTGATGACAAGTTAGGTAAGAAATGAGGCTAGGAAAAATGGCCTATTTCGTCCATACGGGCAGACACACGGGCGTGTCTCAGCCGTGTGTCCACTGCATCTTCTAATTTATGCAAAATAGAATGCCCATACGGCCGTGTGACCAATGTAGTATTGAAAATTTTAAATATTTTTAAATTTTTTTTGAGTTTTCGATTTAGTCCTGATATGTTTCTAACGTATATTTTGGGCCTCGATGGCTCACATAAGGGACGTTATGATTAAATTTGATTGATTTCAGGTGTGAATATTATATAAAGTGAAATTTCTGTTAAATATTCTGTAAATTTTGGTAATGCTCTGAAACCTTGTTCCGGTGATAGATACAGGTTAAGGGTGTTACATCTAGTGGTATTAGAGCTACGGTTTAGTCGGTTCTTGGACTGAACGTAGCATATGTGAAATCTAGAAATATATGTTATTATATGACCTGTGATAGTATTATATCTCTTGACTCTGATGAGATTTATTTTTCTTATAGACAGAAATGCTTTCCAACCGAGCTAATTTCGATAATGTTGACAGCAATACTCAAGTATATGAGTAAAAAGTTGATTATAATGAACCGAAACTCATAAAGGTATAAATAAAGGTTTTATAATACATGTTGATGATGAATGTTATGTTATATGTGTTATTAAATGTAACACCCCTTACCCGTATTCAACACCAAAATAGAGTATGAAGCGTTATCGAACTTATCCCACAAACAAACATACAATTTCAAGTCATCAATTTTCGTCTAAACTAAAATTTTTCATAATTAATCATAATGTCCCTAATACTAGCTTACGAGGCCCAAAACATGCTTTGAAGGCGGTTTGGGACTAAACCGAAAACTTTAGAAAATTTCACAACACTTAGAAATTTTTTCACCAAATAAGGGTTACACGCCCGTTTGGGCAGGCCGTGTGGTAACACACGCCCGTGTCCCTAACTTGTGTAACTTTCTGTTTGTCACCCAAGAACAAAAGGAAGACACACGGCCAAGTCACACGCCCGTGTGCTAGGCTATGTGGTAGATTTAAAAATTATGATTTTTCATAAAATAGGTGCAGACTTCATGAGCCTAGGACATACGTCCGTGCCTGAGGATGTGCCATCCACACTGCTGAGACATAAGCCCGTGTCTCTGCCAATGTGCTCAATTTTGAGCATTCTGTTTTGTAAAAATTAGGGTGCAATGGACATACAGCCTAAACACATGCCCGTAGGGCAAGCCGTGTGTCACACACGGCCTAGACACACGCCTGTGTGTCTACCCGTGTAGACAAATATAGGGCTATTTACCATGCCATTTTGCCACCTTTTGATGCACACACCTACATAACACAACATAACACTAATCCAAGCATTTACATACAACCAAATCAGCCACAACCAAGACATCAACACATCATTCACATGCTACCATCTATCATACTCAAACATCTCATAGTTATCAACTCAAATCATGCAACTTCCCATATCCACGAAAGGCATCATTATATACATTACTTATACCAATAGTAGCCAATTTCAAAAGGGCCTTATACAAAATGAACTTTCAACCAATATAAGCGAACACATTTGGCTAAATCAATTATGACACATAACAAAATGATCAAGTCCCCTATACATGCCATAACTCAAAATGTTGAAATCATTGGTGCCAAAATAATTATTAATAGTGTGAGTGGATCTCCGACGGTCTCCGTGTCCTTAGCTAGCTTGGTGACACTATAAGAAAAGGGAAAGGAAGTGAGTAAGCTATAGTAAGTTCCTATGCAAATAATAAGCATCATAATCACACATAAATCATACAGTTAACATAATGAAGATTGGCATGAATGTTATTCAAGTCTTATAGTCATAACTTGCTCAATTACAACCTTTCCAAGGGTTCATCACATTTCGAACTCATTACGTATGAGTTTTACGTACATACCTGTACCAACTCGCAACATAACCATAGTCTGTCATAACTTTGGCATTCCCGTTGAACACTCAGAATATTAACGGATACTCAAAAATCTTGCACATAAGTGTCATATATGTAGCCAAAGCTACTCCACATCTCATAATACATGTATGCTCATTTTCGAGCTATTCACAGGTCCTCTCACACAAGTCGTCAACAGAAGTAGCTATGCAATCTCTGCTCACACAAGTTTTCGTATCTCGCAACACAGCCGACTACCCGACCATCGGTAGGACGTGACGAGACCAAACACCGGATCACATAAACATATGGGTTCCTAGCGACATGTCACTCGTATCCTATTCTATTTCCTAAGGCTCAACCGGGAATTCTCGTTTGTACAAAACTTTGTCGAATGCATCCAAAGAGTCAATCATAATTCATACAATATTAAAGCATTTAAAACATAAATATAGCAATGCATTATTTACATATGAACTTACCTCAGTACAAAAATAGTAGAATTGGACCTGATTGTCAAACACTTTAATTTTCCCCTGATTTAGGTCTGAACCTCGTTTTTCATGATCTATAATAAAAAATTTAACTTATTTAATACACAATTGTTCAATTCAGTCCAAAAATCATATTATAGCAAAATTACATTTTTGCCCTTATTGTTTCACATTTTTACAATTTAGTCCCTAGGCTCGTAAATTGAAATGTATTCAATTTCTTCAAAACCCAAGCCTAGCTGAATCATTTTCATACTTATACCAGCCCACATTTTCCACTTAATCACACTTTTACTGCTTATTTTATAACTTTTACAAATAAGTCCTTTTTGACATTTCTATCAAAAATCACCTAGCAAATGTTGTTTATCTAACACCGAACATGTATTTTCTACCATTATACATCAAAATACACAAATATAAAACATGGTTAAAATTTTAAACTTCATCTTTCTTTCAAATTAGTCCTTGAATAAGCTAGATTAGGTTGCAAGGATCTCAAAAACATGAAAATCAATAAAAATAGGGCTAGAACGGAATTACAATCGAGGTTGGAAGCTTGAAAAACCTTAGCTATGTCTTCCTCTTGTAAATTTCGGCAAAGGGGTAGAAGATGAGAAAAAATTGGCTTTTATTTTGCTTATTAATTTATTTATTAACCAAATGACCAAAATGCCCCTAACTTAAAACATAAAAATTCTCTTGCTTCATGTCCATTTTTGTCCACCAACTTAAGTAATGGTCTAATTACCATCTAAGGACCTCTACTTTAAAATTTCATAGGAATTAGACACCACTAGCTTATAGAACTCAAGTTTCGCACTTTTTGCAATTTAATCCTTTTTGCTAAATTCAATGCTCAAACGTCAAAATTTTCAAACTAAATTTTTACAGAATCATTCCATAAAACTGTAGTTCATAAAAATATAAGAAAAATAATTTTTTTTGTGTCGGATTTGTGGTCCCTAAACCACTGTTCTGACTAGGCCCAAAATCGAGCTGTTACATTAAAAGTAAATTATATTGCTACACGAAATATTGTGCTGATGACTAAATTACAATATATATAAAAGTGATATGTGAAGTACATGATAAGAATTATTAATGAATTACAGATGAATAGTGAATTTTAAAATATATTACATGTATTAAAGATAGTGAAGATATAAGTATACGAATTATTGGTACAAGGATTAAATTGTAAAGTATGTAAAAGCATTATGCAAAAAGTGTAAAAGTGATATGCGTGCATGATATTATTTTCCCAAGCAGACGAGATTAGAACCATTAGGATATTAGTGGTACATCATTAAGGGACCTTAACGCACTTTCTGATTAATAGCACGCTAGTGCTTTCCAAATATTAGCACATTTGTACTCTCTGTTTAATAGTGCATAATAATGCACCTCTGTATCAGTTTCGTATATCCTAAGTATTCTGTTTAATCTATTAGGCCTCCGTTAAAAAGATAACAATTTTCGTTACAAGGTAAAGGTTTATTTCTGATTCATGTTTGAAATATTGAATTAAAAATAAATTGTGAAAGAAATACTATAAGGACTAAATTGTGAAATGAAAGAGTAGAGAATGAATACAAATAACGTAACATCTCGATTTTGGGCCTAGTCGGAACAGTGGTTTCGGGACCACAAGTCCAACATAAGAAAATTTATTTTTATTATATTTTTATGGTCTAAAATTTCAAGGGATGATTTTGTGAAAATTTCGTTCGAAAATTTTGACGTTTGGGCACTCAATTTAGTCAAATGGACTAAATTGTAAAAAGTGTAAAAGTTGAGTTCTACATGCTAGAGGTGTCCAATTGTTTTGAAATTTTAAATTGGAGGTCCTTACATGGTAATTAGACCATTGGTTATGTTGGTGGACAAAAATGGATATGGTTAGGCATGTTTTCAGAGTTTTTCATTAAGGGTATTTTGGTCATTTAGTTATTAAAATGAATTAAAAACAAAATTAAAAGCCAAATTTTGTCCATCTTCAACCTCTTGGCCTAAAATTGCATGGAGAAACCATGGATAGGGTTTTTCAAGCTTCCAAGCTTGATTGTAAGTCCATTCTAGCCCCGTTTTTAGTATTTTTACGTTTTTGCAATCCCCGAAACAAGATCTATCTATTTCTACCATTAATTTGAGCTAGTGTTCATGTTTACAAATTTACCTATGTTGGACATGCATGAATTTTGATTTCTAATGGTAGAAAATGAGTGTTGTATGTTAAATAAATAACTTTTACTAAGCGATTTTCGATGAAAACGTTCAAAAGGACCATTTTGTAAAAGTTGTAAAAATGGCATAAAAAGGTGTTTTGATGAGAATTGTAGCTTTCTATAGTTATGAAAATGGTTTGGCTAGGCCTATAGAGTGATAAAATTGAATAAAAATCACTTTACGAGCCTAGGGGCAAAAGTGTAATTTTGACAAATTTTAGGGGCAAAAATGTAATTTTTCCAAAATATGATTTTTGGATCATATTAAATAATGTGACTAATAATTAAACTAAATGTGATATTTAAGATCAAGGATTGGACCTAGATCGGGTGAAAATTGGAAAATCAACGGTTAGGTTCCTTTTTGCTATTTTGGTGCCGAGGTAAGTTTGTGGTCAATAATATTGCAATGCTATATTTGAATTGAAAATTCTATATTATTATTGCACGAATGGCATGATTTAATATATATTGAAAAGTAATGAAAGAATGGTAAATAAAATTTGTGAGAACAATGATATATGTCTAGTAACACATGAAATGTTTGATGGTTCAATCATTGATGGCTTGCTATATAATAGCTGAATATATTGAAAATTTGATATAACATGATGTTTTATTAAGTTGGATAACTTGTGAAAGAGTGAAAAGGAAGGTAAGTCCATTTGTAAGTAAATACAATGTGTGAGGTATGTTAATTGCTCAAACGATGATTATGTGATAAACGTACGCTCTTGAAAAGAATATGATTTGAATGCTCTGTGTATGAAGATTTATGAAACATTGACATGATTGATAATAAGAGGAAGAAAAATCTCGATTGAATGAAATTGGATATTCGATGGATTCTTGAAAAGGAATTGATGGTAAAAAGGATCTAGCCTGGACGGGTGATCCAATCCCTATATAGCCCTCCCGAAGAATATGTGTGAACGGATTTAGCCCGGAAAGGTAATTTGAATTAGGTTCTAAAATTAGCCTGGACTGGTAATCCCGCTGTAAGAAAGGAGGTTCACGGGAGTGTGCTTTTTAGAAAGGGAAAATACGAATTGGCGGACATGAACTTGTAAAGTGATCTAGCCTCTCGAAGAATATGGGTGCAATATGGATTTAGCCCGGACAGGTAATCCGATTAGGGTCTGAATTTAGCCTAGACTGGTAATTCAGATCTGAGCTAGTGAGAGTAATTGCCGTTACAACAGATTTAGCCTGGAATGGTAATCCTGACAATTGCTCTACGAGTTTATACTACGGGAGATTTAGCCTGGACTGGTAATCCTGCCGTAAGGATTGAGGTTCACGGGAGTGCGTACTTGAAATGATCACTTGTATGAATTGACGGTAAATGGGATACCCATCGCAATTTCGAGAAATTCAACAGGAATTAATATGAGAAATGGAATGGAAATACTTGAAATGATAAACTCATCGATGCTTAGATGATACTAGTATGATGCAGATGGTTGTCATGTTTGGATGAGTATTTGTGCTAAGAGATAGCACAGGTACGTACTCGAAACCCATGAACATGTGTTTGACATGTGAAATGAAATGAACTTGTGATAAGAATGAAAATGGATGAGTGATATTTATGAGAATAATTAATGATAAATTTGTGATGGTTATCATTATGTTGCACTAAAACAGTTTTGGACAGGAACAGTAGTCTAAACTTGAAAATTCACTAAAAATCGTGGAAATCAAATTAGAGACTGAATTAAATATGAAATTAAATATTATTGAGTCTAGTTTCATATAAAAGAAATGTTGTAAGTAGAAGAATTTAATATTATGAGATATTGAAATTCTTGTGAGACAGAGTCAAAATGAGTTCGGAATCCCCTATTCTGACTTGGGAAAATCACTAGAAATTTTAAAAAAATAATTATGGATTAGAATTCATATTAATAAACCCTTAATGAGTTTATTTTCAATAGAATTAGACTGGAACACTATCTGAATCCCGTACTAAAAGATAAATAAATTTTAGTGAAGAAAGGTTGAAGCTGTCAAACAGCAAAATAGGGGACACTTTAAAGAATAAACTGTACTTATTGGCTAAACAAAAAATTCTGAAAATTTTATGGTAAGAAGATATGTGAGTTTAGTTTCAAGGAAAATTATCTCATCTTAATTTAGAGTCCCGTAGCTCTGGATATAAATAATTTAATGACTGCAACTTGAGAAAACAACTTGCCTAAACTTTGAATAAATAGAAAGAATTTGAGAATAGCATGTTAATACATTGCTTATTATTTTTTATGCCAGCTTACTAAGCGTAAAGCTTACTCCCACATTTCCATTTCCTTAGTGTTCTCAAGTTGGCTCGTGGTTGGAGATCGTCGGAGGCAGCATCACACTATCCAGACATCATCTTTGGAGTATTGACATATATATATATATATATATATATATATATATATATACACTAGCGATTTCAAGTGAGTGGCATGTATAGAGACTTAGTTTTATGATAGATGTCGTTATGATTATCCAAATGTATTGGCTTATATTTATTCATTGTATCTAGCCATGAGATGTGGCTTAGAATGGTTATGGCTTGTAAGCCTATTTATCCATGCTAAGTTCTAATGCTTATGATATGAATATGCTTGTTGAAAATACATGATTGATGCATAATATATGTGTATGATGAATGCTTCATGACCAATCGAACTGGTCATTGCTATGAGAAAGTGCATGATAGGAAAATAAGATGATGTTGATTGAACTTGAATGCTTAAGGTCTAAAGAAATAAGTGATGAGTGGATAATACTAGATTATTAGTAAAGGTGGTGCAATAGTAAGACTAATGGATATGGATGATTGCATCTAGACTTGATATTGCAGGAGTATGTGAAATACGTAAACAGTGACATGTTAATGTTAAGAATATATCTTAATGAAGGAGGCTAAATCATTAAAATGATGCCATGATCTGTGTCCATAATGTGTGTAATGAGTTGTGGAATTAAGGGTAACATGAAGCCTCGGAAAATAGTCTAAGTGTTGGCTATACATGATGAAACACGGCCATGTGTCTCAATCGTTTAAGGGATACGGCCTGGTGACATGGGCGTGTGGCCTGGCCGTGTGGTTCAATTTATCTGCTGGCATCATAAATAGAGAGTGACACGGCTTGAGGACACGGGCATGTTGGTGGCACACGGGAGCGCCCCTGTGTCCATACGGACGTGTGACCTTATTTCATGGGAAAAATTGCTAAGGTTCTCCCAGAGCTTTCCAAAGCTCTCGGTTTAATCTCGAACCCTTTCTAAAGCATGGTTTGGGCTTCGTAAACCCAAATAAGGGACTATGTTCATGTGATTGAATGTTTTAAAATATGAATGAAATTTTATGGCTCGGTTTGCATGATTGTTTGTGTTTAAGTCCAATAATGCCTCGTACCCTATCCCGTCGTAAGACACGAGTAAGGGTGTTACATTTAATGGTATCGAAGCTATAGTTTAGTCAGTTCTTAGACTAACCTAGCATATGTATTAGATTCTAGCTATACATGCCACCGATCTGAGATAGTGTGATATTTCCCGACTCGTATGATAGCTACTCTGTTTAAACAAAGGTACCCTCCAGCCGAGCTACATCTGACCATATTGATTGTAATAAGGAGGTATTTGAGTAAAGTACAGTTATGAGAAGTTGAAACTTGGAAAGGTACGAGTAAGATTCATAATACCCTGTTATGGATAAAATGTCATAGTCCTGATTGGATTTTAAAATTTGATGGATTGCAATGAATTATTGAAATGAGATAAAGGATTATATGGCATAATGAGCATACTTGTGATTGATTGATAATTCCATAATGTATGTGACTGAATTGCTCGAGTAAATGCATGTTTTTAGATAACTTATCAAAAATATTAATGGGATGAATATTCATGTATATCTGTTTGGATGATTATGATTGGCAAGCTCGTATAGCTTCAGTAAATGTGTTAAATTGCTTGGACTGATTTTTATGATTATAATGATATGTCTAAATGATGGTGTATGAGGTAAAAGTATAGATTGTGGTAAACTTATCCATGTTTGTTAGCCCTGTATGATATCATGTGCATGACTTGTATGATTAAATGAATAGATAACTAAAGTTATATAGAAAACATAGAATGCATGCATAAGTATACTTGTTAAAATGAGATAACTGGAAAGTGGACGTAAAATTAGTATGAAAGTTAGTTTACCTGAAATGAATAACATGATTGTGATGATATTGCTATGATGATGAAAATTGTGTTACATGTATATGTATAGGAGAGTCGAGTCAGAGGCCCTGTGACCCCCTCCCCCTTACCAAAGTGGTGTTTTATAATGGAAATTCCTGAGATTTGTGTTGAACAAGTCCTCCGGTGAGAAACCAAAGAGTTCAGTGATAGAATGGTTATAAGCATGATTAGAGATTGAGAACGGGTTGATAAGTACATACATGAGCTAGAAAAATATCGAATTGACCGAAAGATTGTTTAATTTTCGCAACATCGCAGTTAGTGAAAAATGTTAATTTTGGTAAAACGATCTATCTTGGTATGACATTGAGAAATGTATTGATTGAAATTTCCTCATGAGCTGATCTCCTTTAGTGAAAAGAATAATATGGAAATTTTGATGTAGAAAACAGTTAAAGGAATAATATTTGAAATGTGAGATGTTTGAGAATGGTAATTATTGTGAGCAGATGATGAGTATCTCTTTTAAGGCACCCTATAAGTCCATTTATTTCTGGAAATTTGTTGTAGTGGTTGTATATTCTCTGATGAATTTTTGTAATATGGAAATGTTCCCTGATCTTAATAATAGACAAAGGCATTGTCAGTTTGATTGGTACATAATTTACATGATCCTATTAATTTCTGGTATTTTGTTACCTTCCGTCTGATGGGAATTGATGAAAAGGGTGCATATGATGCTATGATTCGGTTTCTTCTAATAGTTGATTTGCCCAATATGTATATAAAAGGTATATTCTTCTTGTTGCATCTATCTTTGGTGGTCAGAATGATATTTTCTTCTGGATTTCTTTGTGTTGGATTTCTATATTCTAGATTTCTCCGTTATGGATTTCCTTATCTTGAACTCTTGGTCATCTTTATCTCGTAACGTGTCAAACATGGCTTATAGTTAAAGTATGACCTTTAGATTGCGATATATATATCAAGTATGATTATGCTTTTGATTTGATCATGGTAATTTGGTGATCTTAATATTTGGATGTCTCTAAATTTCCGTATAAGGATTTAACATTGGCAAAGGCTTAAGTGGTAAAATCTTCGTTTTGTGAAATTAATGGCTTAATTCATGATTAGAAAAGTTTAGACAGATGAGAACATTGTTAACCAAAGCCTTTGAACTGGTCTATTCTGTGTTGAGCAAAGACTTCCTGATTTTCAGTGATGTATTGTTGTTTGAATGGTGATGTGTTTTAAGACAACAAGGCAAGTGATAACTTAAAGTATCTGATGTCATAGAAAGACCTGAGTTTGCTATAGTGCAAATGACTTGGGTATTAAAAGATGATGAGATAGTTATTGTATGATCCTTGTGTAAGAATATTTGAAATGTTAATGGGGTTAAAGTCGAGCCTTAGGTTCTACCAGAGTTATCTCTGCCATTATTGACATTAAAATGGAAATAGAGAAAGTTAAAATGGATTTTCTTGTCTGGATTTTTCTTGTCCTTGAAAGAGGAAAGTGATATGTAGCGTGTTGTTAAATGTTTGACGAGATATGTAAATCATGCTGGCATGTACTAAATTTTCGCTCATCAGGTTCGAAGAATTTCGTGTCTTTATGAATGTTGGACATCTTGAGATTCTAGTGTCCACTAATCCAATTGAGATCCAGGTTTCTTATCATGATTTCTTGGGAAAGCTAGAGAAGGCTTTGAAATGAAAGGAAATTGAGAGTTGAATTGGCAAATAATCGGACTGTGTGGAATTATAAAGAGTATGAGGCCAAGATAAACTATCTAGTTTCACTATTTGAATTTGAAAAAGATTCAGGTATGAATGTATATATAACATGATAGTATGGATCAGATGTAATACCTTTTACTCCTGTCCGACGCCGGGATAGGATACGAGCTATAATCGAAAACAAACATGCAAAATCGGGCCATAAAATTTCTTTTAATTCAAAATTTTTCATACATACACATCGTCTCTTATTTGGGTCTACGAAGCCCAAAACATACCTTAGAGAGGGTTCGGGACTACACTGGGAACTTTGGAAAGCTCTGAGAAAACTTAGAAAATTTTACCATAAAACAGAGTCACACGCCCTTGTGGACACAAGGGCATGCTAGTGCCCTCAGGCCGTGTAACTCTCTGTTTATGACGTCAGCACACAAATTGAACCACATGGTCAAGCTACACGCCTGTGTCTCCAGGCCGTGTCCCTCACACGATTGAGACACACGACCGTGTCTCAGCCCTTGTGGCCAACACTTAGGCTATTTTCCAAGCCTTTATGTTACTCATAATCCCTTATAACCTTGCACACATCCAAATCACAATTCATGACATCATTTTAATAATTAAACACTCTTTATTAAGACACATTTATCATACTAACATATCCTTTTTCATATAATGACTTACTCATGAAATACCAAGTCTAAATTCATTAATCCCCATTCATAAGACTTGTCATTTTGATGTCCACTTTTACCATTAAACCAAGGTTACCAACTTATCCATCAAACACTCATGTTTAACCATCATCATATTGTTTTTAAATCATGCAATTACTTTAAAATTATGATCATCTCGAATGGTCATAAAGCATACATCCAACACACATGACATACTATCAATCATGCAAGGCAACTACATAATTTCATCATCACGTCATAGGCATTAGACATAGCATAATTAGCTAAACTTACAAACCATAATCAATATGAGCCACATCTTATGGCCATATACAAATAACTTAATATAGACAACATATTTGACTAAATCATAATAACACATATCATTTGACTAGTCCATATACATGCCACTCACTTGAAATTACTAACATATGCATCAATACTCCAAAAGAGGTGACTTGATAGTGTGATGCTGCCTCCGATAATCTCTAACCCTGAGCTAACCTGGCAACACTAAGAGAAAAGAAAAGGGCGAGTAAGCTTTACGCTTAGTAAGTTTGTATGAAAATAATAAGCAAATTATAACAAGTTCTTGCCAAATTCTCATTATTTTTTCGTATTCCAGTCAGCCTATTTCCTCGAGTCACAGTCACTAAATCATTTATATATGGAGTTATAGAACTCCAATTTTAGATCTTCTAATTTTCCTAGAAACTAGACTCACATATATTCTTACTATAAAATTTTAAGAATTTTTGGTTTAGCCAATTACTACAATTTATTCATTAAAGTCACCCCTTTTCGCTATTTGATAGTTCCAACCTTTCTTTACTAAAGTTAATTATCTTATAATACGAGACTCGGATAATGTTTCCATCTATTTCTATTGAAAAGAGACTCATAATTATTTTTGTACAATTTTTAATGATTTTCCAAAATTAGAATAGGGGATTCTGAAATCATTCTAACTCAATGTCTCACATAAATACAAATATCTCATAATATGAAATTCTTTTACTTACAGTGTTTCTTCTATACAAAACTAGCCTTGATAAGCTTTAATTTCATATTTGTCCACCCTCTAATTCAATTTTCACAATTTTTGGTGGATTTTCAAATTCAAACTACATCTACTGACTAAGGCTATTTTAGTGTCACAATGATGTTAACTAAGTTCATACACCTTCATATACATATCCATATGAACACATACATACTTATACACATAAACACATATATACATACCTTCCACAAAACCATCGTTTTCCAAAGTACTCACATTAATTCAAATATGTACCTATGCCCGTTTGTACATAATCATTTGGTACACTTATGTACCTGTGCCCGTTCGGACATATTCGGAATGTCTGTCTCATCTCATATAGCAATTATCATATATTCATAAATCATTGAAATAACATCCATCACATTAGCATAGCATGTTATATCATTAAGTAATCAAATAAACACATTAATCATATAATCATCATATATTTCATGCATTACTAGTCATGTATCTTTATTTCATATCATATTTCCACATCGTATACTCATTCTATCAACTTTTCAATATAGTCCATCATACAATTTATTCCATAATAACAAGCAATTTAATTTATACATAATAGTGCATTATTATTAACACACAAACTTACCTCGAATACGAAAACGACAAAATTACCAATTTAGCCCTTAACTTCGTACTTTTTCGATTTAAGCCCGAATCTCAATTTCCTTGATCTAAAATTTCAAATATAGCCTATTTAGAACTCACATTATTCAAATTGACCCAAAAATCATATTTTGGAAAATTTACAATTTTACCCCTAAACTTTCACATGTTTGCAATTTAGCCACTAGGCTCGTAAAATGAAATGTGTTCAACTTCTTGGTTACCCAAGCCTAGCCGAACCACATTCAAGCTTATGGCAGCCCACATTTCTCATTAAAACAGATTTTTAGTTACCCATTTTACACCTTTTTCAATTTAGTCATTTTTAGGCTTTTTCATGAAAAATCACTTAGTAAAAGATGTTAAACACACTCCAATCTTTCATATTCTACCATTAAACATAAAAATACTAACATGTCACGCATGAGTAAATTTTTAAACATGAACCCTAGCTCAAAATAATGGTAGAAATAGATAGATCATGCTACCGGGACTTCAAAAATGCTTAGAACATTAAAAACGGGGTTCGGAAGCACTTACTATTGAGCTTGGAAGCTTGGACACCCTAGCCATGGTGTTTTTCATAAGAATTTCGGCCCTTAGGAAGAAGATGGACACATTTGGCTTTTAATTTTGTCTTTTAGTTCATTTTACCCCTAAATGACCAAAATGTCGTTTTTACTATTCTTTCAAATTTTACCTTCCAAGCCCATTTTTGTCTGAAATTTTTAGAACTTGGTCAAATTACTCATTAAGGACCTCTAATTAATAATCCAATTCAATTTCATGCAAAATGTTTCTAGAACACAAGTTTTACAAATTATTCGATTTAGTCCCTAAAGTTCAATTAGGCACTTTTCACATAAAATTTCCTCATGAAATTTTCACACAAGCATAGAAACATATCATAGACTTTGTAATAATCATAAAATAAATATTTCCACCTCAGATTTGTGGTCTCGAAACTACTATTCCAACTAGACCCTAATTCAAGATGTTACATTTCTCCCCCCTTTAGGGATTTCGTCCCTGAAAATCTTACTAGGAAAGTGGTTTTGGTTTTCACTTAAATTCCCCAATCTCTTAATCTTCATTAAAGAACTTTCACTTTGAATTAGCTGTTAATATTTATCTTTTTATTTTCCCATACTAGTACCGTGAGTGGTTCATTGCAATGTCGCACATCGACTGAATTTCAACTCTTACCTATAAGTCCTTATACACGAGGATCAGATCCACTCCATCATGTTACACATACACTCATACTTAAATATTTTTGAATTCAAATGGTGAACTAGCCAATTCATCATAGCCTTATACTCTCTAAATTCATACCGTCTGAAAGCTTGCGGACTCAACTCTCAGTTGCCTTTAAAATTTGAAACCTTCTTGAGCTTGCACAAGAAACCATGATATAAAACTCAGATTTCAATCCGATTAGTGGAGATTAGAATTTTAAGAAATCCAACAATTATAAGGACACAAAATTCCATGAATTTGAGGAGCGGAAATTCAGGACGTACCAGTATAATTTACCAACCTCGTAACATTTAATAACTATCCAAGTACTCGTAACCACAATTTGCTTCCTCAAGGATCATACAATAATCATCTCATCATGACTTAATATATTCAAGTCAGCTACACTATCATAACTCAGATCTTACATGGCATCAAATACTTAAAGCTATCACATTGTCTCATTGTCTTTAAACACATTACAAATCATACATCTACACATCACTGAAAATCAAGAAGTCTTTGCCCAACGCATACTAAACCAATTTAAATGCTTCAATTAACAATGTTCTCCTCTATTCCAAACATTACTAGCATGTAATAGACTTTTAAACTTTCATAAAGTGAAAATTCTATCATCCATAGCAGCCTTAAGTCGTATTAAAGTCTTCTAGGCAACATACACTGTAACACCCCGTACCCGAGTCCGTTACAGGAGTCGAACACAAGGTGCACACAGACTTAACTTAATTGTTTCACAGTCCAAAAAAAAAATTTTCCAGACTAGCTGGTTACTGCATCACTGTCGCCTTAAAAATCATATCTTGAGTTTTAAAGCTCGAAAATCAGTTTTGTAAATTTTCCCTGAAACTAGACTCATAAGTCCATCAACATATATTTTTATAGAATTTTTTGTCGGGCCAATTAGTACAGTTTATTAGTTAAAGTCTCCCCTAATCCAGGGTTCGACTACACTGACCTTCACGCATTACGAATTGGATATCTTCCTGTACAGGGCTTCAATACTGATGCCGTTTGTTTCTATAGAAACTAGACTCAGAGAGGAATTTATACATATATGGCATGACTCCTAATTATCTCTGGTTAATTTACAATGAATTTCCAAAGTCGGAACAGGGGATCCAGAAACCGTTCTGGTCCTGTTTCACGAGAACTTTAATATCTCTTAACATATAACTCATATGACCGTTCCGTTTCTTCCATATGAAAGTAGATTCATCAAGGTTCATTTACATAATTTATTCACTATTTAATACCATTCCTAATATTTTTAGTGATATTTCACATCCACATCACTGCTGCTGTCAGCATCTGCCTTTAAGGTAGGCTTTACCTATTTCATGATTTCCATGATTCAATTGGCCCTTTTTGCATACATAGCACAAAGTGTGATCATGATTAACCATTCCAATGGCTAATCATTACAAAACAATTCCATACCTCATAATGATCAACATACAAACGATTATAGTACTATGCTAAAACGATATAAGCCATTTTCGCATGGCTATCCAAGTTTACACAAAACCGAAAGGTACATGACCTACAACAAAAGGGTAGTCCTATACATGCCATTTCAAAGTTCAACCAAAATTGTACCAAAATGGGGGCTTTGATAGTGTGGATGACTTCGACTTCGATGATCCCGAATCCGATAGCTAACGAGCAAAATCTATAAAACAGAGAGCCAAAGCAACGGGGTAAGCATTTTAATGCTTAGTAAGTCTCAAGTAATGAAATCAGCTTTGACTAAAGTATTACATTTACATAACTAAATGAATCACTTTATTAACACATTCTCATAATCATACTTACTTCACATTACCGACCCTTATGTTTATACACAAAAGAACAACTTACCCAAAGGCCGGTAGCTCGTTTATCAACTGAGCGAATACTTACTTGTAAGGACTCAACTAATTCAAGCACGCATTTAACATACCTCATTGCTGGAATTTTCACAAGTGTATAAACTGAAATTTTTACAGCAAGATTGCTCATTTCCGAATCACGTACCTTCGGGATTTAACCGGATATAACACAAGCACAATTGCCTTCGGGTCTTAACCCAGATTTGGTAACTTGCACAATTGCCTTCGGGTCTTAGCCCGGATATAACAACTCGCACGAATGCCTTCGGGTCTTAGCCCGGATATAATCACTAGCATAAATGCCTTCGGACTTAGCCCGGTATCATTCAAATGCTCATGTACACATATATCAATAATCACGACACATCCATATTTCATTTTCGTTACTAAGGCTCAAACACAAAATATTTATCAAACCTTTACAATTTCGGCTCAATAGCCACACACAAGGAGCATGATTTCAATATAATTCAAGTAGGGTCATTACTCGAAGACTTACCTTGGATGTTGTCGACCGATTTCGACGGCTACTCGACTACCTTTTCCTTCCCTTTATCGGATTTAGCTCCCCTTTGCTCTTGAGCTTAATTTGACAAATAAATTGATTTAATCATTTGAGCATCGAAAGAGGAATTCAAGGTACTTAGCCAATATATATACTCATTAGGCATCAAAGTCGCATATGTACGAAATCATGAATCGAACTCAACACATTAGTTAATATTCCTCTTAGCCGAATTTTCTAAGCCAAGAATAGGCATCAATATGCTTGCCTCTAACCGAATGCATGCACACCAATTCCCCTCATGTGGCCGAATATGCATGTCCATGTTGAGGCCAATTATACACTTAATACCACACAAAAACAGCATACATTTTACTAACTAACGCATTCCATATTGTAACTCAATACGCATCAATCATTTACTCCATAACCGAAACACCATCATATGTAATTATATGCCTTGAGATAGTATATATGTCATACCAATACATCATGTGCAAACATATATATATTTATATATATATATATATATATATATATGCAAGAGCCGAATCATAAGGATGACTATGACTATCCCATATATTTTCATTATGGCCGAATGCTCCTTCTACCCCATTTACCTTCACAAAGCATGAACTTCATCATCCAACTTACAAGCTTACAATGTCATGAAGTTTAACCTCATAGTATCTATCAAACTCTCACTCAAAAGTGCTAAAAAGAATATTCAATAATCATCAATCCACCATCACATGCACCATTACAAAGCTTCACTTTTAGCATGCAAATGATATCAACACAACCTCACCTTAGCCGAATATTATCTCCATGACATAGTAAGGATTTGAACCATGGCTAGTTAGAACTCAAGCTAACTACTAAAATATACATGAATCTCATGGCAAAACATCAAACTTACCTTAATAGTGACCTAGGATAGCCGAATGCTTCACTCCCTTCTTCCCTTTTTCCTTCAATTTTCGGCCAAAAGATGTTCAAGGATGAACACACACATTTTTTTTTTCTTCTTTGTATTTTCTCTCTAGTTTTGGCTCAAAGAAAGGATGAACAAAATTTTTTTCTTTCTTTTCCTTCAACTCACGGCAATGGGGAGGGGAGAAGCCTTCCCACACATTTTTTTTTCATTTTTTTATTACCCATACACCTTAGTTTAATGTTTCTCCCTAATGCACCAACAAAACATGTCTAGGACATGTTTTGCCCATCTCCCTTGTCATGGCCGGCCACCCCTTATAAAAAGAGGGGTAGTTGACATGCAAGACCATTGTTTTGCATGCATGCTTTAATTAGTCATCACACATTTCCCTATCCTACTTTCAAAGTTTACTACTAGGTCCTTTCTAGTGAAATTCACATTTATAACTCTAAATCAAAACATCAAAAATGTCACACATGAGTTAACACACATTATAGGCATCAAAATAAATTTTAAATTATTTTTATGCCTCGGTTTTGTGGTCCCGAAACCACATTCCGACTAGGGTGGTTTTAAGGCTGTCACAACTCCCCCCCACTTAAGAAATTTTCGTCCTCGAAAATCTTACCGGTAAATAGATTTGGGTATCGCTCTTTCATAGAGTTCTCGGGTTCCCAAGTAGCTTCTTCTATCCCGTGTTTGAGCCATAATACTTTTACTAGCGGAACCCTTTTGTTTCGCAACTCTTTTACTTCACGAGCTAGGATACGAATCGGTTCTTCTTCATAACTCATATCAGCTTGAATTTCAACCTCTGATGGACTAATTATGTGTGATGGATCAGATCTATAGCGTCAAGCATCGAAACATGAAAGACGCCATGAATCTTTTCGAGTTCGGGGCAAAATCAAACGATATGCAATCGGACCGACTCGCTCGGATATCTCATATGGCCCGATGAACCTCGGACTCAATTTGCCCTTACGCCCAAATCGAGTATCTTTTCCAAGGCGAAACTTTAAGAAACACTTTATCTCCCACCGATACTCAATGTCTTTTCGTTTCAGATCCGCTGCACGACTTCGACGATCGGAGGCTATCTTGATTTTCACGGATTACTTTTACTTTCTGCTTCACTTCTTTAATCAAATCTACTCGAAAATTTTGCTTTCACCGAGCTCGGTCCAAAACAATGGTGTACGGCATTTACGCCTCGCACAAGGCCTCGTAAGGCGCCATCTTAATACTTGATTGGAAACTATTGTTGTGTTTAATTCAATCAAAGGTAAATACCGCTCCCATGAACCATCGAACTCGAGGATGCAACATCTCAACATATCCTCAAGTATCCGAATTATCCGCCGGATTGACCATCGGTTTGGGGTGAAAGGCGGTGCTGAAATGCAACTTGGTACCCAAAGCTTCTTGCAATTTCTTCCAAAATCGCGAGGTGAACCTCGGATCTCTATCCGACACAACAGAAATCGGTACCCCGTGTAATCTCACAATTTGAGAAACGTACAATTCAGCTAGTTTATCCAATGAAAAATCCGTATGCACAGGGATAAAGTGAGCCGACTTAGTCAGTCTATCAACAACAACCCAAATCGCATCCTTCTTACTTGCTGACAATGGCAGTCCGGACACAAAGTCCATTGTGACTCGATCCCATTTCCACTCGGGTATCGTAATCGGCTGAAGTAATCCTGAAGGCACTTGATGTTCCGCTTTCACTTGTTGACATATTAAACATCTCAAACAAAGTCTGAGATGTCTCATTTCATACCATGCCACCAAAACCGACGTTTCAAATCGTTGTACATCTTCAGACACCCCGGTGGATTGCCATTCGCTACAATGGGCTTCATTCGAATTATCGAAATAAGTTCCAAATTCTTTGGAACACACAGACGACTTCAACCTCAAACAATCGTCATCATCAATTTGAAACTCCGATTCCTTGTTCGAACACACTCAAACCCGCTTTGCAACCAACTCATCGTCAACTTTTCGAGCTTCACGAATTTGATGAGTCAATAATGGTTTGGCCTTTAATTCGCTACTAACACATTGTCGGGTAGAATGGACAAGTGTACATTCATCGTCAGAAGCAAAAAAAGGATTTCCGCTTAAGGCGTCCGCAACCACATTAGCCTTTCTCGGTGATAATCAATGACAAGCTCATAATCTTTTAACAACTCAAGCCAACGTCTTTGTCGCAGATTTAAGTCTCTTTGAGTCATCAAATATTTGAGACTTTTGTGATCCGAATACACATGGCACTTCTCACCAAATAAGTAATGTCGCCATATCTTTAAGGCGAATACGATGGCAGCCAATTCGAGATCATGGGTCGGATAATTTTTCTCATGTGGCTTTAATTGTCTCGACGCATAGGCCACAACTCGACCTTCTTGCATCAATACGCAACCTAACCAAAGTAGGGAGGCGTCACTATAGATGACAAACTCTTTTCCAGATTCGGGCTGCACTAATACTGGAGCTTCCGTCAAATGAGTTTTCAATTGATCGAAACTTTTCTGACACTTTTCCGTCCATTCAAACTTGACATCTTTCTGAAGCAGTTTCGTCATGGGTGTGGCTATCATCGAGAATCCTTTTACAAACCATCGGTAGTAACCGACAAGTCCCAAAAAGCTCCGAACCTCAGTAATATTTCTGAGGCTTCCAGCTAAGTATGGCTGAAATTTTACTCTGTCGACTCGAATACCCGATGCAGATACCACATGACCCAAGAAGCTAACCTCTTAACCGTAACTCACACTTGTGAACTTAGCGAAAACCGCTTATCCCGTAAAATTTGCAACACTAGTCTCGTGTGCTCGCATGTTCGGTCTCATCTCTTGAATAGACCAAGATGTCGCCAATGAACACAACTACGAACCGATCCAAATACGGTCTCAAGATCCGATTCATCAAATCCATAAATACCGTAGGGCATTAGTGAGCCCAAACGGCATCACTAAGAACTCGAGTGACCATATCTCGCTCAAGGCGCGTTTGGGTTTATCCGAATCTCGGATTTGCAATCGATAATAGCCCGATCTCAAATCTATTTTTGAGAACACCGAGGCTCTTTCAGCTTGATCGAACAAATCATCGATACGCTGTAACGGATATTTGTTCTTTATTGTCACTTTATTGTCGACGATAGTCGATGCACAACCTCAAGGTTCCGCCCTTCTTTTCACAAACAACACCGGTGCACCCCAAGGTGAAAAACTCGGGCGAGCAAAACCTCTATCCACCAACTCTTGCAACCGAAGCTTTCAACTTTTAATTCGTTGGTGCCATACGACACGGAGCTATTGAAATCGGTGTGGTCCTGTACAAGCTCAATACCAAACTCTATCTCCCGAAGCAGGTGGCAAACCCGTAATTCTTCGAGAAAACATCCGGTATTCACAAACCACCGCACAGATTCGGTTTTATTTCTAACTCCTTATCATCAAGTACATACGCAAGGTATGCTTCGCACCCCTTTCTTACATACTTACGGGCCAACATTGATGATATTACGGTGGCAACCCTTTAAGTCTCAGAGACTCGGACCATCTCGTTATTTGCGCACCTCAAATCAATAGTCTTGCTTTTGTAATTCACAACCGCATCATGCACGGTCAACCAATCCAACCCAAGAATAACATCAAATTCATCGAACGGCAAAAGCATCAAGTCCGCCGAAAACAGAACCTCGAATTACTAGGGACATTTCTTACACACTTTGTCGACCAAAGACGTAACGACCCAAGGATTTGATACCGAATTACGAACTCAAGAGACTCAATAGGTAAAGTCTTTATGGATGCTAAGGTTTCGATATATAAGAGTGAGTAGAACCAGGTCAATTAAAGCAATCACATTAGTATCAAAGAGAGTGAAAGTACCGGTAATAACATCCGGCGAGGAAGCATCCTCGCGTGCGCGCAGATAGCATAAGCCCTAGCAGAGCGCGAGCCTCGATCTGGTCATAGCATCTCTAGATCCTCTCGACCACCACTAGCATTGCCCGTATTTCCAGATGGTCTACCTCGAGCAAGTGGTAGCACCCGGCTTCCCACTCGATTTTTATTCTGCTTAGGCAACCTCTGCAATCTTTAATAAAGTGGTCGACCGATCCGCACTTGTAACAGAGCGGTCACGGAACCCACACTTCCGTAATGCCATTTGCCACAATGTCGACACTCGCTCTATCTCGACGCTCATTCCCAACACCGGCGATCAAGTGCCTCGTGTACCCATAGGGGTCGATCACGATCTCCTCTAAAAGGCCCAAGTGCCTCTAGACCGCCCACATCATCTCTAAATTTCTTCGATGCATGTTGAAGAGACTTTCCGAGGATCTTTTATGAAACTCTCCAGTTCCCACATCAACTTTTTGTTTTTCTTTTCTAAGCTCTTGACTTTACAAGCTCGCTTCGACAAGTACTACGAACTCTCGATTTCAAGAATGCCAACGAACATTTTTATGTCATCATTTAGCCCATCCTCGAAGCGCTTATACATGATGCCTCGGACGAAACACATTCCCGAGCGTATCTACTAAGTCTAACAAATTTTCGCTCGAATCGAGAATCGACATAGAACCTTGCTTAAGCTCAAGAAATTCCTTCCGCTTTTGATCAACAAACCTCGATCGATATACTTTTTCCAAACTCGGTTTGAAAACTCCCAAGTTACTTGCTCTCGGGGCACAACAGAAGTCAGAGTGCTCCACCAATAAAAGGTAGAATCACGTAGCAAGGAAATAGCACACTTTAGGCATTCATCGGGTGTACAAGATAGCTCATCGAGTACCCGGATAGTGTTGTCCAACCAAAATTCAGCTTGCTCGGCATCGTTGCTATCCGTGGCTTTAAATTCAATAGCCCCATGTTTTCGGATTCTGTCAACTGGGGGCTTATTCGACCTTATTTGGTCAGTTACCGGAGGCATTGTAGGTGCGGGGGCTGTGTTTGTTGGGAATGGAGGTTGTGGAACAGCCGTATTAGTTCAAATGTATTGGTTGAACCAATCATTCATCACACTATAAAAGGCTTGCCTAGCCTCATCATTCGGATTGCTAGCAATAGGTTGAGAGTCCGCGGTCTGTCCCTTGTAAAGGGAGCAGCGCCACACTCTCCACATCATCAGCTATCGCTTCGGTTGGGATCGGGATCCATTACTATAAATAAACACAAATTCAAATGTCGAAATCACCACACTATCAATTAATCACAAAATGGCATGTATAGCTAGACCCAAACGTATTACAAGAGTCCTAGAATCGACTAAACCGTAGCTTTGATACCAATAAAATTGTAACACCCGCACCGAGTCCGCTATCGAGTCGAACACAAGGTGCACAGACTTAACTTAATTGTTTCACGGTCCAAAAAATTTTTCCAGACTAGCTGGTTATCGCATCACCGTCGCCTTAAAAATCATATCTTGAGTTTTAAAGCTCAAAATCAGTTTCAGAATTTTTCCTGAATCTAGACTCATAAGTCCATCAACATATTTTTTCTAGAATTTTGGTCGGGCCAATTAGTACAGTTTATTAGTTAAAGTCTCCCTAATCCAGGTTCGACTACACCGACCTTCACGCATTACGAATTGGATATCTTCCTGTACAGGGATTCAATACTGATGTCATTTGTTTCTATAGAAACTAGACTCAGAGAGTAATTTATACATATATGGCATGACTCCTAATTATCTCTAGTTAATTTACAATGAATTTCCAAAGTCGGAACAGGGGATCCAGAAATCGTTCTGGCCCTGTTTCACGAGAACTTTAATATCTCTTAACATATAACTCATATGACCGTTTCGTTTCTTCCATATGAAAGTAGATTCATCAAGGTTCATTTACATAATTTATTCACTATTTAATACCATTCCTAATATTTTTAGTGATATTTCACATCCACATCATGCTGCTGTCAAGATTCCGCCTTTAAGGTAGGCTTTACCTATTTCATGATTTCCATGATTCAATTGGCCCTTTTGCATACATAGCACAAAGTGTGATCATGATTAACCATTCCAATGGCTAATCGTTTCAAAACAATTCCATACCTCATAATGATCAACATACAAACGATTATAGTACTATGCTAAAACATATATAAGCCATTTTCGCATGGCTATCCAAGTTTACACAAAACCGAAAGGTACATGACCTACAACAAAAGGGTAGTCCTATACATGCCATTTCAAAGTTCAACCAAAATTGTACCAAAATGGGGCTTTGATAGTGTGGATGACTTCAACTTCGATGATCCCGAATCTGATAGCTAACGAGCAAAATCTATAAAACAGAGAGCCAAAGCAACGGGTAAGCATTTTAATGCTTAGTAAGTCTCAAGTAATGAAATTAGCTTTGACTAAAGTATTACATTTACATAACTAAATGAATCACTTTATTAACACATTCTCATAATCATACTTACTTCAAATTATCGACCCTTATGTTTATACACAAAAGAACAACTTAGCTAAAGGCCGTGAGCTCGCTTATCAACCGAGCGAATACTTACTTGTAAGGACTCAACTAATTCAAGCACGCATTTAACATACCTCATTGCTGGAATTTTCACAAGTGTATAAACTGAAATTTTTACAGCAAGATTGCTCATTTTCGAATCACGTACCTTCGGGATTTAACCGGATATAACACAAGCACAATTGCCTTCGGGTCTTAACCCGGATTTGGTAACTTGCACAATTGCCTTGGTCTTAGCCCGGATATAACAACTCGCACGAATGCCTTTGGTCTTAGCCCGGATATAATCACTAGCATAAATGCCTTGGGACTTAGCCCGGTATCATTCAAATGCTCATGTACACATATATCAATAATCACGACACATCCATATTTCATTTTCGTTACTAAGGCTCAAACACAAAATATTTATCAAACCTTTACAATTTCGCTCAATAGCCACACACAAGGAGCATGATTTCAATATAATTCAAGTAGGGTCATTACTCAAGACTTACCTTGGATGTTGTCGACCGATTTCGATGGCTACTCGACTACTTTTTCCTTCCCTTTATCGGATTTAGCTCCCTTTGCTCTTGAGCTTAATTTGACAAATAAATTGATTTAATCATTTGAGCATCGAAGAGGAATTCAAGGTACTTAGCCAATATATATACTCATTAGGCATCAAAGTCGATATGTACGAAATCATGAATCAAACTCAACACATTAGTTAATATTCCTCTTAGTCAATTTTCTAAGCCAAGAATAGGCATCAATATGCTTGCCTCTAACCGAATGCATGCACACTAATTCCCTCATGTGGCCGAATATGCATGTCCATGTTGAGGCCAATTATACACTTAATACCACACAAAAACAACATACATTTTACTAACTAACGATTCCATATTGTAACTCAATACGCATCAATCATTTACTCCATAACCAAACACCATCATATGTAATTATATGCCTTGAGATAGTATATATGTCATACCAATACATCATGTGCAAACATATATATATATATATATATATATATATGCAAGAGCCGAATCATAAGGATGACTATGACTATCCCATATATTTTCATTATGGTAGAATGCTCCTTCTACCCCATTTACCTTCACAAAGCATGAACTTCATCATCCAACTTACAAGCTTACAATGTCATGAAGTTTAACCTCATAGTATCTATCAAACTCTCACTCAAAAGTGCTAAAAAGAATATTCAATAATCATCAATCCACCATCACATGCACCATTACAAAGCTTTACTTTTAGCATGCAAATGATATCAACACAACCTCACCTTAGCCGAATATTATCTCCATGACATAGTAAGGATTTGAACCATGGCTAGTTAGAACTCAAGCTAACTACTAAAATATACATGAATATCATGGCAAAACATCAAACTTACCTTAATAGTGACCTAGGATAGCCGAATGCTTCACTCCCTTCTTCCCTTTTTCCTTCAATTTTCGGCCAAAAGATGTTCAAGGATGAACACACACATTTTTTTTTCTTCTTTGTATTTTCTCTCTAGTTTTGGCTCAAAGAAAGGATGAACAAAATTTTTTTCTTTCTTTTCCTTCAACTCACGGCAATGGGGAGGGGAGAAGCCTTCCCACACATTTTTTTTTTCATTTTTTTATTACCCATACACCTTAGTTTAATGTTTCTCCCTAATGCACCAACAAAACATGTCTATGACATGTTTTGCCCATCCTCCCTTGTCATGGCCAGCCACCCCTTATAAAAAGAGGGGTATTTGACATGCAAGACCATTGTTTTGCATGCATGCTTTAATTAGTCATCACACATTTCCCTATCCTACTTTCAAAGTTTACTACTAGGTCCTTTCTAGTGAAATTCACATTTATAACTCTAAATCAAAACATCAAAAATGTCACACATGAGTTAACACACATTATAGGCATCAAAATAAATTTTAAATTATTTTTATGCCTCGGTTTTGTGGTCCCGAAACCACATTCCGACTAGGGTCATTTTAAGGCTGTCACATACACTTTTCATTTAGACTCTCCGTCCTTTTCCCATGAAGAAATGGAATTTTATTCTCAGACATGAATATCTCATTTAATTCTTCAAACAATTACTTTACTAGGATTGAACAATCAAGCTGGTCTTAATCATTCATGAATGGCATTTCAAGAAATCCTCTCTTCCAGACAATAGAATGATTCAACTTGCAGTCATTCAAAACTCACTCATCATGCTAATCAAAAACTATTTCAATTTTGATAGCTCAAGCAACTTAGACGTCTCAACTGAATATATTAACGCTGATCAACTTACTCTACCATACAATTTGAAACTCAAAATTTCTCCACTTAGGCCTCTGTCAAAGTCAAATTCTTACACAGAAGTTTGAAAAATCCAAATACTAGAATCATCACATCACTACGATCAAGCCAAAAACATAGTCATACTTGATATATATATATATCACAAGCTGAAGATTTTACTTTAAATATAAGCCATGCTCGACAAGTTACCAGATAAGGGTAACCGAAAAAACCAAGATAGAGAAACCCAATATAAAGAAATCCAACATAAAGAAATACCATATAGAGAAGTCCAAGATAAGGAAATTCAAATGAAAATACTATATCGAAAGACCGTGAACAAAGCTCATGAGAAAATATAAATGGCCTCAATGATTTTTCAGAGAAAAGAAATCCAGAAAGACATCATTTGAACTGTAACACCCCAAACCCAGCCTAGACGTTATGGCGGGATCCGACATGCCACATCAAAGCGTTCAAAAACATTTCAGGTCGTTGTTCTAGAAAACTTACTTAGTGTTTTAAAAGATAATTTTAATGCAGGTTAAGGTGAATGGAAGCTGAGCACCAGGTAAGAAACCGGAAAGGAAGAGGTGAATCCATCGGACTGCTTAAGTACCAAGCTCCCTTCGAATCCAATCCTAGACATGCACACCGCCATTGCCACACCTTAACCTCATGTATATTTCCAGGAAACCAATTTGATTAAGTCCTTTTTAGGAAAAGTGATTAATTTTGATAAATATTTTCATTGCAGAAGCTTTACTTGTTGTCGTGTTATTTTGAAATCAATTGCTATTTTTTTAAAAACGCGCCCTAAAAGCTATTCAATTTCGACAGTTAAATATAAGTAATACCTATGTTAATAAAACATATTAAAACCATAAAAATAATTAAGCGGCCTTATTACAATTAAAGAACCCAAAACCTTAAACGTAAATAAAAAGGATGTCCAGGTCACCAGAAGAAAATTAACTTGCAGAACATATGGCCACTCTGAATCCCTCACAGCTCCAAGCCCACTATGGTTGGGGATTACCTGCGTGGATGAAAATAAAGGGGTGAGTTTGGGGAAACTCAGTGTGTAAATTAACCAAACCATAGCCTATATCGGTTCAAACCACAGAGAACAGATTAAGTTGGCCTTAGCCCAGAACAGAAGTCAGAATAGAGCCCATAGGCCCAGAACAGAATAGGACAGATATCACATGTTTATGCAAAACCCAACCCATATCCAACCACATGCACCCCCATACCAACCTTTCACCATGTGGGGAGACTACTCGACCCACCCAACCACTACACGCCACAGAAATATGCAGCATGGCTGCTAGAACAGATAATGTGACAGAGTCACCAGATACAGATAATTGTGGCAGAGCCACCAGAACAGATATATGTGGCAGAGCCACCAGAACAGATAAATGTGGCATAGCCACCAGGACGCTTCCTCTATAATATAACCCCTGTCCCCATGCAGTAGATATACAATCATGGCATACATTATACAGAATTAAATTATCATGCTTTTCAGTCAAAAGTAACCCTAGGGGTATAATGGTAATTTTGCACCTAGGGTATATCAGTAATTTCCATACATAGGGGTAATCAAGTAATTTAACTATTCTTAGGGTTTTCATGCATAACATAGCCATTTACATATGACCAGAAACACTTACCGCTTTTTCTTATCGTATTGGGCCCGTTGGCCCACTATCCCGATTTTGGCCCATTAAGCCCAAAAACATCGAAATGCACAGAGTTGTGCACTTCATAGTCTTATCACTTTAATCTACCATATACATCAAACTATTAATCTCACGAGCATTCGTACACTTGCATGCTCTTAAAATGCCGGCTTTTCGGCTTTTCGGCTGTTGCCGATCTAGTCTATAAAAGGGTGTCAGTTACACACCTGATTTATGACGGTACGTTGGCGAGATCCACCCTCGAACTACCTACAATTGGATTACTAACATGCTAATCTATATATCAAAAACAACTATGTATTCTAACCCCTTACCATATTCGGCCAACACAGCCTTAGATCCCAGAGTTCCTTACCTTTTTGCCGAAATATGGGTTAGATATGGAGAACCAACCGAATAAGTCCTCAAGCCCTTTGCTGTATATCCCCTTGACCACTTACACAACCAACAGAAAAACGTAAATCCCTTAGTCCAATAACGCTAGCCACCCTAAGGGTTTCAGCTTTTCCTTTCTAAAAACAATGAGACTAATGACAGTTGTTCGAAAGACTTTCGTAACGTCGATCGGCTCAGAAGAATGTTCCTATCTATGATTCTTTTATCTCTAATCCACCGCAGTCACAAGAAGAAGCAAATTCAAACAACCAAAGATTCGGCCTCCTTCACCTCCGGTATATAGGTTTCGATTTTTACAGAAGTAAGAGCAGAAAAGTTTGGCTACCACAAGATTCGGCTATTGGGGAAAATTGAAGATGGAAAAATAAAGGATGAGATAGAGGAAGAAGGGTATAGGTTCAGTTATGGAAAAGAAAAGTTGGAAGAAGAAGGAAAAAGATGAGAGGTAGTATTCGGCCATGGAGAAAACGGCACAATGAGGGGTTCCAAGTTCGGCTATGGGAAGAAAAAGGGAACAGATGACTGAAAGAAAGGGAAGAAGATGAGAGAATTCGATTCTTGAAGAGGAGGAGTCGACAGGTGTAGGGTATAAGTTCGACTTCTATCAAAAGGAAAAAGATAAAAAGAATTCGGCAGCCACCCTTCCCAAAAGCCGAAATTCCCAACACTAAATGACCTAGCCGAATATCCTATGCTAGAGGCCCTTGGCCGACCAACTCTTGCTCCTTGATCAGCTCCTAAATCTTCTCCCCTTATCAGCTCCTAAATCTTCTCCCTTATCCCCTCCTTACTCAATCACCTGAGCAACTCAAACTCCTCCTGACAGTCTTTTATTTCAGTTCCACTGCTTACCTTTTCTGTACATAAAAATTAAAATCACTAATTTGCTTACCTTGCGACTCGAACCTTAGCTCTCCTTGGTCATCCACACGCCACCTCTAAAGCCCCCCAAGTGGCGTCACATGCCAACTTACCACAGGCTTCCTTGTGTTTTATTTTACCTAATTAATACTTAAAAGGCCAATTAAGCACTACCCCTTTTTCCTCTGGAACTAAAATTAAACAGAAAAAACACAGGATTTAAAAATTCATTGAAAATCATAGAAATCCAGAAAATCCCAAAAATTTGGGAGTTACAACTCTACCCTCCTTAAAGAAATTTCATCCTCGAAATTTTACCTGATTCAAATAGATGAGGGTATTGCTGTTGTATCGCCTCTTCTGGCTCCCACGTAGCTTCCTCTCTGCTATGATTATGCCAAAGCACTTTCACTAATGGGACAGATTTCCTTCTGAGGACCTTAAGATCTCGAGCCAATATTTGCACAGGCTCCTCCTCAAAGGTCAAATCAGTTTGCACTTCAATATCTGCAACCGGTACGACATGAGCAGGGTCAGAACGATAACGCCTTAACATGGAGACCTGAAATACATCATGAATCCTGTCTAACTCTGGAGGCAATTCCAATTGATAAGCCACTGGGCCTACTCACTCGAAAACCCGATAGGGCCCAATAAACCGTAGACTCAGCTTGCCCTTCTTACCAAACCTTAATATCTTCTTCCAAGGAGAAACCTTTAAGAAAACCATATCACCTACTGAGTACTCAATCTCCTTCTGCTTCAAATCTGCATACGACTTTTGCCTATCAGATGCTTCTTTTAAATGATCCCTAATTATTCTGACCTTATCCTCAGTATCAGCTACCAACTCTGGTCCAAGAACTTGTCGCTCTCCTAGTTCAGTCCAACAACTAGGGGTACGACACCTTCGTCCATTCAGTGCTTCATACGGTGCCATTCGAATACTCGCCTGGTAACTGTTATTGTACGCAAATTCTGCCAATGGCAAGCAATCCTTCCAACTACCTCGGAAGTCAATCACGCATCCCCTCAACACGTCCTCTAGAATCTGAATAACCCTTTCCGACTGACCATCAGTTTGGGGATGGAAAGCCATACTAAAGTTCAATAGCATCCCCAACGCCTCATGCAACTTTTGCCAAAATCGAGATGTGAATCTAGGATCCCGGTCAGAGATAATCAAAACTAGGACTCCATGAAGTCGCACAATCTTCGCCACATACAACTTGGCTAACCTTTGAAGTGAAAAGTCAGTACGTACAGGTATGAAATGGGCTGATTTGGTCAACCTATCCACAATCACCCACACCGAGTCTTTCTTCGATGGTGTCAAGGGCAGCCCACTCACAAAGTCTATGGTTACCCTCTCCCACTTCCAAAGTGGTATCTTCACCGGCTGTAATAGTCCAGAAGGTAATTGATGCTCAGCTTTCACTTGCTGGCATGTCAGACATTTTCCTACAAACTCTGTTACTTCTCGTTTAAGTCCAGGCCACCAGTACACTTCTCGCAAGTCGTGATACAACTTATTCCTTCCAGGATGCATGCACACAGTCCCCCATGAGCTTCCTTCAATATTGCCTGCCTCAAGTTATAGTCCTTCGGAACACAAATTCTTCCTCGGAAACACAGAACTCCGTTGCTATTTAACCCAAACTCAGAAGTTCCCCCTTCCTTAACTTGTTGAAAACGAGTGACCAAAGACTCATCGTTCAACTGCTTTTTCTTAATCTGTTCCACTGAGGTTGGTCTCACTTGCAACTCAGCCAACACACTTCCATCATCATACAGACTCAGACGAGCAAACATTGCTCTCGGATCGATCTGCTTCTACGACTTAGAGCGTCAGCTACCACATTAGCCTTGCCTGGGTGATACTCGATCGAACAGTCATAATCCTTAAGCAACTCAATCCATCTCCTTTGCTTAAGGTTTAGCTCCTTCTGAGTCAACAAATACTCAAGACTCTTGTGGTCTGTGTATATAATACACCTTTCTCCGTACAAGTAATGTCTCAAAATCTTAAGTGCAAATATCACCGCTGCCAACTCTAAATCATGAGTAGGATAGTTCCCCTCGTGAGGCTTAAGCTATCGTGATGCATATGCAACCACCTTACCCTCTTGCATTAACACGCAGCCCAAACCTACATGTGATGCGCCTTTGACACAAGAAAATCCTTCCCTGACTCATTGAATTAACACAAGTGCTTCACCAAAACTTTTTCGACTTCAAAAGCTTCTCACGATCTCACCATACAAACGGTACTCCTTTCCTTATGAGTTTTGTCGAGGTGCCGCCATCACGTAAAAACCTTCCACAAACCTTTCAGAGTATCCTGCCAATCCTAGAAAACTCCGTATTTTCGACACTGACCTAGGAGGCTTCCACTCCAAAATCGCGTCAATCTTCCGAGGGTCCACCTTAATCCCCTCAGCAGAGACCATATGTCCTAAGAAGGTTACTTCCTTCAACCAAAATTCACACTTGCTGAACTTCGCATAAAGTTCCTTCTCCCTTAACACTTGCAGCACTTTACGAAGATGCTTATCATGATTTGTTTTCGTTTCAGAATATACCAAGATGTCGTCAATAAAGACGACTACGAATTGATCCAAAAAAGGTTGAAACACATGATTGATCAGATCCATAAAAGCTGCAGAAGCGTTCGTCAGTCCAAATGGTATAACCAGAAACTCGTAATGACCATACCGAGTCCTGAATGTTGTCTTATGGATATCTGCCTCCTTGACCCTTAACTGATGATATCCAGATCGAAGGTCGAACTTGGAAAATACAGAAGCTCCTCTAAGCTGGTCGAACAGATCATCAATCCTTGGCAGTGGATACTTATTCTTAATCGTCAGTTTGTTCAACTGGCGATAATCAATCCGCATCCGCATCGTACCATCCTTCTTTTTCATGAATAGCATCAGTGCTCCCCATGGAGACACACTTGGCCTAATGAAGCCCCTATCCAACAACTCCTGAATTTGTGCCTTTAACTCCACTAACTCCTTCGGTGCCATCCTATACGGTACAATGGACACGGGTGCCGTTCCAGGCAACAAGTCGATTCCAAACTCAACTTCTCGGTTCGAAGGCAATCCTGGAAGCTCCTCCGGAAAAACATCTTGGAACTCTTTTACGGTCCTGACCTTATCCACCGTCAGTCCTTCCTCTTTCGACTGACTTACAAATGCCAAATAAGCCTTACAACCTTTCCGAATCCACTTTTTAGCTCTTAATGCCGACACCACATTGGACAAATAATCCCTTCGTTCCCCTATCACCATAACCTTCTTACCTTCCGCAGTCCTTAACACCATTCGCTTAGCTGTACAATCCAGATTCGCCTTATGCTTAACAAGCCAGTCCATTCCCAGAATGAGGTCAAATTCCCTGAATGGTAACTCCATCAGATCTCCAGGGAAAGTCCTACCTTGAGTTTCTAAGGGTACATCCCTATACAGTTTGTCTACCTTAACCGAGTGACCCAAAGGACTTAGCACAGATACCCCACTCACAATCTTCTCATAGTGCACACCCAACGACCTAGATATGGCACATGCAACATAGGAATGAGTACATCCAATATCCACTAAAGCAGTATACGACATGCGAGAAACCAAAACGTACCAGTTATGATGTCAGGTGCGTCACCCTCCTCTTGACGACGAGCTGCATACACCAACGCTGGTTGCCAAGCTTCAGCATTTTCAGCACCCCTGCTAGGTGCCCCTCGACCTCGACCATTTCCATTTCCATTTCCACCCCTACCTTGTCCACGTCCTCTCGGTGGTTGTGGTCCACCTCTCATGGGTTGAGCAACCTCAAGATAAAGAACTCGAGCTCGATCGCTCTCAAAGGATGATCCTTAACTCTATGCTCCATAGATCCTCATCGAAAACAAGCACCAGAACATTTCCTACACTCGCCCAAATGTACCTTACCACAGTCTCCACAGATTGGTGGTCTAACCACATTCATCGGCACTGCTCGAACTGGTTCCTCCACTCTTGCTCTCTTAACATTTCTATTAGCACCACCTGAGGGCCCTAAATCCCTCCGAAAATAGTTTCGATCCTTCTCCTAATTCTGCTTTTCAGCCCGCTTAACCTCCTCAGCTATCTTTGCCTTCTCCACCAAGACCGCAAAGTCCCGCTCCCTTTGCGGAGCAATCAACACCCTAAGGTCATCCCTAAGACCATCCTCAAAGTGCACACTACGCTCATATTCCGTAGCGACTATGCCCACAGCATATGGGCTTAGCCTCAGAAACTCGGCCTCGTACTCAGCAACTGTTTTACCTCTTTGCACCAGATTCAAGAATTCTTTTCTGCGAGCGTCCACATAACTTGCCCCAACGTACCTCCCTTTAAAGGCCGTCTTAAACAGTTCCCAAGTTACCCTATCAGGTGGGGTCCCTTCTCTCACAGTGAGCCACCACTGATAGGCCTCGTCCCGTAGCAACGATACGGCTCCCTTCAGCTTCTGATCCACCGAGCAGTCCAAGTCATCCATAATCCGTTCCGTGGCCTCCAACCAATATTCCACCACATTCGGGGCTACACCAGACACACCCTTAAAGATCTCCGCTCCGTTAGCCCGAAGTCGTTCAGAAATAGATCCCCGAATTCCGTTGCTCGTACTTGCCCCGACAACCATTTCCAAAACCCGAAGCATTACCTGTGACAGGGCATCATCTCTGACACCGTGGTCATGAGACTCCACCTCCATTGCCGGTGGTACTGGTGTATCCGCCGTCGGCATATGTCCCGAAGATGAAGATCTCACTCAAGCACTTCCTCGGCCCCGTCCACGGCCTCTTCCATGAGCGGCTCTTGTACTCATATCGTATTATCTGATTACGAATTTTATGCATTAATTCAATATTCCAGTGTTTATTACCGATGTTTTATGAATTAAACAGTAATTCAAAGTTTGTTTTCGTAGAATCGAAGTTTAACTACAGTTTCAGTCTCTTATCAAATTTTCCTATGGTTTCAGTATCATCCTATCCTAGTAGGATTTTAGTACAGACAGATATTTCAGAAAAATATTCAGAGAAGTTCAAAGTAATACTTATAGGCTTGGGCCGGAGATTCGGAATGCCACCTTCTAAAGATCTAAATTTTGAAAATCGAGTTTTTTTTTCAATCTTTAAATTTTTTTTTTGTTTTCGAAAATCTTTATTTTTGTAAAACCCATTCCACAGCCGAGCTGTTGCAACCTGGCTTTGATACCACTAAATGTAACACCCCAAACCCGGCTTAGACGTTATGGCCGGATCCGACATGCCACATCAAAGCGTTCAAAAACATTTTAGGTCGTTGTTCTAGAAAACTTACTTAGTGTTTTAAAAGATAATTTTAATGTAGGTTAAGGTGAATAGAAGCTGAGCACCAGGTAGGAAATCAGAAAGGAGGAGGTGAATCTGTGACAACCCTAATTAGACCCTGGTCGGAATGTGGTTTCGAGACCACATTACCGAGCCAAAAATTTATTTTTGTGTTTTAATTACATAAATTTTTGTGTGACAGTGAATATATGAGAAATTAAATGCTTAATATTAGCTTTAGGAATGTGAATTAATTGAAAAGGACCTAGTTGACGGTTAGAAAAGATGATAGATGAATTATAAGGAGTAATTAATAATAGGAGAGGAAGCATGGCTTTCCATGTCAAATTACCCATAAAATACATGGTGGCGGCCAAGGAGTGATGATGCTCCACTCATTCTAATTTAATATTTTTTTTGTTAACAAATGATGGGAATAATAATAGGAAAGTGAACAAAAAAAGGGGTGTTCATACTTGCCATCTCTTAGCCGAAAAACCAAGAAAAGAAAGGAGAAAAATTTTGAAGAAGTTCGCCATTGCTTGTATCTAGGAGGAGTGTTTGATGTTGTGGCATGAAAATGAGGGAGTTTGAATGCGTAATAAGGAGGGAAGAAGGAGTGTTCATGTTTTCTTTCTTTTGCAATTGTCGTAACTAGAGGAAGAAGAGGAAGCAAGATTCGGCCAAGGTGGTCCTTTAGATCAAGCTCAAGGAGTTAAAGGAGGAGAATCAAGCAAAGGCAAAGAAAAGATCATCGAGTAGCCGAGTTGGAACCGTCTTACCCAACACAAGGCAAGTCATTAAGCATATATTTTGTATTAATTTAAATGGTCATAACGTCTATGTAATGATGCTAAATGAAATGATAAATATATACATATATATATATACATGTATGCATGGGGTGATGAAAGTATTGAATGAAAAAGAAAAGAGGTGAGATGTATTGAGTTGTTGGTTTCGGCACTAAGTGTGCGGGTGTAAACATTTATGATCATGAGATTGGCACTAAGTGTGCGGGTTCAAATTGTATAGCACTAAGTGTGCGAGTTTGATTATATAGCACTAAGTGTACGAGTTCTACTATTAAGGACTAAGTGTGCGGGCTTATTATACATTCTCTAATAAATATACATGCTCTAAGTGTGCGGCCTTATCGAGTCAATCATGGACAGCGGTACTAGTAAACACCTTGAGCTCATGAGGAATAGACATTTTATTTATATTTGGGATTGAGCTTGGTAAGTCTTGAACCTATGTGATGATTATACTTGAAGATAAATGCATCCAAAGTCATATGGTGTAATGTATGAAATATCAAAGTAGGGCTTGGTATGAGATCGAACCGAAATGCCTAAGGAATTATAGCACAGTTTGGGTATGGATGGAGGATTTTAATCCCGCATTATTTATTTTCTCTTATGATATATTATTACTGAACGGCAATGTAATGCTTATGACTTACTCAGTTATATACTCACTTGGTGTTTGCTTGTCACCTACTTTAGGTTTCTTGGACTCGTCTTTTTGCGTGCTCGGGACTGTCATCGAAGTCATCACACCAGCTAGCAACTTTTGGTATCTTCTTTTTAGTCGGTCTAGGAGAACATTTCGGCATGTATAGGCTAATATGTTTTGTTGAAATTTGGTATGTAAACTTTTAGCCATGCGAAAATGGCATAAATGTTCGGTTGGATTTGGTTCTATAATGTTAGGTCGCAAGTCTTGGTAATTCGATTTTTATGCCATATGTCATGGTTGATTATTTTTGGTGTTAAAATTCATGATATGGCAATAGTGTAGTAGGGAGATGTTTGACAATGATTAGCCTTTGGTATGGCTAGCCATGATCATAATTGGTGATATGTATGATGAATTACTAGTTAGATCAAGGAGAAATCATGAAATAGGCATAGTTGCTTTAGTAACAGATGCTGGCAGCAGCAGTGATGTGAGATTGAAAAATCACTAAAAATAGTAGGAATGGAATTAAATAATGAATAAATAATTTAATCGAAGCTCGATGAGTCTATTTTCATATAGAAGAAACGAAACAACCATATGAGCTGTATGTTAGGAGATAATTAAACTCTTGTGAAACAGGGCCAGAGCGATTTCTGGATCCCCTGTCCCGACTTTAGAAATTCACCATAAATTAATCAGAGACAATTAGAAGTCATGCTTTATATGTATAGATTCCCTTCTGAGTCTAGTTTCATTAGAAACCAACGACATAAGTATTGGAGCTCTGTAAAGGGAGATATCTAAGTCGTAATGCACAAGGGTCAGAGTAGTCGAACCCAGGAACAGGGACGACTCTAACCAATAAACTGTACCAATTGGCCCAGCCAAAAATTCTACAAAAATTCTACCATATAGATATATGAGTCTATTTCTGGGGAAAATTTACGGAACTGGATTTTGATTTTCAGAACTCAGGATATGATTTTTAATGCAACTCGTACGCAGATTGGCAGCTTGTCTGGGAAATTTCTACTAAGTGGTTTGAAGTCTGTTAACACCTCGTGTTCGACTCCGGCGACGGTCTCGGGTTCGGGGTGTTACAATTTAATTGGTATCGAGCTATGGTTTAGTCGGTTCTAGGACTACCATAGCACGTATGAGTCTAGCTATACATGCCTTAATGTTAATGTTTAAATGTGTGATGACTTGACGGTTAAAATTTTTGTTTTGATTAGTAAATGGATCCTGTAGAGAGAACCTTGGCGGATGACGTTGAAAGTGTAGCGGCTGCTCTGCACAAGGGACGCCACTGTTGAACCTCAGTCATCTACTGAATAATCAAGGTGAGGGGCTAAACAAGCCTTCTTTACCATGATGAATGAGTGGGTCATAATATGCCCGAACCAATCCTACTGTCCAACAATTCCGAATTTGAATAATCCACCCCAAGAGCCCGTAATGCCATCGCCATCGATCCCGTGAGGTGAGTAAGCCACCTGTAGACTTGATTAGGAAGCGCGGGGCTGAGGAGTTCAGGGCCATAGTTACTGATGATGCCGAAAGGGCCGAGTTCTGGCTTGATAACACCATTCGGGTGTTTGATGAACTGTCATGCACACCCGATGAATGTCTAAAGTGTGCTATATCCTTGTTGCGGGACTCAGCCTACTATTGGTGGAGGACCTTGATTTCCATAGTCCCAAACGAACGAGTTACTTGGGATTTCTTTCAAACGGAATTTCGAAAGAAGTATATTAGTCAACGGTTCATCGATCAAAAACGTAAGGAATTCTTGGAACTCAAGCAAGGCCGTATGACAGTATCTGAATACGAACATGAGTTCGTAAGACTCGATCAGTATGCCCGAGAGTGTGGTCGATGAGGTTGCTATGTGCAAAAGATTTGAAGAAGGATTGAATGAAGATTTAAAGCTACTAGTGGGTATTTTGGAGATAAAGGAGTTCGTAACACTAGTCGAACGAGCCTGCAAGGCGGAAGAACTTGGAAAGGAGAAGAAGAAGGCTAAATTTGAAGCTAGAGACTATTGTAAAAGATTGACGGTAAAGCTCCGTTCTCTACCTGTAAAGAAGTTCGTGGAGGACACTAGTAAGTCGAGGACGATCGGGAATTTCCATCAGAGCACGACCATCGACGGACTCCCGAGCTACTTCGATAGCTAGTGTGGGCAATAATCGTCAAGAGAAACCTGAATGCCCCTAATGTGGAAGACGACACCTAGGTGAATGTTGGGGTAAGTCTACTAACAGGGCCTGTTACGGATGCGGTTCGAAGGACCACTTCATTAGAGATTGCACGAAGCTTGATGAGAAGAATAAGATGCAAGGTGCAAGACCTAGTGGAGTGTGACTAGAGGTAGACCACCGAGAATTTTAGGAGGTAGGGGTGGTAGTCAGAGAGGGGCCTCTGATACGGCTGTTCGAGCCGAGACCCGTACTCCTGCTAGAGCATATGCCATTCCCGCACGAGAGGAGGCATCCTCCCCTGACGTCATCACTGGTACTTTCACTCTCTTTGATACTAATGTGATTGCATTAATTGACCCTCGCTCTACTCATTCATATGTATGTGAAACCTTAGCATCCAGTAAGACTCTACCTGTTGAGTCTACTGAGTTCGTAATTCGAGTGTCAAACCCTTTGGGTCAATACGTACTTGTTGATAAAGTGTGTAAGAGATGCCCTCTAATAATCCGAGAATCTGCTTTCCTACCGATTTGATGCTTTTACCGCTTGACTAATTTGATGTCATTCTTGGTATGGATTGGTTAATCAGTACATGATGCAAGGTGAACGCAAAAGAAAAACCATCGATTTGAGGAGTGCACATGATGAGGTAGTCCGAGTTGAGTCTACCGATTTGAAGGGGTGCCCGATAATATCTTCAATGACCGCCGAGATATGTGAAAAGGGTGTGAAACATACCTTGCGTATGTATTTGATAGCAAAGAGATGGAAAGGAAACTTGAATCAGTACCAGTGGTTTGTGAGAATTTAGATGTTTTTCCGAGGAGTTACCGGGTTGCCACCGGTTCGAGAGGTGGAATTGCATCGAGATTGTACCGTACCACGCCAATCTCAATAGCCCCGCATCGTATGGCATTAACTAATTAAAGGAATTGAAAGTTCAATTGCAAGAATTGATGGATAGAGGTTTCTCTCGACCGAGTTTTTCTCCATGGGGCGCACCCGTATTGTTTGTGAAAAAGAAGGATGGAACCATGAGATTGTGCATCGACTATCATCAGTTGAATAAAGTGACCATAAAGAATAAATACCCATTGCCACGTATTGATGATTTGTTTGATCAATTAAAGGGAGCCTCAGTATTTTCCAAGATAGATTTGAGATTTGGTTATTATCAGTTGAGGGTTCGAGACTCGGACATACCCAAAACTACTTTTAGAACGAGGTACGGTCACTACGAATTCTTAGTGATGCCGTTTGGGCTCACTAATGCCCCTGCGGTATTTATGGATTTAATGAATCGAGTATTCAGGCCATACTTGGATCGATTTGTGGTTGTGTTTATTGATGATATTTTAGTTTATTCACAAGGTGAAGCCGAACACGCCGAGCATTTGAGGTTAGTATTACAGATTTTGCGAGACAAGCAGTTATACGCAAAATTCAGTAAATGTGAATTTTGGTTGAAAGAGGTTAGCTTTTTGGGGCACGTGGTGTCCGCATCGGGTGTTAGAGTGGATCCGAACAAAATTTCGGCCATACTCGATTGGAAACCTCCGAGGAATGTTACTGAAGTTAGGAGCTTTTTGGGACTTGCCGGATACTACCGACGGTTTGTAAGGGGTTTCTCGATGATAGTTGCACCGTTGACGAAACTACTCCAAAAGATGTTGAGTTTGAATGGATGTAAAACTCGAGAAGAGTTTCGATCGACTAAAGACACGCTTAACCAAGCTCCGATTGCTAGTACAACCGAGTCCGCAAAGAGTTTGTCATTTATAGTGATGCATCCTTACTTGGGCTAGGTTGTGTGTTGATGCAAGAAGGTCGAGTTGTGGCTTACGCGTCGAGACAATTAAAGCCGCATGAGAGAAACTATCCGACCCATGATCTTGAATTGGCGGCCATAGTGTTCATACGAAAATATGGCGGCATTACTTGTTTGGGGAAAGGTGTCATATTTATTCGGACCACAAAAGTCTTAAATATTTGATGACTCAAAGAGATCTAAATCTGCGACAAAGACGTTGGCTTGAGTTGTTGAAAGACTATGAACTTGTTATTGATTATCACCCGGGAAAGGCTAACGTGGTTGCCGATGCGTGAAGTCGCAAAGCACTGTTTGCTTTGAGAGCGGTGAATGCTCACTTGTCCGTCTCACCGAATGGGGTGCTAGTAGCTGAATTAGAGGCCAAACCATTATTGATTCGTCAAATACTTGAATCCCAGAAAGTCGACGCTGAATTGGTCACTAAACGAGCTGAATGTGCTTCGAATGAGGAATCGGAGTTTCGGATTGACGACAATGATTGCTTGATGTTCAGAGGTCGATTATGTGTTCCAACAAATTCGGAACTTATTTCGATGATTTTGGACGAGGCTCACAGTAGTCGAATGTCAGTCCACCCAGGTAGTACTAAAATGTTCAATGACCTGAAACGTCAATTTTGGTGGCCCGGCATGAAACGAGACATTTCTGAATTTGTTTCAAGGTGTTTGATATGCCAACAAGTAAAAGCGGAACATCAAGTGCCGTCGGGATTACTTCAGCCGATCATGATACCCGAATGGAAGTGGGATCGGGTTGGATTTTGTATCTGGATTGCCATTGTCATCAAGCAAGAAAGATGCAATCTGGGTTATTGTTGATAGATTGACCAAGTCTGCTCATTTTATCCCTCGTCTGCATGATTTTTCGCTCGATAAATTGGCGTAATTATACATCTCCCAAATTGTTCGATTGCATGGGGTACCTATTTCTATCGTGTCGGATAGAGACCCAAGATTTACATCGCGATTTTGGAAAAAGTTACAAGAAGCGTTGGGTACTAAGATGCATTTTAGCACCGCATTTCATCCCCAGATCGATGGCCAATCTGAACGAATAATTCGAGATACTCGAGGATATGTTGAGATGTTGCGTCTTAGAGTTTTGTGGTTCATGGGAAAGATATTTGCCTTTGATTGAATTAAACACAACAATAGCTTTCAATCAAGCATTAAGATGGCGCCTTACGAGGCCTTATACGGTCAGAAATGCCGTACCCCATTATTTTGGACCTGAACTTAGTGAAAGTAAAATTTTGGGGTTGATTTGATTAAGGATGCCGAGCGAAAGTTCGAGTAATTCGTGAAAGTTTGAAAGCCGCCGGATCGTCAAAAGTCGTATGCGGATTTGAAAAGAGAAGACATTGAATATCAGGTTGGAGACAAAGTATTTCTCAAAGTTTCACCCTGGAAGAAGGTACTTAGATTTGGTCGTAAGAGCAAACTAAGTCCGAGGTTCATCGGTCCATATGAAGTATCCGAATGAGTTGGACCAGTTGCATACCGATTAATTTTGCCCCCTGAGCTTGAAAAGATTCACAACGTTTTCCATGTCTCGATGCTTGACGATATAGGTCCCAACCGTCGCACGTAATCACTCCATCCGAGATCGAGATTCAACCTAACTTGAGTTATGAAGAAGAACCGGTTCACCTTTTGATGCGTGAAGTAAAGAGTTGCAAAATAAGAAAATCCCATTAGTGAAGGTGTTGTGGCATAAACACGGAATTGAAGAAGCCACTTGGGAACTTGAGGACTCTATGAAGGATCGATATCCAAAATTATTCACGGTAAGATTTTCGGGACGAAAATTTCTTATGTGGGGAGAGTTGTGACAACCCTAATTAGACCTGGTTGGAATGTGGTTTCGAGACCACATTATCGAGCCAAAAATTTATTTTGTGTTTTAATTACATAAATTTTTGTGTGACAAGTGAATATATGAGAAATTAAATGCTTAATATTAGCTTTAGGAATGTGAATTAATTGAAAAGGACCTAGTTGACGGTTAGAAAAGATGATAGATGAATTATAAGGAGTAATTAATAATAGGGAGAGGAAGCATGGCTTTGCATGTCAAATTACCCATAAAATACATGGTGGCGGCCAAGGAGTGATGATGCTCCACTCATTCTAATTTAATATGTTTTTTGTTAACAAATGATGGGAATAATAATAGGAAAGTGAACAAAAAAAGGGGGTGTTCATACTTGCCATCTCCTAGCCGAAAAACCAAGAAAAAGAAAGGGAGAAAAATTTTGAAGAAGTTCAGCCATTGCTTGTATCTAGGAGGAGTGTTTGATGTTGTGGCATGAAAATGAGGGAGTTTGAATGCGTAATAAGGAGGGAAGAAGCAGTGTTCATGTTTTCTTTCTTTTGCAATTGTCGTAACTAGAGGAAGAAGAGGAAGCAACATTCGGCCAAGGTGGTCCTTTAGATCAAGCTCAAGGAGTTAAAGGAGGAGAATCAAGCAAAGGCAAAGAAAAGATCATCGAGTAGCCGAGTTGGAACCGTCTTACCCAACACAAGGTAAGTCATTAAGCATATATTTTGTATTAATTTAAATGGTCATAACGCCTATGTAATGATGTTGAATGAAATGATATATATATATATATATATACATGTATGCATGGGGTGATGAAAGTATTGAATGAAAAGAAAAGAGGTGAGATGTATTGAGTTGTTGGTTTCGCACTAAGTGTGCGGGTGTAAACATTTATGATCATGAGATTGGCACTAAGTGTGCGGGTTCAAATTGTATAGCACTAAGTATGCGAGTTTGATTATATAGCACTAAGTGTGCGAGTTCGACTATTAAGCACTAAGTGTGCGGGCTTATTATACATTCTCTAATAAATATACATGCTCTAAGTGTGCGGCCTTATCGAGTCAATCATAGACAGTGATGAGTAAACACCTTGAGCTCATGAGGAATAGACATTTTATTTATATTTGGGATTGAGCTTGGTAAGTCTTGAACCTATGTGGTGATTATACTTGAAGATAAATGCATCCAAAATCATATGGTGTAATGTATGAAATATCAAAGTAGGGCTTGGTATGAGATCGAACCGAAATGCCTAAGGAATTATAGTACGCTTTGGGTATGGATGGAGGATTTTAATCCCAATTATTTATTTTCGCTTATGATATATTATTACTGAACGGTAATGTAATGCTTATGACTTCATGAGTTATATACTCACTTGGTGTTTGCTTGTCACCTACTTTAGGTTTCTTGGACTCGTCTTTTTGCATGCTCTGGATGTCATCAAGTCATCACACCGCTAGCAACTTTTGGTATCTTCTTTTAGTCGGTCTAGGAGAACATTTCGCATGTATAGGCTAATATGTTTTGTTGAAATTTGGTATGTAAACTTTTAGCCATGCGAAAATGGCATAAATGTTCGTTGGATTTGGTTCTATAATGTTAGGTCGCAAGTCTTGGTAATTGATTTTTATGCCATATGTCATGGTTGATTATTTTGGTGTTAAAATTCATGATATGGCAATAGTGTAGTAGGGAGATGTTTGACAATGATTAGCCTTTGGCATGGCTAGTCATGATCATAATTGGTGATATGTATGATGAATTACTAGTTAGATCAAGGAGAAATCACGAAATAGGCATAGTTGCTTTAGTAACCGATGCTGGCAGCAGCAGTGACGTGAGATTGAAAAATCACTAAAAATAGTAGGAATGGAATTAAATAATGAATAAATAATGTAATCGAAGCTAGATGAGTCTATTTTCATATAGAAGAAATGAAACGACCATATGAGCTGTATGTTAGGAGATAATTAAACTCTTGTGAAACAGGGCCAGAGCGATTTCTGGATCTCCTGTCCCGACTTTATAAATTCACCCTAAATTAATCAGAGACAATTACAATTCATGCTTTATATGTATAGATTCCCTTTTGAGTCTAGTTTCATTAGAAACCAACGGCATAAGTATTGGAGCTCTGTAAAGGGAGATATCTAAGTCGTAATGCACAAGGGTCAGAGTAGTCAAACCCAGGAAGAGGGACGACTCTAAGCAATAAACTGTACCAATTGGCCCGGACAAAAATTCTACAAAAATTCTACCATATAGATATATGAGTCTAGTTCCAGGGAAAATTTACGGAACTGGATTTTGAGTTTCAGAACTCAAGATATGATTTTTAATGCGACTCGTATGCAGATTGGCAGCTTGTCTGAGAAATTTCTAATAAGTGGTTTGAAGTCTGTTAACACCTCGTGTTCGACTCCGGCGACGGTCTCGGGTTCGGGGTGTTACAGAATCCATCGGACTGCTTAAGTACCAAGCTCCATTCGGATCCAATCCTAGACATGCACACCGCTGTTGCCACACCTTAACATCATGTACATTTCTAGGAAACCAATTTGATTGAGTCCTTTTTAGGAAAAGTGATTAATTTTGATAAATATTTTCATTGCAGAAGCTTTACTTGTTGTCGTGTTATTTTGAAATCAATTGCTGTTTTTTTAAAAATGCGCCCTAAAAGCTATTCAATTTTGACAGTTAAATATAAGTAATACCTATCTTAATAAAACATATTAAAACCATAAAAATAATTAAGCGGCCTTATTACAATTAAACAACCTAAAACCTTAAACGTAAATAAAAAGGATGTCCAGGTCACCAGAAGAAAATTAACTTGCAGAACGTGTGGCCACTCCGAATCCCTTACAGCTCCAAGCCCACTATGGTTGGGGATTACCTGTGTGGATGAAAATAAAGGGGTGAGTTTGGGGAAACTCAGTGTCTAAATTAACCCAACCATATCCTATATCGGTTCAAACCACAGAGAACAGATTAAGTTGGCCTTAGCCCAGAGCAGAAGTCAGAATAGAGCCCATAGGCCCAGAACAGAACAGGACAGATATCACATGTTTATGCAAAACCCAACCCATATCCAACCACATGCACCCCCATACCAACCTTTCACCATGTGGGGAGACTACTCGACCCACCCAACGGCTACACGCCACAGAAATATGCAACATGGCTGCCAGAACAGATAATGTGACAGAGTCATCAGATACAGATAATTGTGGCAGAGCCACCAGAACAGATATATGTGGCAGAGCCACCAGGACGCTTCCTCCAAAATATAACCCATGTCCCCATGCAGCAGATATACAATCATGGCATACATTATACAGAATTAAATTATCATGCTTTTCAGTCAAAAGTAACCCTAGGGGTATAATGGTAATTTTGCACCTAGGGTATATCAGTAATTTCCATACATAGAGGTATTCAAGTAATTTAACTATTCTTAGGGTTTTCATGCATAGCATAGCTATTTACATACGACCAGAAACACTTACCGCTTTTTCTTACCGTATTGGGCCCGTTGGCCCACTATCCCGATTTTGGCCCATTAAGCCCAAAAACATCGAAATGCACAGAGTCGTGCACTCCATAGTCTTATCACTTTAATCTACCATATACATCAAACTATTAATCTCACGAGCATTCGCACACTCGCATGCTCTTAAAATGTCGGCTTTTCGGCTTTTCGGCTTTTATCGATCTAGTCTATAAGAGGGTGTCAGTTACACACTTGATTTATGGCGGTACGTTGGTGAGATCCACCCCCCAACTGCCTACAATTGGATTACTAACATGTCATTCTATATATCGAAAACAACTATGTATTCTAACCCCTTACCATATTCGGCCAACACAGCCTTAGATCCTAGAGTTCCTTACCTTTTTACCGAAATATAGGTTATATATGGAGAACCAACCGAATAAGTCCTCAAGCCCTTTGCTGTATACCCCCTTGACCACGCTACCACTTACACAACCAACAGAAAAACGCAAATCCCTTAGTCCAATAACGCTAGCCACCCCTAAGGGTTTCAGCTTTTCCTTTCTAAAAACAATGAGACTAATGACAGTTGTTCGAAAGACTTACCTAACATCGATCAGCTCAGAAGAATGTTCCTATCTACGATTCTTTTATCTCCAATCCACCGCAATCACAAGAAGAAGCAGATTCAAACAACCAAAGATTCGGCCTCCTTCACCTCCGGTGTGTAGGTTTCAGTTTTTAGAGAAGTAAGAGCAGAAAAGTTTGGCTGTTTGGCTATTGAGGAAAATTAAAGATGGAAAAATAAAGGATGAGACAGAGGAAAAAGGGTATAGGTTCAGTTATGGAAAAGAAAAGATGGAAGAAGAAGGAAAAAAATGAGAGGTAGTATTCGGCTATGGAGAAAACGACACAATGAGGGGTTCCAAGTTCGGCTATGGGAAGAAAAAGGGAACAGATGACCGAAAGAAAGAGAAGAAGATGAGAGAATTCGGTTCTTGAAGAGGAGGAGTCGGCAGGTGTAGGGTATAGGTTTGGCTTCTATCAAAAGGAAAAAGACAAAAAGAATTCGGCAGCCACCCTTCCCAAAAGCCGAAATTCCCAACACTAAATGACCTAGCTGAATTTCTTATGCTAGAAGCCCTTGGCCGACCAACTCTTTCTCCTTGATCAGCTCCTAAATCTTCTCCCCTTATCAACTCCTAAATCTTCTCCCTTATCCCCTCCTTACTCAATCACCTGAGCAACTCAAACTCCTCCCGATGACCTTTTATTTCGGCCCATTTGCTTACCTTTTCTGTACATAAAAATTAATATCACTAATTTGCTTACCTTGCGACTCGAACCTTAGCTCTCATTGGTCATCCACACGCCACCTCTAAAGCCCCCAAGTGGCGTCACATGCCAACTTACATTAGGCTTCCTTGTGTTTTATTTTACCCAATTAATACTTAAAAGCCCAATTAAGCAGAACCCCTTTTTCCTATGGAACTAAAATTAAACAGACAAAACACAGGAATTTAAAAATTCATTGAAAATCACAGAAATCCCGAAAATCTCGAAATTTGGGGCGTTACATGAACCCACTGGAAACAAATACGTCAAGAACAATATACTTCCTACATATATATATAATCAGATAGAGCAATGATTAGTAGTGACAGAATCATGGCACCATACACAATTTCTCATCAATTCCCAACAGAAGAAAAGTAATGGAATACCAGAAAGAAAGAAAATAAGATCATGTAGACCATAAACCAATCAGACTGACAGTATCTTCATCTAACATTAAAATCAATCAATGTTCCCATATTACAAGAATTCATCAGAGAATATATATATATATAACCACTATAGCAATTTTCAAAAATAAATGGACTCATAGAGTGCCTTGAGAGAGATATCCATCATCGGTTCACTAAAATTTCCATACTCAGACATCTCACGTTTCGAACATTATTCCTTTAACTATTTCTGCATCAAAATTCCATATTATTTTTTTCTCTAAAGGAGATCTGCTCATGAAGGAATTTCAATTAGTACATTTCCTGACATCATTTCAGAATAGACCAATTTCCAAAGTTGACCTTTCATTGACTGTGATATTACGAAAATGAATAAATCTTTCGGTTAATCCGATATTTCTCTAGTTCTATTTTTTCATATCCATTCATTTTCAATCTCTGATCATGCTTATGATTATTCTATCATGAAGCTCTTTGGTTTCTCACCTGGAAACTTATTCAACACAAATCTTAGGATATTCCATTATAAAACACCACTTTGGTAAGGAGGAGGAGTCGTAGAGCCTCTGGCTCGATTCTCATATACATATACATGTGATACAACTTTCATCATCATAGCAACATTATCACAGTCATATCATCCACGTCAGACAAACTAACATTCATATTTGTTTTACGCCAACTTTTCAATTATTTCATCTAAACAAGTATTTTATGCATGCATTTTATGAATTCTGGATGACTTTACTTATCCCATTCATTTAATCGAACTAGTCATGCACACGACATCACATAAGGGCCAAGCAAACATGGATAACTATATTACAATCGAAACTTTCATTTCAAGTATCATCATATACACATTATTATAATCATGCAAATCAAACCAAGCAATTTAACACATTTATTTAAACCATACGAGCTTGCCTGGGATAATCATCCAAACAGATATACATGAATATGCATCCCATCAATATTTTTGGTAAGTTGTCTAAACACATGCATTCACTCAAGCAAATCAGTCTTATACATCATGAAATTTTCAATCAATCATAGATAATCTCATTAAGCCATATACACATTCTATTTCATGTTTCTCGTGTATCATATATGTACATACATATCATGAATTTTTTATTCATACCTTTTCTGAATTTTAACTCATCGAAATTGCACTTCATTCAAATAATTTAGTATCATTATCTACGTGATCGTGTAGCTCGGGTGGAGAGTACCTTTGTCTAAACAAAATTGCTCTCATTCGTGTCGGGAGACATCACACTATCACAGATCTGTGGCATGTATAGCTAGACTCTCATACACATGCTAGGTTAGTCCGAGAACTAATTAAACCATAGCTCTGATACCACTAAATGTAACACCCCTTACGCGTGTCTGACGCTGAGATAGGATACGAGGTATTACCGAACTTAAGCATAAACAAACATGCAAAACCAGACCATAAAATTTATTTTAATTCAAAAATTTTCATACACATATACGTCATCCCTTATTTGGGTCTACGAAGCCCAAAACATACTTTAGAGAGAGTTCGGGACTAAATCGAGAACTTTGGAAAGTTCTGAGAAAACTTAGAAAATTTTACCATAAAATAGAGTCACACGCCCATGTCCTCAGGCCGTGTAACTCTCTATTTATGATGTCAGCACACAAATTGAACCACACTGCCAGGCTACACGCTCGTGTCTCAGCCCGTGTGGCCAACACTTAGGCTATTTTCCAAGCCTTTATGTTACTCATAATCCCTTACAACCTTGCACACATCCAAATCACAATTCATGGCATCATTTTAATAATTAAACACTCTTTATTTAGACACATTTATCATACTAACATATCCTTTTTCATATAATGCACTTACTCATGAAATACCAAGTACAAATTCATTAATTCCCATTTATAAAACTTGTCATTTTGATGCCCACTTTTACCATTAAACCAAGGTTACCAACTTATCCATCAGACACTCATGTTTAACCATCATCATATTGTTTCTAAATCATGCAATTACTTCAAAATTATGACCATCTTGAATGTTCATAAATAATACATCCAACACACATGACATACTACCAATCATGGAAGGCAACCACATAATTTCATCATCACATCATAGGCATTAAACATAGCATAATTAGCTAAACTTACAAACAATATTCAATATGAGCCACATCTCATGGCCGTATACAAATAACTCAATATAGCCAACATATTTGACTAAATCATAATAACACATATCATTTGTCTAGTCCCTATACATGCCACTCACTTGAAATTCCTAACATATGCATCAATACTCCAAAAGAGGTGACTTAATAGTGTGATGCTGCCTCTGATAATCTCTAACCCCGAGCTGACCTAGCAACACTAAGAGAAAAGAAAAGGGGGAGTAAGCTTTACGCTTAGTAAGTTTGTATGAAAATAATAAGAAAATTATAACAAGTTCTTGTCAAATTCTCATCATTTATTCATATTCCAGTCAGGTTATTTTCTTGAGTCACAATCACTAAATCATTTATATATAGAGCTACAGAACTCTAATTTTAGATCTGCTAATTTTCCTAGAAGCTTGACTCACATATATTGCTACCATAAAAATTTAAAAAATTTTGGTTTAGCCAATTAGTACAGTTTATTCATTAAAGTTTCCCCTATTTCGCCTTCTAACAATTCCGACCTTTCTTTACTAAAAATTAATTATCTTATAATGCAAGACTAAGACAATGTTCCCATCTATTTCTATTGAAAATAGACTCATTAATAATTTCGAAAATATAAATTATAACTGATAATTATTTTTGTACAATTTTTAATTATTTTCCCAAATCAGAATAGGGGATTTCGAAATCATTCTAATTCTGTCTCCAATAAATTAAAATATCTCATAATATGAAATATTTTTATTTACATCATTTTTTCTATGCGAAACTAGGTTCGATAAGCTTTAATTTTATATTTTATCCACCCTCTAATTCAATTTCCATAATTTTTGGTGGATTTTCAAAGTCAGACTACATCTATTGCCCAAGGCTATTTTAGTGTCACAATGATGTTAACTAAGTTCATACACCTTCATATACATATCCACATGAACACATACATACTTATACACATAAACACATATATACATACCTTCCACAAAACCATCATTTGCCAAAGTACTCACATGAATTCAAATACGTACCTGTGCCCGTTCACACATAATCATTTGGTACACTTATTTACCATCGAATTTCAGATTACTCTTCTCTTTCTTTCCCGTTGAACACTCAGAATAAAGATCGGATACGCGGATGTAATGCACCGAAGTGCCTAGTTGTAACCTTGGCTACCAGACAGAATGTGCACCGAAGTTCCTTATATCATAGAATCACATGCCGCTCTCAACAGGGGCTACTTAAAGAGCTAAAGAGTATCCGAACACAACTCAGGATACCCAGCACCTGGACCCTAGCATGTATCACATATCAAATGAGCTCATAAATGCTACTCACGGGGCTACTCAAATGAGCTAAAGAGTATCCGACACACTCAGGATACCCAGCACCCGGACCAAAGCATATATCACATATCTATCCTAGTGACATGTCACTTGTATCCTAAGCTATTCCTAAGGTTCAAACTAGATTTTTGATTACAAATCTTCGTCGGACATATTCGGAATGTCAGTCTCATCTCACATAGCAATTATCATATATTCATAAATCATTGAAATAACATTCATCAAATTAGCATAGCATGTTATATCATCAAGTAATCATATAAACACATTAATCATATAATCATCATATATTTCATGCATTACTAGTCATATATCTTTGTTTCATATCATATTTCCACATCCTATACTCATTCCATCAATTTTTCAGTATAGTCCATCATACAATGTATGCCATAATAACAATGAATTTAATTCATACATAATAGTGCATTATTATTAACACACAAACTTACCTAGAATACGAAAATGGTAAAATTACTAATTTAGCCCTTAACCTTGTACTTTTTCGATTTAAGCCCGAATCTCAATTTTCTTGATCTAAAATTTCAAATATAGCCTATTTAGAACTCACATTATTCAAATTGACCCAAAAATAATATTTCAGAAAATTTATAATATTACCCATAAATTTTTACATATTTATAATTTAGTCCCTAGGCTCGTAAAATGAAATGTGCTCAATTTCTTGGTTACCCAAGCCTAGCCGAATCATATTCAAGCTTATGGCAGCGCACATTTCTCATTAAAATAGATTTTTAGTTACCCATTTTACACCTTTTTCAATTTAGTCATTTTTAGGCTTTTTCATGAAAAATCACTTAGTAAAAGATGTTAAACACACTCCAATCTTTCATATTCTACCATTAAAAATCAAAATACTAACATGTCATGAATGGGTAAATTTTTAAACATGAACCCTAGCTCAAAATAATGGTAGAAATAGATAGATCATGCTACCAGGACTTCAAAAATGCTTAGAACATTAAAAACGAGGTTCAGAAGCACTTACTATTGAGCTTGGAAGCTTGGAAACCCTAGCCATGGTGTTTTTCATGAGAATTTCGGCCCTTAGGAAAAAGATGGACACATTTTGCTTTTAATTTTGTCTTTTAATTCATTTTACCCCTAAATGACCAAAATGCCCTTTTTACTATTCTTTCAAAATTTACCCTTCCAAGCCCATTTTTGTCCAAAATTTTTAGAACTTGGTCAAATTACTCATTAAGGACCTCTAATTAATAATCCAATTCAATTTCATGGAAAATGCACTTTTCACATAAAATTATTCGATTTAGTCCCTAAAGTTCAATTAGGCACTTTTCACATAAAATTTCCTCATGAAATTTTCACACAAGCATAGAAACATATCATAGATTTTGTAATAACCATAAAATAAATATTTCCACTTTGAATTTGTGGTCTCGAAACCACTATTCCAACTAGGCCCTAATTCAGGATGTTACATCGGACTTTTGAATACGTGAACTTTCTGATAGAGATTAAGTTGTAGTGAAAGTGTTGTAAAGCGAACACTGCTCATGGTTCCTGTTTGTGGAATTTAAAGCGATGTGTAGTAAAATTTCAGCCTTGAGTGAAAGTTCTTTGACATCGATTATAGGATTCTGGTAAGATTTTCGGGGATGAAAATCCCTAATGGGGGAGAAATGTAACATCCTGATTTTGGGCCTAGTCGGAACAGTGGTTTCGGGACCACAAATACGATGTGAGAAAATTTATTTTTCTTATATTTTTATGGACTACAATTTCACAGGATGATTTCGTGAAAATTTTGTTCGAAAATTTTGACGTTTGGTCACTCAATTTAGTCAAAAGGACTAAATCATAAAAAGTGCAAAAGTTGAGTTCTACAGGCTAGAGGTGTCCACTTGTTATGAAATTTCAAATTAGAGGTCCTGATATGGTAATTAGACCATTGGTTAAGTTGGTGGAAAAAAATGGACATGGTTAGGGATGTTTTCAAAGTTTTTCATTCAGGGCATTTTGGTTATTTAGTTATTAAAATGAATTAAAAACAAAGTTAAAAGCCAAATTTTGTCCATATTCAACCTCTTGGCCGAAACTTGCATGAAGAAACAATGGCTAGGGCTTTTCAAGCTTCCAATCTCGATTATAAGTCCGTTCTAGCCCCGTTTTTAATGATTTTTACATTTTTGCAATCCTTGTAACAAGATCTATCTATTTCTACCATTAATTTGAGTTAGGGTTCATGTTTAAAAATTTTATCATGTGTGACATGCATGCATTTTGATGTCTAATGGTAGAAAATGAGTGTTGGGTGTTAAATAAATGACTTTTACTAAGTGATTTTCGATGAAAATGTCTGGTAAGACCATTTTGTAAAAGTTGTAAAAATGGCATAAAAGGGTGTTTTTATTAGAATTGTAGTTTGCTATAGTTATGAAAATGGTTCGGCTAGGCCTATAGAGTGAGAAAATTGAATAAAAATCACTTTACAAGCTAAGGGGAAAAAGTGTAATTTTAACAAAGTTTAGGGGTAAAAACGTAATTTTTCCAAAATGTATTTTTGGATCACATTAAATAATGTGACTAATAATTGGACTAAATATGATATTATAGATCAAGGAAAATGAGGATTGGACCTAGATCGGGTGAAAAATGGAAAATCGACGGTTAGGTTCCTTTTTCCTATTTTGGTACCGAGGTAAGTTTGTGAGTCAATAATACTGCAATGCTATATTTGAATTGAAAATTCTATATTATTATTTCACAAATGGCATGATTTAATATATTGAAAAGTGATGAAAGAATGGTATATAAAATTTGTGGGAACAATGATATATGATTAGTAGCACATGAAATGTTTGATGGTTCAATCATTGATGGCTTGCTATATAATAGCTGAATATATTGAGAATTTGATATAACATGATGTTTTATTAAGTTGGATAACTTTTGAAAGAGTGAAAAGGAAGGTAAGTCCATTTGTAAGTAAATACAATGTGTGAGGTATGTTAATTGCTCAAATGATGATTATGTGATAAATGTACGCTCTTGACAAGAATATGATTTGAATGCTTAATGTATGAAAATTTATGAAAGATTGACATGATTGATAATAAGAGGAAGAAAAATCTCGATTGAATGAAATAGGATATTCGATGGATTTTTGAAAAGGAATTGATGGTAAAAAGGATCTAGCCTGGATGGGTGATCCAATCCCTATATAGCCCTCTCGAAGAATATGTGTGGACGGATTTAGCCCGGACGGGTAATCCAAATTAGGTTCTGAATTTAGCCTGGACTGGTAATTCAGATTCGATCTCATTTGAGTATATGTCATTGTAGGGGATTAAGCCTGGACTGGTAATCTCGACAATACTCTATGAGTTTATATTGCAGGGGATTTAGCCTGGACTGGTAATCCCACTGTAAGAAAGGAGTTTCACAGGAATGTGCATTTTAGAAAGGGAAAATACGAATTGATGGACATGAACTTGTAAAGTGATCTAGCCTCCCGAAGAATATGGGTGCAATATGGATTTAGCCAGGACGGGTAATCTAATTAGGGTCTAAATTTAGCCTGGACTAGTAATTTAGGTCTGAGCTCATGAGAGTAATTGTCGTTACAAGGGATTTATCCTGGACTGGTAATCCTGACAATTGCTTTATGAGTTTATACTACGGGGGATTTAGCCTGGACTGATAATCCCGCAGTAAGGACTGAGGTTCGCAGGAGTGCGTACTTGAAATGATCACTTGTATGAATTGACGGTAAATGGGATACCCATTGAGATTTCGAGAAATTCAACGGGAATTAATATGAGAAATGGAATGGAAATACTTGAAATGATAAACTCATCGATGCTTAGATGATACTAGTATGATGCATATGGTTGTCATGTTTGGATGAGTGGTTGTGCTAAGAGATAGCACAAGTACGTACTCGAAACTCATGAACATGTGTTTGACATGTGAAATGAAATGGACTTGTGATAAGAATGCAAATGGATGAGTGATATTTATGAGAATAATTTAATGACAAATTTGCGATGGTTATCATTATGTTGCACTAAAACAGTTTTGGACAGTAACAGTAGTCCGATTTTGAAAATCCACTAAAAATAGTGGAAATCAAATTAGAGACTGAATTAAATATGAAATTAAATATTATTGAGTCTATTTTCATATAAAAGAAACGTTGTAATTAAAAGAATTTAATATTATGAGATATTCGAATTCTTGTGAGATAGAGTCAGAATGAGTTCGGAAAATCAGTAGAAATTGTAAAAAATAATTATGGGCTAGAATTCATATTAATAAACCCTTAATGAGTCTATTTTCAATAGAATCAGATGGGAACATTATCTGAATCTCGTACTAAGAGATAAATAAATTTTAGTGAAGAAAGGTCGAAGCTATCTAATAGCGAAACAGGGGAGACTTTAAAGAATAAACTGTACTTATTGGCTAGACCAAAAATTCTAAAAATTTTATGGTAAAAATATATGTGAGTATGGTTTTAGGGAAAATTAGCGGATCTTAATTTGGAGTCCCGTAGCTCCATATATAAATAATTTAATGACTACAACTCGAGAAAATAGCTTGCTTGGACTTTGAATAAATAGAAAGAATTTGAGAATAGCATGTTAATACATTGCTTATTATTTTTCATGCGAGTTTACTAAGCGTAAAGCTTATTCTCTCCTTTCCATTTCCTTAGTGTTCTTAGGTCGGTCGGGGTTGGAGATCATCGGAGGCAGCATCACACTATCGAGATATCATCTTTGGATTATTAACATATATAGATACTAGCGATTGCAAGTGAGTGGCATGTATAGGGACTTAGTTTTATGATAGATGTCATTATGATTAGCCAAATGTATTGGCTTATATTGATTTATTGTATATAGCCATGAGATGTGGCTTATAATGTTTATGGCTTGTAAGCCTATTTATCCATGCTAAGTTGAAATGCTTATGATGTGAAAATGCTTGTTGAAAATGCATGATTGGTGTATAATATGTGTGTATGATGAATGCTTCATGACCAATCGAACTAGTCATTGCTATGAGAAAGTGCATGATAGGGAAATAAGATGCTGTTGATTGAACTTGAATGCTTAAGGTCTAAAGAAATAAGTGATGAGTGGATAATTCTAGATTATTAGTAAAGGTGGTGCAATAATAAGACTAATGGATATGGATGATTGCATCTAGACTTGCTATTGCACGAGTATGCGAAATACGTGAATGGTGATATGTTAATATTAAGAATATATCTTAATGAAGGAGGCTAAATAATTAAAATGATGCCATGATCTGTGTCCTTAATGTGTGTAATGAGTTGTGGAATTAAGGGTAACACGAATGTTTGGAAAATAGTCTAAGTGTTGGCTATACGGGATGAGACACGACCTGGTGACATGGGCGTGTGGCCTGGCCTTGTGGTTCAATTTATCTGCTGACATCACAAACAGAGAGTTACACGGCCTGAGGACACGGGCGTGTTGATGGCACACAGGAGTGCCCCTGTGACCACACGGGCGTGTGACCTATTTCATGGGAAAATTTTCTAACTTTTTCCCAAAGCTTTCCAAAGTTCTCGGTTTAGTCCTAAACCCTTTCTAGAATATGTTTTGGGCTTCGTATACCCAAATAAGGGACTATGTGCTTGTGATTGAATGTTTTAAAATATGAACAAAATTTTATGGCCTGGTTTGCATGATTATTTGTGTTTAAGTCCGGTAATGCCTCATACCTTGTCCCGATGTAGGACACGGTTAAGGGGTATTACAAATAAATACTAAGCTAGATAAATATATGCAGAAAGGAACTATAGAACTATGAGATGATTTTAAGAAAACTAAATGAAGAAATAACTTTTGGTTAAGTGGAAAGAGACGAAATAGGAACTCGATTAAGTAAAAAAGAAATATAGAATTATAAGAATAACTTCAAAGGATAATCGAAAGAATATAGAAATAATAAAGTTCATGATTAAAAGAAAACAAGGAAATTTCAAGGACGAAATTTATTTTAAGGGGGGAGAGAAATGTAATACCCAGAAAATTACTACAGTAAAAAAGTAAGGATATTATCCTTGATATAGTAAAATAAGGAAATAAAGTGACAAAAAGGGAAATTTTGAGTTATGTCAACGTTGTGAAGTATATTATGATATATTAATTCAAGAAAGGACTAAATCATAAAAGTGAGAAAAGTTTTGTTGCCCAAGAGTAAATACTTAAAATTTGAGGGGTTAAAGTGTAAATATGAAAAAGTTGAAGGACTAATAGTGCAAATATTTTAAGGCTGGAATGATCTAGAAACTAAGGAAAATGGATGAATGTAACACCCCAAACCTAGCCTAGATGTTATTGCCGAATCTGGGGGTGTCACATTAGAGTGCTTTTCGAAGACTTGCTCTTACTGACGAAAACCCGTTTGGAAATTTAAAACCTCTTTGTTAGAACTCGAATCATTCTAAAATTCGTTATTCATTTTAAATTGTCATCACCTTTAAAACATTCTTTGTTGCATAAGCATTTCATAAGTGTTGTGAAAACATAGTGTTTTCAAAACAGTTATCATTTTGGAAAACCGCATTCTACTCTTAGCAGATATAAAACATAATAATCAAAAGTCCCAGATTAAAAGCTAGAAAATTTAGAGAGGCCTGATTACAAAATTAAAAACCTAAAAGTGATATCTAAATTAAATAAAGTCAAATGCAAGACACAACAGTCGTGTGGCCACCTCCAAGTCCCTCGCAACACCAAATCGTCTAAGGCTGGGAATTACCTGTACAGTTAAAAAGAAAGGGCGAGTTTACGGAAACTCGGTGTGTAATCCCCTAACAGACAACAGAAATCAGAATATGCAAAACAGTCTAGACCGTAGCCTTATTCAGTAACAGAGCAGTCTGGGCTTTAGCCCTATACAGTAGCAGAGTAGGCCCAAGCCCATAATAGAATCAATACAGAGCAAATAAGTATCCCAACCCAATCCAGCCAGCACACCATCCGTGCCAGCTAACACACCATGTGGGGATTCGACTGACCCACCCAGCCAACACACCACGCAGTGAAGCTGTTAATAACAGAAAGCGTGGTAGAGCCACTAGAATCAGAATACGTGGCAAAACCACTACTACAGAACTTCCTCCAAATCAGTCTCCAACCCCATGCAGAAAGTCATGTCATAAATATATTGTGCATATAAAAGATCATACTCAAACATAGTCATGCGTATACCAAATACTCATCAGTTAACCTACGTCTAGGGTATAATGGTCATAAGCAAAAGTCGGCTATCAAAACAAGCAACACGAATCTTCAGAGTGAAAAGAGCATCAGAGAACAATAGAGACTGAAAAAAGAAGTAAAAACTCAACAATATTCAGCACCCAAAGTCTCAAACCGAATTGGCATAGGAGAGAGTTCTCACAATCGGCAATCACTTTTACACCTCAGCCACCTATGATCCTCTCCTAAAATCACTCCATGAATCTCTCCTCTTTCCCCTCACATTTCTCTCCATGAAATCCTCCTTAATTTTCTCCATGACTCATTCAAATTCCAACCTCCAGAGTTCTAGTCGGACTCCACTTCTTATGCAGTAAAGAAGTAAAATAAATACTCCTTTATGCAAAGAGTGACTCAAACCCCAAACTCCTTAGAAGCACAACACGCCATTACCACTACACCACAACTCTCTTTGTATCGTATATCACCAATTTAATATAAGAAGCCTATTGTCTAGAACCAAGGCCGTATTCACTTAAAATTAAAAATTTTGCTAAAGCCCAGGTTTGAACTTAGGACTTCTCCAACACTTCTCAGGACACTTAACCACTAAAGCTAGCATGCCTCTATGCCTTTTTCTTGCACAACTAAATTACGTGCAGTCTCCTAGCTGTTCCCATGCTCAAGGCTTATTCCTTTTAGGCCCAAATTCGGGTTGTTACATTCAATTAAGAGCAAAAACTAAAACTTTTGCAAAAGTAAGAACTTGAACCTAGGCTTCTCTAACACTCCTAAATATGCCAAAACACTTAGCCATTATAACAGACAATCCATTTCTAAAATTTTCTTGCACAACTAAATTCTAATTGTTCTGATACTCGAAGCCCATTTCTTCTAGGCCCAAAATTCGGGGCGTTACAATGAATTAGGACCAAATTGAATAGGTGAAGAATTATGAGGGAGTAAATCATAATTTTACCAAATTAACTGATGACTCAAGGATGGAATTTTAAAAGATCATAAAGGGCAAAATGCTCAATTAGAAATAGAGAGAAATCTAGAAGGCAATGATGATGTTAGTGATGTTTTAGATTAAATAAATAAATAAATAATAGTTTATTAATATTTTAATGAGATATTTTATTATTATTTTATTTAATATATAAGGAGATTGATGCAACTAACGTGAGAAAGAGAAAAGAAAGAAAAAAAATTTCTTTTCTTACAATTTCGTCATTTCACCAAAAATCTACTATTTTCGCTTAGAAATCAAAAAACTTTTCATAGCCATCAAAAGAGAAAGATAATGAGACTATGGGGAGTTAGAATATGAAGTTAGATTAAAAAAATAGAAGCTGGAGGAGAGAGAAAATCAAGTTAAAGATTGAAATCAATATAAGAACATCAAGACTCCAACATATTTTTTTTTAAGTTGATATTATTGAAAAAGCATGAAAATGACGTTAAAGTAGATTTTTTTTTAAGGTTCTATGTTCTAGATATTTTAGTGAAGGGAAATAAGAGGAAGTGATGGGAGATTTTGTAGAGAAAGGAAATAATGGTGTTATAAACTTGGTAATCAACATTTTGCACTAAAACAGTTTTAGACAACAACAGTAGTTTAACTTTGAAAAATCACCAAAAATTGTGGAAATCGAATTAGAGGTTGAATAAAAATGAAATTAAATTTTATTGAGTCTAATTTTTCATAGAAGAAACGGTGTAAACAATGGAATTGTAAATTATGAGATATAATAAATTTTGTGAGACAAGGTCAGAATGATTTCAAGTTCCCCTGTTCTGACTTTGGAAAATCATTAAAACTTATAAACAAATACTTAAGAGTTTAAATTTATATGTTTAAATTCTTAATGAGTCTATTTTCAAGAGAAACAAACAGAAACATCATTCAAGCCCCGTACCAAGAGAATTAATTTTTAGTAAAGAAAGGTCAAAGTTGTCAAATAGTAGAACATGGATAAATTTGAAGATTGTACTGTACTTATTGGCTAAATTATAAATTCTAAAATTTTTATGGTAGTAAGATATTTGAGTCTAGTTTCAAAAACATCAAGAGAATCTTAATTTAGAATTCTGTAGCTTTAGATATAAATAATTTAGTGACTATGATTCAAGTGGACAGCTTGATATGAACATATAAGTAAATAGTGGAATTATATATACACTAAGGATGTGGAATGGAGCGGAGGAGGAGGAAAATATATGAATATTCAGATAGCATAGGTTTATATTAAAAATGGCTAATTTGCATGTTTTAGGCTCAGGGAGTAAATTGAATAAAAGTATTTAGGGGAAATTTTATAAAAATGTCAATAATGACCAAATTGCATGAAATGAATTATTTTATTATTTAAATTAATAAATTGAGTGAAATTATTAATTTAGATCAAGATCGGCTGGAAAATAGAGGAAAAAAGAAAATTTCTAAAATGCCCCTGAATCTTGATATTTCTGCAATATAGCCAGGTAAGTTCGTGTAACTAAATTGTGTTTATTTTTATTCTGGAATTGAGTGTGGTACGTGTTTATGTGAATTATATAAATATTATAATGTATGAAATAACCACATGTCTGTTAATGTCTGGAAAATGTTATGTTCCATTTGAATAATGAAATTCGATGGATACATGATTTCCCGTATTGAATGTGGTCCTGCATATGTTGCGGACAAAATATAGCTCAGACGAGCAATCCTATTATAAGCCCTCTTTAGTGTCCTGTTATATAGTTCCTGCGAGTATCCTGATCGGTAGTGATCTTGCATGTGTCGCACACTACCGTCGGTCTTTGTGAGTGTCCCGTTACATGATCAGTTGTGTAACACCCCTTACCCGAGACTGTTACCGGAGTCGAGCACGAGGCGTTACCAGACTTAACTTACTTGTTCGGGGCATAATTTTATTTTTCTTTTTTTACTTTTAAAAATTAATTCGTTCGCATTCATCCAATAAACCCCTAAAAAGGGCTCTCAAGGCCCTAAAATGAGCAATTGGAACGGTTCGGGACCAAACCGGGAACATTAAAAATTTTCCAATTAATTACACAAATCAAAACAATTTATTTCACTATTCATAATAAAACTGTCCATCTACGTAATAGTCAGTAAATTAATTATAACTCAAGTTACAAAACTTGAAATTTAAATCTATAAATTTTCCCTGAAATTAGACTCATATATCTTCTTACCATAATTTTCTCAGAATTTTTGGTTTGGTCAATTAGTACAGTTTATTCATTAAAATATCCCATGTTTTGTAGTTCAGCAGACCTGACCTCACTTCACTAAATATCGATTATCTCATTATACAAAAATTGAATAATGTTTCTATTTGTTTATAATTAAAATATGCTCACTAGGGAATCTAGAAATATAAAATTTTACTTATAATTATTTTTTTACAATTTCTAGTGATTTTCCAAAAATGGAATAGGGGATCACGAAGTCACTCTAAACCAGTCTTACAGAAATTTAAATATCTCAGAATATAGACTTTCTTTGCTTTCTCTGTTTCTTTCATATGAAAATAGACTCAATAATATTTAATTATATATCTCATTCACCATTTAATTATATTTCTAAAATGTTTAGTGATTTTTCAAAACCACGCCACTGCTGCTGTTTCCTAACTATTCCATGGCCAACACTTACTCTTTCATAGTTTCTTTGCATCAAACCTCATTCAGGCATACATAATACCAAAACATGTTCTTATTTAGCTATACCATGAGCTAATTATTACCAAGTATTCACATGCCATTCTTTAATCATATCATAAGGACATACACACAATGCCATAACTTAAAGTATCTCTAGTCACAAAATACCGAGATAACTCGTTGATAGTGTAAGGCGATCTCCGACGTCCTTACGATTTTTTGAGTTGACTTTGCGATGCTATAAAAAAGAGAGAAAAGGAGTAAGCATAAAGCTTAGTAAGTTTGCATGTAAATAAATAACAACATTCTAAATGAATTATCAAGATAACCTGAACCTTTCGAACATGGACTTATCTTACCTTCCCTTTAGTACACTCTTTGAATTTTCCGTTGAACCACTTGGAATACTAAGGATACACGAGTACCTTTCCTTTTTAAACTTAAAATTTCCATGTCTTGACATGGTCTTACGTGGTATCCTTGCCTTATGAACTCACCATTGCCATGCCTTGGCATGGTCTTACATAGGATCTTTGGTTTATCGTAGTTTATCAATGCCATGTCTTGACATGGTCTTACATGATTTCCTTTCCTTGTAAAACTTACCAATGGCATGCCTTGGCATGCTCATACTTGGTATCCTTAAACCCTAATGTCATGACATTTGTATCCTACATATTCCTAAGGTTCATCCGGGACTTTTAAATATCATTTCTCCGTCAATTCTTGCCTGAATCATCAAGGAATAAATTTACAAAATAAATATATAGATGCTGAAAAATAACATCATTAATTATAAATAATAAAACACTGCATTTATTTACTGCATACTTACCTCGATACAAAATACGATCAAATATTTTGATTTAACCCTCAACCTTTTTCTTTCCTCGGTCTAACCCCGAATTTCGTTCTTCTTGATCTATAATAGCAAATATAACTTATTTAATATTCAAATTTATCAAAACAATCCTTAACTCTAACTTTGGCAAAATTATGATTTTGCCCCTAAACTTTGCATATTTACACTTTTTCCCCAAGTCTCGAAAATGAAACTTTATCCCTAATTCTTATGTTTTATGACATGCTGATCTTTTATTTACCTATGGCAACATCAAATTCCCACTCTAACATGCACTTATGACTATTAGGTATTTTTACCGATTATGTCGTTTTACTTGTTTTCGCTTAAAATCGCTTAGCTCAAGTCGTTTAACATAATTTCAAGCTTCATATTCTACCATAAAACATCAAAATAAACACATTTCACCCATGGGTATTTTTCCAAATATGAACCCTAGGTTAAATTATTGCTAGGATAAGCTAAATCAAGTTATCGGGACTTCAAAAACGTAAAGAACATTAAAAACGGGGCTTGGAATCACTTACTATGAAGCTTGGAAGCTTGAAAAAACCCTCGCTATGAAGAACCCTTGAAATTTCAGCCTAATGAAGAAGATGGACACATTTTTCCATCTTTTTCCCTTTTTTAATCTTTTAATTACCAAATTACTAAAATACCCTTCATTAAAACTTTAGTTATTTTTATCTATGTATGTCCATTTTTTGTCCATGAAAACCTAATGGTCTAATTACCATTTAAGGACCTCTACTTCAATTATACTCTTCAATTTAATCCTTTAGCATTTAAAACTCATATTTATCAACTTTTGCAATTAATCCTTAGTAGGCAAATTAAGCGTGCTATCTATAAAATTTTCCATCGATACTTTAACACATGCATTTAATCACTCGGTATATTATAAAAATTAATCATAATAAACTTTTCTATCTTAGATTCATGGTTTCACAATCACTATTTTGTTTAGGCCCTATTTTGGGATGTTACGTTTCTCCCCCTTTAGGGATTTTCGTCCTCGAAAATCTTACCTGTGAAGATTTGGATACTATTTTCGCATAACCTCTTTAGGCTCCCATATAGCCTCATCTACCCCATGCCTATTCCATAATACTTTCACAAGTGCAATACTTTTGCTCTTTAGTTGCTTGACCTTTTGAGCTAAAATCTTTACTGGTTTTTCACCTTAAGTCATATCTTGCTGAATCTTAACCTCCGTCTGTGAAATCACATGTAAAGGATCAGAACGGTAACGACGTAACATGGACACATGGAACACATCATAAAAATACTCTAACTCTGGCAACAAAGCTAACCGATATGCTAATGGTCCAACTCTTTCAGTCACCTCAAACGGTCTAATAAAATGTGGACTTAGTTTGCTTTTCTTGCCAAATCTAAAGACTTTCTTCCACAGGGATATTTTCAAGAACAATTTGTCACCAACTTGATACTCAATCTCTTTTCTTTTCAAGTCTGCATAAGACTTCTATCTATCTGAAGCTGCTTTCAAGCAATGTCTGATAACTTTCACTTTCTCTTCAGTTTCTTTAACTAAATCAACCCTGTAAATCTGATTTTCTTTAAGCTCTGTCCAATACAAAGGTGTGCGACATTTGTGTCCATACAAAGCTTTATAAGGTGTCATTTTCAAACTTGACTGGTAACTATTATTATAAGCAAACTCTACCAACGAAAAATATTTCTCCCAACTACCTTGAAATTCTAAGACACAACATCTGAGCATATCTTCAAGTATCTGAATAACTCTCTCTGACTGACCATCGGCCTGAGGATGGAAAGCTGTACTAAAACTCAACTTTGTGCCCAAAGCTTCCTATAACTTCTTCCAAAATTGTGAAGTGAATCTCGGGTCTCTATCTGAAATAATCGATAACGGTACTCTATGTAGTTTGACTATCTCTGAAATATATAACACGACCAACTTGTCAAGTGAATAATCCATACGAACTGGAATAAAATGAGCCGACTTCATTAGCTTATCAATCAAAACCCATACTGCATCTTTCTTTCTCAGTGTCAACGACAATCCTGTCACAAAATCCATGGCAACTCGGTCCCATTTCCACTCAAGAACTAAAACAGGTTGCAATAAACATGAAGGTACTTGATGTTCGGCTTTTACCTACTGACAGATCAAGCATCTAGAAACAAACTCTGAGATATCTCTCTTCAGTCCTACCCACCAATACATTTTCTTCAAATCATTATACATCTTTGTACTAGCTGGATGAATAGACAAAGAACTGCTATGTGCTTCCTCTAAAATCTTTCGAATAAGCTCATCATTCTTTGGTACACATATCCAATTTTTGAACATGAAAGAACTGTCAGAACTAATCTGAAAATCTGACTCTATACCCGACTCACACTGAGCTCTTTTGGCTTGCAACTCACTGTCATCTTTATGTACTTTACAAATTTCTTCAAGAAACATTTGCTTAGCTCTTAATTCAGTGAAGATAGAGCTATCATCTGATAAGGTTAAACTAGTGTTCAAAGCTCTTAATGCAGATAAAGATTTTCTTCTCAAAGCATCAGCAACTACGTTTGCCTTACCCGGGTGATAACCGACTACTAGTTTATAATCTTTAATCAACTCTAGCCATCTTCTTTGCCTCAAGTTCAAATTTTTTTGAGTCATCAAGTACTTCAAAATTTTATGATCAGTAAATATTCGACACTTCTCACCATACAAGTGATGTCTCCAGATTTTCAACGCAAATACAATGGCAGTTAGTTCTAAATCATGTACCGGATAATTTTTCTCATGTGGCTTTAGCTGTCTAGAGGCATAAGCAATTACCTTTCCTTCCAGCATAAGTACACAGCCTAGTCCATTCAAGGATGCATCATTATAAATCACAAACTCTTTACCCGATTCTGGTTGTACTAAGACAAGAGCTTCAGTCAACAGTGCCTTTAACTTGTCAAAACTCTGCTGACACTTTTCAGTCCATTCAAACTTGACATCTTTCTATAGTAATCTTTCCAATGGAGTAGCTATCATGGAAAATCCCTCTACAAATCGTCTAGAATAACCAACGAGACCAAGAAAACTTCTGATCTTTGATACATTCCTAGGAGGCTTCCAATTAACAATTGCTGAAATCTTGCTTGAATCTACTCTAATACCTTCACCTGAGACTACATGTCCAAGAAAATCAACTTCCCATAACCAGAACTCACTTTCGCTAAACTTGGCATAAAGCTGATTATCTCTCAAAGCCTGTAAAATTGTTCTCAAATGCTCTAAATGCTCAGTCTTATCATAAGAATAAATTAAGATATCATCACTGAACACAACTACAAATTTATCCAAGAAGGTTTGAAAATTCAATTTATTAAGTCCAAGAAAATGGCAGGAGCATTAGTCAAGCCAAATGGCATCACAAGGAACTCATAATGGCCACACCTAGCCCAGAAAGGAGTCTTTGGAACATCTGACTCTTTAACTCACAACTGATAATATCCGGATCTCAAATTTATCTTGGAGAACATAGTAGCTTCCTCCAATTGATCAAACAAATCATCAATTCTAGGCAGTGGATACTTGTTCTTAATAGTCACCTTGTTAAGCTGCCAATAATCTATACACAATCCCATCGAACCATCTTTCTTTTTCACGAAGAGTACTAGTTCACCCCATGGTGAACAACTAGGTCTTGCAAAGCCTTTCTCTGTTAGTTCCTGCAACTGAACATCAATTCTCTCAATTCCATTGGAGCTATTCCATAAGGAGCAATAGAAATGGGTGTTATACCCAAAACCAATTCAATACCAAACTCAACTTCTCTTATAGGTGGCAAACTTGGTAGTTCTTCCGGAAACATATCAGGAAACTCACATACCACAAGCACTGATTCAATTTTCAACTCTAGATATTTAGTATTCAACATAAAAGTAAGATAAGCTTCACATCCTTTTCTCAAGCATTTCTGAGCAGACATAACAGAAATCATGGCAATTGAACTATCTAACTCATCTGAATTAACCCGAAGAATTTCACTATTTTTTCATTTCAACTCAATAAATATTTTTCCATGATTCACTATCACGTCATGCGCAGTCAACCAATCCATATCAAGAATCACATCAAACTCATCAAATGGCAATAGCAAGAGATCGGTTGGAAAATAGTAACCTCTAATCATCAAAGGGCAATTTTTACATACTTTGTCTACTAATACATACTGACCTAATGGATTCGATACTTTAATCACAAATCCTGTAGACTCTATGGACATGTTCATACTAGGCATCAATTTCATGCAAACATAGGAATAGGTCGAAACCGGATCAATCAAAGCAATAACATTAACATCATGAAGAGAAAATGTACCCGTAATTACATCGGGGGAAGATGCCTTTTGACGAGCACGAATAGCATAGGTCCTTGCAGGTGCTCTAACATTTGGTCTCACTGCTGAATCTCTAGATGCACCTCCACCTACCCCTATTCCTGAACTTCTCTGAGGTCTGCCTCTAATGGGGGCATAGCCTGATCTTACACTCGGTATTATTTCTCTTTTAACCATCTTAGGACACTCCCGAATGAAATGATTCGATGCACAACATTGGAAACAACCAATCTCAGTTGCTCGACATTGACCTGGATGACATCGACCACATTGAGGACACTCAGGCCTATCAGCTGAATACTGCCAACATTCGCAATTGAAGTGTTCTGAGCTTTCTGACTCATAAATCTTCTACCTCTGTTTCAGCTAGAATACCCTGCTGAAAAATTAGATCTCGTAGAGAACTCTCTAGGCCTTTTGGATGTAGACTGAAACGACTTGCTCATCTATCTTTTCTTCGAGTCTTGCATCTCAATCTTAGCTTTACCCTTTCCTTTCAGCAACTCCTCTGCTTACAAGCTCTTTCAACTAAAATGACGAACTCTTTTATTTCTAAAACACTGATTGACAGTCAAATACCATTATTGAGCCCATCTTCAAATCTCTTGCACATAATAGCTTCAGTAGACACACACTCTCGAGCATAATTACTGAATCTGACAAATTCACGTTCATATTCAGTCACTGTCATCTTACCCTACTTTAGTTCAAGGAATTCTTTTCTTTTCTGGTCGATGAACCTCTGACTAATGTATTTCTTACAGAACTCCTCCTGAAAGAAATCCCAAGTAACCCTCTCTTTCAGTACTACTGACATAAGTATCTTCCACCAATGGTAGGCCGAGTCTTGTAAAAGTGATGCAACACACTTCATGCACTCTTTAGGTGTGAAGGATAACTCATCAAAGACCCTGATAGTATTCTCGAGCCAAAATTCAACTTTCTCTGTGTGACAGCCCAAAATTGACCCTAGTCGGGAAGTGGTTTCGGGACCACTAAACCGAGTCACCGAAATGTTTGAACGTAATATTTGTTGTCTAGAATATGTATTTATGAATGTGTGAAAATTTCAACCTTCGGTTTAGTCGATTGCATGTGAATTCAGTTAGTAGGACTTGTATGACACTTTTGAAAAATGATAGGCTAATCTATAAGGACCTAATAGTACATGTAGTCAAAAGGGAGGACTTGCATGTCAAATTTCTCCCCCCAAGTGCTAGTGGCCGGCCATGACAAGGAATCATGGGCAAAACATGTCATGAAACATGTTGGGTGAGTGTTTTATGTTGGAATAAATAAAATAAGGTGCATGAGCAATAAAAAAATGAGAAAAAAAATGTGTGTGTGAAGGCTTCTCCCCCCTCCCCATTGCCGTGAAGGTGAGAAAGAAAATAAAAAAATTTGTTCATCTTTTTTTTCATCCTTTTGGCCGAAAATCCCAAGGGAGAAGAAAGGGGTTCTTGCTCATGGTTGGTTTGGAAGAGGATTAGGAAGAGGTTGGCTATCCTTGTATCTAGATTAAGGTATGTTTGATGTTGTGCCATGAGATTCATGCATGTTTTTAGTTGCTAGTTTTAGTTCTAATTAGTCCATGGTTCAAAACTTTGCTATGTCATGGGGATGATAGTATGGAATGAAAATTTTGAGATAAGTAAGGTTAAACTTGATTTGGTATAATCGGCCATATGGGTGTATATGTTTGTGAAAATATATTTTCTTTGTTAACTCTTTACAATCGTTTGTAGGAGTAATATTGGCTTATAAGGTTGAGTTGATTCATGATGTTGTATATTAGGATTAAAAATACTTGAGACTAGATTAACTTAATGGTGACAATACATTCGACCTTGAAGCATTAATCGAATATTGATTGAGGTTTTGATATTTTGAACAAGGATAGTTGTGAAATGGGGTGAAAACCATTAAATTATACACATAAAAATCCAGGAAGAAGATTAAACTACTAAATGTATTCATTTTAGATCAAGACATCAAAGAGGGAGAATCAAGCAAAGGCAAAGCAAAGATAATCGAGTAGTCGATTGGGAATCATTTCATCCAAATAAGGTAAGTCATTAAGCACTTATTTTGTACTAATTTAAATGGTCGTAATGTCCAAGTAATGATGCTGAATGGAATGATAAATATATATATATACATGTATGTATGTGGTGATGAAAGTATTGAATGGAAAGAAAAGAGGTGAGATGTATTGAGTTATTGGTTTCGGCACTAAGTGTGCGGGTGTAAACATTTATGATCACAAATTGGCACTAAGTGTGCGGGTTCAAATTGTATAGCACTAAGTGTGCAAGTTTGATTATATAGCACTAAGTGTGCGAGTTCGACTATTAAGCACTAAGTGTGCGGGCTTATTACACATCCTCAAATGAACATACATGCTCTACGTGTGCGGCCTTCTCGAGTCAATCATGGACATGATGCACGAGTAAACACCTTGAGCTCATGAGGAATAGACATTTTATTTATATTTGGAATTTAGCTTGGTAAGTCTTGACCTATGTGGTGATTATACTTGAAGATAAATGCATGCAATGTCATATGGTGTAATGTATGAAATATCAAAGTAGGGCTTGGTATGAGATCAAACCAAAATGCCTAAGGAATTATAGCACGTTTGGGTGTGGATGGAGGATTTTAATCCGCATTAATTATTTTCTCTTATGATATATTATTACTGAACGGCAATATAATGCTTATGGCTTACTGAGTTATATACTCACTCGGTGTTTGCTTGTCGCCTATTTTAGGTTTCTTGGACTCGTCCTTTTGCGTGCTCGTGATCGTCATCGAAGTCATCACACCGGCTAGCAACTTTTGGTATCTTTTTTTGTAGTCGGTCTAGGAGAACATTTTGGCATGTATAGGCTAATATGCTTTGTTGAACTTTGGTATGTAAACTTTTAGCCATGCGAAAATGGCATAAATGTTCGGTTGGATTTAGTTCTCTAATGTTAAGTTGCAAGTCTTGGTAATTGATTTTTATGCCATATGCCATGGTTGATTATTTTGGTGTTAAAATTCATGATATGGCAATAGTGTAGTAGGGAGATGTTTGACAATGATTAGCCTTTGGTATGGCTAGTCATGATCATAATTTGTGACATGTATGATGAATCACTAGTTAGATCAAAGGGAAATCATGAAATAGGCATAGTTGCTTTAGTAACAGGTGCTGGCAGCAGCAGTGATGTGAGATTGAAAAATCACTAAAAATAGGGGAAATGGAATTAAATAATGAATGAATTATGGAATCGAATCCCGATGAGTTTATTTTCATATAGAAGAAACGAAGCAACCATATGAGCTGTATGTTAAGTGATATTTAAGTTCTCGCGGGACAGGGCCAGAACGGTTACTGGAGTCCCTGTCCTGACTTTGGGAATTCATCATGAATTGACCAGAGATAATTAGAAGCCATGCCATATATGTACAGATTCCTTTTCGAGTCTAGTTTCTATAGAAACAAACGACATCAGTATTGAAGCCCTGTACAGGGAGATATCCAAGTCGTAATGTGCAAAGGTCAGTGTAGTCGATCCCTGTAACATGGGGGACTTCAACTAATAAACTGTACTAATTGGCCCGACAAAAAATTCTAGAAAAAAATTTGTAGATGCATATATGAGTCTAGTTTCAGGGAAAATTTATGGATCTGGATTTAGAGTTTCAGAACTCAAGATATGATTTTTAATGCGACCCGTATGCAGATTGGCAGCCTGTCTGGGAAATTTCTAATAAGTGGCTTGAAGTCTGTTAACACCTCGTGTTCGACTCCGGCGACGGTCTCGGGTTTGGGTTGTTACATTCTGCATCGTCTAACCCAAAACTCTTCGGCCCCTTATTTTCTAATTTTATCAACTGGTGGGTTCTCTTTTCTGACTGTATCTGTGACTGGGGAAGCTACATGGGTAGTCTGAGGATCATGAGGGGGTGGAGGTCTAACAGCCGAATTTGTACAAATGAACTCGACAAACCATTCTTTCATAGCTTGAAAGAAGGCTTCTCGAGCCCTTCCTCTCTGACTAACTGTAACGGGCCTTTCACTACTATTTGGTGGCGTCGTCCTTTCTGTAGGAGCGGGCGTGTTACTTTCTACATCATCTGCACCAACTCGTTTAGGATCCATAACTATAAAAGAAAAACATTTTAAAATCATCAGGAGTCGTCACACTATCAAAATACCAAAATATGTTCTTATTTAGCTATATCATGAGCTAATTATTACCAAGAATTCACATGCCATTCTTTAATCATATCATAAGGACATACACACAATGCCATAACTTAAAGTATTTCTAGTCACAAAATACCGAGATAACTCGTTGATAGTGTGAGGGATCTCCGACATCCTTACGATTTTTCGAGTTTGCTTTGCGATACTATAAAAAAGAGAGAAAAGAAAGGGAGTAAGCATAAAGCTTAGTAAGTTTGCATGTAAATAAATAACAACATTCTAAATGAATTATCAAGATAACATGAACCTTTCGAACATGGACTTATCTTACCTTCCCTTTAGTACACTCTTTGAATTTTTCGTTGAACCACTTGGAATACTAAGGATACACGGGTACCTTTCCTTTTTAAACTTACAATTGCCATGTCTTGACATGGTCTTTCATGGTATCCTTGCCTTATGAACTCACCATTGCCATGCCTTGGCATGGTCTTACATGGGATCTTTGGCTTATCGTAGTTTATCAATGCCATGTCTTGACATGGTCTTACATGATTTCCTTGCCTTGTAAAACTTACCAATGCCATGCCTTGGCATGGTTTTACTTGGTATCCTTAAACCCTAATGTCATAACATTTGTATCCTACACATTCCTAAAGTTCAACAAGGACTTTTAAGTATCATTTCTTCGTCAATTCTTGCTTGAATCATCAAGGAATAAATTTAAAAAATAAATATATAGATGCTGAAAAATAACATCATTAATTATAAATAACAAAACACTGCATTTATTTACTGCAAACTTACCTCGATACAAAATACGATCAACTATTTTGATTTAGTCCTCAACCTATTTCTTTCCTCGGTCTAACCTCGAATTTCGTTCTTCTTGATCTATAATAGCAAATTTAACTTATTTAATATTCACATTTATCAAAATAGTCCTTAACTCTAACTTTGAAAAATTATAATTTTGTCCCTAAACTTTTGCATATTTACACTTTTGCAGCAAGTCTCAGAAATGAAACTTTATCCCTAATTCTTATGTTTTATGACATGCTAATCATTTCTTTACCTACGGTAACATCAAATTCTCACTCTAACATGTACGTATGACCATTAGGTTTTTTTACTGATTATGTCGTTTTACTCATTTTTGTTTAAAATTGCTTAGCTCGAGTCGTTTAACATAATTTAAAGCTTCAAATTCTACCATAAAACATCAAAATAAACACATTTCACCTATGGGTATTTTTCCAAATATGAAGCCTACGTTAAATTATTGCTAGAATAAGCTAAATCAAGTTATCAGGTCTTCAAAAACGTAAAGAACATTAAAAACGGGGCTTGGAATCACTTACTATGAAGCTTGGAAGCTTGACAAAACCCTAGCTATGAAGAACCCTTGAAATTTCGGCCTAATGAAGAAGATGGGCACATTTTGCCATCTTTTTCCCTTTTTTAATCTTTTAATTACCAAATGACTAAAATACCCTTCATTAAAACTTTAGTTATTTTTATCTATGTATGTCCATTTTTGTCCATGAAAACCTAATGGTCTAATTACCATTTAAGGACCTCTACTTCAATTACACTCTTCAATTTAATCCTTTAGCATCTAAAACTCATATTTATCAACTTTTACAATTAAGCCCTATTAGGCAAATTAAGCATGCTATCTATAAAATTTTCCATCGATACTCTAACACATGCATCTAATCACTTGGTAAATTATAAAAAATAATCGGAATTAACTTTTCTATCTCAGATTCATGGTTTCGCAACCACTATTTTGTTTAAGCCCAATTTTGGGATGTTACAAGTTGTGATCCTACATGTATTACAGACACAAATGCAGCTATTCATGAGCGTCCTAATATAAGCTCCTATGAGCTTCCTGTAACAGCCTGGTTTAGACCCTAGTCAGAATAGTGGTTTTGGGACCACAAATTTGGGTATAAAAATATTATAATAATATTTTTTGTGGTTATTATATGTGAATTGATAGCTGTGAAAATTTCGTATGAAAATTTAATCATTTGTGTGCTCAATTTGCGAAAAGGACCTAATCTCGTAAAATGTAAAAGTGGTCTTCTATTTGTTAAAGTGCTTAATTGCTATGTCTTTTTAATTGTGAGATCCTTATGTTGTGAATATACCATTTTAAGCTTGAGTGGACATTAATGACCTTATATGTTAATGTTTTAAATGTTTATTAATCATGGGCAAAATGGTAATTGATGTATTAAATGATTTATAATTAAACAAAACATGAAATTAGTTCAACTATTGTTCACTTTGATTTAGGTATGTATTTTGTTTGGTTTTTGATAATTTTTACGTTTTTGTGATCGTTGCTCTGTATACTATCAAGCCCATATCTAAATTTTGGAATTTTTTGATGATTTTGAGTTGAGCCATTGATGAAATTATGAGTTTTATGAAGTTTGATGATAGTAAATAAAAGATATGTGTTGGATTAATATATTTTGTCTTTGAATTTTTGATGAATATGAGTAATTTGGGCTAAATTGTAAAAATGAGATTTTGAGGGAGTAAAATGTGAAATAAATGAAACATATAGACTTATACGAAAACCATGTATTTTCGGCTAAGCAAGTGTGTATGGAAATTTTGTGTATTTTGTGATTTTGTGAATTAGGGACTAAAATGTCAAAATGTGAAAATGTGAGGGATAATTTGTAAAATTCCCTAAATATGTGTTTTTGGATTGAATTGAATGATTTTTTGTATAAAATAGTTAAATTTGAATTTATATAGATCAAGAACCAAGGAAAACAAAATTAGATCGGGAAAGTCGAAAGTCGTCGAGTAGCCGATTCTGTTCATTCGAATCTGTACGAGGTAAGTCGATATACAAATAAGTGTGTTTTGAATTGAATTATTAATGTTTATATGCTATTGAACAATGGTAAATGATTATATGAGTTTAGCATGAGATATTCGAGAAAGTATCGAGAAAGTATCGACGTTCAAAAAGCCCCGTACGAACCATAGGAATAGTTAGGATACCTATGTCATGACATAGGATCCGGTATGTGTTATTGTGTAAGACCATGTGTGGGACGTTGGTATCGACTCATGATTTACATGTAGGACCATGTCCGGGACATCGGCATCGTATTTGATTTCGTGTAAGACCTTGTCTGGGACAGTGGCATCGATATTTGATTACATGTAAGACCACGTCTAGGACGTTGGCATTGTACGAGTTTTTCGAGGTATCCTAGTATCGTTATTGATTTCGAACAGTTCAATGGGCATTCCAAGAAAATGAATGACTATGTGAACATGTATCCGATTCAAGTTCATTTGAAAAGTATATTAAGATTGAGAATGAAAGGTAAACATAAGTATATATGTGTGAACATATGAAATATGTTTGTATTATGTGAAAATGTGATGTACATATGAGCAAATGGTTATGAGTATTTGAGCTAAATGAGAAATATGAACTTGATATTTAGTTGTTCCATGATTCATAAAGATGAATAGGTTTATAGTTGTGATTTGTGATAAATTTATTTGTATATGGATTACTAAGCTTTTAAAAGCTTACTTTGTATGTGTTTTCAATTGTTTTATAGATATCGTAGCTATCGAGAGCTCGGGGATCGTCGAGGATCATCACCACACTATCGACTCTATTTTGGTACTTTTGAAAGTGTAAATATTGAAGTATGGCATGTATAGGCTAGAAGGATTTGAATATGTTTTGTAATGTGTATATCTAGCCATGTGATATGGCTAGATTATGGTTGAACTTATGGTTAGATTTTGATATATGATATGTGATGCAAAAATGATGTGTTTGGTGTATATATATATAACCTAGTGAAAAATGGTCAATTTGGTAAGTTAGTATTGTGGTTTGGTTATGGAAATGGTATGATTTTGATATGAGAATGAATGTGAAACTTAGTGATAAGGACATGTATAATTGAATGTGTTCGGTAAGTAAATATGGTATGTTTTAATTTGGATAATGAGTGTAACATCCCTCACCCATATCCAACACCAAGACAAGGCTCGAGGCATTACCGGAACTTTACACTTTCAGTATACTAACTCGGGTCACAAAATTTCATTTGAATTTAGAACTTTTCAATCATGAACATCTCATCCCTTGTATAGGCCTTCAAGACCTATAACATATCAAGAGGCAGTGTGGGACAAATACGAGCCCGTTCAATTAACCTCGGGCTCCTCAGAAAATTTTCCTTAACATAAAGTGTCACGCGCCCGTGTAGGTGGGCCGTGTGGACTCACACGCCCGTGTGACTTGGGGCACGCTCATGCCCTTCAGCCGTGGGCGACACTGACTTATCAACAAGACCATGGCACACGCCCGTGCTGCCCGCCCGTGGACGACAATGTCTTTTTAACATGGCCATGGGGCACGCCCGTGTGGCATACCTGTGTACAACTTTGAGCTAAAATTTTAAGTGCAAGGGACACACGCCCATAGCACACGCCCATGGGAGGGAACCGTGTGTCACACACGGCCTAGACCCATGCCTGTCTGTCTAACCATGTGGACTCTAATAGGCTATTTTCCAAGCCTTTAGTCACCCCTTTCTACTACTTGTGCTTAGTGGTTACCAAGTTTGAGAGAAAACATAATTTTACACTTGTAAATAATCTTAATGAAAATAGTTGTCTGGAAACCTCATATCATTGGTTTCATACATAAATGGTTATTTCCTCTTTAGTGTTATGGGTTCCCATGTTACCTTAATTCGTCCGAAATTGGCTCGTTCATGTGACTCATTACCAATTGGTAACGACCCATCACTTGTAATTAAAACCATGCATAAAATTGTAGGTCATAGCCTACTTAAATTGAGCCAATTTTCATGGCCGTATACAAAGAGATAAACATATTTTTACATGCCTTTACTTGGCAAATCAAATGACACATAAAACAAAATACTCAAAAATACTATACATGCCATTGAACAAAACAAACAAAGTCTTTATACCAATGCTTGTCTAGTTGATAGTGTGTTGACTCTCCAATCGTCTTCCAATCCTTTCGAGTCCTCGAGTTCTGAGAGACAGGGAAAAAGAGAAGGGCAAGCATTTACATGCTTAGTAAGCTCGAATAACCGGAAAGTAAACTTACCGAGTAATTAGCATACATCCATACTTAAATCATGAAATCATCAATTATAAAATGATTCCCTATCATATGCACTCAATCAATGAGTTAGTCACATAACAAAGCATCATGTAATTTATGTAGATGAGTGATCGCGAGGTTTCGTGATAGGTTTTAAATATTTATAATACTCGTTCTTGCACTAACTATTATCACGATGTAGGCAAGTGTACCTATCGAACAGTAGTATAGTTTTAGCAAGACCGGATTGTTGAACCCAAAGGAACTAAAAGTACTAGTAATGACTGTCTTTTTATTATCTAGCCTAAGAATAAAGAGGTTTTTGTTTTAACTAACTAATTATCTAAACAAAGAACGCACAGGGAATGCAATTGGGGAATTGCTTTTGGAAAAATCGATTGAATGAAGACAATACCTAAGGAAAAATCCACCTAGACTGTATTTGTTACTCTGACTCCGAATCGGATGATTTATTCATTTAACTTGTTTACTAGAGATCCCTAAGTTATGTAATTATCCCTATTCAAGACTAATAACGTCTAATCCCTACATTGAATAACCGAGACTTTTCTCTAATTAACACTCTAGGGTTGCATTAACTCGATTTATGGATCCCCTTATTAGGTTTCACCCTAATCCAGCAAAATCTTGTCACCCTATGTCTAGGCGCGCAATCAAGTCCGCTTAATTATGACAAATGTACTCTTAGATAGGGTCTATTCCTCCTCTAAATAAGAGCTTATCTTGAATCGGTATCCTGGGATATCAAAACAAGAATTAAGAACACATAATTAAGAACAAGTCAAATATTTATCCTACAATTCAGAAAATAATAACAAGATTCGTCTTAGGTTTCATTCCCCTTAGGTAATTAGGGGATTTAGTTCATAACTAAATAAGAAAACATCCCAGAATAATAAAGAATACAAAACATAAAGAAAACCCAAAACTCCTGAAGGGGAATTAAGGAGAGATCTTTAGTCTTAATGATGAATCTGACTTCTAAGATGAATCAATCGGCTTTCTCAGAGTAATTCCTTACCCCCTACTCTGTCCTCCTTTTCTTCCTTCTCTAGGGTGTATTTATAGGCTTTGGAATGCCTAAAAGCCCTCAAAATTATCCTTTTCCGAATTAGACTCAACTTGGGCTAATTAGGGACACGCCCGTGTAACACGCCCGCGTGCGATTACTTTAGGCCGTGCTCGAGCTTGCCAAATTGACACGGCCGTGTGGTCTGCCCGTGCGATGAGGTACAGGCCATGTTGATTTCGTACTTTGGCCCATTTTCTCCTTTTCTCGCCCGTTTCTCATTGCTTTCGCTCTCCTATGCTCTCCTAAGTGTAAAACATGAAATTAAAGCATTAGGAGCATCGAATTCACCAATTCTAATGGAAAATCATCCATAAAATGCGTTAAACATGGGGTAAAAATATGTATAAATTATGGTTTATCAAATACCCCTATACTTAAGCATTTGCTTGTCCACAAGCAAAATTCTCAACTCATAATCAAAATAAATTCTACTCAACTTATAATTTCTATCGATAATATATCATTATAGTCCATAGGTAATCATACATTGAGAATTCAACTAAAAGAACATAAAAGTTTCAAACATTCCAAGTTTAGTATTTAATCATGCAAACATAGGTGTCTCTCCTCATTTAAGTAATTACCTTTGATTCAGAATTACACAGAGTTTCACATCCTCACTATAGATTCACTCAAATCACTCGAGGTGTTTAAGGACAATAAATGAAGCACTCAATAGTTAATAATGAAAAGTCATTACCATAGGCTTGTATGAAAATCAAATCTCCACCACTATAATTTAAGATGATACATCAATAAAAAAGGTCTTTAGAGGGTTGTATGAGGTTTGGTTAGGGGGTGTGGTCATAAATTGAAAGAAAGGGTTAGAATCGAGATTGAATTGAAAAATTAGCAAGAGTTAATCATCACTTGCATACAACAGAGCTTCTTCTCAAACTAAGGAATTTAACTTCTGAAGCCTACAAACAGAAGATCACTACTAATATGTATACATGGTTTTTTTTTTTTTTTTAAGAACACATAAAATTACATAGTAGAATAAAACATAGCTAAGCAACTATTTCAATTCAAATCTCGACAAAAATGGGACTTAAATTAATTTAGGGGATTTCAACAATAATGGGTTAAAGGTTAATATTAAGGGTAATACAAGAAATGGATTGTTAGGCTCAATGGGGTTTACTAGTGGTAAATTGTGGAGGTAGGCTTTTCATGGCATGAGTGGGTTAATCCTAAGTGCCTTAATCATTTTGACATATCAAATCAAATGGTGTGGTCTCGACAAGCATAATCAAGCAAGTTCTAGAATAACAGTTCAATACTGACGCACTTAAAGCAATAATAAAAGTTAGCATGAAAAGAATTAATAGATGCTCAAAAGGCTCAAAAATCTCACAAAAATTATGACTTTTTGATGTTTAACAACTTGTGAATTCCAACTCAAAGTAATACCTAAACTTTGGGGAAATAGCCAAAGATTTTAAATTCTTAAAAATCAACTCATCATGCTTGATTCTCTAATGTCTTAAAGTTTAAACAATCAATGTATAATTGCCTATGTTTTAATTCAAGATGTATCAATCAAAATCATAAATCAATTAAAATTTATCCTAAATATGATATGAAAGCTTTTAAAGAGAACAAGGCAATCATTCAGGGATTTTTCTGATAATGAGATAAATATCCCCCCCACACTTAAGATGTACATTGCCCTCAATGTATATAGATAGATATTAGAGTATAAAAATAAGTAGGGAGAGAAGTGAAACTTCCTGTATGATGAATTCCTCGAACTGGAGTTCTGGAGAGTAATCGATTCGAGAGTGGAGGAGGATACTCTGGCGGTCGTAGAGGTTCATTAGGCTATAAGTCCTGCGCCAAAAGGATATTATCTGTAGTGGTAGCTACGGTCGTGGGCGAGCAAGACATGGCAGCCCTGGAGAACCTTTCCCGGTGGAGTTTTAGTTCCTATGTGATGATGAGCTTAAGAGCTCTATATGACTATGATAAAATCAGGAACTTTTTAGGGGATATTAGGAGGAATAATTACTCAAAAAGAAATAACCAAAATTAATAATTAAAAATAAAATTTCTAAAATCTAATAAAAAAATAGTTTTAATAAAAATTAAAACTATAAAATAATAAATGAATGTTTTTAAACATCTTCATCGCTGGATGGTTCGCGAAGTGGGGCTGGCAATGAGATGTGGAGGTGCTGACAAATCTGCTATAGAGTAGCATCAATGTTGTCAAATCGTTGAAAACACTGCTGCTCAAATCGAGTGAGACGCTCAAAGATGTCAGCATATGAAGCCGCTGCATGAACTGGACGAGAGGGTGGTGGTGGCTGAGTCGGTGGGTCCTCGTGTTGTGGGGGGACATCATCAGGAATGTCCTCGTAGGCCTCCTCGTCGATAGATTAGGCGAGATGATGCTGGGGAGGGTAGGTTCCTCGACGCCTCTCGATCATCCTCATGCTAAGCATGCTCGAGATGTCTTATGGAGACATCTGGCCGATAAGGGTGAGGGATGATTCTTGGGCCGCAGTGTTGAGGAGCCCGAAGTGTCGCGCTAGTCGAGTCACGTAGGGGCCAATGGAGATGACCCCCTTCTGATGCCGCTCCATCTGGTGTTGAATAGTGAGTGTGATGAAATAGGCAAGGTCGATGACGTGTCCGTGCGACATGCACCATAAAAAGTAGGCATCGTGAGTGTTGACGACTCCAGTGCTCTCTCGCCTCCCTGTAATCATGTGAGCCAAAATGTCGTGTAGGTACCTCAGGAATGGTGGGAGAACTGATGCCTTGGAGCGACTAGGATTGTAGGAGGCTGCGCTAGGGGCCAAAGTGTACCAGCACTTCGAGAGAGAGAAATGTATGTGGCGAGTGAGAGCATTTAAGTCATTCTCTTCCTTGAACTCCTCCGTATATAAACCCAATGTCGTACCGAATTCGAGGACACTGAGCTAGCGGACTAATCCGCCTAGACGAAATTGCACCGTGTCGGGGTCATCGTAGTTCATCATTACGGTTTGGAGATGGAACATTGAGCATAGTTCCATCGTGAGCTCGAGGTATGTTGGTTCGATGATCCCAAAACATAGCTCTTAAGGGTCAGTGGTTAAGGGGGCCCAAATCGCATCAACCAACTGAACTTGTTCTATAGCGGCCCAGTCGATGCAGCGGCCCACAATTAATGGTCGGGCCCAAAGTATTTGAAAAGTTCTTCCTAGGGCCCACGGGGAAACTATAGGAGAGGGTGACGAATTTCCGTGGTTAGACCCGCAGAAGATGACATTCCCTTTCGTTTCTTGGAAGCAGGGATAGCAGCCTTTTTACCATGTAAAGATGACAGGGTACCTGCGATTAGAATCATTAAGTCATCTTGATGAGTGGTCAAAGTAAAACAAAGTCAAATCTTAAAAATCATAATTTCAAGCCTCAACTACTAAAACTAACTAAAAATGATAAGTTCAATGGTATACTTTTGTGGCACTAGCATGGTGATATAAGTAAAATGGCAAAGAATGGAATGCACATTACTATATGAATGAATAGAACTGTCAATACAAAAGGCATGATTATTTCAACTATCCTAACCATGGATATTCATTTCTAACTAATTAAATGGAGTAGATAAATCATGTAATGAGTAGGAATTTGGAGATGAAAAATATGATGACTTGTCCTATAAATGAAATTTGTGTGATAGAAAAATAAAAATGACATGAAAAATATATATTACTAAGATGAATAGCATTATAAATGAGTGTAATTAAAGGGGAAAGAGTAAACAAATGCTAGAAAGGGGAGAATGGACGTCAAAAATGAAGTTAAAGGTGGCGCACGGGCGTGGTAGGGGGGCCGTGTAGAGTTGCAGCGGCTAGGGTTAGGGTTTTTTGAATAGGGAAGAAAGTGAATAGTGCAGGGTATTTATAGATTTTGGGCCACACGGCCAGGGCACACGCCCGTGTTCCCTAATTTCAACCTGTGTGTTTCGCGTTTTTCCTATTTGGGCACGTCTAAAATTCGTCCCATGCCCGTGTACCTCAGGCGTGGGTTCACACGACCGTGTCGCATGACCGTCTTTAGCTTCGTTCGCTTCTCCCACGCCCGTGTAGGAAATCCCCAAGCCCATGTCAATCTAACAGGTTCGACCACGAGTGTGAGACACGGACGTGTCGCACGCCCGTGCTAGTTTCTCAGTTTCAACCACGGGTCTTCCACACGGGAGTGTCACGCACCCGTGTTGTTTTGCAGGCTCTACCACGGCCATGTCACACGGCCGTGGTATTTTATCGTAGCCCGTGTTTGGGGAAATCCTTGCCCTATTTTCACACGGCCATAAGCACGCCAGTGTGCTTGGCCGTGTCTCTGTGGAAAACCTGTGTTTGAGAGCTCTGTTAGTAAGTTAGATAATGAAGACTAAATTTTTAAAGAAGTTAATACAGTTAGTGCTCAGTTTGCCTCCCGAGAAGCGCTTATTTATAGTCTAAGCTCGACTTACCTCTCTATTGAATGATCATCATGGTTCGAGGAGTTTATACTCCCCATTCCTGCTATCAATCTTAAAATAAGTTTTAAACGGGTGTTGTTTACCTTAAAGTGCCGAACTTGGGATGACTTACCTCCACCATGCCGAATGGAAAAATGCTGAGTACCGTAAGAGGGATTTCTTCATTTAGTGTGGTAGTGACAATGTGGGGATTTGCAGCATCTAATAAGACTTTATCTCCAGCTTTAAGTTGATTTGGAGAGGTATCAAGCTCTTCTTGGTGTAGTTTCAGTTTATCGTGTGTTCTCGGTTTATGTGTTCGCCATTCATCTAACTCCTCTATTTGCAGCTTCGTTCTTCATGAGTAGATCTGTTACTATTGTTTAAGAGTGGCTCATGTACTTCCTGCAGACTTATCTCCTGCAAAGTGGGTTGTATCATGTGGTCAGTTTTAATAGAATGGTTTAGGCGATCACCTTCAATATCCAATGTGTTGTCAGAATTGCGAGCTTAAAGGGTGAGTGTTTCGTCTCCTACATGAAGCGTGAGCTCACCTGTGCCAAGATCAATAATTGTTTTCACAGTTGCTAGAAAGGGCCTTCCCAGAATTAAAGGAGTGTTGCTATCCTCCTCTATGTCTAAAACAATAAAGTCAACGAGAAATATAAATTTATTGATTTTTATTAGCACATCTTCAATAATACCCCTAGGAAATCTTATAGTTTTATCTGCTGGTTGAATGCTCATTCTAGTCTGTTTGGGTTTCCTGAGACCTAGTCGCTTAAACATTTTATAAGGCATGACGTTGATACTAGCCCCTAAATCAGCTAATGCATTATTAACATCTAAACTACCAATTAAGCAAGAAATCGTAAAACTCCCTGGATCTTTTAGTTTGTTCAGTAGTTTATTTTGGAGAATAGCTGAGCAAACTGCGTTTATCTCCACGTGTGATGCCTCGTCCAACTTCCGCTTATTTCCTAAAAGTTCCTTTAAAAATTTCATTGCATTTGGCATCTATGATAGGGCTTCAATAAATGGAAAGTTAATATGTAATTTTTTTAAGAGTTTAAGGAATTTACCAAATTGTTCATCTGAGCAGTCTTTCCTTATCGCGTTGGGGTATGGAACACGAGGTTTATATTCGACATGCACCGTTTTGTTTTTATTATTATCTACCTCACCTTGACCTTTGCTTACCACAGTTTCTTGCCTTGGTTTTGGTTCAGGCTCAACAACTCCTTCTTTATCTTGAATATTAATTGTATTGAGCTGTTCCTTTGGGTTGGGTTCAATATTACTTGGCAATCTACCTTGTGGTCGTTTGCAAATTAGTTTGGAAAGTTGGCCTATCTGAGTTTTGAGCCCTTGGATCGACACTTGTTGATTCTTAAGTGCTACCTCGGTGTTCTGGAAATGAGTTTCTGACACTGAAATAAACTTTGAGAGCATCTCTTCAAGGTTCGGCTTCTTTTCCTGTTGGTAGGGTGGTTGTTGGTTGCCTGGAGGTGGTTGTGGTCTTTGATTTCCTTGACCGCTCCACGAGAAATTGGGGTGGTTACTCCAACCTGCATTGTAAGTGTTACTTTATGGATTGTTTTGAGGTCGAGGATTATTACCCATGTAGTTTAATTGCTCATTATCCATGTTCTGGCCATAAGGTTGGTATTCCAAATGGCTTGTTCCACCTCCACTTGCTTCGCACTGCATTACTGGGTGAACCTGCGAAGAACTAAGAAAACCATCAATCTTTTTATTAAAGAGTTCGACCTGATTAGAGAGCATGGTGACCGAATTGACGTTATAAATGCCGGCTGTTTTCGTTGGCTTTGTCCTCATGACTTGCCACTGATATTTATTCAGTGACATCTCCTCTATAAACTCATAGGCATCTTCAGGTGTTTTATTATTGATGGTTCCGCTAGCAGCTGCGTCAACCATTTATCGAGTCGAAGGATTCAGGCCATTATGGAACGTTTGAACCTGTACCCAAAGCGGTAACCCATTGTGAGGGCACCTTCTTAAAAGGTCCTTGTATCTCTCCCATGCATCGTAGAGTGTTTCTAAATCCATCTGTACAAAAGAAGAGATATCATTACGTAATTTAGCCGTTTTAGCCGGTGGAAAATATTTTAGTAAAAATTTTTCAGTCATTTGTTCCCATGTAGTAATTGAACCTCGTGGTAACGAGTCCAACCACTATTTAGCTTTGTTCCTCAATGAAAAAGGGAATAACCGAAGATGAATGGCATCATCAGAAACACCATTAAATTTAAATGTATCGCATTGTTCTAAGAAGTTGGCTAAATGAGCATTGGGATCCTTATCCTGCAAGCCATCAAACTAAACAAATTGCTGTATCATTTGAATAATGTTAGGTTTTAATTCAAATTTATTTGCAGCTACAGTAGGTCTAACTATGCTCGATTCAGTTCCTGTTAAAGAAGGTTTAGCATAATCATACATAGTGCGTGGAGCAGGATTTTGATTAACTGCAATTGCAGGAGGTAGCTGGTTGCCTTGGTTTTCAGCCATCTCTTCGGTTGGAGGTTGAGTATCGTCTTCTTGTTCGTTCTCTGTGTATCTTAAGCTTCGCCTTATTTCTCTTTGATTTCTGCGAACTATACGATCGATTTCTTCGTCCAAAAGTAATGGTCCTGATGGATTTCTTCTATTCATAATTTATAAAAACCTACCACGAGAAGGAAAAAGTAAATTAATAAATAATAATAATAATTAAATTAAATTAAATTGCAAGAAAAATAAATGGATAAAGAAATAAAAATTGAGCGTTCCTAATATCTTAGTTCATCGACAACGGTGCCAAAAACTTGATCGTGAGGTTTCATGATAGGTTTTAAATATTTATAATACTCGTTCTTGAACTAACTATTATCGCGATGTAGGCAAGTGTACTTATTGAACAGTAGTATAGTTTTAGCAAGACCAGATTGTCGAACCCAAAGGAACTAAAAGTACTAGTAATGACTGCCTTTTTATTATCTTGCCTAAGAATAAAGAAGTTTTTGTTTTAATTAACTAATTATCTAAACTAAGAACGCACAGAGAATGGAATTGGGGAATTGCTTTTAGAAAAATCGATTGAATGAAGACAATACCCAAGGAAAAATCCTCCTAGACTATACTTATTATTTTGACTCTTAATCGGATGATTTATTCATTTAACTTGTTCCATAGATATCCCTAAGTTATGTTATTATCCCTATTCAAGACTAATAACGTCTAATCCAAAGATTGAATAACCGAGACTTTTCTCTAATTAACACTCTAGGGTTGCATTAACTCGATCTATGGATCCCCTTATTAGGTTTCACCCTATTCCGGCAAAATCTTGTCAACCTATGTCTAGGCGCGCAATCAACTCCGCTTAATTATGAAAAATGTACTCTTGGACAGGGTTTATTCCTCCTCTCAATAAGAGTTTATCTTGAATCAATATCCTGGGATATCAAAACAAGAATTAAGAACACATAATTAAGAACAAGTCAAATATTTATCATACAATTCAGAAAATAATAACAAGATTTGTCTTAGGTTTCATTCCCCTTAGGTAATTAGGGGATTTAGTTCATAACTAAATAAGAAAACATCTCAGAATAATAAAGAATACAAAACATAAAGAAAACCCAAAACTCCTAAAGGGGAATTGAGGAGAGATCTTCAGTCTTGATGATGAATCTAACTTCTAAGATGAATCAATCGGCTTTTTTGGAGTAATTCCTTACCCCCTATTCTGTCCTCCTTTTCTTCCTTCTCTAGGGTGTATTTATAGGCTTTGGAATGCCTAAAATCCCTCAAAATTAGCCTTTTCCGAATTAGACTCAACTTGGGCTCGACAGGGACACACCCGTGTAACACGCCCGTGTACGATTACTTCAGGCCGTGCTCGAGCCTGCCAAATTGACACGGCCGTGTGGTTTGCCCATGCGATGAGGTCCAGGCCGTGTTGATTTCGTACTTTGGCCCATTTTCTCTGTTTTTGGCCCATTTCTCATTCCTTTCGCTCTCCTATGCTCTTCTAAGTGTAAAACATGAAATTAAAGCATTAGGAGCATCGAATTCACCAATTCTAATAGAAAATCATCCATAAAACGCGTTAAACATGGGGTAAAAATATGTATAAATTACGATTTATCAATGAGCTCATCATTATTATCATCTCATTCACATATACATCTCATGTTAATCTCGTCAAGTTTCTAGGAAATCTCGATGGAATACCCATTATCCGTCAATTCTCAAGAATGATCATTTCACATATATGCACTCCTGCGAACCTTACGTCTCATGGCAGGATTACCAGTCCAGGCTAAATCCCTTATAACGACAAACACCCTTAATGAGCTCGGATTTGAATTACCAGTCCAGGCTAAATTCAGACCCTAATCGGATTACCCGTCTAGGATGAATCCATTATGCACACATATTCTTTGGGAGGCTTGATCATTCAAGAAACTTTTCATAGTTGAGATCTCGGATTACCCGTCCGGGCTAAATCCTTACTGCAACAAATACAGGATCTTAGTTCACATGTCAATGAGGGTTTATCCATCGAATTCCCTTTGTCAACCTCAACCGAGATATTTTTCACATGTTATCATCAATATACATTTCTATGATATTTCATGCCAATAATAAATGCAATCATCAAGCATTCATAATTCATACAATTATGCATATTAAGAGTTTACTTTAAGTTATCCGAACTTACCTAGTATTCGTTTCAAAGATATGTTTCGGTTATTCCGAAACCTTGCGTTTACCACGATCGACCTTCGGAATTTGTTCCTCGGGGTCTATAATAGCAAGATCAACTCATTAATACCCCACATTATACATTTCAAGTTTAATATCTACCCTCGATCCAAATGACCGTTTTGCCCCTAACCTTTCAGATTTTTACGATTTACTCCCTAGGCACGTATAATGAAACACATGCACTTTTTATCTTACCCAAGCCTAGCTGAACACTTTTCCTTCTTATGGTAGCCCACCTTTTCCATTAATTTCTCATTTCTACCACACATTTACACATTTTGCGAAATAGTCCCTATAAGGGTTTCTCATGAAAACCAACTATGAAAAGATGTTTAACACACATTTATCTTTCATATTCCTCCATAATCCATCAAAATACAAGCAACTCATGAATGGGTAAATTTTTAAACATGAACCCTAGCATGAAATATGGGTAGAAAATGAGAGAGCAAGCTACCGAGATTTTAAAAATACAAAGAGCATGAAAAACGGGGCTTAAGAGAACTTACTATTGAGCTTGGAAAGCTTGAAACCCTAGCTATGGAGAACCCCAAATTTTCGGCTGGATGAAGGAGAAAATGGCTGATTTTGGCTTGATTTTTTCCCATTTTAATTCATTAAAATGACAAATGACAAAAATGCCCTTATGCCCTTTCTTTAAAATTTCATCCATGCAAGCCCATTTTTGTCGAAAAATTTAGAATTTGGGCAAATTGCTCTCCAAGACCTTCTGATTCATATCTAAAGCAATTTTATACAAATTGCTTCTAGAATCCAAGTTTTGCAATTTGTTCAATTTAGTCCTAAATTTCCAATTGGACACCTTATACTTATAATTTCTTCATGAAACTTTAACACATGCATATAATCATATTTTAGGCCTCATAATAATCATAAAATAAATATTTTGATGTTGGATTTATGGTCCTGAAACCACTATTCTGACTAGGCCCTATTTCGAGATGTTACAATGAGCATGAATTTAGTTGATGAATATATGATATGAATGATGAATGTTTTGTGTTTGAAATTGGTTGGAAATATGATGTATTTGATGTTTGAATGGTACTTATAGGGAGGACCCTAAATGGGCGGCAAATTGGCCTTGTAAATGGCTTATTTTTGCCCACACGGGCAGGGACACGGGCGTGTGTCTTAGCCGTTTTGCTCAATGACCATTTCCAAATGAGCCTGAGCAGACCACATGGTCGCACACACGGGCATGTGCTAGGCCGTGTGGCCAAGTCAGTTTTGAGCATGGGCTAGACACATGGGTGTGTGACTGGCCGTGTGATCCAAGTCAGTAGCCTCCCTAATTTTCACACGGCCTGGCACACGGGCGTATCATATGGCTGTTTGGACAAGTCAATATGTATGCCCTATTTTGCCACGGCCTAGATGCACGGGCATGTCTAATGCCGTGTGAGGCGCATTGCCTATTCACACGGGCATGTGACCTTTATAATTTTGAAAAATGTTTAAGTTTTTGAAAAATTTTGTATATGCTCGATTTAGTCCCCACCCCTTTCTAAAGCATGTTTAAGGTCTCGTAGACCTATATAAGGGACAATTATGAATGATTATTATATGTTTTGATTATGTTATGTTTAAGTATATGTGAATGTTCTAATATGTCTGGTAATGCCTCATAACCCTATTCTGGCGACAGATACGGGTTAGGGGTGTTACACTTCCTGATACGGCTCGCTTGAACTTCTTGTTATGCTATACGAAGCTCCCTATTAATAACTCTTTGGAGTTACTTGTTATGCTCAATGAGCTTCCTGTTCAAAACTCTTATGAGTTTCCTATTTAGGTCGAATAAGCAACCTGCTACATGGCTCATCTAGGCATCCTGTTATACGGCTCGAAGTGTGCTTTCTGATTATGTGGCCTAAAGGGTACCCCTGAATATAAATTGAGGGATCAATGATTTGTATACGTCGTGTATACTACCTGGGTATCCACCGATATTTCATTGATTCAACAGACAAAATTCCTGATGTAAGAAAATATGAGTTTAATATAATTTATTTCTTAAATATCCTTGAAATACATGGAAATGATATTTATTTAATATATTGAAACATGACATGAAAAATACATGTGTATGAAACTTGCCTGATAATTAAGTATATTCGTGATTTTGAACTGTTTCTGGAATAAATATATACGAAATTCATGAAAATGAGGTATATGAAATATTGAATAATGAAATGAATGATATATGTTTTTGAAGAAACAATAAGAGAGTGGTGTGTATCATGACATGTAAATATGTGACTATCTTTGATATGTTGATACGAGGAAATTATATAAGTTGAGACGAGTAATAAAATCAAGTATGACATGTCAAGAAAATAAGTTTATCAATGTTGAATTTATATGAAATATGTGCAAGTACGCTAACAAGTGTTGTTGTTGATGCTTAGGCAAGTGCCAAACTATTGGTTGAATGGTAATATGTTTATTTATATGAAGCATTGAAAGGATAAGTACTCAAAATAAAATATGCTAATTCTCATGAAAGAGTGGTAAGGTTTAAATTGTGCAATTTCTTATGAAATGGATTATCATGTGATTAATTCGAAAAAGGTCTATGTTTAAATGCACTAGCTTGTAGCTATGATGGAATGATATGCTTATGACTGGTGTGTTATGCATACTGTATGAATGTGGAAGAGTTAAAGTTGCTTAAAATCCTACCATGCTAGGAATAAAATGTATAAGTGATACTATAGAATATTCACTTGGTGAGTTGTTAAAAATAACTTCATGAGTATTGTGGTATCAATAATGGATTATTCTTGATATAAATAAATTTAATATTTGAAAAGAAGTATTATGATCAAAGATTATACGAGCTTACTAAGCATCCATTACTTACGTATTTGTTTATATTTACTTTACATTGGAAGCTCAAATGGGTTGGAAGCTTGTCGGAGCTATATCACACTATCCATCGGTTCTATTGGTAATTTTGGATAACCTAATTTGGTTATAATGGCATGTATAGGTTATTTTGATTAAACATTAGCCTATATGTGTTTTGGTATTTTGGTATATGCACAATTTGCCTTATAATGATGATGTTCTAAAATGTTTGGTTAGTTTGATGACAAGTTGGGTAAGAAATGAGGCTAGGAAAAATGGCCTATTTCGTCCACACGGGCAGAGACACGAGCGTGTGTCTCAACTGTGTGTGACACACTGCCAGATGACACAGTCGTGTGTCCATTGCATCTTCTAATTTATGGAAAACAGAATGCCCACACGGTCTAAGACACAGGCGTGTCTCTTGGCCGTGTGAGCCACACGACTGTGTGACCCCTGCAGTATTAAAAATTTTAAATATTTCTAATTTTTTTTTGAGTTTCCTGTTTAGTCCCGATATATTTCTAATGTATATTTTGGGCCTTGATGACTTACATAAGGGACGTTAAGATTAAATTTGATTGATTTCAGGTATGAATGTTATATGAAATGAAATTTCTATTAAATGATCTGTAAATTTCGGTAATGCACCGAAACCCTATTCTGGCGATAGATACAGGTTAGGGGTGTTACAATCTCTAATCTGTTGCAACAATAAAGGAAAGAAGACAACTTTTATTTTTATTTTAGTCAACAATCTCATAAGGTAAGTGTGTTTCTTATTGAGTAAGAAGACTCATGCTTTAGATTTTTCAATTTTTAAGGGTATGTAAAGTTGTCATTAATGTATCTTTGATGAAATTAAGCATGATTTTGATGAGAATTTGAAGTATGAGTTTTGATCATGTTAGGACTAAGTTAGAAAGTAGAGAAAATTATTGGAATTGATTAGAAATTCATATAAGCTATATAGTTTTTTTATGACATTAGGGACTAAATTGAATAAATTAAAAACTGTTAGAAAATTATGTTATAGATTGAAAGTTTGGGGTCCCTAGAGAAAGAATATGAAATCGGATTTTGATTTGATACTAAATATCGAAAAATATTAGTACTTCGAATATAAAGACTAAAATGACTAAATGCAAATTATGTTTAATTGATGTTTTTTCATGTGATTGTGTGAAACCAGATATAGCTCCTATAGTAGAATTATTGTATGTAGCTAAAGACGATGTCGAGTCGTCTCAAGATAAAGGACAGATGAAGGTCACAGATGAGTAGCTATCATGGTTTGTGTTTTTATGATTGAATTCAATTTATACTTTATTTGAGTTTTGAAACTAGCTTGCTTAATGCAATGATCTAACTTGTCTTATGGATAGGTGAGAATGAAATAGTTGGTAACTTATGAATAATGTGATAATATGCATATGATAATATTAAATGGTATAAGATTGATTTGGGGATGATTTGAATTAGTTATGTATTAAACTATGATATGTGAACCATGTATATATATTTGAAACATTGATTTCCCTATTAATGGTCTTGAAGAGATTCGGGTATAGTTGGCATGCCATAGGTTTAATGTTCGAGATTTTACTTCAGTTTAAACTGATAAGGCATGGAATGCATATTATACTTAGGAAGTACCAATGAAATGTTAGGCACATTTATATACTTCTTTTTACACCGATAAGGCACAAAACACATATTATAGTTTGAATGTACCGATTAGGCACTAAGTGTCGAATATATTGGTGTGATGGTTGGATGATCCGTGTATCAGTCTTGCATCTATGTTCAGTTAATAAGGATTATGAAACATATACCTTTCTTATTGACATTTGATATGAAATGTTAATAGTGAATGGTGTATCATGTATATTAATGTTAAAATAATAAAAGAGAAAGATCATATGATCTGATTATTACGAACCCTGGGGATGATACAGTTATGAAATGAATCTGTAGATTCAAGAATGTAACAGAAATGTGAAATGTTCCTTGTGGTATTGCATATTACTCATGTGAAGGAGATGTGATAGTAAATATTATGAATGTTAGAATAATGGAACTCCACTTTTACATTTTATGCGATTTAGTCCTTTTTATTGAATTGAGCATTCAAACGATAAAATTTCTTAACGAAATTTTTACACAATCATACTATCATTCTGTAGAAATTAAAATAATAATAAAATAAATATTTAAACCTTAGATTAATGGTCCCGAAACCAATATTCTGATTTGACTAAAAATGGGCTGATACAACTCTCCCCCCTTAGGAATTTTCATCCCCGAAAATCTTACCAGAAAATAGGTTACGGTACTGTTTTCTCATAGCTTCATTAGGTTCCTACATAGCTTCTTCAACACCATGCCGTTGCCATAGAACCTTTACTAAAGCTATGCCCTTGTTTCTCAACTCTTTAACTTCTCGAGTTAGAATTCTGATCGGTTCTTCACTATACGACATGTCAGGTTGAATTTAAATCTTTGCTGGAGAAATTATATGCGATGGATCCAATTGGTATCTTCATAAGATCGACGCATGAAACACGTTATGAATCTTTTCTAATTCTGACGATAAAGCTAGCCGATATTGCACTGGCCCTATTCTCTCAATAATCTTATACGGTCCGATAAATCATGGACTCAATTTTCCTTTGCGACCAAATCGAAGAATTTTTTTCCATGGAGATACTTTTAGAAATACTCTGTGACCGATCTAAATTCACTGTCTTTACGTTTCAAATCTGCATACAATTTCTATTGATATGAAGTTGCTTTCAAATTATCACAGATTACTTTCACTTTCTCTTTGGTGTCTCAAATCAAATCAACCCTGTGTATCATTTTCTCACGTTCGACATTTACTACCATACAAAGAGTCATATGGTGCCATCTTTATACTCAATTGAAACCTATTTTTATATGCGAATTCAACCAACGGTAAATATTGTTCCCAATTGCCTTCAATCTCTAAAACATATCAACGAAGCACATCTTCGAGAATCTGAATTACTCTCTCAGTCTAACCGTCGGTTTGAGGATGAAATGCAGTACTAAAGTGTAATCGCGTACCTAAAGCTTCTTGCAATTTCTTCCAAAATCGCAACGTAAACCTCAGATCTCTATTCGAAATAATAGAAATTGGCACCCTGTGCAATCTAACAATCTTAGAGATATATAGTTCAGCTAATCTCTCGAGTGAAAAATCTGAATGTACCAGAATGAAATGTGTAAATTTCGTCAGTCTATCAACAATAACCCATATAGCATCTTTCTTTTTCAGAGATAGGGGTATTCTCGATACGAAATCCATCGTAACTCTATCCCATTTTCACTCTAGTATCATCACTAGCTGTAGTAGTCCCGAAGGCACTTGATATTTGACTTTAACTTGTTGACAAACCAAGCATCTCGACACAAACTTTGAAATGTCTCGTTTCATGCCCAACCACCAACACAACTATTTCAAATTATTGTACATTTTAGTACTCCCCGGATGAACAGATAAACAACCAGTGTATGCTTTGTGTAGAATTTTCAGAATAAACTCTAAGTTTCTCGATACACAAATTCTACCTTGGAACATTAAACAATCATCAGATTTGATTTGATATTTTGAAACAGTAGTCAACTCGCACTGTAATCTTTTAGCTTGCAATTCATTATCACATTTCTGAGCCTTGCAAATTTGCTGTAAAAATAACAGTTTAGCTCAGCTAAAATTGAACTATCATTAGACCAGGTTAATTGTGTGTTCATCGCCCGTAAAGCAAACAAAGATTTTCTACTCAAAGCATCAGCGGCTACATTCACTTTCCCCGGATGATAAACAATCACTAATTCATAGTCTTTCAACAATTTGATCCATCTTTGTTGTAGCAAATTCAAGTCTTTTTGAGTCATTATATACTTCAAACTCTTGCGGTCGGTAAAGATGTGGCATTTCTCACCAAATAAATAATGTCGCCAAATTTTCAATGCAAATACAATAGCAGCCAACTCTAAATTGTACGTCAGATAATTCTTTTCATGCGGTTTCAATTGTCTGGAAGCATAAGCTATCACTTTGCATTCTTGCATCAAAACGCATACCAAACCGTTCAATGACACATAAGTGAAAATCAAAAACTCTTTACACAATTTAGGTTGAACTAAAACTAGTGCTTCAATTAACAATACTTTCAACTTTTCAAAACTCTATTGGCATCTCTCGGACCATTCAAACTTCACATCTTTCTGTAACAATCGAGTCATTGGTGTAGCAATCATTGAGAACCCTTTTAAAAAATGCCGATAGTGGCCAACTAACTCCAGAAAACTTTTGACTTCGGATATGTTTCTTGGTGGTTTCCAGTCAACAACTATTGAAATCTTACTCAAATCAACTCGGATGCCTTCCGATGAAACAATATGCCTTAAAAATCCAACCTTTCAGAGCTAAAACTCGCATTTGCTGAAATTAAAAAAAATTGCTTATCTTTCAATGTTTGTAATACTATCCTCAAATGTTCAGCATGCTCAGATTCATCTCCGGAATAGATCAGAATGTCATCAATGAATACAACAATAAATCTGTCCAAATACAGTTTAAAAATTCTATTCATCGACTCCATAAAAACTGCAAGAGTGTTAGTTAATCCGAATGGCATAACAAGAAATCCATAATGTCTGTACCTTGTTCTGAACGGAGTTTTTGGCACATCAGAATCTTTAACTCGCAACTGATAATAACCAGTCCGTAGATCAATCTTTGAAAATATTATTGCTCTTTTTAATTGGTTGAACAAATCTTCAATTCTCGACAAAGGATACTTATTCTTAATTGTAACCTTGTTGAGCTAATGATAATCAATACACAGTCTCATAGATCCATTTTTCTTCTTTACTAGTAACACTGGTACACCCCAGGGCGAAAAACTAGGTCGCGTAAAACTTCTATCTATTAATTCTTACAACTGAGCTTTGAACTCTTTCAATTCTATAGGAACCATTCTATACGGACATATCAATATCGGTGTGTTCTCAATATTAATTCAATAGCAAATTTGACTTCTCTGATCGATGGCAACCCAAGTGACTCTTCTGGAAAACATCTGGATATTCAAAAACCACTAGCATTGATTTAATATTCAATACAGAGAATTTCACTACTCGGACATTTCAATTCAATGGTCTTTCGTCTACAATTCACAACCGCATCATGCAGAGTCAACCAATCCATGCCCAATATCACATTGAACGATAAGAGCATCAAATTTTTCAGAAAATAGTAACCCCAAGTCATCAACGGAAAATTCTTGCAAACTTTATCAACTAGGACATACTTGCCTAAAGGGTTCGATACTTTAATCACAAATTTGGTAGACTCAACAGATAAACTCTTACTAGACACTAAATTCTCACAAACATACGAATGAATCGATCCAGGATTAATCAAAGCAATTACATTAGTGTCATAAATAAAAAATGTTCTGGTGATAACATCTGGCGATGACGCATCTTCATGAGTGCGAATAGTGTAAGCCCTGGCTGGCATTCGAGCCTTGAATCTCACAGCAAAATCTTTTGTCACACCTTTTCTACTAGTCACATTTCCCATATTTCTAGATGATCTTCTTTTAGCAGCTATATTACTCGGTCTTGTATTCAAAAATTTATCTTTCTCTGGTAACTTAAGACAATCCGGAATAAAGTGATCTAGTGAGGCACGTCTAAAACAAGCTTTGTTATTCATCTAGCAGTCTCCAAAATGTTGTCTTCCACACTGTTGACACTCGAGTTTGTTGGTTCTAACACTACAGACACTTGATACTCAAGTGGCTTGAGTTTTAGGACTCATGTATTGCTTTCCACGATCTCTATTAGAATACCCCACTAAAGTTGTCGAACGATTATACGAATCCTGTGATTTCTTTAACAAAGAGTGATAAGGTTTACCCATTGACCTCTTTCTTGAATCTCTAGCCTCGAAATCAAATTTTCTCTTTTCTATGCCAAGTTCTTCAACTTTGCAAGCTCTGTCGACTAATACAACAAATTCTTTCAATTTTAGAATCCCGACTAGAAGTCTAATGTCTTTGCTCAACCCGTCTTCGAATCGCTTACACATAATTGCCTCAGTGGAGACATATTCTCAAGCATATTTACTGTCTCACAAATTCTCTTCAGTATTCGGTCACAGACATACGACCCTATTTCAATTCTAGAAATTCTTTGCATTTTTTATTAATAAACCGCTGGCTTATGTATTTTTTTCTAAACTCGGTTTGAAAGAATTCCCACATGAATCTTTCTCTCGGCACCACTGATATCAAATTATTCCACCACTGATATACAGTATCTCTCGAAAATGATACAGCAGATTTTACACGTTCAGCTGGTTTGCAAGATAGTTCATCAAATACCTGGATCGTATTCTCAAGCCCAAACTCGGCTCTTTTAGGGTCATCATCAACTGTAACTCTAAACTCTTCAGCCCCGTATTTTCAGATTTTATCAATAGGTGGCTTACTCAAACGTAAAGGTTCCAAACCTTGAAGAGATACGAAGACTGGTTGGGGAATAGGTGGGGGTGGAGGTTGCTGAGCAGTCGGATTAGTTCAAACAAACTCAGTGAACCATTTGTTTATCATTTGGAAGAAAGCTTCTTTGGCCTCTCTTCCCTAACTCCTAGATACGAGTTTCGACTCAGACTGCGCTACTCCATGAATGGAGGCTGGCACATTACTTTCAACATCATTAGCCACTGCTCGATTGGGATCTATTGTAACAGCCCGATTTTGTACCTAGTTAGAAAAGTGGTTTTGAAACAACTATTTCGGGGCCGGAGAAATTATTTTTAATGTTATTTTATGTGTTATAGCATGATTATATGAGTGCATGAAAATTTTGGTGAAATAATCTTAGCGATTTCATGCTTAATTGCGAAAAAAGGACTAAATCGCATAAAGGGCAGAAGTCTTATTTTATTATATAGATATACCAAATAGCTAGAGAACCAAAATTGGGGGTCTTTAAAGTGAAATTAGGCCATTAAATGAGTGATGGCCGGCTATGAGACAAGGAATTAAAATAGTCAAAATGGTTAGGTGAATTTTGGTAACCAAATTGACTAGAAACAAAATAAAAAAACAAACAATGATATCATCTCTTTCTCATCTTCTTCTTCACCAAAATTTTTAGCAAAAGTAAGGGTTTTAAAGCTTTAAAATTTCAGCCAAGTTATCTTCTTGCAAGTAAGTGATTTAGATGTCTATTTTTTGATAATTTTTGTAATTTTGGAACCCTTGTAGCATGAACTAGCTAATGGGGGGACTATTTTATGAAATGGTTGATAGTCTAGGGATTTGGCATGAAAGGAATTGTGATGTTTACTGAATTTTTGTGGAAGAAAATGAGTCATGGTTGTAAAATAAACAACTTTTATGAAAGGATTTTCATGAAAACACTTAAAATGGACAATTTTGTAAAGATGGCAAAATGAGTGATAAGTATGGGTAATAATGAGAATTGTGGGCTGCTCCTAGTATAAAAATAATTCAGCTAGGCTTGGGTAGTGAGGAAATTTGATAAAAAATTATTTACGAACCTAGGGGAAAAATCATAAATTTTGTGAAAGTCTAGGGGCAAAACGATCAATTTGCAAAAGTATAAATTATGAAATGTTTTAATTAATGTAATGATTAAATGAGTGGATTTCATCATGTTAGATCAAGAAAATCGAGATTTGGGCTTAAATGGAAAAGTACGAGGTTATGGACTAAAATGGAGTAATTAGTTGAAATTGCATTCGAGGTAATTCCGTGTGATTAAATAAGTATGATATCCATGTTATTGTTAACATACTTGAGATCTATCTTGCTACGATTGTATTGAATTTTATGTTGAAGATATTGTATAAGAGAAAATGATGCCAAATGTTAATAACATGCATGTGATGATTGAATGCATTGGAAATTTGATGGAATATGATATTCCATTGAAACGAGTAAGTTGGGTGTAAATAATGCAACTACATGGTTATTATGTGTGATTAAATTGATATAGAATAAATTGTTTGATTGTGACTATGACTAACGGTATGATGAGACTTATTATGATAAACTGCCGGTTGAACCTTAGGAATAGATTGGATAATCATGCCATAACATTTGGGTGATATGTGTGCTAGTGTAAGACATGTCTAGGACATGCATCAGCCACATTATGAGAGCCAGTGTAAGACATGTCTGGGACATGCATCGGCATTAAGACGAGAGCTAGTGTAAGACATGTCTGGGACATGCATCGGTGTCAAGATATGCAAGCTAGTGTAAGACCTGTCTGGGACATGGCATCGTCTTAGATATGTGAGCCAGTGTAAGACCATGTTTGGATCATGGCATCGACATCGTAAACTATGTTGGAGGCTTAGTGATTATCCTATGGTATTCCAAATGGTTCAACAGGAAATTTACGATTTAAGTCAAAATGACAGAGCTTATGGCTATGTTGTGAGTGATACAGGTACTTATATGAAATTGATGAGATGTGAATTCAATTCATGTTGTATGATTAATATGGAATGAATATGAGTAAGTATATGAGCATGTTAAGTAAGACAAGTACGTATGCCAAACTCATGAGAAATGATTTCGGTTTATGATACACATTTGGTGAGGATGTAAATAGGTAAGTCATGCCTATGAGAATGATTTCATGATGACCTTATGATTATAGGTCTATATGTTGATGTATAAACATGTATTTTTACCAATGTGGTGAAAATGAATTAATAAGGTGTGATAAACTTAGTATCATTAATTTACACTAAAACAGTTTTAGACAGCAGCAGTAGTCTGACTTTAAAAATCCAACAAAAATTGTGGAAATTTAGTTAGAGGCCTAATAAAATATGAAATTTAAGATTAATGAGTCTAGTTTCACATCGAAGAAATGGTGTAAGCAAAGGATTTTCATACTATGAAATATTTAAATTGTTATGAGACAGGGTCAGAATGATTTTGAAATCCCCTGTTCTGAATTGAGAATATAATTGAAAATTGTACAAAAATAGTTATGGGTTATAATTTATATTCTTAGAATTCATAATGAGTCTATTTTCAAGAAAAATAGATGGGAACATTATCTGACTTCTGTATTATGAGATAATTAAAATTTTGTGAAGAGGGGTCAAAACTATCAGACAACGAAAAAGGGGTAAATTAAGGAATAAACTGTACTTATTGGCTAGAAAAAAAATTCTAAAAATTTATGGTAAGAAGATATTTGAGTCTAGTTGCAGGGAAAATTAGCGGATCTTAATTTGGAGTTTCGTATCTTCAGATATAAATAATTTAGTAACTATGACTCGTGAAAATAGCTTGACTTGAACATAAGTAAAAAAAATGCAAATAGGGTTGTATTACCTTGAGAAGCAAGTTGATAAATTGCTTATTATTTTCATACGATCCTACTAAGCTATAAATCTTACCCTCTCCTTTCCATTTCTTTAGTGTTGTTAGGTTAGCTCGGGGTTGGAGATCGACAGAGCTAGCATCACACTATCAAGCTATCACCTTTGGAGCATTGATACATATGTTAGCGTTTTCAAGTGAATGGCATGTATAGGGGCTCAGTTTTATGATATGAGTTATTGTGGTTAGCCAAATGTATTGGCCTATATTGAGTTATTTGTATCTGTCCATGAAGTGTGGCTCATATTGATTATTGTTTGTGAACTTATCTATCTATGCTATGTTCTAATCCTTGTGATATGATGATGTGATTATGCTTGTTGGCCATATATGGTTTGTGTTATGAATTATGTGCACAATGAATGCTTTATGACCAATCGAAATGGTCATGGCCATGAATTAAATATTTAATATGGAAATAAGTTGGTAACCATAGTATAATGGTAAAAGTGATCATCAAGATGACAAGACTTATGAATGTGAATTAGGTAATCTAGACTTGGTATGTAACACCCCGAACCCGAGACCATCGCCGGTGTCGGACACGAGGGGTTAGCAAGCCAAGTTCACTTGTTTTGCCCATCCATTGGACATTTCCAGTCAGGCTGGAAAAACTGCATCACTGTCGCCTTAAAAATCATATCTCGAGTTTCAAAACTCGGAAACTGGTTTCGTAAATTTTCCCTGAATTTAGACTCATATATCCATCCATGGATTTATTTCTAGAATTTTTGGTCGGGCCAATTGGTACAGTTTATTAGTTAAAGTCACCCATGTTACAGGGATCGACTGCTCTGACCTTCGCGCGGTATAACTTGAATATCTCTCTGTACAGGGCTTTAATGCTGGTGCCGTTTGTTTCTAATGAAACTAGACTCAAAATGAAATCTGTAAATATAAGGTATGTCTCCTAATTCTTTCTGGATAATTTATAGTAAATTTTTAAAGTTGCGACAGGGAACCCAGAAACCGTTCTGGCCCTGTCTCACAATAGCTTTAATATCTCTTAACATGTAACTCCTATGACCATTTCGTTTCTTCCATATGAAAATAGAGTCATCAATGTTCATTTACATAGCTGATTCACTATTTAATACAATTCCTACAAATTTTGGTGATTTTTCACATTCACGTTACTGCAGCTGGCAGCATCTGTTTTTAAGGTAGGTCTTACCTATTTTGTAGTCTCCATGAACCAACTAGTCTTGCCTTACATAGGTCCACATATGATCATTTTAACCATGCCAATGGCTGATCATGTGACCAACATTCCCATTTCCAATTCATAGTCACATCATGACACCATATATATATATACAAACCGCAAATAGTTTAAGTTGATACTTCACTATTACGAGCCATTTTCGCATGGCCGTACACATATACATCATAACATATTTAAACCAACAAGGGTAGTCCTATACATGCCATTTCAAGTTCAACCAAGAATTTATACCAAAATGGGGGCTTGATAGTGTGGATGACTTGACTTCAACGATCCCGAATCCGATTGCTATCGAGCGAAATCTAGAAAAGCGAGAGCCAAAGCAATGAGTAAGCATTTTTATGCTTAGTAAGTCTCAAGGAATATAATCAACTCTAATTACAGCAATACATTCACATAGTTAAATGCATCATTTCATTAATGCACATTCACATAATCATACTTACTTCACCATCCCAACTCTTATGTTCATACACAAATAACGGCTTCATTAAGGCCGATAACTCGTTCCATCATAGGAGCGGATATTCACACGCTCTTACTCCTAGCGCAAAGCACACACCGCACTTACCTTGTCATTGGGAAATTTCACAAGTGCATTAGCTGAAATTTTCCAGCAAGCTTATAATTTTCAAATCACATACCTTCGGAGTTTAACCGGATGTCGCTACTCGATCAATCGCCTTGGGACATAGCCCGGTTATGGTAACCCGCACCAAGGCTCACGGACTTAACCCGGATATCACGATTTGCACAAATGCCTTGGTCTTAGCCGGATAGAATGACTCGCACGAATGCCTTGGTCTTAGCCCGGATGTAGCCACTAGCACAATTGCCTTCGGTCTTAACCCGGTTATAATTTCCAGCATAATTGTCTTGGGGCTTAGCCGGATATCATTCAATTTCTCATGCACACATACATCAATAATCATTGGACATACATATTTATTTTCGTTACTAAGGCTCAAACACAATTATAATCACTAACATAATCGCCCGGGACTTAGCCCGGGTATCATTCGAATACTCATACACACATAAATCAATAATCAATACATCCATATTTCATTCCACATAATTCAAGTAAGGTCACTTCTTGAGGACTTACCTCGGATGTTGTCGAATTGCTCTTACGGCTATTCGATTACTTTTCCTTCCCTTGTCCAATTGTGGCCCTCTTAGCTCTTGAGCTAATTCAAACAAATTCAATTTATCAAAACCTCATTGTGCTAGCTTATGGCGAATATGACAAGGAATTTAAATGGTCATATGGCCACCCTTTAGCTTGAATACACAATGGTCATGCATATTTTATACTACATCAAGCAATTCAATACAATTTATTCGAGCATCAAGGAAAAGCTAAGGCCTTCAATAGGCTACCCAAGGCGAATATACTTGTCCATGTTGAGGCCAATTATGCACTTAATACCACACAAAACAGCATGCATTTTACTAGTTAATGCTTTGCATATTGTAGCTCAAAACTTACAATATAGCATCAAGCACTCATATGTGTGCTAGGCAGAATGTGCTTACAATTTCACAATTATTCTTCAACATCTTCTTCTTTAAACAAACTTATTCATCACTTCCTTCATAACCAAAACATCATGTGCAAACATATATATACATATATGAGCATGGCGAATTTCAAGGTGTCCATAGCCATCCAAAACACAAATTTTAACTAACATGCAAGAAGCATGAACCATGCTCATGAATGCATCATGGCGAATATGACAATCATGCTCCTTTTCAACTTCAATCATGATAAAACAAAAGAAAGCTCAAAATCTTACTCAAGAGTAGACAATCCATCATTGCATGCATCATCATCAAGCTTCACACTTAGCATGCAATGGCTTTATCACCGAACAACTTTGGCCAAATACCATTTCCATGGCTTAACAAAGATTTGAGCCATGGCTAACATGCACATCAAGTTAGCAACCAAAACATGCATGAAACTCCTAACACAACCTCATACATACCTTAATCTTGATGCAAACTTAGCCAAATCTCCTTCTAGACCTCTTCCAAACCAAGCATGAAGCAAAATCCTCCTTCTTCCTTAGTTTTGGCTCAAAGAAAGGATGAACAAAATTTTTTCTTTCCTTCTCTACAACTCACGGCAATGGGGGATTACCACACTCACACACATTTTTTTCATTTTTTATCACCCATACACCTTTGTTTATTATTTCACCCTAATGCACCAACAAAACATGTTTCATGACATGTTTAGCCCATCCTCCCTTGTCATGGCCGGCCACCACCTATAAAGGGGAATTTGACATGCAAGTCCATTATTTTGCATGCATGCTTTAATTAGTCATCACACATTTCCTATCATACTTTCAAAGTTCATTACTAAGTCCTTTCTTGTGGAATTCACCCTTATAACACTAAATCAATCATCATAAAATGTCATACATGAGCACACACATGTTATAGGCATCAAAATAAATTTTTAATTATTTTTATGCCTCGGTTTTGTGGTCCCGAGACCACCTTCCGACTAGGGTCAATTTTGGGTTGTCACATGGTATTGCATGAGTAGATGCATTGCTTGTAAGAGGACATGTTAATGTTATGAATATGTCTTAATAAAGAGTGTTTAATCACTAACATGATGACATGATTTGTGGTTTTAATATGAATAAGGTTTTAAGGGTTATGGGCAACATGAAGGCTTGGAAAATAGCCTAAGTGTTGACTACACGAGCTGAGACACGGTCGTGTGTCTCAACCGTGTGAGAGACACGGCCTGGAGACACGGGCGTGTTGCCTGGTCATGTGGTTTGATTTGCATGCTGATGTCATAAACAGAGAGTTACACGGCCTTAGGACACAAGCGTGTCAAACACATACGGGCATGTCCTTATGTCCACATGGGCGTGTGACCCTATTTCATGGGGAAATTTTCTAAGTTTTCCTGAAACTTCTCAAGTTCTCGGTTTAGTCCCGTATCAATCCCGATATATGTTTTGGACTTTGTAGACCCAAATAAGGGACGACATGCATGTATTTGAAAATTTTTTGAATGACAAGAAATTTTATGGCCTGATTTTTACATGTATGTGTATGTTTAAGTCTGGTAATACCTCATACTTTGTCCTGGCGTCGAACATGGGTAAGGGGTGTTACATATATAGCTATACTAAAACATAATTTTAAACTGTCAGGAGATATGACACTATCACATGTTATTTATGGCATGTATAGCTAGACTCCCACTCACTACATTAGTCCTAGAATCGACTAAACCTGGCTCTGATACTGATAAATGTAACACCTCTAACCCGTATTTGTCTCCAAAATAGGGTTACAGAGTATTACAAGACTTATTTCATAGATAATCATATATTTCACAAACATTTCCCAATTCCAAATAAAATTCATTCACAATTAATTATACAATCTCTAATACAAGCCTACGAGGCTCAACTCATGCAGTGGAAGTGTTTCGAGACTAAACCGATAACTCAGAAAGTTTTTGGAAATCATAAAAAATTTTCTAAAATACAGGGCACACATGCCTGTGTGGCTAGGCTGTATGTCTCACACGGCTAAAGACATGTACATGTCACAAGCCATGTGGACACTCAAAATGGGATCACATGGTCGTGTACCAACCCTCGTTCGACCCACTATAACTCCTTGACTTGGGTCACACGGCCAACCACACGCCCATGCGACTAGCCCGTGTGCCCTTCGAAATGGCCTCACACGCTCGTGTGCCTGACTGTGTGCTAGGCCGTACCAAACCTGTAGGGTATTCTGACTTATGCCACACGACCAAGTCACACGCCTGTGTACTGGACCGTGTGGAGCATACTGACTTGGTTTCTAAATAAACACTAGGGGACACACGACCGTGTCATCTGACCATCGTCACACACGGCTAAGACACACGCCTGTGTCTCTGCCCATGTGGACAAAAATAGGCTATTTACCAAGCCATCATTGTCACCCAATTTGCATCCACCTAAAAACATTAAATGGCATATAGCATAGCATCAATAGGCATTCAAACCAATCTCAATCAAACCTAATTCATGTGATTTCAATACCAACAACTATGAGGCACACAAGTATCACAATTAGCTATTCAATTTCATACCAAATTCACATTCTCGAATCATCAACATGGTCACTTTCAATTATACATCACTTTACCTAAAGCCAGAAGCATACAATTCTCAAATTTCAACCATTTGGTATTCCAAATACCAATTCACCACAAGCATTTATATAGCAATTATACACAACATATCAAAATGCCATTTGCACATATATATATATATATATACATCACTGAGCATGCCAAAATAAGCCAAGTTACATGGCTATACACATAACCAAGCATTCATCATTTACAAGCCAAGTCAAATAGCTAAATCCATTAGACCAAAATAACCACAATTCCTATACATGCTATATAACCAAATACACAAGTTCAAAAGTACCAAAATGATATCTTGATAGTGTGATGAGATCTCTGACGACTCCCAAATCCGAGCAAGCTTCGATATTCATAATAAAACATGAAAAAGTAAACAGAGTAAGCTATAAAGCTTAGTAAGCTCATATGCTTAAAGTAAAACTTACCATATATACACAATTTAAGCAATTAACATATCATAACATAACTCATATTGGTCCACAAACCTATCACATATTCATTTACAAGGTTAGATATGAAATTCACAAGTTTCTTCAATTCAATGCTTGTATGGTTCATGTACATACCTGTACTAACTCGTATCAATCTCATACTCATCCAATCCTTGATATACCTGTTGAACCATTCGGAATAATATCAGATACTAGAGAGTCTTACACCCTAAGTGCCAATACATAGCCAAAGCTATCTTGATCTCATATCTCATATAATGCCCACTCTTGAGCTATCAACGGGTCTACTCACACAAGCTGACGGTCATGATGTAGCTACACGGTGCTGCTCACACAAGTTGGTGAGAATCCGTAACACATGCTGGATAACTCAGCCACTTGTAGGACGTATGGACCATCACCAAAAACACATAACCCCTAAAGACATGTCATTCGTATCCTAATCTATTCCTAAGGTTCAACCGGGATTTTACATTGCCGAACCTTTGTTGAACATATCCGTAGGATCGTATTCACAATTAATTCAATAAAAAACATTTAAAAACACAATTATATTAACACTTATTAACATAAAAACTTACCTCGATCACAAAAATGACAAAATAGATAGACTAATCCAATACTTTATTCTTTCATCGATCTAGATTCAAACTTCGCCTTTCTTGTTCTATATTAATCAAATTTAACTTATTTAATTAACATTCTATTCAATTTAGCCCAAAAAGCATATTATGGAAAAATTACACTTTTTCCCCTAATATTTCAATATCTTTACAATTTAGTCCTTAGCTCATAAAAATACAAATTCATGCAATTATGTCCTTACCCATGCTAGCCCAATTTCCCTTATTATTAAAGTAGCCCATATTTTTCATTATTTCACACATTTACCACATAATTTTCACTTTTTCACAAATAAATCCCTAATTAACAATTTTATCAAAAATCACTTAACAAATGTTGCTTATCTAACAAAAACCATTCATTTTCTACCATCAAACATCAAAATACACACATATTCATCAATGGTAAAACCCTAAACTTTTAAAAATTTTGCAAATTAGTCCCTAGGCTATTTAGACTAAGTTACAATGACTCAAAAAACATAGAAATCACTAAAAACTAGGATCAAAATAACTTACATGCTAAGAAAAAGCTTGTTTAAAGCTCAAGCCCTAAAATGGTGTTGTTTTCCTCTTTTAATTTCAACTAGGTGAAGAAGATGGACAAAAAAATATGATTTTTGTTTTATTTATTTTATTTTATTACATTAATTACATATTTAACCTTACTTATACATTAAAACATACATAGATAATGTCCATCTTTGTCTGCTACATTTAACAATGGTCTAATTACCACATAAGGACTTTTACTTTAAGGCTCTATAGCTATTAGACACCTTTAGCTAATAGAACTCCACTTTTACACTTTACGCGATTTAGTCTTTTTTATCGAATTGAACATTCAAACGATAAAATTTCTTAATGAAATTTTTACACAATCATACTGTAATAGCCTGATATTGGGCCTAGTCGGAACAGTGGTTTCAGGACCACAAATCCGACCAGAAAAACTTTATTTTTATTATATTTTTATGGTCTACAATTTCACGGAATGATTTCGTGAAAAATTCAATCGAAAATTTTGACATTTGGGCACTCAATTTAGTCAAAAGGGCTAAATTGTAAAAAGTGAAAAAGTTGAGTTCTACATGTTAGAGGTGTCCAATTGTTATGAAATTTTAAATTGGAGGTCCTTAAATGGTATTTAGATCATTGGTTAATTTTTTGGACAAAAATGGACATGAAATAGGTGAAATAGAATATTTTTAAGTTAGGGGCATTTTGGTCATTTAGTAATTAAAACGAATTAAAAACAAAATTAAAAGCCAATTTTTGTCCATCTTTAACCCCATGGCCGAATTTCACAAGGGGAAACCATGGCTAGGGTTTTTCAAGCTTCCAAGCTCGATTGTAAGTCAGTTCTTGCCCTGTTTTTAATGACTTTTATGTTTTTGAAATCCCCATAACAAGATCTATCTATTTCTAGCATTTATTTGAGCTAGGGTTGATGTTTAAAATTTATCCATGTGTTACATGTGTGTATTTTGATGTTTAAGAGAAGAATATGAAAGTTTTTTGTGTATTAAACGACTTTTACTAAGTAGTTTTCAGTGAAAACACTACAAAAGACTAATTTGTAAAAGTTATAAAATTTGTCATAAAAGTGAGATTTAGTGGAAATTGTGGGCTGCTATAGTTATGAAAATGATTCGGATAGGCTAACGTGTAAAGAAATTGAATAAAAATCATTTTACGATCCTAGGGGCAAAAGTGTAAATATGACAAAGTTTAGGGGAAAAAATGTAATGTTGCCATAGTATGATTTTTGGATCACATTGACTAATGTGACTAATAAATAGACTAAAGATGATATTATAGATAAAAAAAATGAGGTTCAGACCTAGAACAGGGGAAAAACGAGTAATTGACGATTAGGTCCCTCTTTGCCTTTTTTGGTGTTGAGGTAAGTTCATGTGTAAATAATGCAATGTTGTATCAATGCTTTATTAATGTATCAATTTCTATGTTTAATTGTTATGATGAGTGTATGAATGACATAATAGTTAATGAGAACGACTTTGTGAACAAGTTACGAGTACCTGTCAGCTTGTGTGAGCAGCCCGTGTAGTTACATCCTGACTGTTAGCTTGTGTGAGCAGGCCCGTGATTAGGTCGAGAGCGAGCAATGTGTGATATGTGATATGAGGTAGCATGTGGCTATGTATGAAGCACTTTGTGCAAGCTTTCTGTGTATCCGATAGTATTCCAAGTGTTCAACGGCTAAATCAGTGAATTATATGACAAGTAAGTCAATGATGAGGAAATATGAGAATGTGCTACGAGTTAGTAGAGGTATGTACTTATAACCCATGAGTAAAGGTCTCAGTATACTATGAATATGTGGTAAAAATGCATATGAGAAAGTTATGCTTGTGAAACATTGATAGTCATGTGGCTAATGATCTACAATTATGATAAATAAATGTATGATAAGATTTGAAAATAATCATGTGTTAGGCTTATGAGCCTAATTGAGTTGGGATATAGTATGATGTATATACTTAAGTTGTGATTCAATAGATATGTGAAAGATTATTAAGCTATATGTTGAAATTATAATTACTCGTAAATCATGTGCGTGTTGTTAAGCAAATTGAAATAACTTGTTAATAATGTGATATGCTATAATGGGGTGATTATGGTTTCTAGCCTAATGACAAGACAATATAATTAGTGTGTGTAAGAGAAAAGAGTAAGCATTATGAATGAGTAAGTGGTAATCATGGGATTTAATGCAAATTGTAATAATAGTATCATTATCGATGGATAAAGTAAAAAAATGCTAATAGTTGTTATTTACATATGAATTTCGTAAGCTTTGAAGATTACTCCCATTTTTTTTCCCACCTCTTATAGGTTTATTCAGCTAGTTAGGGTTGGAGATCGTCGGAGATTCTATCACACTATCAAGCTATCATTTGGGGTATAAGTGAATGTAAGTATGTTAAGTCTATGGCATGTATAGAGACTTAGTCATTTTATGTATGTGTCATTATGATATGGCCAAATGTATTGGCTTGTAATGAATAAGGATTTGTATGGTATGTAGCCATATAAATTGGATTATATTGGCTAATGGGTTGCAAGCATATTAATTACTCATATGCCTATTCCAATGTCATTGTGTGATGTGGTTTATAATGGAATGTTAATGAAAGTTAGTACAAGGGAATCATGAAAGAATAAAATTAGCATTAAAATAGTTTTGGACAGCAGCAGTAGTACAACTTTGAAAAATCACCAAAAATTATGGAAATGGAATTAAAGGTTTAAAAAAATATTAAATTAAATCTTATTTAGTATAGTTTTACATAGAAGAAACGGTGTAAGCAAAAGAATTTCATTTTATGAGATATTTGAATTTTTGTGAGACAAGGTCAGAATGATTTCGGGTTCCCCTGTTTTGACTTTGGAAAATCATTAAAAATGTATAAAAATACTTGGAGGTTTAAATTTAATGTTTGATTTCTTAATAAGTCTTATTTTAAGAGAAACAAATGGGAACATCATCCGAATCTGGTACTAAGAGATAATTAATTTTTACTGAAGAAAGGTCGAAACTGTCAAACAACAGAACAAGGAAGAATTTGAAGAATTAACTGTACTTATTGGGTAAACCATAAATTCTAAAATTTTATGGTAGGAAGATATTTGATCTAGTTTCAGAAAAATCAAGCGAATCTTAATTTAGAGCTCTGTAGCTCAAGATATAAATAATTTAGTGACTATGACTCAAGTGGACAGTTTTGTTATGAATAGTAAATAATTGTTTTGATATGTTGAAGCATTGATTATGGTTGTGTTGATAGCTTAATTGTGCCATGTTATGTTCCACTGAAAGTGTGTATGTGAGTGTGCAAATGAGGGTGGCAAATGGCTTGGTAAATAGCCATTTCCTTGGCCACATAGGCAGAGACACGGTCGTGTGTCTCAGCTGTGTGAAGGACACGGCCCCGAGACATAGGCTTGTGACTTGGCCATGTGACTCCAAATTGTGCATGACATCATAAACAGAGAGTTACACGGGCTGAGGACACGGGCGTGTGTGACCACACGGCCTACCCATACGGGTGTGTCCCAAGCCACACAGGCATGTGACCCCTATTTTGATGAAAAATGTTTTGAGTTTTCCAAAGTTTTCAGTTTAGTCCCGAACCACTCCCAACGTATGTTTTGGGCCTCGTGGGCCTGTATAAAGGACGATATGCATGCGATTGGATGAATTTGATTTGGACCAAATTTTATGGCCTGTTTTTGTATGAATGTTTATGTTTAAGTCTGGTTGTAATGCCCCAAATTTTGGGTCTAGAAGTATTAGGTCTTGAGCATGGGAACAGGTAGGAGGCTAAACATTAATGTTTAATTATGCAAGAAAGTGACACAACAGTGTATCTGCTTCAGTGGTTAAGTGCTCTAGGAAGAGTCTAAGAAGTCTTGGGTTCAAGCCTTGGCTTGCGTAAAATTCTTATTTTTAAATGAATAAACCTCTGTCTCTAGTCAGTAGGCTTTTAAATTAGTATAGGTATAACATGACAGAAAGGGCTTGTTGGTCTAAGGGACAAGTGGCGTGTTATTGTTACTAAGGGTCTTGAGTTCGAGTCTTGGCAATGTAGGGGAGTGTTTTATTTTGTTGGATGTCGTGTAAGTGTTTGTATGGCAGTAGAATTCTGAGGTTAGTGGATAGTTGGAGTGTTTGAGGAGTGTGGGGATTGTTGTGGCCGAATTTTAGGAGGATTTTGTGGAGAAGTTTAGGGATAGGTTGAGTGTTGTGTCGATTTTGAACTCCCTTTCTTACTCAAAAGTTTGGCAGGGGTGTTGTGTGCTCCTCATTTTGTTCTTTGTTTCATTTTTGTTTTCCTTTCCCTTTCTTTTTCTTCTACCAAAGTGTGCTTCCCCAAAACTCCTCCCTCTGTTGCCGATTTACTTTTCTACTTCCCATCACTATCATTTTACTTTCTTTGGCTTGATTTATTCACTTCAGGTTCTTCCTTTTCCCTAAAAACCTTACCAAATTTATGTTCTTTCTCCACTCAAGAGTTTCAATTTCTCTCTAAAAAGGGAGAACTAGAGTTGGTTGTTCTCTATCCCTTGGCTGAATACTTGATATCCCTCATTCTCCCTTTTCTGTCAATTTCCTTCCCTTAAGCAGTTGCTTCTATCCAACGCGAGTTGCTTCTGGGTGGTAAGGCTTTTGGTAAGGGCGAAGGTTATGCCTCAAACGTTTGAGAGATACTATTATTTATTAAGTCTGTTAAGTTCCTAACATTCGATTATGTCGAATTGTGGTTGGCAGTTACTAATTGTAACAAACTGGGTCTACCTTCAGAATCGTAGGCTACATCCATTGGAGCGGTAGGGGTAAGCGGCATTATTGGTGTTTGATTGTTGTTGTTGTAATGGCATTCATTTTAAGTATGACTGATTGTGGGTTTTGGAATTGTCATTGTTATGTGCTTTTGTCTCGGGAGTAGTTGTGTACCAAAAATCATATCAGGTGTGTAAATCCAACTCTGAAATCATAAATCAGCAAAAAGCTGAAAAGTGCGATTAGTCGACACCACTCAGGCGTACGGCTACCCGTGTGGTGGCCTGTGACAGCCATATAGTGACCCTAGTCGGAAAGCGGTTTCGGGACCGCTAAACCAAGTCACTAAATTATTTGAATGTGATGTTTATGGTCTAAAATATGTGAATATGAATGTGCAAAAATTTTAAGCTTCGATTTAGTTAATTACATGTGAATGTAGTACATAGGACTTGTGTGACACTTTTGAAATGTGATAAGCTAATCTACAAGGATCAAATAGTGCATGTAATCAAAAGGGAGGACTTGCATGCCAAATTTTCCCCCCTAACTAGTAGTGGCAGGCCATGAGCATGGGTGGACAAAATGTTATGGCTAAAAAAACATGTCATAGACATGTTGGGTTAATGCATTATGTAAGGAAAAATAAAATAAGGGGCATAGTAATAAAATAATGAAAGGGAATATGATGAAAACAAAGAAAAAAAAAGTGTGCGGTTGTTTCCCCCCCCCCCATTTTACCGAAACTAGAAAAAAAAAAGAAGGCTTCATCCTTTGGTTCATCCTTGGCCGAAAATTTTAAGGAGGAAGGAAGAAGAAGGGTTGAAGAGGTTCGGCCATGCATGTAACTAGGCTAAGGTATGTTGATGAGGTTTCATGAGATGCATGCATGTTTTAGTTGGTAGCTTGAGTTCTACCTAGCCCATGGTCTAAATCTTGCTAGGTGATGGAAATGACACTCGGCCATGGATGCATCATTCTTGCTTGGTGTTGATGTCATTTACATGCTAAAAAAATGAAGCTTTGTAATGATGCATGTGATGGTGGATTGATGACTCTTGAATCTTCTTTTTAACATTTTTTTTTGAGTGAGACATTAAGTTCTTTGTTTAACCATGACCAAAATAAATGGTATGGTGTTGTGATGCATTCGGCCATGGTAGAAAGTAGAGGAAAAATATGGTTGTTGTTAGATGAAGTAGGGTCTAACAAATGAGCACATATGTGCATTAGTTGATATATGGAGAAGAATCGGCTAGCAAGTTGTGTGCCAAGGCCGAATATAATTTTGTATATTAATGAGTAATGCATGTGTTGAATTGATGGAAAGGGAGAGGATGCTTTAATAGTGTATATATGTGTTCTAGCCAAGTTTTGAACTTGAAACAAAATGGTGTTTAGTCAATACAAGTGACCATACTTGTAGAATGTATTAAGTGTTGCAATCGGCCTTAGCATAGATGTGTATGTTCGGCCACATGAATGAGTACATAAGTTGATGTGTATGTTCGGCCACATGAATGAGTACATAAGTTGATGTGTATGTTCGGCCATAGGTAAGCATATTGATGGCTTTATCTTGACTTAGAAAATTCGCTAAGGGAATATTAGCTAATATGTTGAATTCGATTCGTGATTTCGTACATATGTGACTCTAATGTCTAATGTATATATGGGCTAAGTACCTTGAGCTTCTCTTTTGATGTTCAAATGAATTGTGTTAAATTGCTTAATGTGATTAAAAATGCGCATGACCATTGTGTATTTGAGCTAAAGGGTGGCCATATGACCTATTAAACTCCTTGTCATATTCGCCATAAGCTAGCATAATGAGACTTTAATAAGTTAAATTTGTTTGAATTAGCTCAAGAGCTTAGAGGACCACAGTTGGATAAAGGAAACGAAAAAGTTATCGAATAGCCTTGAAATCATTCGACCACATCCGAGGTAAGTTTTGAGTAATGGAACTTAGATTATGATTTGATTAGATCATGTTTTAAGCAAATCAAAATCATGCTCTTTGTATCGGCTATTGTCGAAATTGCAAGTGTGATAAGTGTCTTGTGCTTGAGCTTTGGTAATGAAAATGAAATACGGATGTGTCATGATTTATTAATAAATGTGCATGGTTATTCGAATGATGCCCGGGCTAAGTCCCGAAGGCTTTGTGCTAAGTGACTATATCCGGACTAAGATCCGAAGGCATTTGTGCGAATTACTAATCCCGGGCTAAGCCCGAAGGCATTTGTGCGAGTTACTAAATCCGGGTTAAGTCCCGAAGGCATTTATGCGAGTTACTATAACCGGCTATGTCCCGAAGGCATTTGAACGAGTAGCTATATCCGGTTAAATTCCGAAGGTACGTGATTTGGGAATGAGCAATCTTGCTGTAAAATTTCAGTTAATATGTTTGTAAAATCCCAACAATGAGGTATGTTTCGTATGTGCATTGGAATAGTTGATTCCCTTCGAATAATATTTGCTCAGTCGAGTAATGAGCTTCCGGTATTTGGCTAAGATGATCCCTTATGTATGAATATAGGGGTTGGAATGTGAAGTAGGAATGATTTGAGAATATGTATATATGGAATCATCCGTTTAGTTATATGAATGCTATACTTCAGTTGTACTTAAATTCTCTGCTCAAAACTTACTAAGCATTTAATGCTTACTCCGTTTCTTTGATTTTCTGTTTTATAGATTTTGGTTCTTCAGCTATCGGACTCGGGATTTTGAAGTCGAAGTCGCCCACACTATCAAAGCTCCTTTTGGTATACTTTTGGTTGAACTTTGAAATGGCATGTATAGGACTACCCTTTTGTTGTTGGTCATGTGCCCTTCGGTTTGTGTAAATTTGGATAGCCATGCAAAAATGGCTTAAATATACTTTGATCATAGCATTATAATCATTTTGTATGTTGTCCGTCGAGAGGTATGGAAATGTTGGTAACGGTTAGCCATGGAAATGGTTATTCATGATCACTTTTGGTATATGTATGACAAACTCTAGTTGATCCATGGAGGATTATGAAATAGGTAAAGTTTACCTTAAAAATAGATGCTGGCAGCAGCAGTGATTTGGATGTGAAAAATCACTAAAAATAGTAGGGATGGAATTAAATAGTGAATAAATTATGTAATCTAACCTTGATGAATCTATTTTCATAGGAAAGTAACGAAACATTCATATGAATAGTATATTTTGAGATGTTAAAGTTTTCGTGAGACAGGGCCAGAACGGTTTCTGGATCCCCTGATCTGACTTTGGAAATTCATTATAAATTAACCAGAGACATTTAGAAGTCATGCCATATATGTATAGATTCAATTTTGAGTCTAGTTTCTATAGAAACAAACGGCATCAGTATTGAAGCCCTGTACAGGGAGATATCCAAGTCGTAATGCATGAAGGTCAGTGTAGTCGCACCCTGTAACAGGGGAGACTTTAACTACTAAACTGTACTAATTGGCCCGACCAAAAATTCTAGAAAAAAATCTTTAGATGGAAATATGAGTCTAGTTTCAGTGAAAAATTACAAAACTGATTTTTGAGTTTTGGAACTCAAGATATGATTTTTAAGGTGACAGTGACGCAGTTAGCCAACTGCCTGGAAATTTTTAAAATGGACTGTGAAAGTAAGTGATTTAAGTCTGCAAACCCCTCGTGTCTGACTCCGGCAACGGTCTCTGGTACGGGGTGTTACATGGCCTGTGTGACTAAACATTAGAGGATGGTCGACGAGGCTGTCATGAGCGATTTCATGGGCCGAGGCCGTTTTGGGCCATATCGGGCCGATCTGGGCCATGTGGCCCTACATGGGTGAACCACACGGACATATGGTAATAATCGGGCCAAGTTTTGTAATCCACACGGCCAGGGCCATTTCTAGGCTATGTGGGCCATGTGGGCGTGTGGGCCCACGTGGGCCGCGATATGGGTCGTGGGCCCATTTTCTCTGTTTGACTGTTAAGGTTGCACGAGTCGCCTGAGACGACTGTGGACCTACTGATGGGTCGGTAAGTTTACCTAGACCCCGTATATGATAAAATGACTATTTTGCCCTTATATGGTAAGATGGTTGTTTCGCCCTTATATGGTAAGATGCCTGTTTTGCCCCTATGTGTTGTACATATATATATGTACATGTATGACCATATTTTAGCATGCTATTTTAAACTGTAATGGATACATGTATGATTCTATGATATGACATGACATGATTGTATTATGCATTACATGGGGATTGGTTTATACTGATCGAAGGAAGTGTACTGAAAGGCTTCGATCCTAAATTACTGGCAGCTCTACTGCATATACTGTTTAGTACCGCAACCGGTACTACTTGGAGTGTAGGGATGGGTGGGTTGATTATATCCCTACATGGAGTGCAGGGTTGGACGGAGATGGAGTGTAGAGGCTGGTTGGGTAGGATCTCTTGATTGCATATCTGTACTGTACTGTCACTGAGATAGGCTATGACCTAAACTGATACTAATACTGTAATGGGCTATAGCCCAAACTAATATTGTCACGGCTACTAAAAAGGGCTTAGGCCCAGATTGTGCTTGTTTTCTGACTATTTGCTTATATGGGATTACACACTGAGTTTTCGTAAACTCACCCTTCTGTTTATCTGTAAAGGTAATCCCCAGTCTTAGGCAGATCAGTGCTGCGAGGGACTCAAAGGTGGCCACACGACCACACATACTTTCTTATTTGATTTTAAATTATAAGTAATTCTATTTTGGGTATTATTATTGTAATAAGGCCTCTTTGGATTGTATTTTTAATTTGGGATTTTAATTTGCTTTGGTTTTAACTGCTAGCATTAGGAACTCGAGTATAAAAAAAAATGTTTTTACAAAGTAAACGCAAGAACACAATTGATTTAGAAAGCTTCCGCTATAAAGCGATATCTTGACATTCAAAAAGTTATCAACGCAAGTTTAAGATGAATGACATGTTTTAAAATCATCAATAAGATCACACAACGAAGTTAAGTTGGGAAAGAATTTTTCAACGATATCACACTTTGCGAAAAAAAACTTCAATGTGACATCGCCAGATTTGGCCATAACGTCCAGGCAGGGCTTGGAGTGCTACACCGGTAATGCCTCAACCCTGTCCCGACGTTGGATACGGGTAAGGGGTGTTGTAACATCCCAAAATAGGGCCTAGTCGGAACGTGGTTTTGGGACCACAAATTTCACATTGAAATATTTATTTTATGATTATTATGAGGTCTAGAATATGAAAATATGTATGAGTTAAAGTTTCATGAGGAAATTCTATGAGTAAGGTGTCCAATTAGAAAATAAGGACTAAATTGAGTAAATTGCAAAACTTGGATTCTAAAAGCAATTTGTATGAAATTGCTTTAGAGTATTAATTAGAAGGTCTTAAAGAGAAATTTGCCCAATTTCTAAATTTTTGGACAAAAATGGGCTTGTATGGATGAAATTGTAAAGAAATGGCTTGAGGGCATTTTGGTCATTTGGCTAATTATTGAAATAAAAATGGGATAATAAGCCAAAAATCAGCTCACTTCTTTCATGTTGCTGCCGAAAATTTGGGGTTCTCTATAGCTAGGTTTAAGCTTTTCAAGCTCAATAGTAAGTGCTCCCTAACCCCGTTTTCAATGTTCTTCGTATTTTTGAAATCCCAGAAGCTTGCTCTCTCCATTTCTACCTATATTTTGAGTTAGGGTTCATGTTTACAAAATGACCCATGCGTAACATGTTTATTCTTTGATGTTCTATGGAGGAATATGAAAATTGGATATGTGTTAAACATCTTTTTCTAGGTGATTTTCATGAAAAACCCCTAAAAGGACCTATTTGCAAAAAGTGTAAAATATGTGGTAGAAATGTGAAATAATGGAAAATTTGGGCTGCTTTAAGAGGAAAGAAAATTTGGCTAGGCATAGTTAATGTAGAGATTGCATGCATTTCATTGTATGAGCCTAGGGACTAAATCTTAAAAATGTGAAAGGCTAGGGGCAAAACGATCATTTGGACCGAGGGTGAAATTTAGACTCGAAGAATAATGTGAGGTATTAATGATTCTACTTTATTGTTATAGACCCTGACGAACAAATTTCGGAGGTCGATCGAGAAAAACAGAAGGTTTCAGAATAACCAAAACGCGAAGCCGGGACCAATACTAGGTAAGTTCGAATAACTTAAAGTAAACTCATAATATGCCTAATTGTATGATTTATGAATGTATGATAATTGTATTTGATGATGGCATGAAAATCCATTAAATGTATCTTTAATAATGACATGTTCATAAATGTCCCGGTTGAGGTTAAAAAGGGAAATTCGATGGATAAACCATGATTTACATGTGACTTGAGATCCTGCATATGTTGCAGAAAAGGATTTAGCCTAGACAGGTAATTCATTGATCTCAAATATAGAAAGGATCTAGCCCGGACTGGTGTTCCTTGAGTGATCAAGCTTCCCAAAGAATATGTGTGCATTGTGGATTTAGCCCGGATGGGTAATCCGATTAGGGTTTGAATTTCACCTGGACTGGTAATCAGATTCGAGCTCATTAAGGGTGTTTGTCGCTAGAAGGGATTTAGTGTGGACTGGTAATCCCAACATCACCTTACGAGTTTATATTACGGGGGATTTAGACGGGACTGGTAATCCTGCCGTAATATGTAAGGTTCGCGGGAGTGCATACATAAGATGATCGCTCTTATGACTTGACGGTAAATGGACAATCCATCGAGATCTTTGGAGCAACTTAACGGGATTAATATGAGATATAAAAATGAAAATGTTGAATGATGAGCTCACTTAAGACAAATTACATGGTGTATTGTTATGGGGCTAATGGTGTATTCTTATGGGACTAACTTGTTGATTGAGTGCATGTGATAGGGAAATTATTTAATGCTTGTTGGTCTTATTGCTTAATATGGATGTAGGCTAATAGATCAATAAGTTTACTTTCTAGTTATTCGGGCTTACTAAGCATGTAAATGCTTACCCCTCCTCTTTTCCCTATCTTATAGAGCTCGATGACTCATAAAGATTGGAAGACGGTTGGAGAGTCAACACACTATCAACTAGTCCAACTTTCTTAAATAGACACTTTTATTTTGTTCAATGGCATGTATAGGGCTTTTGGGTTATTTTGTTATATGTGTCATTTGATTTGCCTAAATGAAGGCATGTGAAGGTATATATATATATATCTTCTTGTATATAGCTATAGGAATTGGCTCATTTTGATGTAGGCTATGACCTGCCAATTTATGCATACTTATGTTCAATTGCTCTAGTGAGGATCAAGTGTGATATCTCACATTTAGAGACACATATTATGTCCAAATCACATGGGATAACTTGGCCATAATTGGCAATGAGTTTTAATAACGAACTAATCTTGAATGTGTCATAGGGCATAGTAATCCTTGATACAAAAGAAATAACCTAGCATGTGTAAAACCAATGAAATGAGGTTTACATGCAATGAGGTTTATCGAGGTCAATAAGTATACAATCAGGCCTTGCTACGTATTATGGTAACCTATAAGTGTAAGTGAGTAATAGAGGGTGACCAAAGGCTTGGAAAATAGCTTAACATGGTCCACACGGGTAGACACACGGGCGTGAGTTTAGGCCGTGTGTGACACATGGGCCACCTCATAGGCATACGGTGTGGTCGTGTGTCCCCTGGACTTAAGAATTTCAAGTCAGAATGCATGGTAAAAATCACACGAGTAGAGAAACGGTCGTGTGTCTCAACTGTGTGGAGGGCACAGTCTAGCACATGGGCGTGTGTCTTGGCCGTGTGTCCCCAAATGCATGCTGACATCATAAACAAAATGCTCGAGTTTTTGGACACGGACGACCACATGGACGTGTCTAGGCCGTGTGAATGACACGGGCTAGGCACAAGAGTGTGTGCTTGGTCGTGTGAAAACCCCTGTAGGTTCGATTTAGAAAATAAAATCCAATTAGTTCCATACAGGTGGGGGACACGAGCGTGTCCCGAAGCACACTGGCGTGTGCTATGTCTTCACACAGGCGTGTGCTATTTCTTCACAGGGCGTGTGAGATACTAACCTAGTATTTTTCTTGAAATTTTTCCTAAGTTCTCAGTTTAGTTCCGAACCTTTCTCGACATATGTTTTGGGCCTCGTAGGCCCATAATAGGGATATTGAGATGTAATTCGATTGGTTTCATTTTGAAATGGAAGTTTATAAACTGTAATTCCTGTAAACGTTCAAGTAAACGTCTGGTAACGCCTCGTATCCGGTCCCGATCTTAGGTATGGGTAAAGGGTGTTACAAGTGTTACATTTAGTGGTATCAGAGCTATGGTTTACTTTATTGTCGGACTAACATAGCGTATATGAGTCTAGCTATACATGCCATATTACTACTCGCAATAGTGTGATATCTCCCGACTCTAACGAAATTATTTTGTCAAGACAGAGATGACTTCCAACCGAGCTATTTTTCAATAATACTGGTAATGTTATTGAATTGATTGAAATGTGCTTATGATGTATCAAAATTTGGAAAGGTATGAATAGAAGCTCATGATATGTATGTGTTAATGTACGGAATGAGATAACCACAAGTTGAGAAATGTGAAAAGTGGAATGAAATGAAAGTTTATATGGTGATAAGCCCATCCATGTTTGTTTGGCATGCATATGATGTTATGTGCCCAACATATTTTATTAAGTGAATACGATAAGTAAATTTACTCAAATTGACGAAATGTGTGTTTATGTACACTTGTTTGAATAAGATAATCAAAAAAGTTCGTGTAACATGAATATGTATGTTAATTTGCTTGAAGCAAATTATGTGATTGTGACGATATTATGTGGATGATGAACGCTAAGTCATATGTGTGTATTTATGAGAGTCAAATTAGAGGCTTTACAACCTCACCCCCTTACCAATGTGGTATTTTGTAATAAGATTTCACAAGATTTTTGTTGAATGAACTCACAAGTGCAAGACTAAAGAGTTCGATAGTGGAATAACTAGAATGTGGTTAGAGTTGAAAATAGTTTGGCAAGTGAATATAGTTCTAGAAGAGATATCAAATTGTTCTAAAGATTATTCAGATTAAGCAATGTCACGGTTAAAGAAAAAGTTAATCTCGACTAATCGACTTATTCAAATATGATGTTTAAAGTATGTGTTTGTTGAAATTTCCCCGAATTTGTTTCCGTTAGTGAATGAAATGATGCGAGGTTCATGATGATAGAATTAGTCAGAGAAATGATAATTGAGTAGTAAAAATGTCATTGTGTGACAGTTACAGTTGAAATGAATATGATGATCTTTTCTAGGTATACTATATATTCTTTTGTCTTCAGAGATATATGTGTGATTGTTCATTTTCTGGTGAAATTCTTATCGTGTGAGAATGTTAGCTGACTATGATGTTAGACAAAAGCCCTGTTGGTCTGCTCGATTTATGATCGGTATTTCTTTATCTCTTCAGAATTCTATTCTAATATGTTGGAATGAAGTCGATGGTAAAAAAAAAATTGTGTGAGACTATTTTTATGTTTCTAATGATTATGGTTTTGTTTTATATATACGAAAAATATGTTATCTCTATTGTGATGGAAGTCCAGAGCCGATAAGCATTGTTTTTCTGCTAGTTTTCTCTGAAGAATCATCAAGATCTTTATTATTTTCTTATGAATTATGTTCTCGGACTTCCAGTATGGTATCTTATCTTGGATTTCTTTATCTTGATTTTCCTATCATTCTTATTTCGTGAATTATTAACCATGGCTCATCTTGAAATAGTGCTCTTTGACTTGTGATAATTATTTCTATTATGGTTGTATTTCTGTATCTAGATTCCTCTAATTTTCATGTACGAAATTGACTTTGGCAACGGTATAAATGATGGAAGCACAAACTCAAATTGTATGATGGATTTCTTTCTCAGGTAAGTTGATTAAAGTTAATGCATTCAATCGAGATGTCTTTGTTTCTTTGAGCTAATACGATTGTAAAGGCCTTTGATTAATGATAAGAGAATTTTGAAAGATTGTGTGCTTAAGATGTTTTAATAGCACGAAAAAATAAGCATTTTGAGATGTGTTATTCGATAGTTGAGATCAATTCAACCATTTTTATCAAAATGAGTTGATTTCTTGGGATGTGATTTGAGTTATATGTATTTAAGTATGTCCTCAGCTAAGAGAATGAATTTTGTGCATTCACAAGTGTATAGACGGGCACTCTGAATGAAGAATTGATATTCTTGAAAGCATGATATAGAAAAATACATATTAGATTTGTTTTAAATGGGTGATGTTATTCTGAATTAAACCTATTTTGTTAATAAAGTTATCCCAATTGTGAAAGTTTGAATGGTCTGGGCATGCTAGCAAAGTTGAAGCAATTGAAGGTATTATTAACCGAAGCTCTGGTTTTGAGTTCAGTTTGAATTGAGTAATGAATTTATGATTTTTCAGTAATGCACTAGTGAACATATTAGAATGTGTTTTATTGCTAGAATGTAAAGTGATGGTTCATGTTTTCAGACAGTTAATATCACATTAAGAAAAGTTATTCGACTGGTGATTTAGAGACGACCACTCTTATGTCTGTGTTGAGAATTTGATGATATCGTGTGTCCGACGGAAAATGTCATATGCTTCTTGATCCTAATATTTTAAAGTATCTTTTAGATATTGAAAGATTTTGACTAATTATCGATCAATCTCTGAGAAAATATTTATAGTTACAGAAGCCTGGATGTAAAATCCTTATTTATTTTTGTGAGTACTGGTTACTGGATTAATCTTATTTGATGATGGTCTGATTTTAGCTAAATAAAAAGCTAAAGTGATTCTTTGCTAGTTTGAGAAACTCAGAAATGTGTTAGTGAGTGATGAACTAAATGAGTACAGTGAGGATTGACTTTTGATTCTGAACTTCAGGTTGGACTTGATTCATGTTATTATTATTCCGAGATGGAATTTGTGTACCGAAGCATCTGGGGGCTTATGCAGAAAATTTTTATGCGAAGAACACAGTAGTGGCTTGTTTGTTCATCCAGAGAGTAATAAAATGTGCAGTCATATGAAGTTGATGTTCTAGTAATTGTGTATGTTACATGCTATTTTTGAGCTTGTGTTTAAATGTCGTTTTGTCAACAGGTAAAAGCCGAATTTCAAGAGTACTTAGGACTATCACAGTCAGTGATGATTCTAGAATGAAAATGAGATGGAAACTTTATAGATTTCGTATCTGAATTATCTTTATCCTTGAAAAGGAAGATGTTATCGGATTGTGGTTGATCGTTCGTGTACAGATTTCTTATTTAACAAACCAACCACGTAAGATGTTTCTAGATTAGTTGATTATGCGAAGTATCAGTCTCCATTATTTCAGTTTGAGATCCGAGGGATATATCCCAATTATGGAAAAAGCTACAAGAAACTATAAGTACGCAGTTTCATCTTGGCACTATAATACATCTGTAAATCTGTGGTAAGTCTGATAGAGTAATTCAAAACTTTGACGATATGCTCCAACATTGTGTGTTAAAGTTCAAAGGTGATTGGACAGAGATATACGAGGCTAAAATTGATTTGTGATTCTGAGAAATTAGTGGAAGTAATTCATGAGAGTTGAAAGCAATTTCTTCTGGTAAGATTTTCGGGGACGAAAATCCCTAAAGGGGAAGAGTTGTAACAGCCCGATTTTGGGCCTAGTCGGAACAGTGGTTTCGGGACCACAAATCTGACGAGAAAAAATTTATTTTAATTATATTTTTATGGTCTACAATTTCATGGAATTATTTCGTGAAAATTTCTTTCGAAAATTTCGACGTTTGGGCACTCAATTTAGTCAAAAGGACTAAATTGTAAAAAGTGCAAAAGTTGAGTTCTACATGTTAGAGGTGTCCAATTGTTATGAAATTTTAAATTGGAGGTCCTTAAATGGTAATTAGACCATTTATTAATTTGTTGGACAGAAATGGACATGAAATAGGTGAAATAGAATATTTTTAAGCTAGGGGCATTTTGGTCATTTAGTAATTAAAATGAATTAAAAACAAAATTAAAAGTCAATTTTTGTCCATATTCAACCCCATGGCCGAATTTCACAAGGCGAAACCATGGCTAGGGCTTTTCAAGCTTCCAAGCTCGATTGTAAGTCTATTCTTGCCCCGTTTTTAATGACTTTTATGTTTTTGGAATCCCCGTAACAAGATCTATCTATTTCTACCATTTATTTGAGGTAGGGTTGATGTTTAAAAATTTACCCATGTGTTACATGTGTGTATTTTGATGTTCAAGGGAGGAATATGAATGTTTGTTGTGTGTTAAACGACTTTTACTAAGTAGTTTTCGGTGAAAACGCTAAAAAGGACTAATTTGTAAAAGTTATAAAATGTCATAAATGTAATAGCCCGGTTTAGACCCTAGTCGGAATAGTGGTTTTGGGACCAAAAATTTGAGTTAGAAAATATTTTAATATTTTAATATTATTTTAAGTGCTTATTATATGTGAATTAGTATGTGTGAAAATTCCGTACGAGAATTTGATCGTTTATGTGCTTAATTGGATAAAAGGACCTAATCGCATAAAATGTAAAAGTTTCTTTCCATATGTTAAAAGTTCCTATTTGCTATGTCTATTTAAATGAGAGGTCCTTATGTTGTTATTATGCCATTGATAAGGTTAATAGACATAAATGATCATCCATTATGTGTTTATTTTATGTTTAAACAAAGGTTAAATAAGTAAATATGAAAATAAACTTATAATAATTAAAAGAAAAGATATCATATTCTTTATTTCTTGGTTCATCAACCAAAAATAAAAGTAAAAGAAAAGAAAAAGAGTTATCTAGGGTTCGGCCGTGCTAAAGCTCAATTGAAGATTTGTTTTTGTTCCGTTTTCTATAATTTCTACGTTTTTGTGATCGTTTCTTTGTGTTTTACTAAGCCCATGTCTCAATTTCTAATTTTGTTGATGATTTTGAGTTATGCCATTGATGAAACTATGAGTTTTATGAATTTTGATGATAGTATATGGAAGCCTGATGTTGGGTTAACATGTTTTGTCTTTGAATTTTTTATGAATTTGAGTAATTTGGGCTAAATTGTAAAAATGAGATTTTGAGGGACTAAAATGTGAAATAAATGAAATAAATGAAATATGTGGACTTGTATGAATACTATGAATATTCGCCCAAGACAATAGTGTGGATGACTTCGATGACGATCCCCGAGATCGTAACTTACAACCAAAATCTATAAAACAGAGTAACAAAAACACACACACTGTAAGCTAACTTAGCTAGTAAGCCTTAAGCAAATTAAACAACTCAAATGAATAATTAAAATATTTCAAACAAACCGAATTGTATCATTAATGTCATACTTTAACAAAAATAAGTTACCTTGGTCGAATGCTAATATTTCTCATTTATCATAATATTATTCACTTTTCATTTCCAAAAAAACACTATTCAAACATATAAATACTCATGAATTAGACCCAACTTTATAAATCAACATCATTCATTTGGTCGATTATAGAAAATCAAATATAATATCACATATATACACACCTATTTGGCCGAATATTCAATATCCAAGTTATCACCTCACAAATACTTACTTGTATGGCCTAATACACATGGTTCATTATATCATCACATATGGCCAAATATACAAGTACAATATATCATCATATATGACCGAATATACAAGTTCAATAAAACATCACATGTAGTCGAATATTCAAGTTTAATATAACATTACATGTGGCCAAATATATATAAGTTCAATACATCATCACATATGTACATACATATGTGGCCGAATATACAAAGTCATTTAGATCAACTTAGTTGTTCAATTTCCACATCAATGTGAAGTCTTATAGACATAGGCTTGAAAATAAATCATCGGTATAAAACCTGCTAGGCATAAGCCTGAATCATACACCGGCACAAGGCCTGCTAGACTCAAGGTTTGATTCTCATTTATTCACCGGCACTAAGCCTGCTAGCCACAAAGCCTGATCAAAGTCACCAGCACAAGGCTTGCTAGGCTCAAAGACCGAATAACACAATTATAAAAATCATTCCATAACAGTTCATATATCGAATCGTACAATAATTCCATGTAATTCATACAAACTTTCAGAGGCTTTAACTCAATCGAATAAAACTCAACCACATTTATTCAATGATAAATCACATTCGGCTATTATACTAATAGACTATAAAATTCGAATCATCATAGTAAAACATTCTATGTTCGAAATAAACAATGTTTAATTGCTTAAAGACTTACCTTGAATATCGACAGCCATTAAAAATCGGCTATTCAATTATTTTTTTTCTTTTCCCCGATCCAAGTCCGATTTCTTTTGTTCTTGATCTATATAATTCCAAAATAATATCATTTAAACACAGTTTCATTCAATTTAACCCAACAACACATAAATGGGCAAATTACCATTTTACCCATGATATTTCATACTTTTACAAATTAGTCATAATTGCATAAAACACAAAAATACACAAAATCTCGCCACATAATAGTTAGGCCAAATCTTCCTTATACTCATACTAGTCCATATATTTAATTTATTTTGCATTTGAGTCCAATTTATTATTTTTGCAATTTAGTCCTAATAATTCAAAATCATCAAAAACTCCAATACAAAACATATTAATCCAAAATATATCTTTCATAATTTATCATCAAACCTCACAAAGCACAAATACTCATCAATGGAATAACTCAAAATATGCATCAAAATCAGAAATTTGAGCATGGGTCGGATAGTATTTAAAGCAACGATCTCAAAAACGTAAAAATTATCAAAAATCGAAACCAAACTAACCTTGAATTTGAATCAACAATGGCCGAATACCTAAAAGTTTTTATTTCTTTTCTTTCTTACAACTTTCGGCTATTTCAAAGTATGAATGCATGCCTTATTATTTTTTTATGTTTTATTAATTATATTAACATATTAATATTTCAATTACAATTGTAACCTTTATAAAATAATAAGAAACTTTATATTGGTTGTCCTCAACCGTCCACGCTATATTTAAAAGGCATAATTGCAACATAAATACTCCATATTATAAAGCCACTAACACTTCAGTCCTTATGCTTTAAACTATCAAGTTTTCATTTTACGCGATTAAGCCCTTTTATTTAATTAAACACACAAACAATCAAATTTTCATATGAAACTTTCACACATGCAAATTCACATATAATAAACATGGAAAATAATATTTAAATATTTTTTGACTCGGATTCATGGTCCCGAAACCACTGTTCCGATTAGGGTCTAAATGGGACTATTACAATATATATGTGTTTTATTAAAAATAAAAATAAAAGATATCATCTTCCTCTTTTTGAAGTTTGGTCGAAATTGAAAAGAAGAAAAGCCATAGAAGGGGTTGAGCTTTCAGCTTTCTCTTTAAAGTTGCATGGTATGTCATTCTGGTCCCGTTTTTAATTATTTTTATGTTTTTGAGATCGTTGCAACTAAGTCCAGCTAGTCCTTACCTTCGATGTTGAAATTTTTAATGATTTCGAATGTTTCCATTGATGGAACCTTGTGATTATAAATTTTAAATGATGAATTTGAAATATTATTTGTTATTTAAAAGTATTTTATTAAGTGATTTTTGATGAATTTTTCGATTAGGGGCTAAATTGTTCAAATAGTAAAAATTTAAGGATTAAATGGGAAATTGTTGCATGAAGGGACTATTTTGGATACCATGAGTATTCCGCTAGGCTCAAGTTTTGGTAAAAATGGTTAATTTGTATTTTTGAGATCAGGGACTAAATTGAATAAAAGTAAAAATTTTGGTCTAATTTTATAAAAATGTAAAAAAAGACCAAATTGCATGAAATACATTGTTTTACTATCTAAATTGATAAATTGAATGAAATTATTAATTTAGATCAAGATCAGCTGGAAAATTGAGAAAAAAAGGAAACTTACCAAAATGTTCTTAAACTTTGGCATTTCCGCAATTTAGCCAGGTAAGTTCATATGAACTATATTCTATATAATTTTGATTAAATTGAATGTAAATATGTGAATATATTGTGATTAAATCAATATATATGTTAGTATGCAATTTACCGTGTTATGAAACGACGTAAATCCAATGACGTACGATGATTACCGAGCCCCGTTTGAACCTTAGGAATTCATAGGATACAAACGACTTGTCATTAAGGTTTACATGATTTAGGTGCTAGTCCTGAAAGTCCTACCGATGGTTGAGGTTCGGCATGTGTTGCTGATACTCCACATCTCGTGTGAGCAACATCACGTAGCTACGTTTTGACCCATAGCTCGTGTGAGTAGGTCTATTTTCACAGCTTGTGTGAGCATACATGTACAAGAATTGATGGATTACAGTTATATGAGGTAGCACACTATGTGTGAGCTATCCCAGGTATCTAACGGTATTTTAAATGGTTCAATGAGCACTATTCAGATTTGAAACAGTAAGAGAACGATATGAGTTATAACATGTACATGTGTGAACATCCTTAATATGAAGATACATGTTATGGCTAAATGGCTATTTATGTTAATGTGCCTATGAATTGTATCTTGTAGGCTAACATGTTTGGTGTAAATGCTTAGGCTTTGGCCAAATTGTGGTTGGATTATGCCATGTTAAACTTATAAGTTATACATTGAATAAGTGCTCAAATGGAAATATGCTTGTGTTTATGAAATAGTGGTAAGGTTTAAATTATGTAATTTCTTATGAAATGGTTTACCATGTGTTTAATTCCAAAAGAGCTATGTTTAAAAGCACTAGCTTGTCGCTATGGTTGAATGATATGCGTACATCTTGTATGCTATGCATATGAAACGAGTGTGGAAAGGTAATGAAATAGTAAGTTCATACTTGAAGTGTAACATAATGAAAAAGGGAATGATGAGTTTAATTGATGTTGTTATTTAAGTTAAAGAAAGTAAATGCAATGGAAAGTAATGAAATGCAAATGAAAGTAAGAAAATTTGAAAGGGTTTAAAGTTTTAAAAAATCCTACTATGCTAGGGATGATATGTATATGTGATGCTGTTGACTAATTCACTTATGAGTCGTTGAATATGGCTTCATGAATCTTGTGGTATTAATATAGGATTATTCTTGATATGTATAAGTTTCATATTTGAAATTGATTGATATAACTTAAGCTTATACGAGCTTACTATGCATTCATTGCTTACGTAGTTGTTTTTCCTTTACTTTTTATATTATCGGAAGCTCGATCGGGTTGGAAGCTCGTTGGAGATCTATCACACTATTCAGTGGTTATATCAGTATATTTTGATATATTGGTTAAGGTTATAATGACATGTATAGTTGGAGTTATTGGTTGATGATTAGTTGAATCTTAGTGGATGAGTTTGGAATGTATATGTCATTTTGGGTGACGTAGCCTTAGTATATTTGGTGCATTGAGGACATTTGTTAATTTGATAATATGATAAAGCATGTTTGAATGGCCAAAGTGATATATGACAAATTGACCTCAACATAGTCAAGATATGGTATGCTTTGGAATGGTTTTGAATAGATGTGCATGATTGAAATATAGTTTGTGTACATGTTAATTGTTGCAACCATCTAGATATGGTTAGATTTGTGTCATTTAGATGGCCTTAATGGTTGGAGTTGAAATGGTCATTTGAAGTTGTGTTATGTTTGAATGTGATTTTGGCGTGTAGTCAATTATGATAATTTTGATTTGGAAAATGTAGTTGACATATATGGCTTATGATGATAAATGTTAAATGGTAAATTTGGTACTTTTGGTGTGAATTTGATAGGTAAATAAAGTGGTAAGTTTTAGCATAAAAACTTAGTTATAATTTGATTACATTTTTGGCTAAAATATGCATATGGTGATACATGTTTAATTGTTGTGATTGGGATGTCTTTTGAGCATATTGGTTGTATGCACATGCACCATATTTGGATGGCTTGATGTTGCATGGTTTGGTGCACTTTGGGTTGCTTGCTTATATGTGGAAAATAGATTATAAGTATGTGCATGTTTGGGTGAGAAATTTTGGCTTGGAAATGGCCTATTTTTCATCTACACGGCTAAAGGCACGGACGTGTGTCTCAGTCGTGTGTGACACACGGCCAGGCGACACGACCGTGTGTCTCGTGTAGCTTACAAAGGGTTACAAGTCAAGTAGTTACACGGCCTGGCACACGGGCGTGTGAGGCCATTTCGAAGGGTACATGGCCTGGTATACGAGTGTGTGGCTTGGTCGTGTGACCCAAGTCAGAGAGTTACGTGGGCACGGACACCGGTTGGGACACGGCCATGTGTCCATACTTCGAATGCCCATACGGCCTAAGACACGGGCGTGTGTCTCAGTCATGTAAGTCACACGGCTTGGCTACACAACTGTGTGATCCCTACAGTTTGAAAATTTTCTTCTTTTTCTTGAAAATTTTATATGTTTCCGATTTAGTCCCGACTTGTTTCTAATGTGTTTTTAAGGCCTCGTGGGCTTGTGTAAGGGACAATATGTATGTCATTGATTGATTTTGTGAATAACATGTTTCAAAATTTTTGATAGTTTTGAAACGTAAACTCTGGTAATGCTCTGTAACACTATTTTGGTGACGAATACGAGTTAGGGGTGTTACATGTAACCTTAGTAATAATACTAGAATGTATCTAATATTACAAGTAATGGGTGACATCTAGCAATGCATTATTGCTACCCAAGTTACAATAAGTCCTGATTCGACATAACTTTTCTATGATAATTTTTTCAAGTATTACATCATTTTATACTTAATATCTAGATTGGACACAATTCATGGAATAATCACAGTTGCCTTGTACAATCTCATATTTCTTGATATTTTAAATAGACTATAATAAACAAATAAGTATGCTATCTCATATCAACTTATTCAAGCATGGCCATGCATTTCTAATCTCACTTCATCAAGAGGCCTAAGATATTGCTCTCATTACGTATGAAGGATAAATTCTATCTTGATCAATCATCTCCTACTACATAGATTGCAACGTACACAACATTAATCTTTATACTATAACCTATTATGGTAGACATTTGACTGTGTCAAAATATACAATTCACGATGTTGGGACAATGATGATCTGTAATCTAAGGATCATATACTAGTTATCACTCTGAGTAATGTTGTGACTATTACATAATAATCCAAGAAACATACTCGTAGCGGGTCAGTCCAATATGTTGTTTTCTAACACATACTCATGTATTAGTTTTGACATCCGTATGTCAATGACAACACTTTGTCATCAATCAACTAAACATTAGTCTTGATGCTTTATTGTTGATCAAACCCACAAGAATACTTGACTAAAGACCTTTTAAGAATAATCATATTTTCTTAGGAGTATATTACAATTAAGCTTATTTATACACAGAAATATAAACTGAAATAATAATGGTAATGCCTTATATTAACAAGTAAGGTAAAATAAGTATGTAATTATAATCATCTAATTCTTGGCCTTTTCGCATACTATAACAATCTCCCACTAGAACTAAGACCAGCTACTCATATATCTAATACCAAGTGACTTGGTGTGACGATCATGCTTCTGCCATGTCAGAGGCTTCGCCAGTGGATCAACAATGTTATCATCTATTGGTACTTTGCATATTTCTATAGCTCATCGATTAATGCTTTCTCGAATAAGATGGAAGCACCTAAGTATATGTTATCATCTGGGTTCTTTTACTTGTACAATGGCTTTGTTGTTGTCACAATGAAGTTCTATAGCATTTGATATACTAGGCATAACCCCTACTGCTTAATCTTTGGGTTTGAATGTTTTCTTGGGCATGCGGGGTTTTACCGAAATTTATTAGAGATTTCTCGAAAATTGCAATACCCTTTTAGAATTGCGCCCACTCAGACAGATTAGACTGCTAGGTCACTTTTGATCAAACGATGGGATCTGAAATTTCTAATATGCCCTGATTCTTGATGAGTCATAAGTGACAGTACAATAGTACGAACTACGTTGACAATAAAACTTAAGTACGTCGACAAAGGTACTTAATTATTTTGCAAAAAAAAAAATGTAAAACAAACTTGAACAAAAACAAAAAAATAAAATAAAATCACATAATGATAAATTCAATAAAAAATAATTTTTTTTGACCAATTTAATGGTCTCTGCTAAAGTTCTAGCTATTCGGAAAGCGTTTGTCATATTCTTTGCTTCCAAGTGGCACATTTCACATAAACTAGCTATTGAATATAATTGTGATATTGGTATCAAGTGCTGCACTAAATTCTTCTTAGCACTGGGTGCCATTAGGAATTTCGTTAGTAGTTTCGTTAGGAAGGATTATCCGGGTTCTTGGAATATTATTCGTCACATAACCTACACTGCTAATATGGAGTCTGATAATCTCGTCAAAATAGGGGCCAATAGAGATTGAGACTTATTGCAATACTTTGCTTAACCTTTTTTACTTCCTCGACTTTTTGCTACCCGGGTGTACTCTTATTTTGGCGTGTCGCTATTTCTTTTTCTAAGTACTTGATTATGCTTTTGATTTTGTACTGAGTTTTGTGGAATCAATAAATTTGATATCTTTACCTATAAAAAATTGATAGTTGATAGATAATCCTTTAATTGTAGGCCATGTGCGATAAATTGCATAATTAGAATTATTTATTAGTGAAACTTAAGTTGTGAACTATTGGTTCACTTATCTTAAAATTAGCTTGAGCCCGAATTATTGTTGTAATTTTTTTTTTCAATTTTAGTATTTTCACTGTTCACTATAAATAAATTTTTGGGATGTCTCTTTTTCTTTTTCTTTTTTTAAACCAAAACCGATTGTTGCTAGTATGAGATTTCCAGAGTTTTTTTTCTCTCAGCAAGTAAATAAAATGTATTCCAGAGTTGTTGGTTCGTGAATACCAAAATAATAATATAATGTTAATAATATGCTACTTTGTTTTCAATTATAAGTTATAAAAGACATAATTTTATTAAATTACATGTCTATGCATAGTATGTGTATAAAATTATATAATACTGTAGGATAAAAATAAATTTCCATATATTTTGTATTTAAAATTTTGATAATTGTCGATTGAGTATTAAATCGACTGGTATAAGAATTATGATCAATACATGAGGACGTAGCTTCGAGTGCATTAAAGTGTATTATCCTCCTATTTATGAGTTAGGAAGAGGTTACGAGTAATTTTAAGTATTGTGTAAAAATAATAATAATCAAAACTTGTAATAAAAAAAATTATGATAATTAAACTGCGCTAATCAATTTTTTTTAAAGAAATTAAGTTGAATTTGAATGTTTCATTTTTCCATGCATTTCACAGACATGCAAGTGCAAGAGGAGAGCCACTATCTCATTTTTTTCTTTAAGTACAAAGAATCACTAAGAAAAAAAAAATCTAGTAAAATAAAGAAAGGTTAAAGGTTAAGAAACATCACCTTTTGTAACCCCTAGAAACAAAACAGAAATAGTAGCGTGAGAAGGAGCAATAATAACTTAATTATATATTGTAAATATTTTATCATATATAATGTAGCTAAGACTCCTTTTAATTTTTTGTTGCTTCCGTCCTCGTTCCACATCTCACTTTCTTTGCTTTGCTTTTTTTTCTCTTTCCCTTTCTCTCTTTAACACTGTCACTTTGTATTATTAATTGCTTTTACGAAAGGAAAATAAAGATCAAGGAACCATGGTTTTTACCTCCATACCAGTTTATCTTGATCCACCCAACTGGCAACAAGTAAGGTTTTTATTTTCATTGGTTCTTTGAATTTATTTGTTTTGAAAGATTTGTTCACTGAAAAAGCAAAATTTTCTAAAGATAAAATATTCCTATTGTTACTTTTGTTATATCTTGTTGAATATACCAAGTATTTGATTTTTTTTTCCCTCTTTCTTCATGCTTTCTTCTATTTTTACAGCATTCAAATCATCAAGCTGGTCCCGGTAATAGCGTCCAACACTTTCCTCCACCACCACTTCTGGCACCACATGGAGCAGGCTCGATCCGGCCTGGTTCTATGGCAGATCGAGCTCGTTTGGCCAACATACCAGTGCCGGAGGTAGCATTAAAGTGCCCAAGATGTGAATCAACTAACACAAAGTTTTGCTACTTCAACAACTACAGCCTTACGCAGCCTCGTCACTTCTGCAAAACTTGTAAAAGGTATTGGACTCTAGGGGGTGCCCTAAGGAATGTTCCTATTGGAGGTGGATGCCGTAGGAATAAAAGGAGCAAAGGAAGTGTACCGAAATCTCCGGTCAAAGGCGACAGGCAAACAGCATCCGGTTCCTCAAATACTACTATTTCTTCTAACAGTTTTGGAAGAAGTGATATTTTAGGTCTTGGAGTTGGACCTCAGGTTCCTACACTTAGGTTCACCGCTCCTTTGCATCTTCATAATGAATGTGGTGGCGGTACGGATATTGGGTTGAATTACGGTTCAGTTCCCGCCTCAGTTGGAAGAACAAATGATAACTTAAGTTATCAAAAAGGAAGTGGTTTAAGTGGGGCTGGAGCCGCTGGTACTTCACTTTTGTCCATGACGGGTTTGGACCAGTGGCGGCTACAACAACCACCGCAATGTGCCTTCCTAGGAGCTTCGTACCAAGTTGAAAGTCAAGGTGTTGAACCATCCGCTTGTGGAGTTCGGCCTAAGATATCGAGCTCAATGGCAACCCTAATGGCTTCAGTGAAAATGGAAGATAATGATCAGCAAGAAGTGAGATTTTCAAGGCCGTTTTTGGATGTTCCAGGAAATGATCAATACTGGGGTGGAACTCCATGGACGGATCTTTCATGTTTCACCTCTTCATCCACTAAAAATCCTTTATAGATTTTATTTTCTTTATCTTTTGCTCAAAGAACTGGGTGTTGAAGCTTCTTTTTCTGTTGTTAGTGTTAGCTTTAATTAAAGAAACAGAAGGAAAAAAAAAAAAAAAACTGTGATGAAAGACAAAGTAACGTACTTTCCAACTCCATATGTCATCTATGATTAATCCATGATGGACTAAAACCCTAGAACCGGTAGGATTTTCTTTCGTTTTTACTAGGATTGGTAGATTTCAATGTCCGAGTATGTGTTTTTTGTTAACTTTATTATTATCATTATTATTATTATTATTTTGTAACTTGAGTATGTTTTTCATTGTGAGTATATCGGTAGAGCTTGCATTTACTGATGATAACTTCAGTACGTGTATGTTTTAAGTCCTATGATTATTTTGGCAATTCAATGTCTGTTGTGATCTTTTTACAAGGTGTATAAGCACGTGAATGTTACTTTACAATAGCTATAGTCTATATATAAAATTTAATTTCAAAACTTCAATCTAAACCTATAGGCAGCATATAGAATCATGTAATATTTGTTTTGCAAGTTTATAAACCTACTTTCTTCTTCTCCATTTAGGTTGCCTTTTTTCCGGGGAAGATTGCTTTAGAAAAATAATTTATGAAAAGTTGATGTTTTTTAGTGTTGGGATAATTCCGCATAATATATTTTCGTTGTTTGGTAAATTTTGTTGAAATCATCTTTTTGTAATATGTTTTTACTGAAGTAAACACATAAAATATATTTGTTACAAAATATTATAGAAGCATTTTTCTTTAACAATTAATAATTATTTTATGATCAAGATAATATTTTATAATAAATAATATCTTATATAGATTTAATAATAACCCGTATCTAATAAAAACTTCATTTGAAGTTATATTATATATATATAAGAGAGATCTACTTAAACCGTTGTAAAGCTAAAGTAGTTTTATATTATTCCGTATATTTTATATGTTTATTATTTTAATGATTTAACTATCATATTTTATATTCCATTTATACCAATCATGCATGTCAAATTTGACATAAATTAAAAATTTTAAGCTTTTTGTTTTACGTACAAAAATTTCAATAGTTCAATAAATATTAACATATAGACTTCTTAAATTGATATGGTAGGGATATCAAATCAGTTTCAAAATTTGCATGCATGAAAGTACAATTATAGCGATAAATTCTACGGTTGAATTATTAAATTATTAATTATAAAAAATATATGAAATGATGTAAAACTACTTTAGTTAACTTTGGTTTAAGTGGATTTCTCCCATATATATATATATATATATATAAGATCAGAGGGTGATACATTGGAGCTAGAAATTAAATAGGGTTTAAACAAATGCTAACATTTATATTATTAAAATATTCATATTTTATACCATAAAACATTTATCACATATTTAATTGTAATATATATTTATTATTAAATTATTAATATAAATATTATTAAGAATATTACTTGAAATTTATAATTATTATTAATGTTAAACTTTGTTGTTATTAAATAATATTATTAAAACAATAAATAATATTAATTGTAATAATAAATTAGACATGATTAAATATAAAAAATGAATGTTTAATAATAATAAAATTATAATATTTGATTTTAACAATTTTAATATTAAAATAAAAATTTTATTATAATATAATAATATTTGGTTTCATTAAACTTAAGTTTAAAGAATTCTTTTTTAAAAATAACTTACATTTTTAAACAGAAAATAATTTCCCAAAAAATGAACTTGTTTTTATTAACCCATAAATAATTATTCATTAAAGAAGATAAAATTGCCAAAAGTTATTTTTTGCAACTTATTTTTATAAAACAAACATTGCCTTAATTGCAGTTTCTACCACTTGAAACTTTCATTTTATTATTCTCAACCTAAAAGGTGGGTATAAAGCCTTGAGAAATCTCATTAAACTAAAATTTTGGTTAATCATAAGTCTCCCCATATCCAAAGTGTTTTGTCGTCCTCTTCAAATTGAATACATTTGTGCCTGATGAACATGTTGCGGGAAATACTTGTAGAGAAAACGACATCGGGCTTATGGAGAAAAATAAAAACCCTATATGTGATAGCCCTAAATTGACCCTAGTCGGAAAGTGGTTTCGGGACCACAAAACCGAGTTACAAAAATAAAGAACCGTTATTTTCTATGTTTATTGTGCATGAACATGCATGTGTGAAAATTTCAATCTTTAATTTATTCATTTGAATGTGAATCTTTTTAATAGGACTTATGTGAGACAAATGTGAAATGGGATAGGTAATCCTAGAAGTGGTTCAATAATGCATGTAATCAAAAGGGTGGACTTGCATGTCAATTTCCCCACTTTGATAGTAGTGGCCGGATATGACAATGAGGATAAGCAATATGTGATGGGTAATAATAATAAAATAATGTATTAATGGCATAATTTATGAAAAAAAAGAAAAAAAGAAAAAGGGTGTTAAACTAATTAAGTGAATAAAACAAAGAAAAGAAATAAAGTGTTCATCTTTTAACATCTTTGGCCGAAAATTTTAAGAAGAAAGGGGAAGGGGAAACAAACATTCGGCCACTCCTTCTAGCCTTGAATAAGGTATGTAATTCATGGTAGCTTTTGAAATTGTTGAATGTATTAAGCTAGTTACTATGTCCCTTAGTTAGCCCATGTCCAAATTTTGAATCTTGTTGGTAACATGAGTAATAGTTTAAGAGAAAATGTTCAAGAAATGGTTGTTGTTCATGTTATTTGGATGAAAAAAATGGTAGTTAGGTGAAGTAGAGTCTAACAAATAAGCACATATGTGCATTAGTTGCTAAATGAAGAAAAATCGGCTAACAAGTTGTGTACTAAGGCCGAATATGATTTTGGATATTATTGGGCAATGTATGTGTTTTGAATTGATGGAATGGAGAGGATGCTTTAATTGTGTTATGAACAATTATATGTTAAATTAAGGTTTGCTAAGCTAGCTATTAAGGTGAAATGCAAATGTTAGTATTTGATTGCTAGTGTATATATGTGTATTAGTCGAGTTTTGAACTTGAATAATGGTTTGAGCAACATGTGTTGTATTGAGATTGTTTGAGTGAATTTATAGATATTTATATGATGAATTCGATTGTTGATATACATGCTTAAATAAAATGTATACAAAGAATGTGTGAAAGAGTGATTTGGTAATAATCTGCTTGGGGACAGCAGCAGTAAGGTGATTTTAGAAAATCGCCATAAATTGTAGGAGTTGAGTTAGAAGCTGAATAAATTATTTCATTAAAGCTTGAGGAGTCTAGTTTCTTAGAAAAGAAATTATAAAAACAAAAGAGTTACCGATCTTGAGATATTTGAAGTATTGTGGGGCTGAGTCAAAATGACTACTAGATTCCCTGTTCTGTTTTTATAAAATCAGTATAAATTGTACAAAAATGGCCCTAAGATAAAATTTATATGCTTAGACTCCTTAATGAGTCTAGTTTCAAATGAAATAAACGAGAACATATTTTGAATTCTGTACAATGAGAAATTTGATTCGTAGTGAAGAGTAGTCAGTTTAGTCAAACAGTGAAACAAGGTGAACTTTAAGAAAAATCTGGTATTGTTGGGCTAAACTAAAAATTTTTAAAATTTTATGAATAATAGATAAATGAGTCTTCTATCAAGAAAAATTTACGGCAATTGATTTGGAGTTTCGTAGCTCAGTTATAAAAACTTTAGTGACTGTTGCTCAGGAAGTCAGCTTATAGGAAATTGTAATTATATTGTAAACATTAATGAAAATTTGCTAATGAATTATTTATTGATTTTATAAAGCTTACTATAATCTATATGTGTGAAAGTTGAATCCATATGTATTATATTCTGAAAGTAATACTTGAATAGTCGATTAATGACTAGTTAAAATTTGTTGAACTTAAGCTCAAGAGCATAGGGGGCAATTTGGATAAGGGAAAAGAGAAAGTAACCGAGTAGCCACTCCAAGAATCTGTACCAAATATCCGAGGTAAGTCTTTGAGTAATGGAACTTAGTTTATGATTTGATTAAGTCATGACATATAAGCATAACAAATAAACGGTGATATAATGATTCTACTTGAATTATATATTGAGGTGATTAGTTATACTTGTGACGGGTAGCCGAATGTGTATAGAGATCATGTTATAAAACCAATCAAAATCATGCTCCTTGTATGTGGCTATTGAGCCGAAATTGGTAAGGTTTGATAAGTGTCTTGTGTTTGAGCTTTAGTAATGAAAATGAAATATGGATGTGTCATGATTTATTGATATATGTGCATGATTATTCGAATGATATCCGGGCTAAGTCCCGAAGGCATTTGTGTTAGTGACTATATCCGGGCTAAGTCCCGAAGGCTTTTGTGCTATTGACTATATCCGGGCTAAGACCCGAAGGCATTTGTGCGAGTTGCTATATCCGGCTAAATCCCGAAGGTACTTGGGTTTGGAATTGAGCGATCTTGCTGTAACAATTTCAATTAATACGCTCATAAAATCCAAGCGATAAGGTATGTTTCGTATATGCATCGGAAAAGTTAATTCCTTTTTAGATAGTATTTGCTCTATTGATTAGCAACTTCCGGCCTTTAGTTCGGTTTGATCCCCTGTGTATGAGTATACTGGTTGAAGTGTGAAGTAAGTATGATTTTGGGAATATGCGTATATGCAGCTATTCATTTAGTCATATGAACGTTATACTTTAGTCGTAAATAATTTCATTACTTGAACTTACTAAGCATTAAAATGCTTACTCTGTTACTTTGATTCTCTGTTTTATAGATTTTGTTCGTCAGCTACCGGACTCGGAAGTGTCAAAGTCGAAGTCATCCACACTATCTAAGCCACTTTTTGGTACTCTTTTAGTTGAATTTTGAAAATGGCATGTATAGGCTGACCCTTGTTGTTAATTAAGTACCCTTTGGTAATGTGTATTCGTATAGCCATGCGAAAATGGCTCGTATATTTCGAAGTATAACATTATGGTCTTGTGATATGGTTATTAAGTGGTGTGGAAATGTTTGGTAATGACTAGCCATTGGAATGGCCAATCATGGCCCTATTGGTGCTACGTACGTCATGGCTAATCAGGATTACCCTTGATAATAATGTATGTCAATTTGCTATTTGATTCATGGAAAATTATGAAATAGGTAAAATTTACCTTAAAATAGATCTTGACAAAGACGGTGACATAAATTGGAAAAATCACTAAAAATAGTAGGAATGGAATTAAATAGTGAATAAATTATGTAATCGAATCTTGATGAGTCTATTTTCATATGAAAGAAATGAAACTACCATATGAACCGTATTTTATGAGATGATTAAGGTTTCGTGAAATAGGGCCAAAGCATTTTCTGGATCCCCTGTTCTGGTTTTGAAAATTTACCATAAATTAACCAGAGACAATTAGAAGTCATTATTTATATGTATAGATTCATTTTTGAGTCTAGTTACATTAGAAACAAACGGCATAAGTATTGAAGCTCTATACAGGGAGATATCTAAGTCATAATGCATGAAGGTCAGAGTAGTCGAACCCTGAAAAAGGGGAGAATTTAACTAATAAACATTTGTAGATGGAAATATGAGTCTAGTTTCAGGAAAAATTTACGGAATTGGTTTTCGAGTTTTGGAACTCGAGATATGATTTTTAAAGTAACTGTGATGCAGTTAGCCAGCTTGTCTGAAAATTTTAAAATGAACTGTCTAAGTAAATGAATTAAGTCCGTTACCACCTCGTGTTCGACTCCGGAAACGGTCTCGGGTACGGGACGTTACAATTTTATTGGTATCATAGCCACGATTTAGTCGATTCTAGGACTATCGTAATACGTTCGGGTTTAGCTATACATGCCATTATGTGTTTATTGATAGTGTGGTGATTTCTAACAGTTAAAAATGTGTTTACTTATAGTAATGGATCCCGATCCCAACCGAGCGGTAGCTGATGATGTTGAGAGTGTAGCGCCTACTCTCGCGCAAGGGACAGCGCCGGCGGACTCTCAACCTATTGCTAGTAATCAGAATGATGAAGCTAGACAAGCTTTTTATAGCGTAATGAATAAGTGGTTCAATCAGTACATTCGAACTAATACGGCTGTTCCACAACCCCCATTCCCGACCAATACAATCTCTGACTGGGATACCTCGTAATCGACCAGATAAGGTTAAATAAGCCCCCAGTTGACAGAATCCGAAAACACGGGCTATGAATTTAAGGCTACAGACAATGATGATGCCGAGCAAGCTGAATTTTGGTTGGACAACACTATTCGGTACTTGATGAACTATCTTGCACACCGATGAATGCCTAAAGTGTACTATCTCCTTGCTACGTGATTACGCCTATTATTGGTGGAATACGTTGATTTTGTTGTGCCCAGAGAGCAAGTAACTTGGGAGTTTTTCCAAACCGAGTTTCAAAAAGTATATCACCAGAGATTCATTGATCAAAACGGAAAGAATTTCTTGAACTTAAACAAGGTTCCATGTCGGTTCATCGATTATGAACGAAAGTTTGTAAGGCTTAGCCGATGACGCTCGAGAATGCATTTCTTGAAGTCGTAATGTAAACGTTTCAAGATGGATGAACGATGATATAAAAGCGTATGTTGGCATTTTAGAAATCGAGAATTTGTGGTACTTGTCGAGCGAGCTTGCAAAGCCGAAGAGCTCAGTAAGGAAAAAAGAAAAGCTGATATGGGAGCAAAGGAGTTTCGTAAGAGATCTTCGGGAAAACCCTTCCAACAGTCTTCGAAGAAAGTTAGAGATGATTTAGGCCGGTCTAAAGGCACTTTGGGCTTTTCTAGACGAGATCGCGATCGACCTCCTATGAGTACGCAAGTCACTTCGGTTGCCAGTGTTGGAAATGATCGTCGGGACAGGACAGAGTGCCAGTATTGTGGTAAATGGCATTCGGGGAGTTGTAGATTCCATGACCGCTTCTGTTATAAGTGTGGATCAGCTGACCACTTTATTAAAGATTGCCCGAGATTGTCTGAACAGAATGTAAATCAGAGTGGGAAACTGAGTGCTACTACTGCTCGAGGTAGACCATCTAAAAATGTGGGGAATGCTAGTGGCGGTCAGAGAGGATCTAGAGACGTTACCACCAGATCTGAGGCTCGTGCTCCTGCCAGAGCTTATGCTATACGTGCACGCGAGGATGCTTCTTTGCCTGATGTTATTACCGGTATATTCACTCTTTTTGATACTAATGTGATTGCATTGATTGACCCTGGTTCTACTCATTCTTATATATGTGAGACTTTAGCATCCAAGAAGACTTTACTGTTGAGTCTCATCGAGTTCGTTATTAGAGTGTCGAATCCCTTGGGTCATTGTGTGCTTGTTGATAAGGTGTGTAAGAAATGTCCCCTAGTAATTCGAGGTTCCTGTTTTCCGGCGGACTTGATGCTTTTACCGTTTGATGAATTTGATGTTATTCTCGGTTTGGATTGGTTGACCGTGCATGATGCGGTTGTGAATTGCAAAAGCAAGACTATTGATTTGAGGTGTGCAAATAATGAGATAATCCGAGTTGAGTCTACTGTCTTGGATGGATTGCCAACAATAATATCCTCGATGTTAGCTCAAAAGTATGTGAGAAAGGGGTGTGGAGCGTATCTTGCATACGTACTTGATAATGAAGAATCAGGAAAGAAACTTGAGTCAGTACCAGTGGTTTGTGAATATCCGGATGTTTTTCCTGAAGAATTACCAGGGTTACCACCTATTCGGGAGGTAGAGTTTGGCATCGAACTTGTACCTGGGACTACACCGATTTTGATAGCTCCGTATCGTATGGCACCAACGGAATTAAAGGAATTGAAAGCTCAGTTGCAAGAGTTGACGGATAGAGGTTTCGCTCGACCAAGTTTCTCACCTTGGGGTGCACCAGTATTGTTTGTGAAAAAGAAGGACGGAACCATGAGGTTGTGCATCGACTATCGTCAGCTGAATAAAGTGACAATAAAGAATAAATATCCGTTATCAGCGTATTGATGATTTGTTTGATCAACTAAAGGGAGCCTCGGTGTTTTCAAAGATAGATTTGAGATCGGGCTATTATCGATTCTGAATTCAAGATTCGGATATACCCAAACCGCTTTCGAGCGAGATACGGTCACTACGAGTTCTTAGTGATGCCGTTTGGGCTCACTAATGCCCCTGCGGTATTTATGGATTTGATGAATCGGATCTTCAGACCGTTTTTGGATCGGTTTATAGTTGTGTTTATAGATGATATTTTGGTCTATTCGAGAAATGAAACCGATCATGCTGAACACCTGGGGTTAGTGTTGCAGATTTTATTGGATAAGCAGTTATATGCTAAGTTCAGTAAGTGTGAGTTTTGGTTAAGAGAGGTGAGCTTCTTGGGTCATGTGGTATCTGCATCGGGTATTCGAGTTGATCCGAGCAAAATTTCAGCCATACTTAATTGGAAGCCCCCGAGAAATATTACTGAGGTTCGGAGCTTTTTGGAACTTGCCGGTTACTACAGACGGTTTGTAAAGGGTTTCTCGATGATACCCACACCAATGACGAAGCTACTTCAGAAAGATGTTAAGTTCGAATGGTCAGAAAAATGTCAGAAAAGTTTCGATCAACTAAAAACTTACTTGACTGAAGCTCCAGTGCTAGTGCAGCCTGAATCAGGCAAAGAGTTTGTCATTTACAGTGACGCATCCTTACTTGGGTTGGGTTGTGTATTGATGCAAGAAGGTCGAGTTGTAGCGTATGCGTCGAGGCAATTGAAGCCACATGAGAAAAATTATCCAACCCATGATCTCGAATTAGCTGCCATCGTATTCGCTTTAAAAATATGGAGACATTACTTATTTGGTGAGAAGTGCCATGTATTTTCGGATCACAAAAGTCTCAAATATTTGATGACTCAAAGAGATTTGAATTTGCGACAAAGACGTTGGCTCGAGTTGTTGAAAGACTATGAGCTTGTCATTGACTATCACCCGGGAAAGGCTAATGTGGTTGCGGATGCTTTAAGTCGTAAATCACTGTTTGCTTTACGAGCGATGAATGTACACTTGTCTGTTCTATCCGACAATGTGTTAGTAGTAGAATTAAAGGCCAAACCATTGTTGATTCATCAAATTCGTGAAGCTCAGGAAGTCGATGATGAATTGGTTGCAAAACGGGCTGAATGTGTTTCGAATATGGAATCAGAGTTTCAAGTTGATGATGACGATTGTTTGAGGTTCAGAAGTCGTTTGTGTGTTCCAAGAAATTCAGAACTTATTTCGATGATTCTAAACGAAGCTCATTGTAGCCAAATGTCGATTCACCTGGGGAGTACGAAAATGTACAACGATCTGAGACGTCAGTTTTGGTGGCATGGTATGAAACGAGACATTTCCGATTTTGTTTTGAAGTGTTTAATATGTCAACAAGTGAAAGTGGAACATCAAGTGCCTACAGGTTTACTTCAGCCGATCATGATACCTGAATGGAAATGGGATCGAGTCACGATGGATTTTGTACCTGGGTTGCCATTGTCGGCAAGTAAGAAAGACGCGATTTGGGTTGTTGTTGATAGACTGACAAAGTCAGCTCATTTTATTCTCAGACGCACGGATTATTCCTTGACAAGCTAGCTGAAATGTATGTATCTCAGTTGTAAGGTTACATGGAGTACCTATTTCCATTGTGTCAGATAGAGATCCGAGATTCACATCGCGATTTTGGAAGAAATTGCAAGAAGCTTTGGGTACCAAGTTGCATTTTAGCACTGCATTTCATCCACAAACTGATGGTCAATCCGACCGGATAATTCAGATACTCGAGGATATGTTGAGATGTTGCATCCTTGAGTTTAGTGGTTCATAGGAGTGATATTTACCTTTGATTGAATTTGCTTACAGCAATAGTTTTCAATCAAGTCTTAAGATGGCACCTTACGAGGCTTTGTACGGTCGTAAATGCCGTACACCATTGTTTTGGACCGAGCTCGGTGAAAGTAAAATTTTCGGAGTTGATTTGATTAAAGATGCTGAGCAGAAAGTAAAGATAATTCGTGAAAGTCTGAAGGCAGCATCAGATCGTTAGAAGTCGTACGCGGATTTAAAACGAAGAGATATTGAGTATCAGGTGGGAGACAAAGTGTTTCTTAAAGTTTCACCTTGCAAAAAGATACTCAGATTTGGCCGTATGGGCAAACTGAGTCCGAGGTTCATAGGGCCGTATGAAATATCCGAACGAGTTGGTCCAGTGGCATATAGATTGATTTTACCCCCTTATCTCGAAAAGATTCACAATGTTTTTCATGTTTCGATGCTTCGACGTTACAGATCTGATCCTTCGCACATAATTAATCCCTCCGAGGTTGAAATTCAATCCGATATGAGTTATGAAGAAGAACCGATTTGTATCCTAGCTCGTGAAGTGAAAGAATTACGAAATAAAAAGGTTCCTTTAGTAAAAGTGTTATGGCACAAGCACGGGATCGAAGAAGCTACTTGGGAAACCGAGAACTCTATGAAAGAACGATACCCAAATCTATTTACCGGTAAGATTTTTGGGGACAAAAATTTCTTAAGTGGGGGAGAGTTGTCACAGCCCTAAATTGACCCTAGTCGGAAAGTGGTTTCGGGACCACAAAACCGAGTTATAAAAATAAAGAACCGTTATTTTCTATGTTTATTGTGCATGAACATGCATGTGTGAAAATTTCAATCTTTAATTTATTCATTTGAATGTGAATCTTTTTAATAGGACTTATGTGAGACAAATGTGAAATGGGATAGGTAATCCTAGAAGTGGTTCAATAATGTATGTAATCAAAAGGGTGGACTTGCATGTCAATTTCCCCACTGTGATAGTAGTTTCCGGCCATGACAATGAGGATAAGCAATATGTGATGGGTAATAATAATAAAATAATGTATTAATGGCATAATTTATGAAAAAAAAAAAGAAAAAAAGAAAAAGGGTGTTAAACTAATTAAGTGAATAAAACAAAGAAAAGAAATAAAGTGTTCATCTTTTAACATCTTTGGCCGAAAATTTTAAGAAGAAAGGGGAAGGGGAAACAAACATTCGGCCACTCCTTCTAGCCTTGAATAAGGTATGTAATTCATGGTAGCTTTTGAAATTGTTGAATGTATTAAGCTAGTTACTATGTCCCTTAGTTAGCCCATGTCCAAATTTTGAATCTTGTTGGTAACATGAGTAATTGGTTAAGAGAAAATGTTCAAGAAATGGTTGTTGTTCATGTTATTTGGATGAAAAAAATGGTAGTTAGGTGAAGTAGAGTCTAACAAATGAGCACATATGTGCATTAGTTGCTAAATGGAGAAAAATCGGCTAACAAGTTGTGTACTAAGGCCGAATATGATTTTGGATATTATTGGGCAATGTATGTGTTTTGAATTGATGGAATGGAGAGGATGCTTTAATTGTGTTATGAACAATTATATGTTAAATTAAGGTTTGCTAAGCTAGCTATTAAGGTGAAATGCAAATGTTAGTATTTGATTGCTAGTGTATATATGTGTATTAGCCGAGTTTTGAACTTGAATAATGGTTTGAGCAACATGTGTTGTATTGAGATTGTTTGAGTGAATTTATAGATATTTATATGATGAATTCGATTGTTGATATACATGCTTAAATAAAATGTATACAAAGAATGTGTGAAAGAGTGATTTGGTAATAATCTGCTTGGGGACAGCAGCAGTAAGGTGATTTTGGAAAATCGTCATAAATTGTAGGAGTTGAGTTAGAAGCTGAATAAATTATTTCATTAAAGCTTGAAGAGTCTAGTTTCTTAGAAAAGAAACTATAAAAACAAAAGAGTTACTGATCTTGAAATATTTGAAGTATTGTGGGGCTGAGTCAAAATGACTACTAGATTCCCTGTTCTGTTTTTATAAAATCAGTATAAATTGTACAAAAATGGCCCTAAGATAAAATTTATATGCTTAGACTCCTTAATGAGTCTAGTTTCAAATGAAATAAACGAGAACATATTTTGAATTCTGTACAATGAGAAATTTGATTCGTAGTGAAGAGTAGTCAGTTTAGTCAAACAGTGAAACAAGGTGAACTTTAAGAAAAATCTGGTATTGTTGGGCTAAACTAAAAATTTTTAAAATTTTATGAATAATAGATAAATGAGTCTTCTGTCAAGAAAAATTTATGGCAATTGATTTGGAGTTTCGTAGCTCCAGTTATAAAAACTTTAGTGACTGTTTCTCAGGAAGTCAGCTTATAGGGAAATTGTAATTATATTGTAAACATTAATGAAAATTTGCTAATGAATTATTTATTTATTTTTATAAAGCTTACTATAATCTATATGTGTGAAAGTTGAATCCATATGTATTATATTCTGAAAGTAATACTTGAATAGTCGATTAATGACTAGTTAAAATTTGTTGAACTTAAGCTCAAGAGCATAGGGGGCAATTTCGGATAAGGAAAAGAGAAAGTAACCGAGTAGCCACTCATAAATGTACCAAATATCTGAGGTAAGTTTTTGAGTAATGGAACTTAGTTTATGATTTGATTAAGTCATGACATATAAGCATAACAAATAAACGGTGATATAATGATTCTACTTGAATTATATATTGAGGTGATTAGTTATACTTGTGACGGGTAGCCGAATGTGTATAGAGATCATGTTATAAAGCCAATCAAAATCATGCTCCTTGTATGTGGCTATTGAGCCGAAATTGGTAAGGTTTGATAAGTGTCTTGTGTTTGAGCTTTAGTAATGAAAATGAAATATGGATGTGTCATGATTTATTGATATATGTGCATGATTATTCGAATGATATCCGGGCTAAGTCCCGAAGGCATTTGTGCTAGTGACTATATCCGGGCTAAGTCCCGAAGGCTTTTGTGCTATTGACTATATCCGGGCTAAGACCCGAAGGCATTTGTGCGAGTTGCTATATCCGGCTAAATCCCGAAGGTACTTGGGTTTGGAATTGAGCGATCTTGCTGTAATAATTTCAATTAATACGCTCATAAAATCCAAACGATAAGGTATGTTTCAGATATGCATCGGAAAAGTTAATTCCTTTTAGATAGTATTCATTGTATTGATTAGCAACTTCCGGCCTTTAGTTCGGTTTGATCCTCGTATGAGTATCTTGGTTGAAGTGTGAAGTAAGTATGATTTTGGGAATATGCGTATATGCAGCTATTCATTTAGTCATATGAACGTTATACTTTAGTCGTAAATAATTTCATTACTTGAACTTACTAAGCATTAAAATGCTTACTCATTACTTTGATTCTCTTTTATAGATTTTGTTCGTCACCACGGACTCGGAAGTGTCAAAGTCAAGTCATCCACACTATCTAAGCCACTTTTGGTACTCTTTTAGTTCAATTTTGAAAATGGCATGTATAGGGCTGACCCTTGTTGTTAATTAAGTACCCTTTGGTAATGTGTATTCAGATAGCCATGCGAAAATGGCTCGTATATTTCGAAGTATAACATTATGGTCTTGTGATATGGTTATTAAGTGGTGTGGAAATGTTTGGTAATGACTAGCCATTGGAATGGCCAATCATGGCCCTATTGGTGCTACGTACTTCATGGCTAATCGGGATTACCCTTGATAATAATGTATGTCAATTTTCTATTTGATTCATGGAAAATTATGAAATAGGTAAAATTTACCTTAAAATAGATGCTGACAGCAGCAGTGACATAAGTTGGAAAAATCACTAAAAATAGTAGGAATGGAATTAAATAGTGAATAAATTATGTAATCGAATCTTGATGAGTCTATTTTCATATGAAAGAAACGAAATGACTATATGAGCCGTATTTTATGAGATGTTTAAGTTTTCGTGAAATAGGGCCAGAGTGTTTTCTGGATCCCCTGTTCTGATTTTGAAAATTTACCATAAATTAACCAGAGACAATTAGAAGTCTTACTTTATATGTATAGATTCCTTTTTGAGTCTAGTTACATTAGAAACAAACGGCATAAGTATTGAAGCTCTGTACAGGGAGATATCTAAGTCATAATGCATGAAGGTTAGAGTAGTCAAACCCTGAAAAAGGGGAGAATTTAACTAATAAACTGTACTAATTGGCTCAACCAAAAATTCTAGAAAAAAATTTGTAGATGTACACATGAGTCTAGTTTCAGGAGAAATTTACAGAATTGGTTTTTGAGTTTTGGAACTCAAGATATGATTTTTAAAGTAACTGTGATGCAGTTAGCCAGCTTGTCTGGAAATTTTAAAATGAACTGTGTAAGTAAATGAATTAAGCCTGTTAACACCTCGTGTTCGACTACGGCAACGGTCTCGGGTACGGGGCGTTACACTATACATGACAAAGTTTTGGCTAAACAACTTGTCACACCCAGAAAAATTAAAGCTTAAGTTGTAATAGTAACTTTGGGTATTAATTTGAAAACCTTTCTTTTTGGGTAAGCTCTAATGTAAATAAGAGCAATTTTGCGGACAAATTGATAAAAGATTGGATTTCAACCTTTAGTTACTTTTGAACTAGAAACCTTCTTAGTGGGAGACATGATGATTGTGGGTATCTATATTTTGTTGTTAAATTGATTTTGGTGAAGGAAGTGCGAGTGGATTATATAACAGAGAGACGTTATTCTCCGGTACTATTCTTTCATTTTTCTGTTCTTTCTTCAACTTTTTCTCTAGTCTGTTCTCGAAGAGAGAAGGATTAAAGATCATTATGCATGGAAGGAAGAGACTAAAGTTTGAGTCTCAAAAATTGGAAAATTTCATAGCTGGTAAGCTTCCTAACCTCTTTGTATTAGTGGAATTAAGAAAAGGGAAGAAAGTTAAGGATTTCAGTTAATGAATTGATTCTTTTCTGTAATGGGTAAAGTTGTGGATAATCATTAAATTGCCTCTACATGCAAACAACTTATGGTTCTTATGATTTTGAATTGTCTTTGTAGGATTTCTAGAATGGTTTTTATGTTTAGTTGACTAAGGAGGTTCAAGAAATAAGAGAAAAGCTAAGTATAAGGGTTCAGTATCAACTTCCAAGTGAGTTCTAGAACTCAAGTTTGGTAACACCCCTAACCCGTATCTGTCACTGGATTAGGGTTAGGAGGCATTACCAGACACGTCGGAACATTTCGAAATCATTTCACAATAAAAAGCCATACATTGCCATATCATAGTCAAATATCAACATAAAGTCCCTTTCTTAGGTCAACGAGACCTTAAACATACAATGGAGAAGGTTCAGGACTAAACTGATCTCATATAAAAGTTTCTAGACACTCAAAAAATTTCATGGAATCACAGGTCACATGCCCGTGTGAGTAGGCCGTGTGCCTCACATGGCCACTAAACACGCCCGTGGCATAGGTCGTGTGAAAACAAGGCATACATACTGACTTATACCATACGGCCAGAGACAGGCCCGTGTGTCTTGGCTGTGGTCGAAATTGACTTGGGTCACACGGCCGACCACACGCCTGTGTGTCTACCCCATGTTCCCTTCGAAATGGCTACATATGCCCATGTGCCAAGTCTGTGTGCCTCACACGGCCACCAGGCACGCCCGTGTGTCTAGGCCTTGCTCGAGACTGACTTAAAATTTTAGGACTACCCCAAGGGACACATGGCCTTGTAACATGACCGTGTGTCACACACGGCTAAGACATACGCCCGTGTCTCTTCCGTGTGGACAAAAATAGGCTACTTGAAAAGCCATTTTGCCACCCTATATACATAAGCTTTTAAGACCACATTTCATAGCCCAAAATGCAACCAAAACATTTCCAAAATAAGCATCATTCATACTTCAATATCATTTATCATTTCCATACATAATTCCAACTCAAACATACTAATTCCATGTAACTAATTCATATCTTGAACACATAATTCATATCACATTTATAACCATTTCAACCACAAAACTAACTTACCAAAAAGACCATTTCACTAGGCCATATATATACACCAAATTTACCATTTTTGCATCACATATCATATACCAAAATCAAACAATAAATTCAACCATAATCAAGCCATTTCTCATGGCATGATATACACATCTCAAAAAATACCACATTAATTCTAGCCTATACATGTCATACGATTATATATACATTTTCAAAAGATACGAAAGAAATATTTGATAGTGTGGTGATGATCCTCAATGATCCTCGAGCTTCCAGTAGCTTCAATATCTATAACACAATGTAAATACACACAAAGTAAGCTTTCAAAAGCTTAGTAAGCCATATACAAATAAATTTATAAGCATATAAGCATCATAAAATACATATACTCCATAGCCAAATACTATCACAAATCATATAGTTCATATACAATTCACATATTCCCAATTCATTTGCACATATAACATATTTTATCATACTTATATCACATATCATCACTTGCACATATACTTACTTCTCATTAACAAATGTTGAACACATCTCCACGTACCTGAATTGGTTATTCATTCATTCAATCACGTATTTCTCAGAATGCCCGTTGAACTGTACGGAATTAAATAGGATATCCGAATAACTCAAAAAGCTCGTACAATGCTAACATCCCAGACGTGGTCTTACATGTAATCAAATATCGATGCCACTGTCCTAGATAGGGTCTACACGAAATCAGTTACGATGCTGATGTCCCAGACATGGTCTTACACATGAATCTCAAGTCGATGCCAACGTCCCGGACGTGGCCTTACTTGGAATCACATATTGGAATTCCTAGTCATGACATATGTATCCTAACTATTCCTATGGTTCGTACAGGGCTTTCAGACGTCATCACATTATTGAAACTTTCTCAATTTCACATATTCAACTTTTATAACCATTCATGACAATTCAATATCATATAAACATGAATAAATCAATTCAAACACATTTATTTGTATATCGACTTACCTCGTACAGAAATGAATGGAAACAAACGGCTATTCAATGACTTTCGACTTTCCCCAATCTAATTTCGTTTTCTTTAGTTCTTGATCTATAAACATTCAAATTTAACTCTTTTATTCAAAAAAAATCATTCAATTCAATCCATATACACATGTTTAGGGCATTTTACAAATTAGTCCTCACATTTTCACATTATAAGATTTTAGTCCCTATTTCATAAAATTACAAAATATGCATAATTTCCTTTCATACATGCCTAGTCAAATTTTCATCTAGTTCATATAAGCCCACATGTTTCATTTATTTCACATTTTAAACCCTCAATTTCTCATTTTCACAATTTATTCCAAAATACTCAAATTCATCAAAAATCCCAATACATAACATAGTAATCTTAATCTAACGCTTATCTTTCATTTTCTATCATCAAACTTCATAAAAATCACATTATCAACAATGGCACATCTTAAAATCATAATCAAATTCAAAAATTGAGGCATGGGCTTGAAAGATTACTAAGCAACGATTACAAAAACGTAGAAATTATCAAAAACAGATCAAAACACATACCTAAATCATCAATTTCCTTAGTTGAACACTAGCTTGATCTTTCCTTTTCTTTTTCTTTCAAATTTCGGCAAAATGAAGTAATAATGAACTAATTTCATGCTTTGTTTTATTAATCAAATAACATTAATACATATTTTACCAAAATAGCCTTATTATTATCATTTAAAATCCACTAACCCTTGGCATATATGTCCATTCATAAATTCAATGGTCTAATAACATGATAAGGACCTCTCCTTTAAAAAGACATAGTAATTGGGAACTTTTAACAAATAGCAAGCCACTTTTACATTTTACGCTATTAGGTCCTTTTTCTAAATTAAGCACACAAACAATCAAGTTTTCACATGAAACTTTCAAAAATATCAATTCACATATTATAGGCACAAAAAAAATTAAAAATATTTTTCTAACTCAGATTTGTGGTCACGAAACCACTATTCCTACTAGGGTCTAAACCGGGATGTTACAAGTCTTAAATGGTTATTCATTTATTTTCAGCATCGTGTGCTGGGTATGTTTAACTTAGTGTTGTGCAAATGATGAGTTATTCTATGATTGAATGTTGTGCAAATGATAAGTTGTTCTATGGCTGAATTTTGTGAAAATGATAAGTTGTTTTATGGTTGAATGTTGTGCAAACGATGAGTTATTCTACAACTGAATGTTGATGTATCGTGATACATGTTTTGTGTTGATATGCAAATCTATGACTGGTTGTAAGTTTAACCATGTGGTGTAGATGAAATTTTTGGCGTAATGTGCATCGAGTATTAACAGTAGTATTGGTTGAGTGCTTGTGTATAAAATGCATATATATTATTGATATGCGAAGTGTAGAGGAACGTATTGGTGGATAATGGAGGGTGGTATGTCACATTGTGCATTCTGTGCCATGTGTTATTTGAGTTTAAGGATGTTCGAGTGGATTGTAAGGAGAATGAGTTTTAATGGTATTCGACTTTCAGGAGGTTTGATTGGTCTGCACGGAGAATATGTGCAAATGGATATGAAAGCCTTTTAAGGGTAGTATAAGACTTTGCAGAGCCTAAAGCTTTGAGACATATGAATGAAAGCAAGTCCACAACCATTGCATAATCTAGGGGGGTTTGCCATATTGCCTACATGGTATAATCCAGGGAGGTCTATTGACCGCCTCCAAACGTACCAAAGTCTAAAATAGAAATCATGCACAAAAGGTGTGAAAAGAGGTATCCACAAGTATACGGGTTAGGTTGTAATATAGTTACAATAGAGTAGGTAAGTATACCGAGGATCGTACCCAAGAAAGCCAAGCACTAAATTAATTCTAACCTAATTATAAATAGATCTAAATAGTACTTTAAATGAATTATAGTAAGAAGGATCAAAGAGAGGTTTCGGGTACATTATCCTAAAAATAATAATAAAAGAAGGTAAATAAAACACGAGAAATCAAAGAGTAAAATGCATCAAATCTGGTCATAAGTGATTAGCTTGCTTCAGTGATTATAACCAGCTATCGTCTTAGGTTTTGTTGTTCAATCAACTAGTCAATACCCCAGAAGGTTATTCTAATCTTCCACTGACATATTGAGTCGGTAAGAACTACTTATCTCTCGACCAGATAGTCCAAACCGGTTCTGGGTTAAGGTGTTCACGGATATGGCATACCAAATCTGGGTTAATTCCCACCATAATCACTTCTTGGGATTGTCTGGCCTAGGGTTTTAGGTTATTCCTCTTTTAAATAGTTGATCCGCTAAGAAACCCCTACAAAATAGTTAAATAATCATACCTCCACTCACTAATCCCCCACAGGAGGATTAGTTCCTCATAGATCTAATAAATAATATAAAATTGTTAGAAGGAATAAACATAAAGAACAATTCAAAAGAATAAGGTTCAGAAGAAGCTTGACTACTAAATAAAGTATTGGTGATGATGATACATTGCATTTCCGTGATAGAATTGTGTTCAGAATAATTTAAATTTAAAATGTGATATTCTATCAGAGGCTCACAGTAGTACATATTCCATTCGTCCGGGTAGCACAATGATATATTGTAAGTTGAAACAAATGTATTGGTGGTCGACTGAAACGTGAGAATTGTGAGTCTATAGCCAAATGTTTGATTTGTCAGCAGGTGAAGGCAAAGCATCAGGCGCCGTCAGGATTATTATAGTCTGTTATGTTTCTAAAGTGGAAATAGGAGTGAGTCACGATGGATTTCGTATCTTGGTTGCCTATAACTCTGAAAAAGAAAGTTTTGATCTAGGTGTTTGTTGACAGATTGACTAAATCGGCCCATTTTATTCCAATCAGAACAAACTACTCACTTGGGAGGCTAGCAGAATTATATGTGTTAAAGATTGTGAGATTGCACAGAGTTCCAACATCTATTATTTCAGATTGTGATTCGCGATTTACATTGAGATGTTGGAGTAAACTTCATGAGGCTTTGGGTATTAAACTTAATTTTAGTACAGCATTTCATCCTCAGACAGACAGGCAATTAGAACTAGTAATTCAGATTTTAGAAGAAAATGTATGATGTTGTATTCTTGAGTTCGAGGGTAGCTGGGAAAAATATTTATTATTAGCTGAGTTAGCTTATAATAATTGTTATCAATACAATACTAAAATGACATTGTTTGAAGCTTTATACAAAAGAAAATGTAAAACACTATTGTATTGTTCCGAGCTAAGCGAATCCAAAATGGTAGGGATTGATTTGATTCAAGAAACTAAAGATAAAGTTTAAATTATCCGAGATTGTCTAAAAGTTGCATCTGATCATCAAAAGTCGTATGTGGATTTGAAAAGAAAAAATAAAGAATTTGGTATTGGTGATTAGGTATTCCTAAAAGTTTCTTCATGGAAGAAAGTGTTGCGATTCTGAAAGAAAGGAAAGTTGAGTCCGTGATTTATCGGGTCGTACAAGATTACTAAAAGAATCAGTCATATAGCTTACAGATTAGTTTTACCTCCTCAACTCAAGAAGATTCATAATGTGTTCCACATTTCAATTCTAAGACGGTAAAAATCTGATCCTTTACACGTGATTCCTCACAATGAAATTGAATTACAACTAGATTTGACGTATTTTGAAGAACCAGTGAAAATTTTAGCTCGAGAAGTCAAAGAGCTTCAGAATAGACAAGTACCATTGGTGAAAGTCTTGTGGCATCAACATGGTATTGAGGAAGCTACCTGGGAAATCGAGGAATTGATGAAATTACAATATCTAAATCTATTCTCAGGTAAAAATTTCGAGGACGAAATTTCTTCAAGGGGGAGAGTTGTAACAACCCATTTTTTAGTGGTGACAGAATAGCGGTTTTGGGACCATAAATTCTTGTCGTGTCAGCTCGTCAATATTATTTATAGAATATTTATGAGGTCATTAGAGTCGTATTAAAATTTGGTTAAGAAATTGTAATGTTTTAATAGCCAATTTAAGAAAAAAGACTAAATTGAAAGTGCAAAACTTAGAAATTTTTGCATTAAGTGATAAAATAGCTAAATTATTAAATGAGGAAGGGCCTATGTAGCAATTAGCCCTTAATAATTAATTTGGGACGAAAATTAGAGTGAAAATGATAAAATAGAATGTGGTTAATGGCAAAATTGTAATAAAAGCAAAATTTAAACAAAATTAAAGGAAGAAAAACAATTTGTCCTTAATTTTCTTTTTTTGGAAGCTGAAATCAACATTGAAGGGAGCTTTAAGCTTCAATTGCATTCTTCTTGTGCATGTGAGCTAAATTCTCACCTATTTCTTGTAATTTTTATGTTTTTGAGATCATTGTAACTAGGTCCAGCTAGCTCGTACCTTCATTTTTGAATCTGATAAAATTTTTAGAAATTACCATTGATGAATCTTGAATATTTTGTGAAGTAATTTTTGTTAAACTTTGATTTAAGGATTGGATTGTTAAAATGTCAAAATTACAAGGTTTGATAGTGAATTTGATGTATTATGTTGACTATTAAAGGACCAAGTATATTTGGATATAATTTGAGTTTGGAAAATGGTTAATTTGATGATTTTCAGGTTAGAGGACTAAATTACAAAAGCTATAAAAGTTTAGGGAAATTTTGTAATAAATGAAAAGTTAAGGGTCACGTGTATTGAAGTGAAATGTGAAATATTATTTGAGATTAATATATTGTATTTAATTATTATATAGATCAAGACTTTTATAAAAAAGACAATAATCGAGGAAAAGGGAAAATAACAGATTAGTCCCTGTGTGTTGATCAACATTAAATAGTTGGTAAGTTCTTAGTATTTCAATGCGTAAATGAATTTTTATTTATGTTCTTATATTATGATTCATTAGTTAATATGTTTATAGAAAATTATTGTATGATTGCACATACGTGCCATTGTTTGTACTTCAGTACGGTTGATTGCACTGTTGTGCCCCTATTTATACTCCGGTAACTCTAAATCAAATAGTATATGAATTTTATTTAATTGTATTTAGATTAAATGTTATACTATGTCCTTACTAAGCTTTGTAAGCTTATTAGTTCTTATGAATTGGTTTTGTAGATAAGCGTTCCTGATAGTTTGGAAGGATCATTCAATTGGCTCACACTATCCACCTAAGTTAGTACTTTTTGTATCTTTTAGGTTAGTGGAATGTATATATAGATGAAAATGTGGTTGAAATGTATAGGATGTTGTGTAGTGGTACTTTGATATGTTTAAGTCTTAAAGGTTATGTTTGGTTGGTGCATTTTTATGTTTACTAAAAGTTTTCAATTTGGTTCCTTGTTAAGGCATGTAGACATGGCTCTTATGGTATGTTTTGAATGGTTTGGAAATGGTTAAATGTGGTATGTTTTAGTACCTAAATGGACTAGGTTTGTATGCATGAAATGAAGAGTGTGAACATGTTTAGGTAAGTGATGTGTTACGTGCTAATTGTGGTGCCTTTGAATAAAATATTAGTTAGTAGAATTAGGGTCTTGGAAATGGAATTTATAGGTGTGCTTGGATGATTTTTTGGTCCCTTGAAAGTGTACAAAATTGGATTGAATGTTTATGCATGAAATGGTGTTGAAATGGTTTGATTTTAGGTAAATTTTGGGTCTATACGACTTGGGACATAGGCGTGTGACGCTTGGTGACATAGTCGTGTGTCATCTAAGGATTTCAAAGGGTTCAACTCAGTGAGTTACATGGCCTAACACATGGCCTGACACACAGGCGTGTGGGGCAACTCAAAAAGTTACATGGCCTGCCACATGGGTGTGTGACCCTACTTAGTGAGTTACACGGGGAAGGACACAGGCTGAGACATGGTCCTGTGTCCCTATTTCGAATGTTACATGGCCTAGGGCCATGTGACATGGCTGTATGACCCCTGTTTTTCAAATTTTGTGAATTTTTCCTCAATTTTCCAAATAGTTTCAAATTAGTCCCAAATTGCTTCCAAGCTATTTCTAGGGCCTCGAAGGCTCGATTTAGGGTCTGTATGCATGTGAATGAATGGTTTATGATAGTATTAATGTGTTGAATGGTATGATGTTTAACTATTTCTGATTGTATAGTAACACTCCGCAAACCTAATCTGGAGACGAAGACGGGAGTGTTACACAAACACTTTAAACATTATTCAAAAAATATTATTGAATTAACGCAACCATCCCAACTAAATAGAATTAAACTACCTTCGTCGATGAAAAAAATCACAAAAAACATCACAAACATGATTAAATTAAACAACTCGTAAGGAAAGAGTAAACTTTATTTCAATTCAGCAGCCTTTCGGATTTGGATTGAAAGTGTTTCATCGATCCGCCCATTGCTCTTTTGCTAATGGTTCTTCAAGGTGGCTGGCCAAGAGGTGATCTTTTCAAGTCTTTTGTTGGCTAAAATGGAAGGGAAAATGGGGTGATAGGTGTGGAAATAGATAAGGGAAATGAGAGAATGAAAGAATGTTGTGGAATTGAAGGATGATGGAGTTTTGAGAGGTGAGAGTAGTGGGGTACTTATAGGTTAGGTTGAGGGTGAAGTTTACTAAAAATTGGGATTGGAATCCCTCTATCTTCTCCTGTTTTTGGCCGACCAGAAAGTGTAAAAGGAGGTGATTTGGTTGCTTATTTTGAGCATAAAATCATGCTATAATTAGGCATAGAGATAGCTGTTTCAAAGGAAATCTTCCAAGGCTCTTTTTTGATTGAATTGCAACTGTAAGGACCTCCAATAAAATATCCCAAAGCTGATTTTTTGGGCAGCGATATGCTTGTGCTGAATTTGGGCTGGACTCCCCCTTGTTGGACGATTTCATGATCCAATAAATAACCAGACATGTCCACTTTGAGTAATGTTCAGGCACAACAAAGTTTTGCTAAGGCAAATTTTGCAATATGGTTAAGCAACATCAGTCTTTGCACATAATTATGCTTACAAATTATTTTTATTGATAACTAGCTCAAATGCAAATATTATTTCCACACTTTATACTAAGTGCAAAATATTGTCAACAAGAGTCATAGTATGTATACATTTCAAAGTCATATTTAACATTCACCAATCAATAAGCTTTCCTTATCAATATAAACATAACAATCACAAGGTTTAATTAGTGGTCTTCATATGTTGAACTTAACAATTCCTTTCCACTAATGTAGTCGGTATAATCATTAAATCAATAGGTGTAACATCCCAATTTCAGGCCTAGTTGGAGCAGTGGTTTCGGGACCATAAATTCGAGGTCATAAAAATTATTTTAATATTCTTTTGAGGTCTTCAGCATGATAAAATGATTGTGTAAAAGTTTTGCTAATAAATTTTACCATTTGAATGCTTAATTTGTGTAAAAGGACCAAACCGTATAAAATACAAAAGTTGTGTTCCATTAGTTAAATGTGTTAAAATAGCTATAGAACTTAAAATTTGAGCTCCTTAATGAGTAATTAGGCCATTATATATGTGTATGGTTGTACATGAAGTGTAATAAATGAAAAGTTAAAAAGTCAAAAATTAAGTATGGGTTGGTATTTGATGACAAAAGCAAACACTAATAAAATAAAAATCAAATAGTCATCTTGTTCTCCATCTTTTTCCACCAAAATTTTAAAGAGAAAAACCCCATAGAAGCTTGAAATTTTCAGCACAACAAACCCTCCGCATGTAAGTCATTTTGGTGATAGTTTTTGATGTTTTTGATGTTTTTGAGATCCTTGAAGCATAATATAGCTATTTCTACCATTATTTTGAGCTAGGATTTATGTTAAAAAATTTACTCATGTGTATCATGCATGTATTTTGATGATTAATAAAGGAATATGGAAGTTTGGTGTTAGATGAACATCTTTTTCTAAGTGATTTTTCGTGAAAACACCTAAAAGGGCTTGTTTGTAAAACATGTAAAAATAGGTATTAAAAATGTGATTTGATGAAAAATATAGGTTGTTATAAGAGGAATTATGAATCGACTATACTTGGGTAACAAAGAAATTGGTCGTATTTTATTTTACGAGCCTAGGGGCTAAATTGTAATTATGTGAAAGTTTAGGAGCAAAAATGTAATTTTGTCAAAACATGATTTATGGGAAGTTTTGAATAATGTGGTAATTAAACAAGTGAAATTTTCTATTATAGATCAAGAAAAACGAATTCTGGGCCTAGACTGGGGAAAGAGCAAGATCTTGGACTAAATCGAATTAGTTGCCCATATTTTGTACCGAGGTAAGTTTGTGTGTAATTTGCATAGCATCCTACTATGTATTTAACCTTTAATGTTGCATGAATGGTATACTTGTCTTTGTGAGTATTATTGATATTGTCTGATAAAGAATTAAAGTGATGAAAGCTAGTTGAACCTTAGGAATACTTAAGGTACAAATATTACGAAATTCGGGTTAACGGGGTCCCGTATATGACCATATATGGGATAGGGCATCAGCATCGATATGTTTTATCATGTAAGACCATATATGAGATATGGCATTGATATGAGATGCATGTAAGACCATGTTTGGGACATGGCATTGGCTTTGAGTGGTGATCCCATGTAAGACCACATCTGGGATATGGCGTTGGCATCTTATTATTTGAACGGGGTTTCCCGTGTATCTATTAGTATTCCAAATGGTTCAATGGGCAGTCTGAGGATGTGTCAGAGAAATGACAAGGTATGATCATGTTGAAAGAGCACAAGTATGTACACCAAGTTCGTGGTATTGAGATTACGAAATGATAAAACTTTGGTAATAAGAGAATAATGAAATTATGATATTGAGAATGAGATGAGTCAAGTTATAATATGTATGTACATGGAAATGCTTATTATTATTACTTATTAATTACATGCAAGCTTACTAAGCTTATTACTTACCCTCTCTCTTTTCCATTTTCTTATAGTATCGTCAAGCTAGCTCGAGGATCAAAGTACGTCAGAGGGACGTTCACACTATAGGTTGGATTATTTGAGGTATAGTTAATCTTAACATTTTGAGTATGACATGTATAGGGACTTAATCTTTTTGTTATATGTCATACCAAATGTGTTGGCTTATAATAATAGTTGTTTCATTTTGTGTATGGCCATGAGATATGGCTCATAATGAATATTGTGTATAAATCTATTCATCTATGTATGTTTGTGCCAATTCCATTATGATATGGCCTATGGTTATTGATGATTGAATGTTGAGGAATGCCATGTGTGTGTGTATAAGATGGTGTGAAAATGCATGCATGCAAGTCTAATAAATATTGCTTATTCGTATATATGTGTTTGAACAAATAAGGGTGACATATGGCTTGGAAAATAGTCTTAAAGTTGTCCACAAGGGTAGACACACGGGCATGTATCTAGTCCGTGTGTGACACACGGTCTACCCCACAGGCGTGTGCCCCGATCGTGTGAAGTCTGCACCTGAATTTGGAATTTAATTCGCCACATAGCCTAAGGACACAGGCATTTGCCCTAGTCATGTGACCATATTTGGCTGATGACGTCATAGCCAGAGAGTTATACGGGTTGAAGACACGGGCGTGTCCCAAGACACATGGGCGTGTATGACCACACGGCCTACCCACACGAATGTGTGACTCTCCAAAATATGAAAATTTTCTAAGTATTGTAAAAGCTTCAAAAATTCCCGGTTTAGACCTACATCTTTCCCGATGTATGTTTTGGGCCTTGTAGGTTTGTATAAGGGATGTTAAGTATATGTTTGAATGACCTTAATTGGAACGAAATGTTATGGTTTGGTTTCTGGGTGTTTGATTGCTTTAAAGTATAGTAATGCCTCGTACCCTGCTCCAACGTTGAGTACGAGTAAGGGGTGTTACAATAGGTATTTTATTAGGTTGTAACATGGCTAGGCTAAAGGTAGGGGTAAAGAGAAGTGAATTTTTAGGCTCAATTATCTTAACCCTAACTTTTTCTTGGATCCTTTGTGTCATAACCTTCATACAAATGGGTCTTTGAAGCCCCCAAACTTATTTTGACCTCATGCTCAACCTTTATTTTTCAAAATTTGAGCAAACTTTCCTTTGTTCTCTTTTCTTTTTTCTTTTTATCATGTGAAGAGCATGTACATCTTTTGTATTTTTCCTCAAAATTTGATCACCAAAACAAATTTATTTAAGATAGGTACACAAGAAATAGGATAAAATTGAAAAGATGATAATATGGCTCATAGTGTAGGTAATTTGCAATAAATAGGCCATTAAGCTCAAAAGTAAAGTTTTAAGGGTTAATTTAATAAGGTCAGCTTGAAAGGCTCAAACGATCCAAAGAAGAGTGTTTATATCATGTTTAGATTCTTATACCTACTAGGATTTCACCTCAAGAAAGTTACTAAGTCAATTCTAAAGACTTAAACCTTCATGCATGTCTACTTCCAAAGAAATTAAATTTTCATGGAAAATATTAGATAAAAATAAAAACATACAAGCATTCCATCACTCAGGATAACATAAAAAAACATAGATAAAATAAAAAATCATGCTTGCATTTAAACAAACTTATGAACAAAAATTCTCTCTAAACATTTTATTCCAGCATACTTAGGTGAAAAGATTGAAACATACTTGCAAAATTTAAAAGTTCATACAAAATATTTCCTTACCCCCTTTAAAAAAAAAAAGCAATGTCCTTATTGTGAAAACAAAGTAATGAATGAAAACTAAACGCTAGGTAGGGTTGAAAGAAAAGAAAGGTGAGTCATAAGGACTTCTTAAGTACCAAGTCTTTCATAACAATCTAATCCTAGACATGTTCATTCCCATTACCACATCACTTTACTGTTTCTAATGAAGAGGCATAGAGCTTATTTTATTCATGCTTGCAATATCCTATTTATTATGCGAAAGCAAAATACTAACTAGGAAATAAAAATAAACACCTAAAAATAAATAAGTACTAAAGACAAGAAATTCCCCCCCTTTTATTATTTGACTTATCCCCCTCGTCTTCCTCCTTTGATGATTCATCCTCACTTTCATCCTCATCCTCTTCCTTCCATGACTCGAAGATATAATCTAAAAGCTTAGGAACAAAACTGTTAGAGATATTTTTGAAAGCATTTCTTACAAAATCATCTTTAATCTTCACATATTTCCAACAAGCTTGTTGTTGGTTATACATGAATTTCATCATATCCATCATAATTGAAAATTCTGATTTCTTTGTAGTATTTGAAGAAGTGGGCATAGGAATGGTCAACTCAAGATCAACACTTGGTTCAATGGGCTCATCAGCATTCATCTCCTCTTTTGGTTCAGAAACTTCTGGTTTGTTTATCAGTTTTGGATTGTTTGATTCTTCTTCAGATTCTATTTCTTCTGTCTTATCAACTGAGTCAGCTTCTGATTCAAATTTGTTCAATGACTCTTCAGTTTCTGGTTGGGTTGGTTCAAGTGGGTTTAGCTCATGGACATTCTCCACTAACCATTCAAGGTTATAGGCTGTGATGCAATCTTGAACATACAAGCCCTTCAGGTTCTCTTTTGTTTTAACTTGGACCCTTTAAGCAAAGTGAAGTTATCAATGATGGAGAGTAGGCACTTCTTGTCTTCTTTCTAACATAATTTGGATCTCCTTGAGAATAATCTTCCCAACATTGATAGACCTTTCTGTCATAATTGCACACAACAAAAGTATTTTCTCTATCAAGATGGTGGAACTATGTGAGATAGGCATGAAACTATATTGAACAAAGTAGAACTATACTTTAGCCACTGGTTTTAGATATTCCTTTTGGTAAGAATGACTACCATACTTTCTTATAATCCATTAGGATCCCAAATTTGTCACAACATTAGACACTTTTTTGCAGAAAATCCCAATTTATATTTGTCATCATGGCAAAGTACTCATCTTCATCAACGTCAAGTAGGTTAAAAAAATCACTAATGGACTTAGAAGTTAAGGGTGCCTTCTTATTGCAAACAAGAACCCTAGTAGCATTTGGCATAATTAAATTGGTGTAGAACTCTCGAACTAACTCCTCTTCAGCCAATGATCGTGCATCGCAAAAAAAGATCCAATTGAGGGCATCAATTGTCTTTCGTATTGGCCAAGGCACAACCATCTTGTCATTTCTCTCCAAATTGAAATCTTTTTCTGGCATCATGGGTTGATTTTTGAAGATGGAATTAAACCTTTCTTTTGCTTCCTCATCTTGAATCACAATTTGATTTTCTGCAGAAGTCTTAAAGGATATTGTTCTTTTCCAAGAAATGGTGATTTTTCCCCAAAAAATAGGCAGAGTTTTGAAAAAAAGAAGGAAAAGAATCGAGAATGTATGGGAGCAAGGAGTTTGCAGCAGCGGTAAGCTTGCGACAATAACGAAATTGTGGTAGCTATAAGCTTGCGAAGGTGATAGACTTACGACAGAGATGGACTTTCGACAGTGATGGACTTGTGATGACAATAAGGAGGGTTTTGCGATATGGGAAAGAAATTGGAGAGATTCTTCGGGATTTAGGCCTATGGCTAAGAGGAGAAAAGAATAAGTGGCTAGGGTTTAAGCTAATTGATTGAATGGTTGTGAAAAATATGATTGTATAGAGAGGCATATATGGTGGTGAATTAGGGCAAACTTGTAGCAAAAATTTAGATACAAAGGTCACTTGGACGGTAAGGTAAAGATAGAAGCATAAGTTGGCAGACAAATTAGGGTTTTGGGAAACCTTTGGACGGCAATCTAGGGTAAATTTTTCCTCATTACTATCTCAAGCCTTGAGCCCAAACTGTATTTTCAAACTAGACTGCTTAAAATAAAATAAACTAATTAGTACTTAGGCCAATTTGACCCCTTTATCAAATATAAACAAATAAAATTAACATTAAAAACAAAAACAAAATGAAAATGAAAATAAAAATTTTGAAGTTAATTATAAAATTTCTTCTCAAAAGATTACATTAAATTAATTCCTAATAAAGGTTGGAGGGGTCACAAGTGGTCTCACGTAAGTTCCAATCTCTTTAGACAAAATTAATTAAATGTACTAATTGAAAAAAAATAATTTCTAACTATTTCTTGAAAAGTAATATTATGAAAAATTAACAGTCTACTAATTTGAACAAGGTTTTAACTTGTTCAACTTCACCATCCCAATAGCGTTTGAGACGTTGACCATTAACTTTGAATGTACCTCCATGGTTCTCGTAGAATTCTACAACTTCATATGGATAAACTTTGTAGATGGTATAAGGTCCTCTCCATCAGGATTTGAGTTTCCCAGGGAATAACCTTAGCCTCGAATTAAACAACAACACTTTCTAACCTTCTCTGAATTCACGAGGTTGTATATGACTACCATGCAATCTCTTAAATTTTTATTTACACATCTTAGCATTCTCGTATGAAAATAACCTCAACTCTTCCAACTCATCAAGTTGTAACATCCTTCTCTCACTAGCTTGCTTAAGATCAAAATTTAATTATTTCAAGGCCCAATGACCTTTAATTTCCAATTCAAGCAGCAAATGGCATGCCTTTCTAAAAACTAACTGATAAGGAGTCATTACTAATGGTGTCTTAAAAGCAGCTCGATAGGCCTATAGAGCATCATCAAGCCTTCGAGACGAATCTTTTCTGCTAGGGTGCACTACTCTTTCAAGAATACCTTTATTTCACGATTCACCCTTTCAACTTGTCCATTTTTTTGTGGGTGATAGATAATAGTAATTTTAATTTTCACATCGTGCTTATCAAGAAACCACTTAAGCATTTTATTCATAAAGTGATATCCTTCATCACTAATTATAGCTCTAGGAGTCCCAAACCGTGTAAATACATGCTTATGTAGAAATCACATGACTACCTTAGCATCATTTGTTGGGTATGCCTCAGCTTTAGCCCACTTGGATACATAATCCATAGCTACCAAAATATATTTGTTCCCATAAGAAGAGGGAAATAGGCCTAGAAAGTCAATGCCCCATATGTTGAATAGTTCTACCTCTAAAAAATTTGTCAAAGGATCTCGTTCCTCCTTGATATTTTTTCAGTTCTTTGGCATTTATCACAGTTTTTCACATATGCATACGCATCCTTAAACACTGTAGGCCAAATGAATCTTGCTTGCAAAATCTTTGCTACAGTGCGAGAACCACCAAAGTGTTCCTCACTCAGAGATGAATGGCAACTGTACAAAATCTTGTCAATCTCACTTCTAGCTACGCACTTCTTGATTATGTTATCTACACATTGTTTAAACAAAACATATCCTCCCAGAAATAATATTGACTATCATGGAGGAATTTCTTCTTTTATTGTTATGTCATTTCTCGAGGAATTATTCCATATGCTAAATAATTTGTAAAATCTACAAACCAAGGTGTTTCATGAATTCAACTTACCTCGAAGATATGCTCATCAGGAAAATTCTCATTAATTTGAACAAGTGAAGAAGTTACCTCATTTTGTTCCAGCCTCAACAAATGATCAGCTACTTGATTTTAAACACCCTTTCTATCTCAGATCTTAAGATCAAATTATTGGAGTAAACATATCCGACAAGTTATCCTCGGTTTAGCATCTTTTTTTGTGAGTAAATACTTAATAGCTACATGATCGATAAACACTGTAACTTTGGCACCTATAAGATATGAACAGAACTTGTCAAAAGCAAAAACTATAGTAAAGAGTTCTCTTTCAATTACCGTATAATTGAGCTGGGCTCCTATCATAGTTTTGCTTGTATAGTAGATAGGATAAAACACTTTGTTTCTTTTTTGACCCATCACAGCTCCAACAACGAAATCGCTTACATCATATATCAACTCAAAAGGTGAGATCCAATTAGGTGTAACAATTATAGGGGCTGATATTAACATAAATTGTTAAAATAAAAAACAATATCTGTAACACCCCAAACCCGAGACCATCGCCGGTGTCGGACACGAGGGGTTAACGAGACAAATCCTCTTAAAGTACCGACCAATTTGGCATTTCTGGACAGACTGGAAAACTGCGTCACCGTCGCCTTAAAAATCATATCTCGAGTTTCAAAACTCGGAAACTGGTTTCGTAAATTTTCCCTGAATGTAGACTCATATACCCATCCATGGATTTATTTTTAGAATTTTTGGTTGTTCCAATTGGTACAGTTTATTAGTTAAAGTCACCCATGTTACAGGGATCGACTGCTCTGACCTTCGCGCGTTACAACTTGAATATCTCTCTGTACAGGGCTTTAATACTGGTGTCGTTTGTTTCCAATGAAACTAGACTAAAAATGGAATCTGTACATATAAGGCATGGCTCCTAATTCTTTCTGGATAATTTATGGTAAATTTTCAAAGTCGCGACAGGGGACCCAGAAACCGTTCTGGCCCTGTCTCACGAGAACTTTAATATTTCTCAGTATACTGCTCATATGGTCGTTTCGTTTCGTCCATATAAAAATAGATTCATCAAGGTTCAGTTCCATAATTTACTCACTATTTAATTCTACTTCTACTATTTTTAGTGATTTTTCAATCTCATCTCACTGCTGCTGTCCGCAACAGTTACTGCAGTAGACTATGCCAATTTCATGAATTTTTCCTTGGCCTTAATCATCCATCATACATGACACAAATTATGGCCACCTTATCAAAATTTGAGTTTCTAAGACTCGTGGCTATAGGTTCTAGCATCCCACTCGACGACCACATAGGCCATTTTCACATGGCTTAAAGTTTACAACCCACAATTCGACAAAATATAATAGCCTATACATGCCAAATGTTCTTCAACAACAAAAACAATACCACAAGATTTCAGCCGGTGTGATGACTTCAACGACGGTTCCGAGCACGCAACAATACGAGTCCAAGAGACCTAAAATGGGTGACAAGAAAACACCGAGTGAGTTTACAACTCAGTAAGTCATAAGCATTCATCAATCCATCGATAAAGTTACTACTACATGTACAACAAATGAGGCTAGGTACTCGTCCATATCGAATCTATACCATAATACCTCGGACCTTTCGGTCCAATCTCGCACCAATTCATACATCCACATTTCATATTCTACACAACAAGATAATCAAGCATTTTTACACATTAACTCATTTTCCAGCACAACCATACAATTTCAATCATCACATAGATTTAAGGCTTACCAAATTCAACCCCAAGCATGAACGTATTCTCTATTCGTCATGAGCTCGAGGTACTTACCCGATCCGCTGTCCATACTCAATTCAATGGAGACACACCTCCATATATATAGAGTACGCACACACAGTGCTTACTACTCGATTTCGCACACTTAGTGCCACGTAATTTAAGCCCACACACAATTGCCATACCCTCCGAGCTCGCACACCCAAGGTCAGTATTTTTCCAGCTTGCACACTTAGTGCCATATATTTCCAGCAAGCACACTTAGTGCCGATCTCGTCACCGTACACACGTATTGCCCGCACACTTGGTGCCGAAAGCAAACTTTCTACACATTTCACTATTTCTTTTACATTCAACAAATGTCATCACTCCATACACATACATTTTCATTTATATATATATATCATCCCATTAAACACAATTGCATAAATTTTACAATCATTTAAGCAATATCAAATACGTGCTTAATGACTTACCTTGTTTGGGGTAGAACGGTTCCAAATCGGCTACTCGTTTGCTTTCTCCTTTCCTTTGTCCAATCTAGTTCCCCTTTGCTCTTGAGCTAAATCAAACAATTTACCTCTCCATCAAACACAAACATACGGCATTCACATGCATTATTATGGTTATTGCCGAATACTTAACACAACTAAGCTGAAAATTTACTCAATCTCATCTTAATTTATTGCTACTTATTTATCAAAGTTTCCAATACAAGGTATTTAACACCTATGCCCATTTGTACCCCATATGGCGAATGCTTCATTCCTTACCCAAATAACCATCCAACAATTTTTCAGCCTCATTACCACCCTTTTCATGTCTAATTGTTTAAATACTCTCAAGCTCATTCACAAGTACTATTATACATCTCATTAAGCATTAATCATGTTGCAACATAAATTCTATAGCATGGCCGAATACTCATGCACACACACATAACAACAAGAACTCAATGGCACAAAATTTCCTTTTTGTTAAACATTCGAACTTACTCATTTCCATGCTTTCATCACAACAACATCAAAACACTCACCAAGGAAAACAACATGCATGGCCGAATTTTAACTCACCTAACAACTTAGTTTCGATTTGAGATTCAAGGAAAATTTTGAACCAATCCTCCAAATCATACATGCATTTTCAAGAGTGGCATAAAACATACCTTCTTGTATCAAAACACCTTAGTCTAGTAAGCTCCCATGGCTGATTTTCTCAAGCTTTTTCCCCCCTTTCTTCTTAGTATATTCGCCAAGCAAGGAGAAAATGAGAGAATGAACACCTTTTTTTTTCTTTCTTTCTTTGCTTTTGTTTCTCTCATGTACGGCAAGGGGGGAAAGCATCCACACTCTTTTTTTTTTGTTATCATCATTTTCTTTTTTCCATTTCTTTAATGCTAACTTTCTTATTTTATTGTTTCCTACATGCATCACTAGTCTAACATGTTGGAGACATGTTTCCACCCATAGCATGGCCGGCCATCATGCTTCATTTTGGCTAATTTGACATGCAAGGACAACACTTTCCCACATGTATTAATAGGCCACCTTACATTTGCCTAGCACATTTCTAAATTTTCTCACATAAGTCCTATTTGATAAAAATTCACTTACAATTAACAAAATCCAAACATGAAATTTTCACACATGCATATATATACATATAATGAGCATCAATTATGATGGTTAATTATTATTATGACTCGGTTTAGTGGTCCCGAAACCACTTTCCGACTAGGGTCAATTTAGGGATGTCACAATATCTTTTTCTGAAAGCATACACAAAGGTTTAATTTTTTTTGAAACATCTTTGATAAACCTGAATAAAAACCAGCATGGTCTAAGAAACTTCTAACTCCTCTCACACTAACTAGAGGTGGTAGTCTTTCAATTACGTCCACCTTTACTTTATCCACTTCAATTTCATTTTTTGAAATTTTATGTCCTCAGGCAATTTCCTCATTAACCATAAATGACATTTCTCCCAGTTAAGGACAATATTCGTCTCTTCGCATCTTTTTAGTACCTTAGCCAAATTACTCAAACAAACATCATAAATGTTACCAAAAATAGAAAAATAATCCTTGAAAACCTTAACAAAATTTTTAACCGTATCAGTGAAAATTGCCATCATACATCGTTGAAATGTGGCAGCTGCATTATATAAGTCGAAAAGCTTTCGCTTAAAAGCAAATGTACCATACGAGTAAGTAAAAGTAGTTTTATGCTGATCTTTTGGGGTTACAACTATCTGGTTGTAATCCTTGATATCAATCTAAAAGGTAGAAAAATTCATTACTTGTTAGTCAATCTAACATTTGATCCAAGAAAGGTAATGGAAAATGATCCTTACAAGTGGCTTTGTTCAATTTTCTGCAGTCAATACAGATTCTCCAACTTGTGACAGTTCTTGTCAAGATTAACTCATTACATTCATTCTCGGCAATTGTGATTCCACATTTCTTTGCTACACATTGTACTGGACTTACCTAATAAATATTTGAGATGGGGTAGATAATTCTCGCATCTAACCATTTGATCACTTCCTTCTGTACAACCTCTTTCATGATAGGGTTAAGTCTCATTTGCCTATTGATTCTACCTCACTCACCTTCCTCTAAAATAATCTCATGCATACAAATGTCAGCTATGGTCCAAGCAACTACCTTTTTAAATTTCTTTAAAATAGCAATTGCTCCTCTTGGTCTCCTGTCAGTTCTACTAAAACAATCACAGGCAAAGCAAAATTGGTACCTAATAAACGTATTTTAAATGGGATGGAAGTATCTTTAGTTCAATCTTAGGCAGTTCCTCGATTGATAACTTGGGTTGTGTAAATTTCTGAACTTCTAACTCTAGTGGTTTGAACCACAATGGTTGAACATAACTCCTTGGGTTGGCTTCCATCAAAACCATGTTTTCATAAATTTCTTTTATAACTCCTTGAACATAACTCCTTAGATTGGCTTCCATCAGACCCTAAAGTGTTCTCTAATGGGTCTTCTTCAAAATTGCTCTCCCATTCCATAAAAACTAAGGTTTCTAATTCCTCCATTATTGAACATTCTTTCATTGGATTGAGAAATTTCATCATCTTTAGAACATTAAAATTTAGCTAATCGTCTTGAACTATCGTTGTGAGTTCTCCTTTTTGCATATCTATCAACGTTCTTCCCGTAGGTAGGTAAGGTCTCCCAAGGACAATCAAAACTTCCTTATTTTCTTTAAAATCTAACACAATGAAGTTAGAAGGAAACATAAACTTATGAACTCTTACCAAAACATCCTCAATCTTTCCTTCGGGATATGCTAAAGATCGATCTGTAAGTTGAAGTTTCATAGTAGTGGGTCTTACTTCACCTATTCTCAATAGCTTGGAAATAGATTTGGGCATTAAGTTGATGCTTGCTCCTAAGTTACACAAAGCTTTACCATAGTAAGATTCTCTGATGTTACAGGGTATTGTAAAACTTTTAAGTTCTTTCAATTTCGGAGGTAGCTTGTTTTGTAAGAACGCACTACACTCCTTCGTTAAAGTAACAGTGTAATACTCACTAAGTCTTTTCTTCTTGGACAAAATATCCTTCATAAACTTTACGTAGTTGGACATCTGCTCTAAAGCCTCCACCTACAAGATGTTAATTTGTAGTTGTTTTAGAACATCTAAGAACTTCTTGAATTTTACCTCCTGTTTTTGCTTATGCTGCTGAAGTCTTTGAGGATATGGAACTATTCTGAGGCAAATCTACAAAAGAAGGTGTTAGCTTTTTAGAAGTCACTAGTTTAGGATTTACCTCATCAACTTTTTCAACATTCGGATTTTTTGGTGTAGGAACTTCAACTGTTGGTTGACTTTCCTTCTTTTCAATAGGTTCGTCTTCAACCACAACCTCATTGGGTTCCAAAATCTTACCACTTCGTAATGCAACCACATTTCAATGTTTATTACCAAAATTACTTGGATTTCTATGTAGCTTGGCAAGGCTCCTTGCCGCCTACTACAATGTTCTGTAGCTAACTAACCTATCTGGTTCTCTAGATTTTTCAGTGTTGTTGCTTGACTTTGAATCAAAGTGTCATTTTTCGCCATGTACGCCTTCAACAAGTCCTCCAAACTATTTGATGATTCAACTTGAGGTGCTTTTGGGGCTTGTTGACTAAACCCTTGAGATTGGCTGGGTCTATGCTGCATATGAGTGTTGGGTCCATTTCCTTGATTACTCTAGGAAAAGTTCAAATGATTATGCCACAAAGGATTGTAAAAGTTGGACTGTGGTCCTTATTCACTTCTATTTTGATACTGATTCCTTACATAATACACAAATTTAGGGTTTGATGGGCAATTCTTGAAAGAATGGCCATCCCCATAGTATATATAGGAAACTACATCATACTGACTTGGTGATTGAGTTGCAAAATTATTAGAACTATTAGTGGTAAATTATTTTAGCATAGAGGATATAGAAGATACCTGAGCAGAGAATGAAGTGAGAGCATCAACTTCATGAATCTCAGCTACTCGTCTTCCTAAAGCTACTCAATTTGTTAGCCATTGAAAATTGTTACTAGAAATCCTCTTGAAAATTTCGTAAGCCATGTTATAAGACTTGAACAAAATCGTACCAGTCGCAGAAGCTTCAACCGTCAATCTATTTTGTATGTTGAAACTATTATAAAATGTCTCCAACTAAATGCAATGGTGAATCCCATGATGTGGACACTTACAAAGCAATTCTTTGAATCTTTCCTACGCCTCATACAAAGACTTGTCATCCAATTGTTGGAAAGTGGTTATCTCATTTCGCAATTTTGCGTTCTTGCTTGGTGGAAAATACTTTACTAAAAACCCTTCTACTAATTCTGGCCATGTAGAAATTAAACTTGGTGGCAACGAATTCAACTATGCTCATGCTCGATCCCGCAACAAGTATGAGAACAACTTCAACCTTAACGCATCTTCCATCACACCAGCTATCTTAAACGAGTCACTCACTTTCATGAATAATTAAATGTGAAGATGTGGATCTTCTTTGAGTATACCACTGAACTGGCCCACCGTTTGGAGCATTTGAAACATTACTAGTTTCAATTCAAATTGGGGTGCCTCGATATTCGGTATCCTAATTCCTGGATTTAACTCATTGAAGAGTGGCACAACGTATTGTCTAATAGCACGATCCCTATCATCAACAAGAAGGATTGGATTGTGCACATGATTGACTCTATTACCTTGTCCATCATTATGATTTCCAAGGTCCATATTAGTTTTTCTTTGAGCTAATCTTTCGCGTCTTCTCTGTCTAAATGTCTGCTCAATTTTAGGGTCTATAGGAATAGATCGATGATCAATCTATGCTCATAAACACCTGATAAATAAAACACAAATAAAGAATAAATTAGTAATGTAATAAATTAAATAAAAACAAAACTACAAAAAATAATTTCATAAAGAGTGATTAAGGCAACAGTCCCCAGCAACGGTGCCAAAAACTTGTAACGAGATTTTTGTGCAAGTGTACATAGTCATTCAAGTAATATGTAAGTGAAATGAGTTATCGTCTCCACAAGGATTGTGTATGTTACTCAATTATCTCCCAAATTATAAGTTAAAAATTTGGTGATAAAAATACAATAATTTGAGTGATGATGATTAAACTAGATTAATTTAACTAAATGTAAGATTGATCCCTAATTCAAATTTAAACTAAGTATGCACAATTATCTAAATGTACGAATGGATTTTAGCAGTAGAATCACAACTTCTTCAATCAATAACATGTACAGGCTAGGATAATTACATTAATCAAATCAATTCATTTCCATCAAAACATTCTAGGGAAACTCAATCATTCATAAGTTTGGAAAAAAATAAAGTCCTTTTAGAATCTTTTACTTAGTGAAATATGCATTTAACTGATCATATTAAACTAAGGGTTTCTTAGTATTTATATAAGGTAACAAGGAGAAATTAAGTTTGAAGCAGTTTAATCACAGAAACCTAAAAACTATGTAAGATAATAGAGCTAATTAAAGTTATTATGAACCTTCAATTTAGTTGGGTTTAATGATCTAAATTAAGCATGCACTTTTCAATTATTGCGTCTACTAACCATCGTCTGGTTAGGATCGCTCAGCTAATCTGAATGCAACTAATCAAGTATGAATGAAATACATCTTGATTTTAATTGAAAACATGATCGATTGAGGCACAAACACTATTAACAAGATTCAAACAAATATTAATGAATTAACGCAGTCATCCTAGATAAACAAAATTAAGCTATCATTGTTGTTGAAAAAAAATCATAAAACACATCGCAAACATGATTAAATTAAAAAACTAGTAAGGAAAGAGTAAACTTTATTTCAATTCAACAGCCTTTCGGATTTGGATTGAAAGTGTTCCACCAATCCACCCATTGCTCTTTTGCTAATGGTTCCTTAAGGTGGTCAGCCAAGAGGTTATCTTTTTAAGGCTATTTTTTTTTTGCTAAAATGGAAGGGAAAATAGGGTGATAGGTGTGGAAATTGATAATGGAAATGAGAAAATGAAAGAATGTAGTGGAAATCAAGGATGAGGGATGTAAGGGATACTTTAAGAAGTGAGAGTAGTATGGTATTAGTAGGTGAGGTTGAGGGTGAAGTTTACTAAAAATAGGGATTGGAATCCGCCCATCTTCTCCTTTGCTTGGCCGGCCACAATTTGTGGAGAAAGAGGTGATTTGGTTGCTTATTTTGAGCACAAAATCATAATATAATTAGGCATAGAGATGACAGTTTCAAAGGAAATCTTCCAAGGCTTTTCCTAATTAAATTGCAACTACAGGGAACTCAAATAAAATATCCCAAAGCTAATTTTTTGGGCAACCATATACTTGTGGCGAGTTTGGGCTTGACTCCCCTTTGTTGGATGGTATCATGATCCAATAAATATAACAACACTTTAACTGGGTAAAATTAACAATCTTATGACCCAATTTTGCATTGTTTTGCCGTCCAAGTAAGGTGGATGTTTTCATGTCCATGCAACATTATGATAATCTCATCTCCCATGGACCCAGTGCATAATAAAAATTAACATAGTACTAATTAACATGAAAATAATATAATTTATGCAAAAAATAATTTAATAAAACTTAATTTCGTATTCTTTATAAATTCATGTCCAATATTAGCATTTAAACAAAATCCACTAAATTTATTAACAATTACTCAAGATTAATATTTTTATTAAGTCAAAAGGTGGTAAAAATTTCCAGAAAAATCGTATATAATTTCAAGTTTATAGTAGCTAGACTAGGAATCTCCTTGAATAGCCACTTGTATCCACTCCTCACTATGTAATTGTTGGAAAAACGTGTTTGGAAAACACAACAGAATATAAATTTAAGGAGAAAAATTTTTTAATTTTTTTTCCAAAACAAAATCTTCATTGTGATATCTAAAGTAATAAACATTTAATCAAAATTGTACCTTTTCGATTCATTTAGGATGAACACTTTGACTGAGTAGTGTTCTTTGTTATCCTCAAGCTCATATCTGTCGGGTGTTGACTCACTACGAATAAATAAAATTTCACAAAAATTACCATTGGGTTAATTTTGCAATTTCTCTAAAATTTTGGGTCAAGTTGTAAATCAGAAAAATATTTCTACAATTTTTTTGAAATAATCTCTTTAGGGAGTTTTTAAATACTCTCTTTAGAAAATTTTCTCTTTACAATTTTATCTTGAATTCAAGTGTGTGAAAAATAATGACCCAAGGCTTTTCTTTATATAAGGAGGAGTTTAGATAGTTCAACTATGATTAAAATTAATCATTTTAATATTAAATTAATAGAATATATATCAAAATAAGTATTAGATTAAATTTAATATCATCTCTTATTAAAATATATAATATTTATGTTTAAGATAAAATATTAAATTTAATATAATATAATATTTAGATAATCACTTTAATTTTAAATTAATAAAATACTATTATGATAAGTATTCAATTAAATTTAATATTAAACTAGTAAAATAATATTGTTTTTGGAATAATTATCTGAAATCAAATTCTCTGATAAAGTTCTAGTAGGAGTGTAACCCTTCCACAACTCTACCATCAAAGACCAATCGCCATTGGCCACCAAAATGCTACCGTCGTAGCCACTAGTACTGTCGTATCTGGTGATATAGGTGCGACACCCTTATGACACCCCGAGCCGGTTTGGTTACTGTCGGTTCGGTCCAGGTCAATGACGACTCGACCGATCCGAACTAGCCATCGGTTGGACCATCGGCCTGATTTCACATACCGGGCCCAGTTCGACCAGTTTTTGGGTTTTGTTCTCAGTTTTGGGCTCATGGGTGCAATTTCTGAACTCATATTTTCAAGTTTAATTACCCAATGGGCCAATTGTCTAACTTGAAAGTTAATTTCCAAAAATATCATATTAATTTGATTAATGTAATTTTACTTGAGCAAAATTAATTTTCCAAAAATCACTTAGATTTTCCAAATTAATTTTTCAAAAAAAAATGTAATCAAATTCTCTAGTTGAACAATTCTCACGACCACCTAATTTAATTCCACATCGAATAAATCAACTTGATTAAATTATTTCCAAAGTCGTAGAATTTTCTTCTGATTTAAATGCAATCTGATCGAGCTTTTGTTGAGCTAGCAGAGTAACCAATCGAACATATACAATTAGGCTTTAGTAATTGCAATTATGTCCAGAAGCATCGTTCCGATAATTCACAATTACTTAATCATGGAGTTAGTCCACAAGAAGTGGCATGCTTCAAAATTCCTTATTGTATACTCTTTACGAAAACAAATCATCCAATTGCTTCATTCAATGACCTTCTCATATGTGTGTTACCCTAATATGATATAATATCCTTGATTCCTTTGAGTTAAATCTGTTCACTCAATACAATTGTAACACTCTTAACCCGTATCCACTGCCAGAATAGGGTTACAGAGCATTACCGTGAAAACATAACTTTAAACATTCATTTCCAAACATTTCTTTAACCATAATACAATTCATTCATACACATGCATATCATCTCTTTTTCGAGCCTTCGAGGTCTTAGAAACACTTTAAAAATGATTCAAAACTAAATCGGAAACATTTGAAACATTGAGAAAAAAGTTAAAAAAATTTACACTACAGGTTGAGTCACACGCTCGTGTCTCAGGTCGTGTGGACATTCAAATTAGGGTCACATGGCTTTGTCCCAACCCGTGTCATATGACCCACACGTTGAGACACACGCTCATGTCTCAGGTCGTGTGGACATTCAAATTAGGGTCACATGGCTTTGTCCCAACCCGTGTCTATGCCTGTGTAACTATTTGACATGGGTCACACGGTCAAGCCACACTCCTGTGTACAAAGCCGTGTGCTAGGCCGTGTATCTTTCAAAAAGCAAATGTTAAAACCTACAGGGGAGCCGTGTGTCACACATGACTGAGGTACACGTTCATGCCTTATGCCGTGTGGACAAGAAATAGGCCAAATTCAAGCCATTTATTTCGCCAAATTCAAGCACATCTTTACAAGCCATTTGCACATATGACCAAGGTATAAAAACATGTTCAAACATGCACAAATGACCAATTTCAAATTTCCAAATTCCATTTAACCAATATGCCATATAGGCACCTCAAACACATACATTAAACATACCTAAACATGTGCATATTTAACCATTTATCAACTAACTTGTTTCCATACCAAAACATATCACAATTGACACATATCAACCTTACCATATTGGGTTCATGCCATATCAAAATAACTTTTACTATTTGGTACACTTCTTACATGCATCAAAACCATCTAAATGAAACCAATCTAGCCATTACCAAATGGTTCCAATAACCAACATATAAACATACCATATTTCAATCATGCACATCTATTTAAAACATTTCCAAAGCATACCATAAATTGAACACGTTGTGGTCAATTCATCACCTACCATTTTAGCCATTCAAACATGTATTAATACATTGTCAAAATAATACACATCAATAAGGCATCAAAAGTACCAATGTTACACCAACCACAATGACATATATATGCAAAAATCATCAACTAACATGAACCACAACTCCACCTATACATGCTAATATAACATTTATTAACACATCAAAATCTACCAATATAATCGCTGGATAGTGTGATAGATCTCCGACGAGTTTCCAAGTTGATTGAGCTTCTGATAATCTGCAAAGTAAGAGAAAGATGACTTCGTAAGCAATGAATGCTTAGTGAGATCGTATAAACTTTAAACGTAACCTTCCATTTCAAATATGTACATTATAAGTCATGAATAACCCTATACTAATGCCTCAAGATTTATCAAACTACATAACTATCATATCACAAATGAATAGGTTCATTAACATCCCAAATACATTCCATTTAACATAATGGGGTCTTATAAGTTGAATTACATAATCAACCTTTTCTTAAAACAATGAACCATCTCATTTACTTATTTACTATTCCATTACTTAGCAATAGCTTAATTATGTTATCAATTCAAGAATTAGTGTACTTATTCATGACATAAGTAAACTCAAATATAGCATAAGTAAATTTCTTCCTTACAAGCAAGTCCTTTAACTCAACAATCTTTTTATTTCATCATATTACATCTCTACTATGAACTTACCATTTCACTACCTATTCTTACCTGTTTCATTTGCATAACACATAAGACATAAGCATGTACATCAACCATAGTGACAAGCTAGTACATTTAAACATAACTCTTTTGAAATCAACTACATAATAAATCATTTCATGAGAAATTACATACTTTGATCATTACCACTCTTTCATGCACATAATAATCTTTCCATTTGGTCACTTACCATTTCAATACATATCTTTAAAACTAACATAATACAATCCAATCAATAGCTTGGAACAAGCTTAAGCATCATCAACAACGCATGTTAATGCATCAATTCATAATTCATTTAAATAACATAAGATAAGTCATTAAACATGAGTCACTTGAAATCAAAATTCCATAAACATAGTCATACTTTCATTTAACATTTCCTTTTCAGTCCTTTTCATAGTTTTCATAATATAAGTCATTTGAATACTTACCATTCCTTCCCTTTTCATGCCCGTTGAACCACTTAGAATACCATCGGATACGTGGGAAAGCTCACACAAAGTGTGCTAAACATATAGTCGTAGCTTACATGAGCTGTAAAATGGGCCTCCTCACACAAGCAGACGGTTAGAATGTAAGCTACACAATGCTGCTTACACAAGCTGATAAGTATCCACAACTAATATCAGACCTTAGCCATCGGTAGGACATTTAGGACCAGCACCCGGAACATCGTAACCTGGGTCTGCTCACACAAACTGATGGTCAGAATGTAGCTACACAATGCCACTCACACAAGTTGATGAGTATCCGCAACAAATGCCGGAACTCAACCATCGGTAGGACATTCAGGATCAGCACCTGAAACATGGTAACCCTAATAACATGTCATTTGTATCCCATATATTCTGAAGGTTCAAACAGGTCTCAGTAGTTATCAAATGTCATTGGATTTCTATCGTCTCTTTACTTGATAAATTGTCTAGTAGGAACAATGGTTTTGAGACCACAAATCTGAAGTAGAAATAATTATTCTATGAATATTATGAGGTCCATGATATGACTGCATGCTTGTGTGAAAATTTCATGAAGAAATTTTATTGATAAAGAGTCCAATTTGACATTTAGGACTAAATTGCAAAAGTTACAAAATGTAAGTTTTAGAAGCTTTAAGCATGAAATTGCCATGAATTATTAATTAGTGGTCCTTAAATATCAATTTACCCAAATTCTATTTTTATGGACAAAAATGGGCATGAATAGGAAAATTTTAAAAGAAAGGGTATTTTTGTCATTTGGTTAATAAAAGAATATAAAGGGAAAAATAAGTTAAAATTGTGTCCATCTTCCTTCCTCATCGCTGAAAATTGTAAGGAGCCATAGCTAGGTTTTTTTCATCCTTCCAAGCACGATTGTAAGTACTCCCTTGCCCCATTTTTAATGTTCTTTATGTTTTTGAAATACTTGAAGCATGATCTAGCTATTTCTACCATTATTTTGTGCTAGGGTTAATGTTAAAAAACTTACCCATGTGTGACATGTATGTATTTTGATGTTTAATGGAGGAATATAAAAGTTTGATGTGTGATAAACATTTTTTTCTAAGTGATTTTGTATGGAAACACCTAAAAGGACCTATTTGTAAAAGTTGTAAAAATGAGTAGTAAAAATTTGATTTGAAGGAAAGTGTGGGTTGTTATGAGCATGTGTTAGGGTCGGCTAGGCTTGGGTAGCAAATAAAGTGGACACATTTCATTTTACGAGCCTAAGGATAAATTTGTAAATATGTGAAAGTTTAGGGGAAAAACTGTACTTTTGCCAAAATATAGTTTTTGGACGATTTAAATAATGTGATGATTAAATGAGATAAATTTTCTATTATAGATCAAGAAAAATGGAGTCCGGACCTAGACCAGAGAAAGAATAAGATTTTGGACTAAAACGATTTAATTGTCCATATTTTGTACCGAGGTAAGTTCATGTGTAAATAATGCAATGTTATTTCATGTTTTAATGTTTTATTAATGTATGAGTCTCTATGTTTAATTGTTATGACGAGTGTATGAATAACATTGTGAACGAGTTCAACGAAAATATGACATCAAGAAAATCTCTTTTGAACCTTAGGAATAGTTTAGGATACGAGTGACATGTCACTAGGAACTATATGTGTTGAGCTCATAAGATATGAGATATGTGTCTATGTGAATCCGGGTGCTAGTCTTGTACGTTCTACCAGTGGCTGAGTAGCCTGGCATGTGTTGCGGGTACCTGTCGGCTTGTGTGAGCAGGCCCACTATTAGCTTGAGAGTGAGCAATGTGTAATATGTGATAAGAGGTAGCAGGTGGCTATGTATGAAGCACTTTGTGTAAACTTTCTATGCATCCGATAGTATTCCAAGTGTTTAACAGGTAAATCAATGAGTTATTGACAAGTAAGTCAATGCTGAGGAAATATGACAATATGTTACGAGTTGGTATAGGTATGTAGGAAAAACCCATATGAATGGACTTAGTATGTGATGAACTTTTGGTAAGATTGAAAATGAGTAAGTTATGCCTATGTAACTATGATGACATATATGTAAATCAGTTTATGTTAATTGTATAATATTTATGTTTATGTTGCTATTTATTTGCATGTGAACTTACTAAGCTTTATGCTTACTCCCCACTCTTTTCCATTTTCTTATAGTATCACCAAGCTAGCTTAGGTATCTAAGGACATTGGAGGCTCGATCACACTATCAATTGGATATTAGGTATAGTTAGTCTTAACATTTTAAGTATGGCATGTATAAGGACTTGGCCTTTTTGTTATATGTCATATTGGTCTAGCTAAGTGTGTTGGCTTATGATGAAATTTGATTCATTTTGTATAAGGCCATGAGATGTGGCTCATATTGATTATTGGGTTGTAAACCAAATTATTTATGCATGCATGTGTCAAAGTATCGATGATGATGGATGGTGTTATATGGCATATAATTATGGTGAATTAATGATGACAAATTAATATGGTTATAACCATGGTTTAAATGTGTGAAATGAGAGTAGATTAATAACATTGATTGGATATGAAATTGGTATGGAATGCCTTAAGTAAACTTGTTAATTTGAGTATGTAAAATGGTGACATTTCATGGGCATGAATTAGTCTGATTGTTAAAAAGTGACATGTTGTGTGCCATGAAATATGTCTAAGTATGTGAGTGTCTAAGGGTGGCAAAAGGCTTGGAAAATAGCCTTATAGTTGTCCATACAGGTAGACACACGGGCGTGTGTCCATGGGCGTATGATCTGACCGTGTGTCCCTTACACCCTAATTAGGTAAAATAGAATGCCCAGTAGTAAACACACGGGCAGAGACATGGTTGTGTATCTCAGCCACGTGTAGGACACGGTTTCAGGACATGGGTGTGTGCCCTGGCCGTGTGAAGTCTGCACCTGATTTTTGGAATTTAAGTCGCCACACGACCTAAGCACACGAGCTTGTGACTTGGCCATATGACCCTAACCGTGTTGATGACATCATAAACAAAGAGTTACATAGGTTGAGCACACGAGTGTGTCCCAAGCCACACGGGCATGTGTGACCACACAGCCTGCCTACATGGTGTGTAACCCTCCAAAATAAGAAACTTTTCTAAGTGCACAAAAGGTTTCAAAAGTTCTCGATTTAGTCTTGGTCCACACCCAATTTTTGTTTTGGGCCTCGTGAGCCGGTATAAGGGACAATATGCTTGTGAATGGAAAGTTTTAAATTTGGACAGAAATTCACCTCTCGGATATGTATGTTTATTTATGTTTAAGTGCAGTAACGCCTCGCACTGCTTTTTTGTTATGGGACATGTGTAAGGGTATTACAAACATATATATTGATTCATTTACAATAGAATCACACATTAAACATTCAATTAAATCAACATTTAAGTGATTATAGTTCATATGAACTTACCTAGCTAAATTGCAGAAATGTCAAAGTACAGGGGATTTTTGGTAATTTTTCATTCTCCTCGATTTTCCACTTGATCTTGATATGCATACATGCAAGCTTGGCTGAAGCTTCAAGGTCTAACAATGGTTTTCTTCTTTTTAAATTCGGTGAACGAAGGAATTGAAAATACGATAAAAATTTTGTTTTATTTAATTTATCAAATTACCATTTTACCCTTGGTTAATTATTAATTTAAACACCAAATCTATATCCATATTTGTCCATCAAATGCTTAAATGATTTAATTACTATTTAAGTCCCTTTTCCTTTATTCAATAAGCCATTTAATTACTCAAATCAAATAGTGATCAAATTTTACATCCTTTACAATTTAGTCCCTTTTAATTAATCAACTATCTAAACATTAAAATTTCTTAACTAAACTTTAAGCAACTTTAATAACACTTCGTAAATATGTATAAAAATATTTATGGCTTAGTTTATAGAAACGGGGGCCCAATACCTCATTTTTTAAAACCACTTGACTTTAGGATCTTACCACTTAAACTTAATAAATCAATTAAATAACATAAATCATCAAATCAAAAACCTTTTTAAAACCATAATTGACTTGTAAATATTATTATTAATATTTACGAACTTATTCGTCGTATTTGTGGCCTCAAAACCATTGTTTCTGACACCACTGAAAAACAACCTATTACAATAATCTTTTTTATCTTCATGTCACCATTGTGTCTTCTTAACTATTAATATCATCACTGTCAACAAATGACCATGATAAATTGCTCGTTTGAGAATGAGCAACTAGTGGCCACGTTCCATATGTATCAATCCACACAATCTAATGGGAGGATATTATTAACTCTTTAATTGAGATATGAAGTCCACTGTTACTAGTAAAGCCATCCATATACAAGTCATGTACCCAACATATTGGCCATGGGTGCGATCATCTTTAGAGCATAAGCCTCCACTTATATTAAAGCACATGAGTTGCATATGCATGGTCAGTGGCTAATTCAAGATTTAGGTAAATCACACCATGAACGTCACAAGTAAATTAATTCACTAACGGGTTAAGAATTAATTCATTTTGTGTCCAGTACAATGTATCATTCTACCAATGAATACATATATGTCTCTACCAGTGGAGTCACTACTCCGATAGATAAGACTGGCCATCTCCCCAATTGGAATTGTAGATAACATAGTAATCCTTCTCAGTATTTGAATCAAATGTTCACTTTGATTCTTTTATGGGATTATAGAATCATTTAGATTATCTACTAAAGTTATCTTTCTCACAACGTAAACATTCTTACAATACTAATTATCTTCAGTTTGAACTTAGATAATCATTGAGCTAATATTTGCTTGTCACAATTTCACTATACATGCAAAATATGAAAAGACAAAAAAGTACAAAAAGACATAATAGTGAAATGTGAAATTAATGTTATTTATTTATTCATTGTTCAAATAAATAGAAAACGGCTACATGTTTACTACAATATGAATACATTTCCCAACAATCTCCCACTTGCCCTAGTGAAGTAAATTGTCATGTTTTGTATTCCCATATCCTCGACATGTTTGTTAAAACTCCTAGTTACAAGAGTCTTAGTAAACGGACCCCCAAGGTTATCTTCAAAAGCTACTTTCATCACATCTACAATTCCTTCGGCTACTGCATCTCGTATCAAGTGATACTTCCGATCAATGTGTTTTGTTCTCTTGTGACTTATCATTTACTTGGTATTAGGTATTGCAACACTATTATCACAATATAGTGTTATAACTTTTTCCATACTAGGAATGACTTTAAGATCAGTTAAGAACTTTTGAAGCCATATTGATTCTTTCATTAACTAAGAAGTAGCCACATACTTGGCCTCCATAGTAGAGTCAGTAGTGCAAGTTTGTTTTACACTTCTCCATACTATGGCTCCACGGCATAGAACGAATACATTTCCAAACATTGATTTCCTTGAATCTTTATAGGTTTGGAAGTCTGAGCCTGTGCATCTAACAGGAGTAAGGTTCTCCCCATAATACACAATCATATAATCCCTGGTTCTTTTAAGATACCTTAATCTATGCTTTACAGATTGCCAATGCTTGAGACCTAGATTCACCTGTTATCGACTAACCATTCATACTATGAAATAAATACCTGGATGGGTGGAAAGCATCACATACATAAGGCTTCCAACTCTCGAAGCATATGGAACTTACACATATTGTAACAGCCCGGTTTTGGGGCTAGTCAGAGCAGTGGTTTTAGGATCATGATCTGACATAGAAAAATTTGTTTTTATTATATTTTTATGGTCTACAATTTCACAGAATGATTTCGTGAAAATTTCGTTCAAAAATTTTGACGTTTGGGCATTCAATTTAGTCAAAAGGACTAAATCATAAAAGTGCAAAAGTTGAGTTCTACATGTTAAAGGTGTCCAATTGCTATGAGATTTTAAATTAGAGGTCCTTATATATAATTAGACCATTTGTTAAGTTAGTGGACAAAAATGGACATGGCGAGATAAAATTTTAAAGTTTGGCAAAAGGGCATTTTGGTCATTTGGTAAATAAAAGAATAAAAAGGGAAAATAAAGTCAAAATTTGTCCATCTTCTCCAACCCTTGGCCAAAATTCTCAAGACACCATAGCTAGGGTTTTCTTCAACTTTCAAGCTTAATTGTAAGTACATCCTAGCTCTGTTTTTAATGCTCTTTACGTTTTTGAAGTCGCATTCACCCGATTTACCTATTTCTACCATTATTTTGAAGTAGGGTTCATGTTTAAAAATTGATCCATGTGTGACATTCATGTATTTTGATGTTTGATGGAAGATATTGTATGTTTAAGGTGTGATAAACAACTTTTACTAAGTGATTTTTCATGAAAATAACTAAAAATGACCTATTTGTAAAAAAGATGTAAAAAGATGTAAAATGGGTAGTAAAAATCTGATTGGATGAAAAATGTGTGCTAATATGAGCATGTATATGGTTCAGCTAGGCTTGGGTAACAAAGAAATTGAGTGCATTTCATTTTACGAGCCTAAGGACTAAATTGTAAAAATGTGAAACTTTAGGGGAAAAAAGATAATTGTGCTATAATTTGATGTTTGGAATAATTTGAGTAATGTGAATATTAAATAAGCTAAATTTGTTATTATGATCAAGAAAAATGAAGTTTGGATCTTGATCGGGGAAGAAAAAGATGTTTGACAATTAAATCCTTATCTACTATTTTTGGTACTAAGGTAAGTTTGTATGTAAATAATGCATTATTATTTATGCTTTAATTGTGTTATTATTGTATGAATTTTGATTTTCTCTTTGAATAAATTTGACAAGTGAGAAATATCCGAGTTGAACCTTCGGAATAGATAGGATACAAATGTCATGACATTAGTGTTATTTGAGTTTACGTGTAAGACCATATCTGGGATATGGCATCGATATGAGATTTCTTGTAAGACCATAGCCGGGCTATTGGCATCGGTTTGAGATCCCATGTATGACCATATTTGGGATATGGCATTAGTATGGTACTATGTGTATGAGATTTCCCGAGTTTCCTTTATTACTCCAAGTGGTTCAACGGGTAACTTAACGACCATATTAAAGTTATGAAAGATTATGGTATGTTGTGGAAGACAATGATATGTTGCAAGATGGTACAGGTATGTACACTTAATGAGCTTGATATGTAATGAATCCATGGCAAGGTTTGATTGAGTATGTTACGATGTTAAGGTTTTAATATCATCTATGCCAAGTTTGATTATGAGATTTACAATGATACCTATGTTAATTTACTTCATGTTAAAAATATGTTAAAATGTGTTTATGATGCATATTATTTGCATAGAAACTTACTAAGCTTTAACGCTTACCCTCTTTCTTTTTCCCTTATCTTATAGTGTCACCAAGCCAGCTCAGGGATCAAAGACGATCGAAGATTTATTCACACTATCAAATTATCATTTTGGGTACTTATGATTACATTATTTTGAGTATGGCATGTATATGGACTTGGTCATTTTGTTATGTATCATATTTGATTTGGCCAAATGTGTTGGCTTATAATGATTGATAGTCCATTTTGTAAATGGCCATTGAAATTGGCTAATATTGGTTTAAGTGTATATATATGATGATGTCCTTCATGGATGAGGATATTGCATAGCTTGAGATGATAAGTATGAGATGTTGTATGTGATAGAAAATAGCATGTAACTGATGTGTGAATGACTTAGTTGTGGCTAAATTGGTTCTATGTATATGCTTGGATTCGGTTTTGGTTGTTGTTGTGTAGGCTGGTGCAAGTAAGGGTGGCAAAATGGCTTGGTACATAGCCTTATTTTTGTCCACACGGGTAAACACACGGGCGTGTGTCTAGCCCGTGTGTGACACACGGCTTGTGCTATGGGTTTGTATCCGGCCGTGTGTCCCCTACATCTTGAATTTTTAGCTTCAAATTGGCTACACGGGTAGAGACACGATCGTGTGTCTCAGCCATATGAATGACACGGCCCAGGGACATGGGCGTGTGCCCAGGGTGTGTGAAGTCTGCACCTATTTTATGAAAAATTATGAAAATTAAATTGCCCACACAGCCTAAGCACATGTGCGTGTAACTTGGACGTGTGACTTCAATTTGTTGATGATGTCATAAATAGAGAGTTACACGGGTTAGGGACACAAGTGTGTGTTACCACACGGCCTACCCATACGGGAGTGTCGCAAGCCACACGGACATGTGACCCTTGTTTTGATGAAAAATTTTCTAAGTGTTGGGAAGTTTTCTAAAGTTCTCGATTTAGTCCTGAACCACTCCTAATGCATGTTTTGGGCCTTGTAGGTTCATTTAAGGGACGATATGAATGTTTTTGAAAAGTTTTAAATTTGACTAGAAATTCATGCCTCATACCCTATTCCGGTGTTGAATATGGGTAAGGGGTGTTACACATGTGCTCTCTTTCTTCGGTTGTCTTAGGACAGTCATCTAAAGAAAGATGAAAACCTGATGCAGTCGTCTGGGCACTGGCTTAGCATCGGTTATTGTAAAATGTTCCAACACCTTGTCGACGTATGAAGCTTGAGATAGAGCTATCGCTTTATTCTTTCGATCCTTAAGGATTTGAATTCCAAGAATATAACTAGCTTCACCGAAGTCGTTCACACTAAACTGTTGAGCTAAACAAAGTTTAACCGGTGACAATTCTCCTACATCGTTTATGATAAGTAAAATATCATCGACATACAAAATGATAAAGACCACTTTTTTTTTCCTTTATATACTTATAAGCACAACGCTCATTAGTGTTTTGCTCAAATCTAAAAGGCTTGATCATTTGATCAAATCTTTTATTCCATGAGCAAGACATCTGCTTAAGTCCATAAATGAATTTTAGTAGTTTGCAGACTTTCTGCTCCTTTCCTTTGACAACATAGCCAGTGGGTTGAGCCATGTAAATGGTCTCATCAAGATGGCCATTCAAGAATGTTGCCTTGACAACTATTTGTCAAATCTAGTAATAGAGAGTAGCAGGAATGGATAAGAGTATGCGGATAAACTTGAGCATGGCTACCAGAGAGAAGGTCTTATTGTAATCGATGTCTTATTTCTATATGTAGCCTTTCCCTAAAATTCTAACTTTGAATGTTTCCACTTTCCCTTTCGCATTTGTCTTCTTCTTGTATATCCACTTACACCCTATGGGTTTAATCCCAACTGGTAAGTCTACAAGTTCTCACGCCATATTGGATTTCGTAGAATCCATCTCGGCATCCATGACCTATTTCAAAGCTTGGAATCAATGTCCTACATAGCTTCCTCGTAAGTGAGTGGATCATCATCCTCATGATTGGTTTTCTTCTTATAAATACTACCATCATAGATGAAGAAATCCAATTTCTTAAAAACTCTTCCACTACGACGAATTCCCCTATGTTGTTGATCTTTTGCTGGTTTTTCTATAACTTTCTCGAGAATTGAACTTGATGATTGTTCTATCACTCTTGAAAGTTCCTCAAGTACCACTTTACTTAAAGGCTTAAAATTATCCATAGCTTTCCTAGAGGAAAGTAGCATGAGTAGAAACTTTAATCGTATTATCTTTTGAATGATAGAATAATAATCTCTTTGTTCTTGTAATATCCCGAATTAGGGCCTAATCAGAATAGTGGTTTTGTGACCACAAATCCCAGAAAGAAATAATTATTTTATAATTATTTTGATGTTTATGATAAGATTTCATGATTGTGTGAAAATTTCGTGATGAAATCCTATGCCTAAAGTACTTAAATTGAAATTAGGGACTAAATCGAATAATTTGCAAAACTTGCATTCTAGGAGTTTTTAGTATGAAATTGTTTTGGAATATTAATGAGGAGGTCTTAAATAGAAATTTGACCAATTTCTAAGTCTATGGACAAAAATTGGACATGGATGGAATTTTTGGAAAGTTTAGTAGTAAGGGCATTTTGGTCATTTAGTTATTAAAATGAATTAAAAAGAAAATTAAAACCAATTTTTGTCCATCTTCTTCATTAGGCCGAAATTTCAAGGGTTCTCCATAGCTAGGGTTTGTTTCAAGCTTCCAAGATCCATAGTAAGTGATTCCAAACCCCGTTTTTAATGTTCTTTACGTTTTTGGAATCCCGATAGCTCGATTAAGCTTATGCTAGCAATAATTCAACCTAGGGTTCATATTTGGAAAAATACCCATAGGTGAAATTTGTGTATCTTGGTGTTTTATGATAGAATATGAGGTTTTAAATTATGTTAGACAACTTGTGCTACTCGGTTTTGAGTCAAAACGAGTAAAAGGGCTTAATCGGCAAAAATACCTAATAGTCATAAGTACATGTTAGAGTGAGAATTTGATGTTGCCATAGAAGGGAAAAGTGATCAGCATGTCATAAAACATAATAATAAGGAATTAAGTTTAATTCCCGAGATTAGGGGCAAAAGTGTAAATATGCAAAAGTTTAGGGGTAAAATTGTAATTTTGCTAAAATTTGAATTAAAGAATAATTTGATAATGTGAGTATTAAATAAGCTAAATGTGTTATTTTAGATCAAGAAAGACGTGGAATCGACCCCAATCGAGGAAAAGAAAAGATTGTGTACTAAATTGCAAAATCTTTATATTTTGGTACCAAGGTAAGTTCATGTGTAAATAATGTAGCATAATTGTTATTTTTAAGTTATTGATGTTAATTATATGATATGCTGATTTTTTTTATCGTGAAATATATGCTTTGTGGTTATTTTCGAATAAAATGCAAATTATGTGTATTATTTATTAAATATAAAGTGCTACCGAGTATTGGTTTCGGTATTTTACGGAAGATGGCAAGGATATGTGTTCGAGGAAAATCCCATTTGAACCTTAGGAATAGATTAGGATACAAGTGACATGTCACTAGGATGGTTGAGCATCCGAACTCGTTGAGTTGAGTCCGAGTTCACTTATGGATGCGAATGTCCGAACTCGTTGAGTTGAGTCCGAGTTCGTGAGATGTAACTAGGCATCCGAACTCGTTGAGTTGAGTCCGAGTTCACTTAGGGGCAGGTTACATGATTGTTTGATTACATATGTGGCACTTATGTGCAAATTATCCATGTATCCGAGTTATATTCCAATGTGTTCAACGGGTAAAATTTCTAGTGAAATGGAAAAACACTTAAGATGCAAGTGACGTTTTGGAAAATGTTGTGAAATGGACACTTTGGACAGGTATGTACTTAGCCCTCGGGTTGAAAATAGATACAACAACGATAAGGTGGTAAGATGATGAATGATGTTTAGAAATGTGATATATGTTTTGGTGATACCGTGCTAAGGTTGTTTGGTATAATTGTATTGTTATGTTACTTGTTATTTGCATATGAACTTACTAAGCATTTATGCTTACTCCCTCCTTTACATTCACTGTAGTTTTGAACAAGCTGGCTCGGGAATCGGGACAGGTCGAAGGTTCGATCACACTATCCGAAGGACTTTTTTTTTTTGGTAAATAGCTTGTAAAACTTAAGTATGGCATGTATAGCAATATACTTATTTTGTGTAAATAATTTTGTGATATGGCGGTGATTTGGTTGAGAAAATGCTTGATAATGGTAAGTCATGGAAATGGCTAATTTAGATCATGTTTGATGTCATGGAAGGTTAATAGGTTATCTAGTCCATAAAAACTCATGAAAAGATGAAATTTGCCATAAATAGAACATTGCAGCAACACTGACATGAATTTGAAAATTTACTAAAAATCATAGAAATCGAATTTGGTGATGGATTTAATATGAAATTGAAGCCTAACATGTCTAGTTTCACATAAAACAAACGAAACAGGTAAAGGAGTTATATGTTAGAATATATTTGAATTTTAGTGAAACAGGGGCAAAGCAATTTTTGGATCCCCTGTTCCAACTTTAGAAATTCACCATAAATTGTACAAAAATAGTTAGGTGGTTTATTTTATATTATTGGAATCCTTATTGAGTCTAGTTTCAGGATAAACAAACGGCATAGTCATATAAATTTTTCACAGAGTGAAATATGGTTCGTAGTAAATAGAGGTTAGTCCAGTCAAGTCCTGAAACAGGGGTAACTTTAACTAATAAAATGTACTAATTGGCCCAACCAAAAATTCTATAAAAAAATTAGTAAATATATATATGAGTCTATATTTAGGGAAAATTTACGGATCTTTATTTCGAGTCTTGTAACTCAAGATATGATTTTTCTTGTAACTGTGATGTAGGTAGCTAGAAAGCTGTGAATGTAGAAACAAATGATTCAAAGTTCTTAATTTGATAAATTATGTTCGGTAACACCTCAAGCTCGACTCCGGTGATGGTCTTGCGCGTGGGGGCGTTACATTTCTTTTTGGATATCCTACAAATGTGCACAATCTTGTCCATTCATCCAACTTCTTTGCATTCTTATCTATAATGTGTGTAAGACAACCCCATATTCTAAAGTGATTTAAAGTGGGTTTCTTTTTATGTCACAGTTTATAAGGTGTCTTACAAGTAGACTTGGTTGGCACATTGTTTAGAATATAGCAAGCTACTTGTATCGCATATCCCTAGAAGGAAGTAAGGAGTTGTGAATAGCTTAACATTGAAAAAACCATGTCAAGCAAAGTTCTATTCCTTCTCTTAGCTACTCCATTTTGTTGTGGAGTGCTCGACGCAGCCAATTGAGATAAAATCTCATTCTTTATGAGGTATCCTAAGAACTCGTCAGATAAGTATTCCCCACCTTGATCAAACCAAAGATTCTTTTTGGATAAACTTAATTGCTTTTCCACTTCTGCACGAAACTCTCAAAATTTATCAAAGTTTCACTTTTATGGTGTATTAGATACATATATCCATATCGAGAATAATTGTTGATAAAAGTCACATAATAATCATAACTTCCTCGCGCACTGATGCTCATGGGACCACATTCATTAGTGTGTACAAGTTCTAAAGGTTGGTTGGCCCTTGTACCTTCTGATTAAAAGACCTCTTAGTCATTTTACCTTCGAAGCAAGATTCACATTGTAGATGACTAACTTTATTAAGCATACTTAAGGGACCATCTTTCACGAGTCTTGTGATTCTTTCTTGGTTAATATGACAAAGTCTTAAGTGCCATATGTACCCCTCATTAGAGTGAGAAACTTTAAGCTTTTTATTCACTATTTCAGTTTTAAACATCGAGTAGTTATTTGGTTTAATAAAGTAAAGATTGTTTTCCATCCATCCATTACAAATTAAATAACACTTTCTGTTAATAACATTCCCTTTATTGAATTTCACAGTATAACCGTCATAAAATAAACATGTTATTGAAATTAAATTCCTCTTAAAATGAGGTACATAAAATACATTCTTTAAAGTAATCTTCCTGAAATGATCAAAATGTAAAATTACTTCTCCCACTACTTCGACTGAAATAGAGCTCCTATCTCTAGTCTGTAATGAGAGGCCCTTATCACATAGACTTCTCGTTTCACTGAACCCCTGTAAAGAAACACACACATGATTAGTGGCCCCAGAATCAATAACCCAGTTGTCAATTGATCCTTTCACTAAGCAAGATTTAAACACAAAAATTTCTATACCCTTCCCCTTTTCGGCTTGGTATTCCAAATACTCCTTGCAGTTTGATCTGAAATGCCCTTTCCTGTTGTAGAAAAACATTTGATCTTTTTAGGATCTTTTGACTTCTTAGCTTTCTTCCTATCCACACGAAGTGGAACAGAAGACTTTGTAAAAACCCGTTTTTGAGTCAAATTGGAACAGTGGTTTTGGAACCAAGAATCAGAGGTTGAAATATTTATTTTATTATTTTATTAAAGTTTACAGCATGATAGAATTATTATGTGAAAGTTTCGTAAAGAAATTTTACTATTTGAATGCTTAATTCGGTAAAAAGGACTAAATAACATAAAATGCAAAATGCATGTTCTGTTAGATAAATATGTCAAATAGCTTTGAATTTTAAATATGATGGCCTTAAATGGTAATTAAACCACTTGAAACATTAATGGACATATATGGACACATTTTAGATGTTTTAAATGGTTATTATTTAAGGGTATAATTGTAAATTGGTTATTAACATAAGATAAATAAGAACTAAATAATAAAAAGATGGTGTTCATCTTTATTTACCACCAAAATTAAAGGAAGAACAAGCTAATATAGGGTTCTTCATTCGGAAATCATAAATTCTTCAAATAGGTGTGTATTTTAACGAAGTTTTTAATGATTTTTACGTTTTTGAGATAGTTGCTTCATATTCTAGCAAGCCCGTACCTTAGATTTTGAAATTTTTGAAGATTTAACATGTTGCCGTTGTTGGGAACTTGAGTAATTTGATGATTGATGATAGACTATGAACTTTTATTGATATATTTACTAGTTTTGTAAAGTTAGGTAGGTAAAAGTGTGAATAAATTGAAAATATGTGCTACTAGTAACATGTGGTAAATTCGGCTAAGCATGTAATTGTACTAAATTGCATGAAATTGCAATTTTATGTGAAAATGACTAAATTGTAAAAATGTGAAAGTTTTGGAGCAAATGTGTAAAATAGCTCTAATATGTGTTTTAGACTAAATTGCATAAATAGTTTATTAAATAAGCTGAATTTGAGATTATATAGATCAGGATAAGTCAAGATCGAGTTTAGATCGGGGAAAAAGAAAAGTTGACGATTAGCCGATATTTGCTATCCGAGCAACTGGAGGTAAGTTTGTATAACTGGAATTGACTTTTAAATACTTGAAAGAAATATAATGAATGTGTATAACTAATTAGTTGATTTATTTGCAATGTGAATGCCTTATCGATATAGTTTATTTGTTACCGAGCTCCATTTGAATCGTAAGAATTAGTAGGATACGACTGACATGTCACTAGGGTTACCATTTTGGTTGAGATCCTGCATGTGTTGCAGACTCATCTCAGCTAGTAACAGCTTACCGATATATTAGCACGTAAGAGCTTACTGCTCTCAGCTTGTATGAGTCTTACTATTTTAGCTCGTTAGAGCTTACCATTTTAGCCCAATAGAGCTTACTGTCCATCAACTCAGGAGGAGCCTACTATTCATAGCTCAAAAGAGTGGAAAATGATAAGGAATTGACGGATTACTGATTTATATGTACTGTATTTCACTTGAGCATCCCTCGAGATTCTAATAGATTCAACGGGCATAAATTCTGTGATTTGGTAAAGTATTGGCTATACGAACGAATTACTGTTATACGATTGAAAGTAAAATGTTACAAATGATGTTCATGATATTTGTGAATTTGATACGATACAACGTATTGAGTATTTACATTGAGAATATGGATGATTTCATGTATTTAGATGACTAACTTGTGATGAAGGTTTGTGTTTAGGTAATTGGTAATTGAATTGAATACACTTTAATTATTGCCTTGATTATGTATAAATGGTAAGTTTAGTTTTGAATTATACGGGCTTACTAAGCTATAAAGCTTACTCTGTTTCATTTCATTATTTTATAGAGGTTCGATAACTCGCTCATTTTGGACAAGTCAGAGTTATACATCACATTATCCAATTGCTGATTGGTACTTTTGAACTTGTTGTTATATGTAAATATGGCATGTATAGGCTATTTATAATGGTGATAATTATGGTCAGTTGAGATCGTGATTTTGGTACATTTTGTGTTATAAGTCTAAGCCATGTGATTTAGCTAAACTTGTTATTATGTTTTGGTATGTTTTGGCAATTAGTTGATGGAATAGAAATATGCAAATGTGTTTTGTTATATGGTAGTCTTATGAATGGGAAATATATGATATTAGCTAAGTATTTGAATACTATGAGGAAATGATATCATATGTGTATGACATGTTATGGAATGGCTGGCAATTGGGTTGTAAAAATGCTACCATTTATGCTTATGTATACATGTGAAAATAGGGTGGCATAATGGCTTTGCAAATAGCCTATTTTTGTCCACACGGGCAGAGATATGGGCGTGTGTCTCAGCCGTGTGTGATACATGGTCATGTTACACGGCTGTATGTATCTTTTTGAAGTAGTCGTGTCATCAGTGTCACAATCATCGAGAATCCTTCCATAAATCTTAGGTAATAGCCTGCTAAGCTTAGAGAATTACGAACTTCAGACACATTTCTTAGAGGTTTCCAATCAACAATAGTAGAAACCTTACTTGATTCAACTCTAATATCGTCGACTAAAACAATATGTCCCAAAAATCCAAACTCTCGGAGCCAAAACTCACATTTGTTGAATTTTCCAAATAACTGCTTATCACGTAGATTTTATAACACAACTCTCAAGTGCTCAGTATGTTCAAATTCATCTCGTGAATAGATCAAAATGTCGTCAATGAGTACAACAACAAATCTATATAAATACGGCTGAATATTCGATTCATCAAGTCCATAAAATTTGCAGGAGTATTAGTTAAACCGAAAGGCATAAAAAGGAATTCATAATGTCCGTACCTTGTTCTAAAAACAGATTTCGGTACATCCGACTCTTTAACTCACAACTAATAATAACCCGATCTCAAATCAATCTTTGAAAATACTGTAGCCCCTTTCAACTGATCAAATAAATCATCAATACGTGGTAGAGCTTATTTTTTATTTATAGCTTCTTTATTTAGCTGTCTGTAATCAATACACATTCTCATCGTGCCATCTTTCTTTGGCACAAACAATACCAGTGCACCCCAGGGAGAATAACTCAATTGTGCAAAACCTTTATCTGTCAATTCTTGCAACTGAGCTTTCAACTCTTTTAATTCTATTGGAGCCATTCTATACGGAGTTATCAGTATCGGTGTTGTTCCCGGTACTAGTTTGATACCAAATTCAACCCCTCTAATTGGTGGCAAACCCGGTAATTCTTCTCGAAATACATCCAAAAACTCACAAACAACAGGTATAGATTCAAACTTTGATTCAGACACCTTAGTATCTAATATGTATGTAAGGTATGCATCATAGCCCTTTTTCATATATTTCTGAGCTAATATAAAAAATATCACAACAGGTAATTTACTCGAATCATCAAACTTAATCTGAAGAATCTCACCATTTTGACATTTCAATTCGATAGTCTTTCGTCTATAATTCACAACTGCATCATGCATAGTTAGCCAGTCCATACCCAGAATCACATCAAACTCATTAAATGGAAAAAGCATCAAGTCAGCTTGAAAATAGTAACCCTGAGTCATCAAAGGACAATTCCTACAAATTTTGTCAACTAAAATAGACTTGCCTAAGAGGTTCGATACTTTAACTACAAACTCTGTAGACTCAACATGTAAACTCTTTTTAAATACTAAATTCATATAGAAATATGATTGAGTTGATCCAGGATCTATCAACGTAACTATATCAGTATCAAGAAGAGAAAAAATACCAATAATAACATCTAGCGATGATGCCTCCCCCCGTGCACGGATAGCATAAGCTCAGGCAGGTGCTCGTGCCCCAGATCTCACAGCAGAATATCTCATAGCACCTTGGTTACCACTCGTATTTCCAGTGCTTTAGGCTGGTCTACCTCTAGTAGTTGTATTGCTTACTTTCGCCAGTTGATCTTTTCTAGCTGTAAACTTTTCTGGACAGTCCCAGAGATAATGATCAAGAGATCCACATTTAAAATAAGCTCCACTCACTAATATACATTCACCGTAATGTCGTTTATTATAGTGCTTACACTCAGGTCCAGCATTTCTAACACTACCCATACTAGCAACTTATGTCGTGTGAGGTTTACAGCTGGAATTCTCACATCTCTGTCTCTAATTGAAATCCCCGCAGAAGCAACAGAACAAGGATGATACTCTCTAGATTTCTTTGATGCTGACTAATGTGATTTGTTCGTATATTTTTTCCTATAGTCTATAGCCTCAGAATTGGCTTTTCTTTTTTCTTTGCAAAGCTCTTCGGCTTTACTAGCTCTGTCAAATAGAACAACAAACTCTTTTAGCTCAAGAATTCCAACTAATAGTCTAATTTATTCACTCAATCCATCCTCGATCCTTTTACACATTATAGCTTCAGAAGAAACACATTCACGAGAATATTTGTTGAGTCATACAAACTCTCTTTCGTATTCTATTACTGACATAGGACCCTAGTCCAATTCAATAAATTCTTTTCTTTTCTGATCAATGAACCTTTGGTTGTATTTCTTTCTGAATTCAACTTGAAAGAACTCTCAAGTAACTCTTTCCATGGAACTACGGATATCAAGGTATTCCACTACTGATACGCAATATCTTTCAGTAGTGATACAACACATTTTAAACATTATTCAGGTGTACAAGATAATTTATCAAATATTCGAATCGTGTTCTTGAACCAAAACTCGGCTGTCTCAGGGTTATCATTAATAGTGGCTCTAAATTCCTCAGCTCTGAGTCTCCGTATCTTTTTAACAGGTGGTTTATTCAGTCGCAGAGGATCCATACCTTGAGGAACTACGAGGATCGGTTAGGGAATAAGTGGGGGTGGAGGTTGCTAAACAACTGGGTTCGTACGAATGTATTGTGTGAATCACTCGTTCATTATTTGAAAGAAGGCTTCTATAGCCTCACCCCCGTGACTACTCGTCACGGTCTAGATTCAGAGGGTGTTATCCTTTGAGCGGGAGCTGGCGCGTTACTCTCAACATCATCTGCTACAGCTCGTTTGAGACCCATTACTATATAAAAAGACATTGGAAAATGTCAGTAGTCACCACACTATCACAGTTTTAGATATGGCACGTATAGCTAGACTCACATATGCTACGTTAGTCCTAGAATTGACTAAACCGTATCTCTGATACCAATAAATGTAGCACCTCTAACCCGTATCTGTCACCGGAGTAGGGTTATGAGGTATTACCTATCAATACACATCACTTAACATACAATACTCATACATTTATGCATTCAAAATTAAATACCATTCAATACAATCATATTGTCCCTTATAAGGATTTGCAAGTCCTTAAACATGCTTTAGACATGGCTCAGGACTAAACTAATAACATATGAAAATTTTGGAATCTTAGAAAAAAATTTCCAACATGTAGGGACCACATGCCCATGTGAACAAGTGCGAAAATTTTTAAGCTTCGATTTAGTTAATTACATGTGAATGTAGTACATAGGACTTGTGTGACACTTTTGAAATGTGATAGGCTAATCTACAAGGATCAAATAGTGCATGTAATCAAACGGGAGGACTTGCATGTCAATTTTTCCCCCCTAATTAGTAGTGGCCGGCCATGAGCGTGGGTGGACAAAATGTTATGGCTAAAAAAACATGTCATAGACATGTTGGGTTAATGCATTATGTAAGGAAAAATAAAATAAGGGGCATGGTAATAAAATAATGAAAGGGAATATGATGAAAACAAAGAAAAAAAAAGTGTGCGATTGTTTCCCCCCCCATTTTGCCGAAACTAGAAAAAAAAAAGAAGGCTTCATCCTTTGGTTCATCCTTGGCCGAAAATTTTAAGGAGAAAGGAAGAAGAAGGGTTGAAGAGGTTCGGCCATGCATGTAACTAGGCTAAGGGATGTTGATGAGGTTCCATGAGATGCATGCATGTTTTAGTTGGTAGCTTGAGTTCTACCTAGCCCATGGTCTAAATCTTGCTAGGTGATGGAAATGACACTCGGCCATGGATGCATCATTCTTGCTTGGTGTTGATGTCATTTACATGCTAAAAAAATGAAGCTTTGTAATGATGCATGTGATGGTGGATTGATGACTCTTGAATCTTCTTTTTAGCATTTTTTTTTGAGTGAGACATTAAGTTCTTTGTTTAACAATGACCAAAATCGAAATGGTATGGTGTTGTGATGCATTGGGCCATGGTAGAAAGTAGAGGAAAAATATGGTTGTTGTTAGATGAAGTAGGGTCTAACAAATGAGCACATATGTGCATTAGTTGATATATGGAGAAGAATCGGCTAGAAAGTTGTGTGCCAAGGCCGAATATAATTTTGTATATTAATGAGTAATGCATGTGTTGAATTGATGGAAAGGGAGAGGATGCTTTAATAGTGTATATATGTGTTCTAGCCAAGTTTTGAACTTGAAACAAAATGGTGTTTAGTCAATACAAGTGACCATACTTGTAGAATGTATTAAGTGTTGCAATCGGCCTTAGCATAGATGTGTATGTTCGGCCACATGAATGAGTACATAAGTTGATGTGTATGTTCGCCACATGAATGAGTACATAAGTTGATGTGTATGTTCGCCATAGGTAAGCATATTGATGGCTTTATCTTGACTTAGAAAATTCGCTAAGGGAATATTAGCTAATATGTTGAATTCGATTCGTGATTTCGTACATATGTGACTCCAATGTCTAATGTATATATGGGCTAAGTACCTTGAGCTTCTCTTTTGATGTTCAAATGAATTGTGTTAAATTGCTTAATGTGATTAAAAATGCATGACCATTGTGTATTTGAGCTAAAGGGTGGCCATATGACCTATTAAACTCCTTGTCATATTCGCCATAAGCTAGAATAATGAGACTTTAATAAGTTAAATTTGTTTGAATTAGCTCAAGAGCTTAGAGGACCACAGTTGGATAAAGGAAAGGAAAAGTTAACGAATAGCCATGAAATCATTCGACCACATCCGAGGTAAGTTTTGAGTAATGGAACTTAGATTATGATTTGATTAGATCATGTTTTAAGCAAATCAAAATCATGCTTTTGTATGCGGCTATTAAGCGAAATTGCAAGTGTGATAAGTGTCTTGTGCTTGAGCTTTGGTAATGAAAATGAAATACGGATGTGTCATGATTTATTAATAAATGTGCATGGTTATTTGAATGATGTCCGGGCTAAGTCCCGAAGGCTTTGTGCTAAGTGACTATATCCGAACTAAGATCCGAAGGCATTTGTGCGAGTTACTAATCCCGGGCCAAGCCCGAAGGCATTTGTGCGAGTTACTAAATTCGGGTTAAGTCCGAAGGCATTTATGCGAAGTTACTATAACCGGCTATGTCCCAAGGCATTTGAACGAGTAGCTATATCCGTTAAATTCAAGGTACGTGATTTGGGAATGAGCAATCTTGCTGTAAAATTTCGTTAATACGTTTGTAAAATCCCAACAATGAGGTATGTTTCAGATGTGCATTGGAATAGTTGATTCCCTTTGAATAATATTCGCTCAGTCGAGTAATGAGCTTCCGGTATTTGGCTAAGATGATCCCTTATGTATGAATATAGGGGTTGGAATGTGAAGTAGGAATGATTTGAGAATATGTATATATGGAATCATCCGTTTAGTTATATGAATGCTATACTTCACTTGTACTTAAATTCTCTGCTCAAAACTTACTAAGCATTTAATGCTTACTCCGTTTCTTTGATTTTCTGTTTTATAGATTTTGGTTCTTCACTATCGGACTCGGGATTTTGAAGTTGAAGTCGCCACACTATCAAAGCTCCTTTTGGTATACTTTTGGTTGAACTTTGAAATGGCATGTATAGGACTACCCTTTTGTTGTTGGTCATGTACCCTTCGGTTTGTGTAAATTTGGATAGCCATGCGAAAATGGCTTAAATATACTTTGATCATAGCATTATAATCGTTTTTTATGTTGTCCGTCGAGAGGTATGGAAATGTTGGTAACGGTTAGCCATGGAAATGGTTATTCATGATCACTTTTGGTATATGTATGACAAACTCTAGTTGATCCATGGAGGATTATGAAATAGGTAAAGTTTACCTTAAAAATAGATGCTGGCAGCAGCAGTGATGTGGATGTGAAAAATCACTAAAAATAGTAGGGATGGAATTAAATAGTGAATAAATTATGTAATCGAACCTTGATGAATCTATTTTCATAGGAAAGTAACAAAACGTTCATATGAACAGTATATTATGAGATGTTAAAGTTTTCGTGAGACAGGGCCAGAACGGTTTCTGGATCCCCTGATCTGACTTTGGAAATTCATTATAAATTAACTAGAGACATTTAGAAGTCATGCCATATATGTATAGATTCCTTTTTGAGCTAGTTTCTATAGAAACAAACGCCATCAGTATGGAAGCCCTGTACAGGGAGATATCCAAGTCGTAATGCATGAAGGTCAGTGTAGTCTCACCCTGTAACAGGGGATACTTTAACTAATAAACTGTACTACTTGGCCTGACAAAAAATTCTAGAAAAAAATCTGTAGATGGACATATGAGTCTAGTTTTAGGGAAAAATTACAAAAACTGATTTTTGAGTTTTGGAACTCAAGATATGATTTTTAAGGTGACAGTGGCGTAGTTAGCCAACTGCCTGGAATATTTTAAAATGGACTGTGAAAGCAAGTGATTTAAGTCTGCAAACCCCTCTTGTCCGACTCCGGAAACGGTCTCAGGTATGGGGTGTTACAATTATATTGGTATCAGAGCTACAGTTTAGTCGATTCTAGGACTACCGTAATGCGTTGGGTTTAGCTATACATGCCATTTTATGTGATTATTTGATAGTGTGGTGATTTCTGACATTTGCAAATGTGTTTATTTATAGAAATGGATCCCGATCCCGACCGAAAGCGAAGAGTGATGATCTTGAGAGTGTAGCGCTGCTCCCGCACAAGGGACACTGGTGTGGACTCTCAACCTATTGCTAGTAATCCGAATGATGAAGCTAGACAAGCTTTTTATAGCGTGATGAATGATTGGTTCAACCAATACATTCGAACTAATACTACTGTTCCACAACCTCCATTCCCGACAAACGCAACCCCAAGACCTACCATACCTCCAGATTCGACCAAATAAGGTCAAATAAGTCCCCAGTTGATGAATTGAAAACATGGGGCTATGAATTTAAGGCTACGGATAGTGATGATGCCGAGCAAGCTGAATTTTGGTGGACAACACTATTCGCACTCGATTAGCTATCTTGCACACCGATGAGTGCCTAAAGTGTGCCATCTCCTTGCTACGTGATTACGCCTACTATTGGTGGAATACGTTGACTTCACAGTTGTGCCTAGAGAGCAGGTAACTTGGGAGTTTTTCCAAACCGAGTTTCGGAAAAAGTATATCGGTCGAGATTTATAGATCAAAATGGAAGGAATTTCTTGAACTTAAACAAGGTTCCATGTCGATTCATCGACTATGAACGAAAGTTTGTAAGGCTTAGCCAGACGCACGAGAATGCATTTCTCGAAGTCGTAATGTGTAAACATTTCGAGGATGGATTGAATGATGATATAAAGTCGTATGTTGGCATTTTGGAAATCCGAGAATTTGTGGCACTTGTCGAGCGAGCTTGCAAAGCCGAGGAGCTCAAGATGGAGAAAAGAAAAGTGAGGCGGGAGCAAGGAGTTTTGTAAGAGGTCTTGGGAAGCTCTTCCCACATCATCAAAGAAATTTAGAGATGGCTTAGGCGGTTTAGAAACACTTGGGCTTTTCTAGACGAGATCGCGATCGACCCCTGAAAGTGCACGAGTCACTTGATCGCCAAGATGGGAAATGATCGTCGAGATAGAACGGAGTGCCGATGATTGTGGCAAATGGCATTCGAAGTTGTAGATTCCATGACCGCTCCTGTTATAAGTGCGGTCATTGACCACTTTATCAAAGATTGCCCGAGATTGTCCGAGCAGAATGTAAATCGAATGGGAAACCGAAAGTGCTACCATCGCCGAGGTAGACCATCTAGAAACACGGGAAATGCTAGTGGTGGTCAGAGAGGATCTAGAGATGCTACGACCAGATCTGAGGCTCGTGCTCCTGCTAGGGCTTATGCTATACGTGCACGCGAGGATGCTTCCTCGCCAGATGTTATTATCGGTACTTTTACTCTCTTTGATACTAATGTGATTGCTTTGATTGACCCTGGTTCTACTCATTCTTATATATGCGAAACCTTAGCATCCAGTAAGACTTTACCTATTGAGTCTACTGAGTTCGTAATTCGGGTGTCAAATCCCTTAGGTCGTTACGTGCTTGTCGACAAAGTGTGTAAGAAATGCCCCCTAGTAATTCGAGGTTCCTGTTTTCTAGCGGACTTGATGCTTTTTCCGTTTGATGAATTTGATGTTATTCTTGGTTTGGATTGGTTGACCGTGCATGATGCGGTTGTGAATTGCAAAAGCAAGACTATTGATTTGAGGTGCTAAATAACGAGATAATCCGAGTTGAGTCTACGGACTTAAAGGGTTGCCGGCTATAATATCAGCAATGTTGGCCCAGAAATATGTAAGAAAGGGGTGCGAAGCATACCTTGCGTATGTACTTGATGACAAAGAATTGGAGAAGAAACCGAATCATGCGGTGGTTTGTGAATACCGGATGTTTTTCCGAAGGATTACTGGGTTTACCACTGTTCGGAAGTAGAGTTTGGTATTGAGCTTGTACAGGACTACGCCAATTTCGATAGCTCAGATCGTATGGTACCAACCGAGTTAAAAGAATTGAAAGCTCGATTGCAAGAGTTGACGGATAGAGGTTTCGCTCGACCAAGTTTCTCACCTTGGGTGCACCAAGATTGTTTGTGAAAAGAAGGACGGAACCATGAGGTTGTGCATTGACTATCGTCACCGAATAAAGTGACGATAAAGAATAAATATCCGCTATCAGCGTATTGATGATTTGTTTGATCAACTAAAGGGAGCCTCGGTGTTTTCAAAGATAGATTTGAGATCGGGTATTACCGATAATTCGAGATTCAGATATACCCAAAACGCTTTAAGCGAGATACGGCCACTACGAGTTCTTAGTGACGCCGTTTGGGCTCACTAATGCCCCGCGGTATTTATGGATTTGATGACTCGGATCTTGACGATGATTTGGACCGGTTCAGTAGTTGTGTTCATTGACGACATCTTGGTCTATTCAAGAGATGAGACCGAACATGCCGAGCACCGAGATTAGTGTTGCAAATTTTACGGATAAGCGGTTATATGCTAAGTTCAAGAAGTGTGAGTTCGGTTAGAGAGGTTAGCTTCTTGGGTCACGTGGTATCCGTGATCGGGTATTCGAGTTGACCGAGCAAAATTTCAGCCATACTTAACTGGAAGCCTTCGAGAAATATTATCGAGGTTCGGACTTTTTGGGACTTGCGGTTACTACCGACGGTGCGTAAAGGTTTCTCGATGATAGCCACACCCATGATGAAGCTACTTCAAAAGATGTTAAGTTCGAATGGACGGAAAAATGTCGAAAAGTTTTGATCAATGAAAACTTATTTGATGAAGCTCAATTTTAGTGCAAATTTAATCGGGCAAAGAGTTTGTCATCTATAGTGACGCCTCCCTACTTGGGTTAGGTTGCGTATTGATGCAAGAATTTCGAGTTGTGGCCTATGCGTCGAGACAATTAAAGCCACATGAGAAAAATTATCCGACCCATGATCTCGAATTAGCTACCATGGTATTCGCCTTGAAAATATGGCGACATTACTTATTTGGTGAGAAGTGCCATGTATTTTCGGATCACAAAAGTCTCAAATATTTGATGACTCAAAGAGACTTGAATCTGCGACAAAGGCATTAGCTTGAGTTGTTGAAAGATTATGAGCTGGTAATTGATTATCACCCGGAAAGGCTAATCTGTTGCGGACGCCTTAAGCCGAAATCTTTGTTTGCTTTACGAGCAATGAATGTACACTTATGCGTTTCTACCCGACAATGTGTTAGTAGTGAATTAAAGGCCAAACCATTATTGATTCATCAAATTCGTGAAGCTCGAGAAGTCGACGATGAATTGGTTGCAAAACGGCTGAATGTGTTCGAATATGGAATCCAAATTTCAAATTGATGATGACGATTGTTTGAGGTTCGAAGTCGGTTGTGTGTTCCAAGAAATTCAGAACTCATTTCGACGATTCTGAACAAAGCTCATTGTAGCCGAATGTCAATTCACCTGTGGAGTACGAAAATGTACAACGATCCGAGACGCCATTTTGTGGCATGGTATGAAATGAGACATTTCGATTTTGTTTCAAGTGTTTAATATGTCGCAAGTAAAGGCGAACATCAAGTGCCTACGGGTTTACTCCAGCCAATCATGATACCTGAATGGAAATGGGATCGAGTCACGATGGATTTCGTATCTGGGTTGCCAGTATCGATAAGTAAGAAAGATGCGATTTGGGTTGTTGTGGATAGACAGACTAAGTCGGCTCACTTTATCCCCGTACGTACGGATTTTTCATTGGATAAACTAGCTGAATTGTATATTTCTCAGATTGTGAGATTACACGGGGTACCTATTTCTATCGTGTCGGATAGAGATCCGAGATTCACCTCGCGATTTTGGAAGAAATTGCAAGAAGCTTTGGGTACCAAGCTGCATTTTAGCACCACTTTTCATCCACAAACCGATGGTCAATCCGAGCGAATAATTCAGATACTTGAGGATATGTTGAGATGTTGCATCCTCGAGTTTAGTGGTTCATGGGAACGATATTTACCTTTGATTGAATTCGCTTACAACAATAGTTTTCAATCAAGTATTAATATGGCACCTTACGAGGCCTTGTACGCGTAAATGCCGTACACCATTGTTTTGGACCGAGCTCGGTGAAAGTAAAATTTTGAGTGGATTTGATTAAAGATGCTGAATGAAAGTAAGAATAATTTGTGAAAGTCTCAAAACATCGGATCGTCAAGTCGATGCGGATTTAAAACGAAGAGATATTGAGTATCGTGGGAGACAAAGTGTTTCTTAAAGTCTCACCTTGGAAAAAGATACTCGATTTGGCCGTAAGGGCAAGTTGAGTCCGAGATTCATTGGGCCGCTGAAATCTCCGAACGAGTTGGTCCGATTGCATATAGGTTGCTTTTACCCCGAACTCGAAAGGATCCACAACGTTTTCATGTTTCGATGCTTGACGTTACAGATCCGATCCTTCACACGTAATAAACCCCTCCGAGGTCGAAATTCAAGCCGATATGAGTTATGAAGAAGAACCGATTCGTATCCTAGCTCGTGAAGTGAAAGAGTTGCGGAACAAAAGGGTTTCGCTAGTGAAAGTGTTATGGCTCAAACACGGGATCGAAGAAGCTACTTGGGAACCCGAGAACTCTATGAGAGAGCGATACCCAAACCTATTTACCGGTAAGATTTTCGGGGACGAAAATTTCTTAAGTGGGGGAGAGTTGTGACAGCCCTATAGTGACCCTAGTCGGAAAGCGGTTTCGGGACCGCTAAACCAAGTCACTAAATTATTTGAATGTGATGTTTATGGTCTAAAATATGTGAATATGAATGTACGAAAATTTTTAAGCTTCGATTTAGTTAATTACATGTGAATGTAGTACATAGGACTTGTGTGACACTTTTGAAATGTGATAAGCTAATCTACAAGGATCAAATAGTGCATGTAATCAAAAGGGAGGACTTGCATGTCAATTTTTCCCCCCCTAATTAGTAGTGGCCAGCCATGAGCATGGGTGGACAAAATGTTATGGCTAAAAAAACATGTCATAGACATGTTGGGTTAATGCATTATGTAAGGAAAAATAAAATAAGGGGCATGGTAATAAAATAATGAAAGGGAATATGATGAAAACAAAGAAAAAAAAAGTGTGCAGTTGTTCCCCCCCCCCCATTTTGCCGAAACTAGAAAAAAAAAAGAAGGCTTCATCCATTGGTTCATCCTTGGCCGAAAATTTTAAGGAGGAAGGAAGAAGAAGGGTTGAAGAGGTTCGGCCATGCATGTAACTAGGCTAAGGTATGTTGATGAGGTTCCATGAGATGCATGCATGTTTTAGTTGGTAGTGGAGTTCTACCTAGCCCATGGTCTAAATCTTGCTAGGTGATGGAAATGACACTCGCCATGGATGCATCATTCTTGCTTGGTGTTGATGTCATTTACATGCTAAAAAATGAAGCTTTGTAATGATGCATTTGATGGTGGATTGATGACTCTTGAATCTTCTTTTTAGCATTTTTTTGAGTGAGACATTAAGTTCTTTGTTTAACCATGACCAAAATCGAAATGGTATGGTGTTGTGATGCATTCGCCATGGTAGAAAGTAGAGGAAAAATATGGTTGTTGTTAGATGAAGTAGGGTCTAACAAATGAGCACATATGTGCATTAGTTGATATATGGAGAAGAATCGGCTAGCAAGTTGTGTGCCAAGGCCGAATATAATTTTTATATTAATGAGTAATGCATGTGTTGAATTGATGGAAAGGAGAGGATGCTTTAATAGTGTATATATGTGTTCTAGCCAAGTTTTGAACTTGAAACAAAATGGTGTTTAGTCAATACAAGTGACCATACTTGTAGAATGTATTAAGTGTTGCAATCGGCCTTAGCATAGATGTGTATGTTCGGCCAAATGAATGAGTACATAAGTTGATGTGTATGTTCGGCCACATGAATGAGTACATAAGTTGATGTGTATGTTCGGCCATAGGTAAGCATATTGATGGCTTTATCTTGACTTAGAAAATTCGCTAAGGGAATATTAGCTAATATGTTGAATTCGATTCGTGATTTCGTACATATGTGACTCTAATGTCTAATGTATATATGGGCTAAGTACCTTGAGCTTCTCTTTGATGTTCAAATGAATTGTGTTAAACCGCTTAATGTGATTAAAATGCGCATGACCATTGTGTATTTGAGCTAAAGGGTGGCCATATGACCTATTAAACTCCTTGTCATATTCACCATAAGCTAGCATACCGAGACTTTAATAAGTTAAATTTGTTTGAATTAGCTCAAGAGCTTAGAGGACCACAGTTGGATAAAGGAAAGGAAAAAGCTAACGAATAGCAGCCAAATCATTCGACCACATCCGAGGTAAGTTTTCGAGTAATGGAACTTAGATTATGATTTGATTAGATCATGTTTTAAGCAAATCAAAATCATGTCTTTGTATGCGCTATTATTGTCGAAATTGCAAGTGTGATAAGTGTCTTGTGCTTGAGCTTTGGTAATGAAAATGAAATACGGATGTGTCATGATTTATTAATAAATGTGCATGGTTATTCGAATGATGTCCGGCTAAGTCCCAAGGCTTTGTGCTAAGTGACTATATCCGAACTAAGATCCGAAGGCATTTGTGCGAGTTATTAATCCGGGCTAAGCTCAAGGCATTTGTGCGAGTTACTAAATCCGGTTAAGTCCCGAAGGCATTTATGCGAAGTTACTATAACCGGCTATGTCCGAAGGCATTTGAACAGTAGCTATATCCGGTTAAATTCGAAGGTACGTGATTTGGGAATGAGCAATCTTGCTGTAAAATTTCAGTTAATACGTTTGTAAAATCCCAACAATGAGGTATGTTTCAGTATGTGCATTGGAATAGTTGATTCCTTTGAATAATATTCGCCAATGAGTAATGAGCTTCCGTATTTGGCTAAGATGATCCCTTATGTATGAATATAGGGGTTGGAATGTGAAGTAGGAATGATATAAGAATATGTATATATGGAATCATCCGCTTAGTTATATGAATGCTATACTTCAGTTGTACTTAAATTCTCTGCTCAAAACTTACTAAGCATTTAATGCTTACTCCATTTCTTTGATTTTCTGTTTTATAGATTTTGGTTCTTCAGCTATCGGACTCGGGATTTTGAAGTTGAAGTCGCCCACACTATCAAAGCTCCTTTTGGTATACTTTTGGTTGAACTTTGAAATGGCATGTATAGGACTACCCTTTTGTTGTTGGTCATGTACCTTTCGGTTTGTGTAAATTTGGATAGCCATGCGAAAATGGCTTAAATATACTTTGATCATAGCATTATAATCGTTTTGTATGTTGTCCGTCGAGAGGTATGGAAATGTTGGTAACGGTTAGCCATGGAAATGGTTTTTCATTATCACTTTTGGTATATGTATGAGAAACTCTAGTTGATCCATAGAGGATTATGAAATAGGTAAAGTTTACCTTAAAAATAGATACTGGCAGCAGCAGTGATGTGGATGTGAAAAATCACTAAAAATAGTAGGGATGGAATTAAATAGTGAATAAATTATGTAATCGAACCTTGATGAATCTATTTTCGTAGGAAAGTAACAAAATGTTCATATGAACAGTATATTATGAGATGTTAAAGTTTTCGTGAGATAGGGCCAGAACAGTTTCTGGATCCCCTGATCTGACTTTGGAAAGTCATTATAAATTAACCAGAGACATTTAGAAGTCATGCCATATATGTATAGATTCCTTTTTGAGTCTAGTTTCTATAGAAACAAACGGAATCAGTATTGAAGCCCTGTACAGGGAGAAATCCAAGTCATAATACATGAAGGTCAGTGTAGCCGCACCCTGTAACAGGGGAGACTTTAACTAATAAACTGTACTAATTGGCCCGGCCAAAAATTCTTGAAAAAAATATGTAAATGGAAATATGAGTCTAGTTTTAGGGAAAAATTACGAAACTGATTTTTGAGTTTTGGAACTCAAGATATGATTTTTAAGGTGACAGTAACGCAGTTAGCCAACTGCCTGGAAATTTTTAAAATGGACTGTGAAAGCAAGTGATTTAAGTCTGCAAACCCCTCGTGTCCGACTCCGGCAACGGTCTCAGGTACGGGGTGTTACAAGCCGTGTGCCTCACACGGCTAGTAGACACACCTGTGTCTTAGGCCATGTGGAAATAGTGCATACATACTGACTTGCATCACATGGCCAAAGACACGCTCGTGTGTCAGGTCGAGTGAAAATTGAAGAGTATACTGACTTATGCAACACGGCCAAGTCACACGCCTGTGTGCCAAATTAGGGGTATACTAACTTGTACCACATGGCCAATCACATGCCCGTGTGTGAGACTGTGTGAAGCATATTGACTTCATTTAAAATCATCATCAGTGGATGTGAAATTTGAATGGTCAAAAAAATGTTACCAGAGTTTCGAATAGTTGAAAGTACTGTTAACTGAAGCACTAGTTTTGGTTCAACCAGAATCGGGAAAAGAATTTGTGATTTATAGTGACGTGTCATTAAACGGTTTAGGGTGTGTTCTAATGCAAGAGGGAAAAGTTATAACTTATGCTTCTCGACAATTGAAATCACATGAAAAGAACTATCTGACACATGACTTAGAGTTGGCTGCAATTGTGTTCGCATTGAAAATTTTGTGACACTACTTATACGGTGAAAAATGCCACATTTATATGGATCACAAAAGCTTAAAACATTTGATGTCACAGAAGGATTTGAATCTGTGACAACAAAGATGGCTTGAATTATTGAAAGATTATGAATTTGTGATTGATAATCACCCGAGAAAAGCTAATATTGTTGTTGATGCCTTGAGCCGAAAATCTTTGTTTGCATTACGAGAAATGAATACCCAGTTGATGATTTATAATGATGGGTCTATTTTAGCTAAATTAAAAGCTCAGAAAGATGATCGTGAATTGCAAGTTAAAGGAATTCAATGCGGGAACATCCCTGATTTAGAGTTCCAAATTGGAATCGATGATTGTTTAAGGTTCCAGAATAGAATCTGCATACCGAAAAATTCAGAACTCATTCAGAAGATATTGCACAAAGCGCAGCATAACTACTTATTTGTTCATCCGGGAAATACCAAAATGTACAACAATTTGAAACAGTTTTACTGGTGGTAAGGCATGAAATGAGATATCTTAGGGTTTGTTTCTAAATGTTTGATTTTTTAGAAAGTTAAAGCTAAACATTAAGTACCATCAGGTTTACTGTAGCTTGTGATGATTCCTGAGTGGAAATGGATAGAGTTACAATGAATTTTGTGTCGGGATTGCCTTTAACTCTGAAAAAGAAAGACACTATCTGGGTTGTCGTTGATCGACTAACAAAAACTGCTCAGTTCGTACCGATACATACAAATTACTCACTTGAAAGATTAGCTGAATTGTACATTTCTTAGGTTGTTCAGTTACACAGAGTGCCATTATCTATTATTTCTAATAAAGATCCGAGATTCACATCACAATTCTGGAAGAAATTGTAAGAAGCCCTAGGTATGAAGTTGAATTTCAGTACTGCTTTTCATTACGGCCAGACTGAGAGAGTTATTCAGATTCTCGAAAAGATGTTGAGATGTTGTATTCTAGAGTTTGATGGTAGTTGGGAAAATACTTACCGTTGATTGAATTCGCGTATAACAACTATTTTCAAACAAGTATAAAGATGGCACCATACAAGCTTTATACGGTTGCAAATGTTGAACTCTACTATACTGGACTGAATTGAGTGAGAAGAAGATTCACGGGGTTGAATTGATCAGAGAAACTGAAGAAAAGTGAAAACGATTCATGAAGTTTAAAAGTAGCTTCAGATCGACAAAAATCCTACGCAGATTTGAAATTTAAAGAAATTGAGTTTCAAGTTGTGGATTGAGTGTTTCTAAAGGTGTCACCGTAGAAAAGGTTCTTCGGTTCGGTCGTAAAAGGAAGTTGAGTTCGTGTTTCATCGAGCCGTATGAGATTATTGAATGAAAAGGGCTAATAGCGTATCGACTAGCTTTATTGTTAGAACTTGAAAAGATTTATCATTTCTTTCACGTTTCTATGCTACGTCGATATAGATCCGATCCATCACATGTGATTTCTGTGGTAGATGTTGAGATACAGGCTGGTTTGACTTATAGCGAAGAACCGATCAGGATTTTAGCTCGTGAAATCAATGAATTGAGAAATAAGCGCATAGTTCTAGTAAAGGTTCTTTGGCATAAACATAGGATCGAGGAAGCTATGTCAGAACCTGAGGAAGCTATACTAAAATAGTACCCTAACCTATTTATTTGTAGGATTTTCGGGGACGAAAATCCCTAATGGGGGAGAGTTGTAACAGCCCATTTTTGAGTCAAATCGGAGCAATGGTTTTGGAACCACGAATACGAGGTCAAAATATTTATTTTATTATTTTATTAAAGTTTACAACATGATAGAATTATTATGTGAAAGTTTTGTAAAGAAATTTTACTATTGGAATGCTTAATTCGGTAAAAAAGACTAAATAACGTAAAATACAAAATGCATGTTCTATTGGTTAAAGGTGTCAAATAGCTTTGAATTTTAAATATGATGGCCTTAAATGGTAATTAAACCACTTGAAACATTATGGACATATATGGACACATTTTAGATATTTTAAATGGTTATTAATTAAGGGTATAGTTGTAAATTAGTTATTAACATAAGATAAATAAAAACTAAATAATAAAAAGATGGTGTTCATCTTTATTTACCACCGAAATTGAAGGAAGAAGAAACTAATATATGGTTCTTCATTCGGCAATCATAAATTCTTCAATTAGGTGTGTATTTTGACTCAGTTTTGAGATAGTTGCTTTGTATTCTAGCTAGCCCGTACCTTACATTTTGAAATTCTTGAAGATTTAACATGTCTCCATTGTTGAATACTTTAGTAATTTGATGATTGATGAAAGATTATGAAGTTTTATTGATAGATTTACTAATTTTGTAAAGTGATTTTTGACAAAAATGTCAAAAAGGGGTTAAATTGAGAAAATGTAAAATTAGGTGGGTAAAAGTGTGAATAAATTAAAAATATGGGCTGCTAGTAACATGTGGTAAATTCAAATAAGCATGTAATTGTACTAAATTTCATGAAATTGCAATTTTATGTGAAAGGGGCTAAATTGTAAAAATGTGAAAGTTTTGGAGCAAATATGTAAAATAGCTTTAATATGTGTTTTGGACTAAATTGCATAAATAGTTTATTAAATAAGCTGAATTTGATATTTTATAGATCAAGATAAGCCGAGATCGATTTTAGATTGAGGAAAAGGAAATGTTGGCGATTAACCGATATTTGCTATCCGAGCAACTCGAGGTAAGTTCATATAATTAGAGTCGAACTTTTAAATACTTGAAAGAATTGTAATGAATGTGTATAATTGAGTAGTTGATATATTTGGAAGGTGAATGCCTTATCGATATAGTTTATTTGTTACCGAGCCCCGTTTGAACCGTAAGAATTCGTAGGATACGAATGACATGTCACTAGGGTTACCATTTTGGTTGAGATCCTGCATGTGTTCCGGACTCACCTCAGCTCATATGAGCTTACTGATATATCAGCTCATAAAAGCTTACTGTTCTCAGCTCGTATGAGCTTACTGTTTCAGCTCGTTAGAGCTTACTGTCCATCAACTCAGGAGGAGCTTACTATTCATAGCTCAAAAGAGCAGAAAATGATAAGGAATTGATGGATTATTGATTTATATGTACTGTATTTCACCTGAGTATCCCTCGAGATTCTAATAGGCTCAACGAGCATAAATTCTGTGATTTGGTAAAGTATTGTTTATACGAACGAATTACTGTTATAAGATTGAAAGTAAAATGTTACAAATGATGTTCATGATATATGTGAATTTGATATGATACAATGTATTGAGTATTTACATTGAGAATATGGATGATTTCATGTATTTAGATGACGAACTTGTGATGAATGTTTGTGTTTAGGTAATTGGTAATTGAATTGAATACATTTTAATTATTGCCTTGATTATGTATAAATGGTAAGTTTAGTTTTGAATTATACAGGCTTACTAAGCTATAAAGTTTACTCTGTTTCTTTTCATTGTTTTATAAAGGTTCGATATCTTGCTCGTTTCGGACAAGTTAGAGTTATACATCACACTATCCAAATGATGATTGGTACTTTTGAACTTGTGGTTATATGTAAACATGGCATGTATTGGCTAGTTATAATGGTGATAATTATGGTCACTTGAGATTGTGATTTTGGTACATTTTGTGTTATAAGTCTAAGCCATGTGATTTGTGTAACAGCCCGTTTTTGAGTCAAATCGAAATAGTAGTTTTGGGACCACAAATCTGAAGTCAAAATATTTATTTTATTATTTTATTAAAGTTTATAGCATGGTAGAATTATTATGTGAAAGTTTTGTAAAGAAATTTTACTGTTTGAATGTTTAATTCGGTAAAAAGGACTAAATCACGTAAAGCGTAGAGTTCTAATAGTTGAAAGTATTAAATAGCTACGAAATTAAATTGTGGGAGTCCTTATGTTGAAATTAGACCAATGGTTGTTTTAATAGACATGTTTAGACATGTATTAGGTGAATTTTTATGTTAATTATTAAGGTTATTTTTGTAATTCATAAATTATGTTATAATAAGTAAATAAAACAAAAATCCCCACCCATTATCATCATCTTCTTACCGAAAATAAGAAGAAAGAATAGCCATTTTTGTTCCTTTAAGGTTCAACCATTTAGATTCTTGATTAAGATCAAGATAAGCCGAGATCGAAATTAGATCGGGGAAAAAGAAATGTAGACGAATAGTTGAGAGTTTCCATCGGAGCAACTCGAGGTAAGTTCGTATAATTAGAATCGAACTTTTAAATACTTGTGATTATTTAAAATGAATGTATGTAATTGAGTAAATGATCTACTTGAGATTTAAATGCCTTTTTGATATAGTCTGATGGTTACCGAACCCCGTTTGAACCGAATAAATTCGTAGGATACGAGTGACATGTTTTGGTTGAGATTCTATATGTGTTGTGGACTCACCGTAGCTTGTATGAGCTTACCAATATATCAGCTCGTAATAGCTTACTGTTCTCTGCTCGTATGAGCTTATTGATTCAACTCATCAAAGCTTACCGTTTCAGCTCAATAGAGCTTACTATCCATCAAAAGCGGAAAATGATAATGAATTGACAGGTTACTAAATTATATGTACTATATTTCACCCGAGTATCCCTCGAGATTGTAACACCCCAAACCCGACCTAGACATAATAGCCGAATCTAGCAATGTCACATTGAAGTGTTTTTCGCAAAATGTGATATCGTTGAAAAACCCTTTCCATATTTATTTATGTTGTGTGATCTTAATGATGATTTAAAAAACATGTCGTTCATTTTAAACTTGCCTCCTCATCAAAAGGTATTTACTTTAAAGACTTTTTGAATGTCAAAATATCTATTACAGTGGAAGCTTTTTAAAACAATTGCGTTCTTGTGTTTATTTTGTAAAAACGTTGTTTCTTTTTAAAGCTCGAGTTCTTAAGACTGGCAGTTATAACCAAAGAAAATTAAATCCAAAATTGTGTGGCCACCTTTGAGTCCCTCGCAACACCGATCCTCTTACGACTGGGGATTACCTGTGCAGATAAGCAGATGGGTGAGTTATGAAAACTCAATGTGTAATCCCATAACAATTAACTAAACAGTGAGCATATGCAGTCTGGGCCTAAGCCCTAATTCAATAATGGATCAGTCTAAGTTTGGATCTTAACTGAGTGCAATATTAGTATCAGTTTAGGCCAGAGCCCATCTCAGTGACAGTACAGTACAGATATGCAATCAAGAGATCCTACCCAGCCAGCCTCTACACTCTATCTCCGTCCAACCCTGCATTCCATGTGGGGATATAATCAACCCACCCATCCCTACACTCCAAGTAGTACCAGTTACGGCACTAAATAGTATTTGCAGTACAGCTGCCAGTACAGTACACTTCCTCTAATCATAATAAGCCCGTCCCCATGCAACATATCATGCATCATGTCATGTCATGTCATAATATCATACATGTATATAATATGTTTAAAGTGTCATGGTCATGTATAATCATACATCTCATAGGGGCATAACAGTCATTTTATCACACAGGGGCATAATAGTTATTTCATTAATTAAGGGTCCAACTACACTTACCAGCCCAACAGTAGGTCCACAGTCATCTCGGGAGACCCATGCAACCTTAACGGTCAAACAGTGAAAATGGGCCCAAGGTCTATAATGCAGGCCCATGTGGCCCACATAGCCCAGAAATGGCCTTGGCCGTGTGGATTACACAGACTGGCCCAATATTCACCATAGGTCCATGTGGTTTACCTGTGTGGGGCCCACACGAATCAGTTGGGCCAAAATGGCCCAAAACAGCCTCGGCCCATGAAATCGCTCATGGCCAGCCTCAATGATCATATGCCCATGTTTAGGCATACGGACTACCACACGAGCGAGCGCACGCCCATGTAGCGTCAACAGTCGTTCATTTTGGCTTTTACCGATCTACGATTAAGGGTAGTGTTTTTACACACCTGATCTGATCTTTGATATGCAACGCTCCTGAGATAAACCACACCTAAAACAAATGGCAATTCCATGCCCAACATTAGTCACACTTAGGACTCATACCAAAAATAATAACAATCAAACCTTAGTTATGTTGCTTAACCCTACAGCTCCAAAAGATATAGCCTACGATTCCACTGGCAATCCGAGTCTGATGCGATTTGATGCTGTCAAATCAACATTTGACACAACAGAGGATTAGGAAACTTATCATAATTAATGAAAGACATATTCCAAAACAATTGGGATACATTTTTCCCTCTTACTAAAGGACTTACCAACCGAATGCAGTCCACTATGAACAGAAGCAACCAACACCAACTTTTCCCCTTTTTAGAGAAAAATCAAAAGTAGGAGAGAGGAAAGGAAAAGTATTCGGTAATAGCACAAAGGGAGAGGAACTACTAAGATTCGATTGAGAGAGGGAAAAAGAACAAGAAGCAACCTACCAAGGGAAACCGATTGAGAAAGAGGGAAGAACAAGAATTTGACAAAGAAGAGAAAAGGTAATCGAAAGTTGAGAGAACAAGAGCGAAAATCCGAAAGTGTTGAGAAGGAGAGAAGATGAAGTAATCGGTCAAAGAGGAAAAACCGATTGGAAAAGGGGAATAATAGATATTCGGCCAAGCAAGAAAAGCAAAGAAAGAAAAAAAGGATGATTGATGGAAGTGCACGCTCAGAAAACAACAAAGAAAAGAATAAGAAAATACACGAAAAGGTGTATAGCATATTCGACCTCCAAACCAAAGAGTGAAAAGAACCAAAATGGTAACAGCCACTGAAATGGAGAGCAAGTGACAACCCAAAGCCGAATTCTGAGTGTTGGGAGACCAAAGTCGACACCAACACTCCTACCCCTTCAAAATCCCTTAATTTCCTCCCCAATTCTCTCCTCAAATCACTCAAATAGATCACTCCTCCCTCAACTACTCAATTCAAATTCCACTCAAACACTTCAGTGTTTCGGTCAAACCACAATACCCCTACGGTACCAGCAGCAAAGTAAAACACCTCCATGCATCTACTAGCACTTGAACCTCAGACCTCAAGGAAAAACAACACGCCAGCTATCCCCTATACCAGTAGGCCCTTTTTGACATAAAATACCCACATTTATTTAAAAGCCTACTGCCTAGAGACAATGTTTATTCACATAAAAACAAAACTTTTGCATAAGCCAAGGTTTGAACCCAAAACTTCTTAGACTCTTCCTAGAACACTTAACCACTGAAGCAGACATGCATTTGTGTAACAGAAACATACAAAAATAAATACCTAGGATTTTAGGCCGTTATAGAGATTTTAATAGGTTCAACGGGCATAAATCTTGTGATATGGTAAAGTACTATTTATACGAACGAATTACTGTTATATGATTGAAAATAAAATGTTACAAATGATGTACATGATGTATGTGAAGTTGATATGATACAATGTATTGAGTATTTATATTGAGTTAATGGATGATTTCATGTATTTAGGTGACTAACTTGTGATGAATGTTTGTGTTTAGGAATTTGGTAATTGAATTGAATACACCTTCATTATTGCCTTGATTATGTATAAATGGTAAGTTTAATTCTAAATTATACGGGCTTACTAAGCTATAAAGCTTAGTCTGTTTCTTTTCCATGTTTTATAGAGGTTCGATAACTCGCTCATTTCGGTCAAGTCAGAGTTACACATCACACTATCCAATTGCCGATTGGTACTTTTGAACATGTGGTTATATATAAATATGGCATGTATAGGCTAGTTATAAAGATGTTAGTTATGGCTATTTAAGATTGTGATTTTGGTACATTTTGTGCTATAAGTCTAAGCCATATGATTTGGCTAAACTTGATATTATGTTTTGGTATGTTTTGGCAAGTAGTAAATCGAATGGAAATATGTAAATATGATTTATTATATGGGAGGCTTATGAATGGAAAATGTATGATATTAGTTAAGTATTTGAAAACTATGTGGAATTGGTATCATATGTGTATGAAATGTTATGGAATGGCTACCTTTTGGGTTGTAAAAATGTTGCAATTTATGCTTGTGCATATATGTGAAAATAGGCTGGCATAATGGCTTTGCGAATAGCCAATTTTTGTCTACACGGGCAGAGACATGGGCGTGTGTCTCAGTCGTGTGTGACACACGGTTATGTTACACAGCCGTGTGTCCCCTGGTGTTGGATTAAAATGAAGTTAGTATGCTCCACATGGTCTCAGAGACTGGCCGTGTAGTACAATTTAGTATAGATTTCAGTTTTCACATAGCCTGGCACATGGGCGTGTCTTCGGCCGTGTGATGCAAGTCAGTATGTATACCCTGTTTCCACATGGCCTAAGATATAGGTGTGTCTACTAGCTGTGTGAGGCACACAACCCGTTCCCACGGCCGTGTGACCCTTTAAATGTTAAAATTTTTCTAAGTTTCCAAAATTTTCATATGTTATCGGTTTAGTCCCGAACTACTTCTAACTCATGTTTGAGGCCTCATAGGATATTATACAGGATAAATTGATTAGAATTGGATGTTGATTGTATGACTAAATCGAATGTATGAAAATAATACAGTTATATGAGTTACTAGTCTAGTAATGCTCCATAACCCTATTTCAGCATTGAATACGAGTGAGGGGTGTTACATTTATTCGTATTAGAGCTACGACTTAGTCGATTCTAGGACTAACGTAGCGTATGTGAGTCTAGCTATACATGCCATATCTAAAATTGTAATAGTGTGATGACTCCTGACATTTTCAAATGTGTTTTTATATAGTAATAGATCCCAAATGAGCTGTAGTGGATGATGTAAAAAGAAAAGCGCCAGCTCTCACTCAAAGGACAACGCCTTCTAAATCTAGACCCGTGTCTAGTTGTCACGGGGGTGAGTTTAAAGAAGCCTTCTTTCAAATAATAAACGAGTGGTTCACATAGTACATTCGTACAAACTCGGCTATTCAGCAACCTCTAACCCCATCTATTCCCCAATCGATCCCTGTAATTCCTCAAGGTATGGATCCTTTGCGATTGAATAAACTACTTGTTGATAAGATACAAAAACACGAGGCTGAGGAATTCAGAGCCATTGTTAATGATAACCCTGAGAGAGCCGAGTTTTTGCTTGAGAACACAATTCGGGTATTTGATGAACTATCATGCACACTTGAAGAATGTTTAAAATGTGATGTATCACTGTTGAGAGACACTGCTTATCAGTGGTAGAATACCGTGATATTCGTAGTTTTGCGAGAAAGAGTTACATGGGAGTTTTTTAAAGTTGAATTCAAAAAGAAATGCATCAGCCAAAGGTTCATTGATCAGAAAAGAAAAGAATTTCTTGAATTGAAGTAGGGTCGTATGTCGGTAACAAAATATGAAAGAGAGTTTGTATGACTCAGTAACTATGCTCGTGAATGTGTTTCTTCTGAAGTTATAATGTGTAAAATATTCGAGGATGGATTGAATGAAAAATCAGACTATTAGTTGGAATTCTTGAGCTGAAAGAGTTTGTTGTTCTATTTGATAGAGCTTGTAAAGCAGAAGAGCTTTGCAAAAAGAAAAAAATCTGATTCTAAGGCTAGAGATTTAGAAAGAGATTTGTGGGCAAATCATATTAGTCAGCCTCAAAGAAATCTAGAGAATATCATTCTCATTCTATTGCTTCCACGGGGATTTCTATCAGAGATAGAGATGCAAGACATTTCAGCTCTAAACATCAGACGACATCTGTTGCCAATGTGGGTAGTGTTATAAATGCTGGACTTGAATGTAAGCTCTACAATAAGTGACATTATGGTGGATGTAGATGTAACACCCCTAACCCATAACCGTCGCAGGTATAGGTTAAGAGGCATTACTAAACTCATAACACAACCCAGAATAATTGAATATCAAATATTATCTCATTGCAGTAAATATCATTCATTCACATTCATTAAGATCGTAAAAGCGGGTATACAATACTTAAAAATGCGTTTGGGACCAAATCGACAACATATGAAAGTTTCAGAACTTTTAAAATTTTTCAACTTTTAAAAGGTCACACACCCGTGTGAACAGGTTGTGTGCCTCACACGGCCTAGACACACCCGTGTGCCTCACATGGCCTAGACAAGCCCGTGTGCCTCACACGGCCTAGACAAGCCCGTGTGCCTTACACGGCCTAGACACGCCCGTGTGTCAAAGCCGTGGCAAAACAGGGCATAGCTACTGACTTGCCCACACGGCTAGACCACACGCCAGTATGTCTAGCCTGTGTGCTATGCATACGCCCATGTCCAGCCATGCCAAAAATAAGGGGTATTCTATTTGTGACATCAGCATACCAATTAAGATCACACAGCCAGACCACATGCCCGTGTGTCTTGGCCGTGTTCGAGCCTGACTTACAGTTGTAGGGTACCCTAGGGAACACACGACCGTGCAACATGGCCGTGTGTCGCACAAGGTTGAGACACACGCCCGTGTCTCTGCCCATGTGGATGAAAATAGGCCATTTAAATTGCCAATTTAGTCATCCTACAAGCAAAGGAAACTAACATATTTATATCAACATTTCAGCCAAATTCAACACCAAAACATAACCCTTTTCATATCATATAATAGTCACCAAAATTCATACTCATAAACCTTACCAATTCATACCAAACATAAGGTAATATCATACCAAAGCATTTCCTTCCATACATCATTCAATCTCAAGTTAATCTTACCAAGACTTACCAACTAAAATATACCACAATTTCATATTACCATCACATACCATGAACCTTTCTCAACCATGAGCTCAAGCACAAATTAGCCAAGTCACATGGCTAAGCATATACATCACAAAAAATACTTCTCACACTACTAGCCTATACATGCCATACTTCATAAAAATGCATTTTCAAAAGTACCAAAAAGAGGTTCGATAGTGTGGTGACGATCCTGGATGATCCCCGAGCTTGCAGTAGCCTCAATATCTATAAAACAATGTAAACACACACAAAGTAAGCTTTCAAAAGCTTAGTAAGCTCGTACCAAAACATCAACAATATAAAATATGAAACATCAATACATAAGTAATTATAATTTCTCAATTCATCGATCAAGTCCATGCAAACAAAAACTATATGTTTATACAAATTCAATAACTTTTTGTACATTTTACTGCCTACCACATAGGTATTATACTTACCGGAACATTATCATGTTCATTCGTTTACAATCTCACCTCTTGTTCGAATGCTTTAAGACTTTCCAATGATCACCAATGACTTAATTATCTGCACACTTAGTGCGTAAATATTAACCGAAGCTAGAACGATTCCGCACACTTAGTTCCATATCAACTAACTGAAGCTAAGTCGGTCTCGCACACTTAGTGCCTTTAGCAGCCGAAGCTAATTTAAATCGCACACTTAGTGCCAAATACTTTCGATTCATCATCATATACATCCAATTCAATTATATAAAATCCATGTATAATAAAGGCATCAAAACCTACTTAACATCATATTTTAAGTAAGAACTTACCTCGTACTCGGAATTTGTTAACTCAGACTGTTTATTCTACAATCTTCGATTTCCCTCGGTCTAAGTCAGAATTCCTCTTTTCTTGATCTATATGTATTCAAAATTAACCATTTTATTCACCAAATCATTCAAAACAATCCACTTACACACAATTAGGGCACTTTGCAAAATAGCCCTCACATTTTCATATTTCGACCCTTTAGTCCCTAATTCACAAAATCACAAAATACACAATTGCTTGTACACAAGCTTAGCCAAATTTTCATAACTCTCATAGAAGTCCATACATTTCATTTATTTCACATTTTAGTCCCTCAAAATTACATTTTTTTACAATTTAGCCCATATTACTCAATTTCATCAAAAATTCAAAGACAACCCATTTAAACCCAGCAAGCTTCCATAATTCATCAACAAACATCATAAAACTCATAATTTCATCAATGGCGCATTTCAAAATCATCACCAAAATTAGAAATTGAAGCATGGTTACAATAGTATGCGAAGCAACGGTTACAAAAACATAGAAATTATCAAAAAACCAAACAAAACTCATACCTTATTCAAGATTTAACCTAGCCGAACCCTAAAACTCTTTTTATTTTCTTTTTCTTTCCAATTTCGGTTGATGAACATAAAGAAATAAAATTAAATTTGATTGATTTTCTTTTAATTAATATGACTTTAATACTAGTTTCCTATTTTTCCCTTTTATAAACAATTATAAAACCATTTAATGGATGATTATTTTAGTCCATTAACATTCCTAATGCACAAATAACAACATAAGGACCCTTTCTTTAGAAACCCAACTCAATTAGGCACTTTAACATCTAGCACACAGCTTTTACATTTTACGCGATTAGGTCATTTTTACAAATTAAGCACATAAACAGTTAAATTTTCACACGAGACTTTCACACATGTCAATTCACTCATAATAGACACGAAAAATAATATTAAAATATTTTTCTGACTCGGATATGTGGTCCCGAACCACTATTCCGACTAGGGTCAAATTTGGACTGTTACAATTCTCCCCTTTAGGGATTTTCGTCCTCGAAAATCTTACCGTTAAACAGATTTGAATATTGCTATCGCATAGTATCTTCAGGCTCCCACATGGCCTCTTCAACACCATGTTTATGCCACATCACTTTAACTAACGGAATTTTATTATTTCGTAACTCTTTAACCTCTCGAGCTAAGATTCGGATCGGCTTTTCTTCGTAAGTTATATCAGACTGAATTTCGATCTCAGACGGAGGAATTACATGTGAAGGGTCAAATCTATATCATCGAAGCACCGATACATGAAACACATTGTGAATCTTTTCTAACTCTGGTGGTAGTAACAATCTATATGCTACCGGTCCAATACGTTCGATAATATCATACGGCCCGATGAACCTCAGACTCAATTTGGCTTTTCTACCAAGCCGAAGCACTTTCTTCCACGGAGACACTTTCAAAAAAACTTTATCGTCAATCTCAAACTCAATGTTTTTTCTTTTCAAATCTGCATATGATTTCTGATGTTCGGAAGCTGCTTTCAAACTACTTCCGATCACTTTTACTTTCTGTTCAGTTTCTTTTATCAAATGAACCCCGTGAATCTTATTTTCACTGAGCTCAGTCCAATATAAAGGTGTACAACATTTGCGACCATATAAAGCTTCGTATGGTGCCATTTTAATGCTTGACTGAAAACTGTTATTATAAGTGAATTCCAATTAAGGTAGATATTGTTTCCATGTACCTTTAAAACTCAAGAATGCAACATCTCAACATATCCTCTAGTATCTGAATAATCCGTTCAGATTGACCATATATTTGCGGATGAAAAGCAGTACAAAAGTGCAATTTAGTACCCAGAGCATCTTGCAACTTCTTCCAGAGTCACGATGTAAATCTTGGGTCTCTATTTGACACTATCGACAATGGCACACCATGCAATCACAATATCAGAAATGTATAACTCAGCTAATTTATCAAGTGAGTAATCAAATCGAATCGGAATAAAATGAGCTGATTTTGTCAAACTATCAACTACAACCCAAATTGCGTCTTTCTTTCTCAGAGACAAGGGCAAACCCAAAACAAAATCCATGGTTACTTGTTCCCATTTCCACTCCGGAACCATAACCGGTTGTACTAAACCAGATGGCACCTGATGTTCAACTTTAACTTGCTGACAGATCAAACATTTAGAAACAAAATCAGAGATATCTCTTTTCATTCCAGACCACCAATAATGTTGTTTCAAATCATTATACATTTTCGTACTACTTGGATGCACAGATAAATGACTACTGTGAGCTTCACTCAGAATCATTTGAATTAACTCTGGATTCTCGGAATACAAATTCGATCTTGAAATCTCAAGAAATCATCTTTATCGACTCTGAATTCTGAATCAGACTATACATCACATTGAGCTCGTTTAGTTAAAATCTCATTATCAATCTTCTAAGCTTCAATAATCTATGTAAGAACAAAGGTCTCACTTTTAATTCATCTAAAACTGAACCATCATCAGACAGAACTAAATGAACATTCATCGTACGCAAAGGAAATAACGGTTTTCGACTCAAAGCATCAGCAACAACATTTGCTTTTCCTGGGTGATAATCAATCACAAGTTCATAGTCTTTTAGCAGTTCTAACCATCTTCTCTATCGGAGATTTAAGTCTTTCTGAGTCATCAAATTCTTCAAACTCTTATGATCTGAATACACATGACATTTCTCACCGAACAAGTAAGGACGCCAAATCTTTAGAGTAAACACAATCGCAGCTAACTCAAGAACGTACGTTGGATAGTTCTTTTCGTACGGCTTCAACTGTCTCAAAGCATAAGCAATAACTTTTCCTTCTTGCATTAGAATACATCCTAGACCAATCAACGAAGCATCGCTATAAATTACAAATTCTTTACCCGATTCAGGTTGTACTTGTGACAGCCCTAATATGACCCTAGTCGGGAAGTGGTTTCGGGACCACAAAACCGAGTCATAAAAATAATTAGCTGTCATGTTTGATGCTTACTATATGTATATATGCATGTGTGAAAATTTCATAATTGAATTTTGCTAATTGTAGGTGAAATTTAGTAAATAGGACTTATGTGAGAAAATTTAAAAATGTGCTAGGCAAATGCAAAGTGGCCTATTAATGCATGTTAGGAAAATGAGGGGTTTGCATGTCAAATTGCCCAAAATTGAGCTAGTGGCCGGCCATGCTATGGGTGGAAACATGTTGTAAACATGTTGTGTTAGTGTGTTATGTTAGAAAGAATAAAAAAAAGGGGTTAGTATTAAAGTAATGCAGAGGGAGGAGTGATGAAAAAAGAAAATTGTCTCATCCATGTTCCCCCCCCTTGCCGTCTATCCTTTTTCATTCTTCTTGACCGAAATTCAAAAGGAAAGAAAGGAGGAAATGTTGAAGAGATTCGGCCATGCTTGTAGCTAGGTTAAGGTAAGTTTGATGTTGTTCCATGAGATTCATGCATATTTTTGATGTTAGTTTGAGTTCTACCTAACCCATGGTTTAAATCTTGCTATGTGATGAAGATGATACTCGGCCATGGGTGTTGTTTTATTGGTTGGTTTTTGTTTCATGCTAAATCTAGATGAACAATGGGGGTTGTCATTTAGGTTAAGATCAAAGAAATTAATCTTGTTAAAACTTTGAACTAATAATGCCCATATGTGTGATAGCCGAACATAGACTTTGTTTAAAGTCTTGGTCAAAGGCCGGTTAAGTGTTTTGGAAATGATTAAGCTAGGTGTTTAATCTTTTTGGTTCGGCATAGTACATAAAATGTTGCTAGATGGAGAAAAATTCGGCCAGCAAGAGGTGTGCTAAGGCCGAATATAATTTTGTATATTAATGAGTAATGCATGTGTTGAATTGATGGAATGGAGAGGATGCTTTAATAGTGCCTATATGTGTATTAGCCAAGTTTTGAACTTGAAACAAAATGGTATTTGGTCAATACAAGTGACCATACTTGTAGAATGTATTAAGTATGCAATCGGCCTCAACATAGACATGCATGTTTGGCCACACGAATGAATGCATAGATTGATGTTGTACATTCGGCTATAGGTAAGCATAACGATGATCCTATCTTGACTTAGACAATCGGCTCAAGGAGAATTTGTTAAGTGCTTAGTTAATTGATATTAGGTCAATGATGTGTGTATTCGGTCATAAAAGTGCACATGAGGAAATGTTAGATTAATTGTATTAAATTGCTCAATGTGATTAAAAATGCGTATGACCATTTTGTATTTGAGCTAAAGGTGGCCATATGACCTATCAAACTCCTTGTCATATTTGGCCATAAGCTAGCATAATGAGACTTTAATAAGTTAAATTTGTTTGAATTAGCTCAAGAGCTTAGAGGACCACAGTTTGATAAGGGAAGGGAAAAAGTGATCGAATAGCCGCCGAAATCGTTCGACCACATCCGAGGTAAGTTTTAAGTGATTAAATGTTGAGTAAATTCAATCATAATAGGACATAATGAGTTGATTTAATAAGATATGATGTGGCCATGATATGTCTTAAACTCAAATGGTAAGTTCATAAGTGTTTGGACTTGGAAATTTAAGAGGAAATTGTAATAATTTGCTTTGGACAGCAGCAGTAACGTGATTTTAGAAAATCACTATAAATTGTTGGTGTGGAATTATAGGCTGAATAAAATATGTAATCAAAGATTAGTTAGTCTAGTTTCTTATAAAAGAGACCATGTAAGCAAAGAAATTTCCTATAAAGAGATATTTAAAGTTGTGTGGAAAGGTCGAATGACTCAAATCCCTGTTCTGTTTTTAGAAAATCATTATAATTTGTACAAAATGGTTATAAGATAAAATTTATATTCTTAGACTCCTTAATGAGTCTAGTTTCAAATTAAATCAAATAGAACACATTTTGAATTCTGTACAATGAAAAATTTGATTCGTAGTGAAGAGTGGTCAAATTAGTCAAACAGTGAAACAGGGGAAAAATTTAAGAAAAATCTGGTATTGATTGGCCAAACCTAAAATTTCGGAAATTTTATGGATGAAAGATATACAAGTCTATATTCAGGGAAAATTTACGGCAAGTGATTTGGAATTTTGTAGCTCCAGTTATAAATAATTTAGTGACTATTGCTCAGGAAAACAGCTCGTAGTGAATATGTGATTTTGTTGTAAACATGGATAAAACTTGTTTTAGTTGCTCATAAACTATTGATTAAACCCATACATGAATTCTAAATCGTGATATTGTAAAACGATATATGAGTGTTAGACGGATCTTTGATATTAAAATTTGTGAAATTTTAAGTTTATGAGTATTCGATTATGAAATGATAGTATGGCGTGAAATTGAATTATTCACTGAAAATGATTGATGTAGATTCGTCTAAGACAAAGTGCATACATGATAGTATATGTGGTATGTGAAGTATATTTGGATAATTGTGATGTGAATACATGAAAATTTATATTTTGATTTAGGATTTTATGTGATGAATGTGAATGTGTATATATGAGATAAGGCCGAATGGCCAATGTGATGAATGTGAACATGCATATATGTGATAAGGCCGAATGGCCAATGTGATGAATGTGAGCATGCATATGTATGATAAGGCCGAATGGCCAATGTGGTGAATATGAGATATGTATATGTGGTAAAGCCGAATGGCTAATGTGAAATATGTATGAGATATGTGTATGTGGTAAAGCCGAATGGCTAATGTGAGATATGTATGAGATATGCATATGTGGTAAAGCTGAATGGTCAATGTGAAATATATATATGAGATATGTATATGTGGTAAAGCCGAATGGCTCGTGTGAAATATGTAGGCGATGTGCGTATATTGTGGCTGAACGACCAATGTGAAAGGTGTGTATTATTAGATATTTGATGAGGCAAATGAATTACAAATATGACAGTCGATGTGAATGTTGTAACATGTGATTAAATGTACATGAAACTTGGAAATATATTCCGGGTAAGACCCGATGACTACGTGTAGAGATTATGTCCGGGTAAGACCCGATGACTACGTGTGGAGATTATGTCCGGGTAAGACCCGATGACTACGTGTGGAGATTTTGTCCGGGTAAGACCCGATGACTACGTGTGGAGATTTTGTTCGGGTAAGACCCGATAACTTCGTGTGGAGACTTCGCCTGAGCTAAAGGTCTCGCCGATAATCTGAGTAGAGGTTAAAGCTATAAGACTTTGTAATAAGAATTGCTTATAAATATATTCAATGCGAAAGGTTAAACATGTATGTGCTCCAAGTTTATATGTGAGCTTGATTTGAACTAAATCATAAGGTAGTTATGTGATGCATACGAGAGCAATCTATGAGACTATTCCTATGATTATGTGACATCGGATCAGTGTGGGAGGTTATGTGAAATCATACAATATATTTATGTCACATGAGCTCACTTTTATGTGAAAGTTTAACTGCCTATTGTATATGATGAGTTGTGCATATTCGGTAAAGGGATGGTATGCAGAAGGAAGAGTGAAATAAAATATCTGAACAACTATGTTATAATTTGATTGTTATCTGTTGACACTGCTTAAAACTTACTAAGCATTGTAATGCTTATTCTGCTTACTCTGTTTCCTCTGTTTTATAGATCTCATTTGCGGTTACTGGCTCGGGATCGTCAACAACTAGTCACACTATCACTATCCACCGCTTGTTCTTCTGTTATGTTTAGAATTATTTTATGGCATGTATAGAATAGACTAGTGGCGGAAGAATATTTTTGGTTAATGTATATAAGCCATGCAAAGATGGCATCTTTTGAATGTTTACTTAGTGAAGTTTAAATTTTACCTCTGGTTGTGCTTAGTACTTATTTAAATGAACAATCTTTATTTCAAGAAAAAGTTCAAAATTTTACTGTTCTGACATGAGTTACAAGTTCGATAATGCCCCTTACCTATTCTGGTGACGGTTACAGGATAGGGGTGTTACAGTACTAATACCGGAGCTTCAGCCAACAAAGTCTTCAACTAATCAAAACTGTTCTGACATTTTTTAAACTATTCAAACTTTACATCTTTCTGTAGCAGTTTTGTCAACGGATTCGTAATCATCGAAAAACCATTCATGAATCTTCTATAGTAACTAGTAAGTCCCAGAACACTACAGACTTCAGATATATTCCTCGGAGGTTTCCAATCCAAAATAGCTAAAATTTTTCTCGGATCAACTCGAATACTAGAGACTAATACAATATGACCCAGAAAACCAACTTCTCGTAACCAGAACTCACATTTACTGAACTTCGCATACATTCGTTTATCTCGCAGAGTCTGTAACACTATTCTCAAATGCTAGGCATGTTAGGATTCATCACGTGAATAAATCAGTATGTCATCAAAAATACTACAACAAATTGCTCTAAATACGGTCTGAAAATTCTATTCATCAAATCCATAAAGATAGCAGGTGCGTTAGTTAATCCGAAAGGCATAACTAAGAATTTATAGAGGCCGTACCTTGTTCTGGAAGCAGTCTTCGAAATATCTGAGTCTTTCACTAGTAGCTAATAATAGCCTGATCTTAAATCTATTTTCAAAAACACAGTAGCTTCTCTCAACTGATCAAACAAATCATCAATTCGGGGTAGGGGATACTTATTCTTGACAGTCACCTTGTTCAACTGATGATAATCTATACAGATTCTCATCGAGCAGTCTTTCTTTTTCACAAATAGAACTGGAGCACCCCAAGGTGAGAAACTCGGTCTAACAAACCCTCGATCGGCAACTCTTGCAACTGAGACTTTAATTCTTTTAGTTCGGTTGGAGTCATTCGGTATCGAGCTATCAAAATCGGAGTAGTACAAGGTACCAATTCTATGACAAATTCTACCTCTCTAACTGGAGGTAATCTCGTAAGTTCTTCAGGAAACACATCAGGGAACTCACAGACAACAGGTACAGATTCAACTTTCTTTTCTAACACTCTTGAATCAATCACATATGTAAAATAAGCTTCACAACCCTTTCTCACAATACTTAAAGCTTTCATCGAAGATATTACAGCAGGCAATCCATTCAAATCACTAGATTCAATTCTGACTGTTTCATCATTCTTTCATCTCAGATCAAGAATTTTTCGTTTGCAGTTCACCACAGCATCATGCAAAGTTAACCAATCCATACCCAGAATTATATCAAACTCATCGAAAGGCAATAACATCAAATCAGTCGGAAAACAATTATCTCGAAACATTAAGCACTACAAGAAAATAGGGCTTTAGCGGCGTTTTATCAAAAAACACTGCAAAAATTGTAAAACACAGAGCAATAGACGCTAAAAATAGAGCAATAGCACCACTAAAAACCAGAGCATTACGGCGCTTTCGGTAAAACACCGCTAAAAACCAGACATTAGCGGTGCTTTCTGTAAAACGCTGCTAAAAACCAGAGAATTAGCTGGGCTTTATGTAAAGCACCACTAAAAGCCAGAGCATTAGCGGCGCTTTCGGTAAAACGCCACTAAAAGCCAAAGCATTAGCGGCGCTTTCGATAAAACGCCGCTAAAAACCGGAGCATTAACGGTGCTTTCAGTAAAACGCCGCTAAAAGTCATATAACCCCTAAAACCCTAAACCTCAAAAAATCTTAAACACTAATCTATAACCCTAAAACACTAAACCCCTAAACCTTAAAAAACCCTAAACACTAAACTATAACCTTTAAAACCCTAAACCCCAAAAAACATCATATGGATGTTGATGTGTATATACATAAATATTAATGTAAAAGCTTATGTTCATAATAAATTATGGAAGCAATACTTAATATTGATTAAATTTATTTTTGGGTTTAGGGTTTAATATTTAAGGTTTAAGGTCTATGATTTAGGGTTCTACGGTTTAAGTTTAATGGCCATGGGTATATAGTATGCTAATCTCAAGTGAATCATATTCAATAATTAAATCCTAAACCCTATAATTAATTATTGTTATCGATAATAGATATTTTGATTTTGATAAAAATATGTTTTATATATTAATAAGGTGTTATGCAATGGTTTAGTGTGCAATTATTGTTATATTAATAAGATGTTATACAATGGTGTTATATATTAAAAATATTTCTTCAAAATCCAAAATCCCTGGTTATCCTACAAGCAAAGGAAACTAACATATTTATATCAACATTTCAACCAAATTCAGCACCAAAACATAACCCTTTTCATATCATATAATAGTCACCAAAATTCATACCCATAAACCTTACCAATTCATACCAAACATAAGGTAATATCGTACCAAAGCATTTCCTTCCATACATCATTCAATCTCAAGTTAATCTTACCAAGACTTACCAACTAAAACATACCACAATTTCATATTATCATCACATGCCATGAACCATTATCAACCATGAGTTCAAGCACAAATTAGCCAAGTCACATGGCTAAGCATATACATCACAAAACATACTTCACACACTACTAGCCTATACATGCCATACTTCATAAATATGCATTTTCAAAAGTACCAAAATGAGGTTCGATAGTGTGGTGACTATCCTGGACAATCCCTGAGCTCCCAGTAGCTTCGATATCTATAAAACAATGTAAAACACACAAAGTAAGCTTTCAAAAGCTTAGTAAGCTCGTACCAAAACATCAACAATATAAAATATGAAACATCAATACATAAGTAATTATAATTTCTCAATTTATCCATTAAGCCCATGCTAACAAAAACTATATGTGTATAGAAATTCCATAAACTTTTATACATTTTACCACCTACCACATAGGTATTATACTTATCGAAACATTATCATGTTCATTCATTTCAATCTCACCTCTTGTTCGAATACTTTAAGACTTTTCGATGATCACCAACGATTTAATTATCTGTTCACTTACTGTAACACCCCAAACCCGACCCAGACATTATGGCCAAGTCTGGTGTGTCACATTGAAGTGTTTTTCGAAAACCATGTTTTCATTGAAAACCCTTCTTGATGTTTAGAAACTTTTACCGTTTAAACTTGTAAACCTTTGTAGTGGCAGAAACATTTTATTTTAAAAATAGTTAAGTATCGAAAAATCAAACCTTCTTTGTTATGGCTTAAAGTGAATAGATACTATGCACCAGGTAGGATTCAAGAAAAGAGGAGGTGAGTCAATTAGACTGCTTAAGTATCTAGCTCTTCCATGATCCAATCCTAGACATGCACACATCCATTGCCACACTTTAAGCTTATTACTTGTCCACGAACAACAAATTAAGTTTAAGTCTATTTAAAATATTTATTTCCTTTGAAAACATTTACGTTGCGAAAGCTTTGCTCGGTTATCGTGATATTTTGAAAGTAAGTAACTTTTATAAAACGTGCCCTAGGGCTATCCAATTTTAAAGAATCAATTTAAGTGATGTGAATCTCAAGTTGAAAACGATTTAAGTAATTTAAAAACCCAAAATAAAAATAATAGAGCGGCCTTATTACAACTTTAACCAAAATAGAAATAATCAAAAATAATTGCGAAATTTAAAAGGAAGCTAATTGAAACTTTATTTAAAAACCAGAAATTTAATCTTCGTGGCCACTCCGAATCCCCCCCAGCTCCAAGTCCACCAACTAGGGCTCACCTGCAAGGATGGAAGAGAAAGGGGGTGAGTTTGGGAAACTCAGTGTGTAAATTAACCCAACCATAGTCCAGATCAGTTCAAACCACAGAAATAGATTAAGTTGGGCCTTAACCCTATACAGAATTCAGAATAAAGCCCATAGGGCCATAACAGAAACAGAACAGACATATTCGTGTATGCAAGCCCAACCCAGCCTATAACCAACCGCTACACTCCACCCGTACCAGCCTTCCACTCCATGTGGGGTATATCTCAACCCACCCAACCCTACACTCTACAATTGCAGCATAGCTGCTCAGATATCAGTAAGTTGAGGCAAAGCCTCCAGTACGTGGTCAAGCCACTTTCAGTACTTCCTCCATCAATAACCCAGTCCCATGCATTAGATGATAATAATAACATGGCATGTAGTAAATAGTAACAGTCACACATGCATTTCAGTCATAATTAACCCTAGGGGTAAAATGGTCATTTTGCACCTAGGGGTATAATGGTAATTTTCCATATTTAGGGGTATTCTAGTAATTTATCTATTTTAGGGTTTTCATGCATATTTTCACCATTCACGTACTAACAGAAACACTTACCGAGTGCTCTTACCGAATTGGGCCCATTGGCCCATTATCCCAATTTTGGCCCATTAAGCCCAAAAATATCGAAATGTACGAAATCACGCATATTGTAGTCTTATCACTTTAGATTACCGTATATGTTTATCTGCCTATCTTACGAGCATTCGGACACTCGCAAGTTCACCAAAAATACCGGCTTTTCGGCATTTCGGCTTTTCGGCTTTTACCGATCTAGTCTATGAGAGGATGTCAGTTACACACCTAATTTAGAACAGTACGTTGGCGAGATCCTCACATGGCCTACAATTGGATTACTAACACGTCAATCTAAATATTGAAAATAAACTAAGTATTTAGCCTCTTACCATATTCGGCCAACACAGCCTTGGATCCCAGAGTTCTTTACTTTTGCTGAAATATGGGTTAGATCTGATGAGCCAACCGAATTAGTCTTCAAGCCTTTTGCTATACGTCCCTTTTTCCACACTAACGCTTACACAACCAAATAGAAAGAGGCACAAAACCCTTAGGCCAAAATGCTAGGCACCCATAAGGGTTTCGGCTTTTCTTAACTCCTAAAATAAAGAAATAGTTTCGAAAACTTACCGCCGATTCCTTTAGCCAACGATTCCACTTTAGTTCTTATTCGATTATGATATAGGTCTAACCTTCAAACCCTAGCATAAGTCAGTCCTTTTCTGGTCTAAAGATTAGGCTATGCCCCTAAACTATGGGGTTTTCGGCTTTTTGAAACAGTGAAGAAGATGAGATATAAGAGTTTTGTAGTGGCTTTGTCGTCAGAACTTTAGGCTTTAGAAGAAGAAAGAATCGGCCACAAGATGGAGAAGAATCAGAGGGTTTGGCTAGGAGAAATCGACACAGAAGAAATATAGGCTTTCGGGATTTTGGCTTTTGTGTATAAAGCTTAGGAACAAATGATTAGAAAGTGGAGATGAGTCAAATAGTACAAGGATTCGGCTATAGAGGAAAAGAAGAAGAGAAAGTAGATGAAGAGAAAAGAAAAGAAACGAAAAGAAGGAAAAGAATAAGAAAAAAAACTGAATCCTAAAGGCCAAAATATACGGCACTTATTAGCTATGGCCGAGTGAGTGTATTTCGGCATAGGAATTCTTCCTAAATTCCAATTCCCCGAATTGCTCCTTGATTTTTGGCCATCTTCAATGTCTGAATTCCATTCAAACTCTTGACTGATCAGCCCACTGTTTGCACCGCCTCAGCATGCTACCAAGAGTCCTGATCAGACCCCAACTCCTTCCCCACGCATGCAGCAAAAAACCCAACCTTGCGTGCGCGAGATGAAGCTCGAACCCCAGACCTCCGTCTGCCTTGCGCCCTTGCACCTTCGCCCGAGCTACTGGCCACTGCACCATGCTTTCTACTTTACTAATATATGGTTACAATTAATTATAAATCTTACCTGCTGAAGCTTTGGCCCGCTTAAAAATTAAAGGGGAATTTTGCCTTCCACGCAACTCGAACCTAGGCACTATACTACACTCCCAGCGCCTCTGCCACTGGATCGAGCTTCCCTTTGTGTTACCTTTTAACCCCAACTATATATAAGGCTTCCCTGCGTCGTTCCCTGATATAAAGAAAAAAATAAAACACTTTTGTACATGCTGGGAGTCGAACCTCAGCTCTCCTTCCCACTACCTAGCATGCTAAACACTAGGCCAGGTACACTTCTTCAGGCCCAGTCTTGCCCAATTTATTTTATAAGCCTTATGCCCAAATTCCCTCTATGAGGCAAAAATTAAAACAATATTTTCCTAGAGTTTAAACACCAAAACAACAATATTTTTATAAATATATCTAATAATAAAATTTCAAATATCAATAATACGAGAAGTAATAATAATAATTTTCATAAAATTTTTCAAACATACATACAATAATATTTTTCTAATAATAATAATTTTATCTCATAATACTAATTAAAATTTCATAAAATTTAAAATATTCGTAATAATAAATACAGTAAAAATTTTCTAGTAGTAATTTAATTCAAAATTTTTTTCTTAAACGATAATATTTAAAACTTCTTAATTATTCAGGTTTTCTTCTATCCGAATCCCAGACTCAAAGCCCAACTCTTCTAGGCCCCAAATTCAGGGTGATACACTTAGTGTGTAAAGATTAGCCGAAGCTAGAACGATTCTGTACACTTAGTGTCATCTCAATTAACTGAAGCTAAGTCGGTCTCGCACACTTAGTGCCTGTAGTAGCCGAAGCTAATTTAAATCGCACACTTAGTGCCAAATCGTTTTATTCAAAATTAACCCTTTTATTGATCTAAGTCGAAATTCCTCTTTTCTTGATCTATATGTATTCAAAATTAACCCTTTTATTCACAAAATCGTTCAAAACAATCCACTTATGCGCAATTAGGACACTTTGTAAAATAGCCCTCACATTTTCACATTTTGACACTTTAGTCCCTAATTTACAAAATAAAAAATACACAAAATTTTCTTGTACACAAGCTTAGCCAAATTTTCATGACTCTCATACAAGTTCATACATTTTCATTTATTTCATATTTTAGTCCCTCAAAATAACATTTTCTACAATTTAACCCAAATTACTCAATTTCATCAAAAATTCAAAGACAACCAATTTAAACCCAACATCAAGCTTCCATAATTCATCAACTAACATCACAAAACTCATAATTTCATCAATGGCAACATTTCAAAATCATCACCAAAATTAGAAATTGAAGCATGGGTTTGATAGTATACGAAGCAACGATTATAAAAACGTAGAAATTATCAAAAAACCAAACAAAACTCATACCTTAATCAAGTTTCAACCTAGCTGAACCCTAAAACTCTTTTTCTTTTCTTTTTCTTTCCAATTTTAGTTGATGAACATAAAGAAATAAAATGAATTTGATTGTTTTTTTTAATTAATATGACTTTAATACCAATTTCCTATTTTGCCCTTTTATAAACAATTATAAAACCATTTAATGGATGGTTATTTTAGTCCATTAACATTCTCAATGGAAAAATAACAACATAAGGACCCTTGCTTTAGAAAGCCAACTCAAATAGGCACTTTATCATCTAGCACACAACTTTTACATTTTACGCTATTAGGTCCTTTTTGTAAATTAAGCACACAAACAGTTAATTTTTCACACGAGACTTTCAGACATGTCAATTCACTCATAATAGGCATGGAAAATAATATTAAAATATTTTTTTGACTTGGATATGTGGTCCCAAAACCACTATTCTGACTAGGGTCAAAACCGGACTGTTACAGTAGATTAGTGAGTAGAGCTTGTTTTAAATGTGGATCTCTTGATCATTATCTCCGAGACTGTCCAGAAAAGTTTGTAGCTGAAAGAGATCAACCATCGAAAGTAAGTAATATAGCTACCAGAGGGAGACCGCTCCGACACTCTAGAAATACTAGTGGTAATCGAGGTGCTATGAGAGATTCTGCTGTGAGATCTGAGGCACGAGCACCTGCTCGAGCTTATGCTATTTGTGAATGGGAGGAAGCATCAGCGCCAGATGTTATTACTGGTACTTTTTCTCTTTTTGATACTGATATAGTTGCGTTGATAGATCCTGGATCAACTCATTCATATATCTGTATGAATTTAGTATTTAAAAAGGGTTTACATGTCGAGTCTACAGGGTTTGTAATTAAAGTATCGAACCTCTTAAGCAAGTCTGTTTTAGTTGATAAAATTTGTAAGAATTGTCCTTTGGTGACTCGGGGTTACTATTTTTGGGCTGATTTGATGCTTCTTCCGTTCGATGAGTTTAATGTGATTCTAGGTATGGATTTGCTGACAATGCATGATGCGGTTGTGAATTGTAGACAAAAGATTATTGAATTGAAATGTCAAAATGATGAAATTCTTCGGATTAAGTCTAATGATTTGAGTGAATTACCTACTGTGATATTATCTATGTTAGCTTGAAAATATATGAAAAAGGGCTATGATGCATATCTTGCATTCGTACTGGATACAAAGGTGTCTGAATCAAAGATTAAATATGTACCTATTGTTTATGAGTGTTTAGATGTATTTCAAGAAGAATTATCAGGTTTGCCACTGATTAGAGAGGTTGAATTTCGTATTGAATTAGTACCGAGAACAACACTGATTTTGAGAGCTCCGTACAAAATGGCTCCAACAGAATTAAAAGATTTGAAAGCTCAGTTGCAAGAACTGACATATGGATGTTTTACACGACCGAGTTATTCACCCTGGGGTGCAATGGTATTGTTGGTGAAAAAGAAGGATGACACGATAAGAATGTGTATCGACTACAGACAGCTGAATAAAGTGACTATAAAGAACAAATACCCTCTACCATGGATTGATGATTTATTTGATCAGTTGAAAGGGGCTACAGTATTTTCAAAGATTGATTTGAGATTGGGTTATAATCAGTTGCGAGTTAAAGAGTTAGATGTGTCGAAAACCACGTTTAGAACAAGGTATAGACATTATGAATTCCTGGTTAAGCCTTTCAGATTAACTAACGCCCCTGCAGTCTTCATGGATTTGATGAACCGGATATTCAGACCATATTTAGACATATTGTTGTTGTATTCATTGACAACATTCTGATCTATTCACGAGATAAATATGAACATACCGAGCACTTGAGAGTTGTGTTACAAACCCTATGTGATAAGCAATTATTGTGAGTTTTGGTTCCGAGAGGTTGGATCTCTGGGGCATATTGTTTCAGCTGACAGTATTAGAGTTAACCCGAGTAATATTTTTGCTATTGTTGATTAGAAAGGTCTGAGAAATGTGTCTGATAGTTTTCTGGGTTTAGCGGGCTATTATCAAATATTTGTGAAAGGATTCTTGATGATTGCGACACCAAGGACACGACTGCTTCAAAAAGATGTGAAATTTGAATTGTCAGAAAAATTTCAGCAGAGTTTTGAGAAGTTGAAAGTACTATTAACTAAAGCACCAATTTTGGTTCAACCGGAATCAGGGAAAGACATTGTGATTTATAGTGATGCGTCAATAAATGGTTTGGGATGTGTTTTGATGCAAGAAGGAAAGTTATAGCTTATGCTTCCTGACAATTGAAACTGCATGAAAAGAATTATTAGACACATGACTTAGAGTTGGCTGCAATTGTGTTGGAATTGAAAATGTGGCGACACTACTTATACGGTGAGAAATGCCACATTTATATTGATCACAAAAGCTTAAAATATTTGATGTCACAGAAGGATTTGAATTTGTGACAACGAAATGGCTTGAATTATTGAAAGATTATGAATTTGTGATTGATTATCATCCGGGAAAAGCTAATGTTGTTGCTGGTACCCTAAGCCGAAAATATTTTTTTTGCATTACGAGCAATGAATACCCAATTGATGATTTGTGATGATAGGTCTATTTTAGTTGAATTAAAAGCTAAACCGGTATTTCTTCAACAAATCTGTGAATCTCAGAAAAATGATCACGAATTGCAAGCTAAACGAATTTAATGTGAGAACATCCCTGATTCAGAGTTTAAGATTGGGACCGATGATTGTTTAAGGTTCTAGAATAGAATCTGCATACCGAGAAATTCAAAACTCATTCAGAAGATTTTGCATGAAGCACACCATAGCTGCTTATCTGTTCATCTGAGAAGTACCAAAATGTTCAACGATTTGAAACAGTTTTATTGGTGGCAAGGCATGTAACACCCCTTACCTGTATTCGACGCCGGGATAAGGTTCGAGGCGTTACTGGACCTAAACGTACACAATTTCATAAAATCGGGTCGTAAAACTTCATTTAAATTAAAAACATTCTATCACATGCATAATGTTCCTTACATGAGCTACCAGGGCTCTAAATATGCATTAAAGGCGGGTTGGGACTAAACCGAGAACTTTGGAAAGTTTTGGGAAAACATAGAAAAATTTTCATGAAACAGGATCACACACCCGTGTGGACACAGGTACATGCCCGGGTCTCTTCAACACACCTGAGTCCTCAGGCTGTGTAACTCTCTGTTTATGACATCAGCAAAACAAATTAAACCACACGGCCAGGCCACAAGCCCGTGTGCTAGGCCATGTCCTCCACACGGCTTAGACACATGGCCGTGTCTCTACCCGTGTAGCTAGCACTTAGGCTATTTTCCAAGCCTTTTTTGTTTCCTTAACCCTTCACATGCTTAAAAACTTCATAAACATATGCTATAACACCAATTTAATGATTACACATCCTTTATTAAGACTCAAAAATAGAATTTGCATGGCTACATACATGTGAATCACATACTTGTATAATACCAAGTCTTAACACATCCATTCATATTATTTTGGCTTTACCATTTTAATCACTATTATACTCTTATACCATGTTCAATAGCATACCATTTAATCTCAACAAAATCAGCAAGAAAACATATCATGATATCATCTAATCATAGCAATCAAGCCAAAATCATATAACCACTTCACAGGGCAATATCACATAACTTGGATAATTAGGCTTACCAGTCATGACCGTCATAAGCCACATCTCATGGCTATATACAATGTACAAATATGAGCCAACATCTTGGCCAAATCATAAGAACACATATCAATAAGTAAGTCCCTAAACATGCCACTCACTTGAAGACGTTTAAGATTCATCAATGCCCAGAAAGTGATAGCTTGATAGTGTGATGCTGCCTCCGACGATTTCCAAGCCCGAGCTGACCTGACAACACTAAAAGAAATGGAAAAGGAGAGGGGTAAGCTTTACGTTCTGGCCAAGCTGTCTTCTCGAGTCATGGTTACTAAATTATTTATATCTGGAGCTATGGAACACCAAATTAAGATCTACTAATTTTTCCTAAAACTAGACTCACATATCTTCTTACCATAAAATTTCCAGAATTTATGAATTAGCCAATAAGTACAGTTTATTCTTCAAATTTACCCCTTTTCTGCTGTTTGCCAGCTTCGACCTTCCTTTACTAAAACTTAATTATCTCATAGTACGAAAATTAAAATAATGTTCCCGTTTATTTCCTAGAAAATAGACTCATTAAAAATTTAGTCATATGTATTCTAACCCATAATTATTCTTGTAAAATTTTTAGTAATTTTCCAAATTTAAAACAGGGGAGCACAAAATCACTCTCACCGTGTCTCACAAAAATTAAAATATCTCATAATATGAAATTCTAATTTTATTTCCAAAATTTTTGGTGGATTTTCAAAGTTGGACTACTGCAGCTGTCCAAAACTATTTTAGTGCAATATGATGATAACTATCTTAAGTTCATTTTCAACTAATCATGAACTCACCATTTCATGGCTTCCATGTTCAATTACACAAAGACATAACAACATAACCATAAAGATTATTCATCATTCAAGCCTTTTTGCATACTTATCATATGTTCATATATATACATATACATAAACTTTTTCACCATAAGTCATTCTTCATCAAGGCACTGCTCATAAGTTTAGCGTACATACCTGTACTCACTCATAGTGTATCACATAACCATATCTTATTTAATATGCCCTCATTGGGCCTTTCATCACATTATCCATTGCATTACCCGTTGAACACTCGGAATACTATTGGATACATGGAACTTGCACATAAGTTCCACATAAACATACGTAGCCGAAGCTACCTCATATCCTGCAACGCTCACAAATGAGCTACTCACGGGCTTACTCGTATAAGATATCGATCAAGGTGTAACTACACAGGCTGCTCACAAAAGCTGTAAGGTATCTGACCATTCAAGCATTACCTAGCCACCGGTAGGACACACAAGACCATTACCCAGAACTCAATCACATGTATCACATCCATTATGAACTCGGACCACTCAACGAGCTCAGATGCTCGCATCCATAATGAATTTAGACCACTCAACGAGCTCGGATGCCACATATATCACGAACCTGGACCACTCACTGATTTTGGACTTCTTAATTCCTAGTGACATGTCACTTGTATCCTAAACTATTCCTAAGGTTCAAACGGGGTTTTTCTTACTTACATATTGCACCTTTATTGCACTTGCTCGTGACGTCGTGGATAGCGACCATAATATCATTCATGCTTGCAATAGTACCAATTGCCCATTCATAGCATAATAAGGCATAACTCAAATAGCAAAGAAGCTTTTAAGAATTTATATAACATATATCACATATTTCATATATCACTTGTCATGTATAATCATTTTCTTGCATTTCATGTAATATTCTTCCATGTCATATTTCCACATCATAAACATCATTCCATCAACTTTTCCAATGTATTAAATCATACAATATATGCAATAATACTAAGGAATATAATTCAAACATAACATTGCATTACTATTATCATACGAACTTACCTCGAATCTGAGCATGGCTAATTATTTCATTTTAGTCCACAATCTCGTACTTTCCCGATTGAAGCCCAAATCTCGGTTTTCTTAATCTAACATTTCAAATATAGCTTATTTAGGACTCACATTATTCATATAGACCCAAAAATCATATTATGGAAAAATTATTTTTTTGCCGCTAAATTTTGTCATATTTACACTTTTGCCCTAAGGCTCGTAAAATGATTTTCATTCAATTTATTTGTTCTTTAAGCCTAGCCGAATGATTTTCATAACTATAGCAGTCCACAATTCCCACTAAATCACACTTTTATGACAAATTTTATAACTTTTACAATCTAGTCCTTTTAAGCATTTTCACCGAAAATCACTTACCAAAAGTCATTTTTTAACACCCAACATTCATTTTCTACCATTAGACATCAAAACACATGCATATCACTCATGGGTAAATTTTTAAACATAAACCCTAGTTCAAAATAATGGTAGAAATAGGTAAATCGAGTTACCGGGACTTCAGAAATGTAAAGAACATTAAAAACGGGGTTCGGGATCATTGACAATTGAGCTTGGAAGCTTGAACCAAACCCTAGCCATGGATTCCATGGTAAATTTGGCTGGTACAGGAAGAAGATGAAAAAATTTGGCTTATTTTGGCTTTCTAATTCTGTTAATTATTAGATTACCAAAACGCCCATAAATTAAAAATATTCTATTTCAACCATTTCATGTCTATTTTTGTCCAACAATTAACCAATGGTCTAATTACCATTTAAGGACCTCAAATTTAAAATTTCAAAACAATTTGACACCTCTAACATGTAGAACTCAACTTTTGCACTTTTTACAATTTAGTCCTTTTGACTAAATTGAGTGCCCAAACGTCAAAATTTTCAAATGAAATTTTCACGAAATCATCCCGTGAAATTTAGACCATAAAAATATAATAAAAATAAGTTCTCTTACGTCGAATTTGTGGTCCCGAAACCACTATTTCGACTAGGCCCTAATTCGGGATGTTACAACTCTCCCCCCTTTAGGGATTTTTGTCCCCGAAAATATTGCCAGAAGAGTGATTTAGCTTACACATAAACTCCACTATCACATAATCATTGCTAAAGAACTTTTACTCAGGCTATGATTAATACTCAGCTCTTTAATTTCTCATACTAAAGTCATTAGTAATTCTTCGCTATACGACACATCAACTGAATCTTGATCTCTATTGGGGAATTCATGTACTCAAATGCCTGATCCATACTGTCATAGCACATACATACATAACATACTTGAATCCTTCTGGATTTAAATGGCATAGCTAGCTCGATTATCATGGCCTTATACTCTCTACAATTTTATACAGTCGGACGATTTGCTAATTCAACCTCTAGCCTTCATTAAAATTCAGAACCTCATTTAGCTTTCTCAATAATTCACGATATAAATCCCGAATCTCAATCCGATTAACAAAGACTAGCATTTTAAGAAATTCGACAATCTCAGAGATACATAATTCTAGTAATCTGATAAGCGAGAATTCAGTACGTACCGAAACGATTTGCAATTTTGCCAAATGACAACAAATCTCATAACATTTCTCACCCGCACAGACTTACAATAAAACTTCAATTTTTAGTCTTGAACTCAGCTAAGACCAATCCGTCAATAGATAAGATCAACCTTATAACCATTATTCTCAAGGAAATCGAGGATTTTCAACCCCAATACTAGTAACTGCATTTTTGCTGTTCTCAAAGATCAAACAGTAACTAACTCATCATCTTTCAATGGTTCAAATCATTTATGTTATTTTAGGTTCAGATCTTTTCATAACATTGGATACTTTAAGCTATCTCATTACCTTATAGACCTAAAACATCATATTCCGCTTAATGACACATCACTAAAAATCAAGAATTTCTTACCTGATGCAGGCTAAACCAAATCTAATGCTTCGGTTAACAATGTCCTCAACTGTTCAAAACCTTGCTAACATGTAATAGATCATGCATGTAACACCCCGTACCCGAGACCGTCGCTGGGGTCGGACACGAGGGGTTAACAGACTTCGTTCACTTAATTTCACCGTTCATAAAAAAAATTTTCTAGACAGCTGGCTAACTGTGTCACTGTCACCTTAAAAATCATAACTTGAGTTCTACAACTCGAAAATCAGTTTCGTGATTTTTCCCTGAAACTAGACTCATATATCCATCTACAAATTTTTTTATAGAATTTTTGGTCGGCCCAATTAGTACAGTTTATTAGTTAAAGTCTCCCCTGTTCCAGGGTGCGACTACACTGACCTTCATGCATTACGACCTGGATATCTCCCTGTACAGGGCTTCAATACTGATGCCGTTTGTTTCTATAGAAACTAGACTCAAAAAGGAATCTATACATATATGGAATAACTTCTAAATGTCTCGGGTTAATTTATAATGAATTTCCAAAGTTGGAACAGGGAATCCAGAAACCGTTCTGGCCCTGTTTCACGAAAACCTAAATATCTCTTAACATACAACTCATATGACCGTTTTGTTTCTTCCATATGAAAGTAGATTCATCAAGGTTCATTTAAATAATTTATTCACTATTTAATTTCATTCCTAATATTTTTAGTGATTTTCACATCCACATCGATGCTGCTGTCAGCATCTGCCTTTAAGGTAGACTTTACCTATTTCATAGTTTCCATGATTCAATTAGCCCTTTTTGCATACATAGCAGAAAGTATAATCATGATTAACCATTCCAATGGCTAATCGTTTCCAAACATTTCCATACCTCTTAGTGATCAACATACAAACGATTATAGTACTATGCTAAAAACGTATATAAGCCATTTTCGCATGGCTATCCAAAGTTTTACATACCAAAGTTCAAACAAACATAATAGCCTATACATGCCAAAATGTTCTCTTAGACCGACTAAGAAGAAGATACCAAAAAGTTGCAAGCTGGTGTGATGACTTCGATGACGGTCCCGAATACGCAAAAAGTCGAGTCCAAGAAACCTAAAATGGGTGACAAGCAAACACCGAATGAGTATATAACTCAGTAAGTCATAAGCATTACACTACCATCCATTAATAAAATTTTCACAAGAGGAAACAACGAAATGAGGCTAAGTACTCCATCCATACCGAACTATGCCATAGTTTCTTAGACCTTACGATTCAATCTCATTCCAAGTCCTACATTGACATTTCATACGCTATTCAATAGGATAATTGAGGCATTTCCATACATCATTTTATTTTCGTTACAATCATACAACTAAACGAGCTTTCACCTATTCCACGATGAACCTTATGTACGTGACTTCAATTATAATCATCACATAGGTTCAAAACTTACCACGCTCAACTCCATATATAAACATAGCACCTATTAGCCATGAACTCAAGGTACTTACCCTTTCTGCTGTTCGAAATCGATTCGGTAAGGTCGCACCCTTAATATAAATAATTGATAGAATATATATATATATATATATATATTTATATAGTGGGTTTGCACACATAGTGCTTAATAATCAACCACGCACACTTAGTGCCATGTACTTTAAACTCGCACACTTAGTGCCACACATTTCAAGCCCGCACACTTAGTGCCATTCTCTCAACCGTGAACACTTATTGTCCGCACACTTAGTGCCGAAAACCAGCCACTATATACGCTTCACTTCCTTTTTACATTCGACAATTTCATCTCTACATACATATACATTTGTATACATTTCACCTCATTAAACACAATTGCATAGGTATTACGATCATTTAAATCAATACCAACTATATGCTTAATGACTTACCTTGTGTTGGGTAAAATAATTCCAAGTCGGCTACTGATGACCTTCGATTTCCCCTTGTTGGACGCCTCTCCTTTAGGATCTTGAGCTTAAACAAATAAATTAACTCATTCAACCGCTTTGCTACATATATTGGTATTCACATTTTAATGATTTTATGACATACGGAACAGCATGGTAAAATTTTTATCTTGCTACCTTATGCTCTTAGCTATTCGGCTAATAACCATATGCTATCGCCCTACTATCAATAATCCAATCACACATGCATATATATATATATATGTCCGAATGTACAAAGCTTAGACTCATCATCACCTATGCTCTTAATTTGATGGTCGAATATGCATACATATATATATATAATATCAACTATACTATCATCTTTAATTCACCTAAACAGAAAATTTCATCTCATGAACACTTGACTGAATTTTTCCTAATCTAGCATGGCTTCACATATATTTGTAACATCCTATAAATCCACATATATCACATTTCTACATAAATTTTCTTTTACTTTTCCTCTACTTCCATTCACAACATCAAAAGCACCATACACATGTATCATTACAAAGCTTCACACTTAGCATGCAAATGACATCAACACAAATCCACCTTAGCGAAACTTAACTCATCTTCATACCTCATCACCACAACATCAAACATCAAACATCAACCAAGAAGACAACACCCATGGCTGAATATCATCCCCATCTCATAGCAAAGATTTAAACCATGGGCTAGGTAGAACTCAAACTAACAACTAAAAACATGCATGAATCTCATGGACAACATCAAACATACCTTAGTCTAGCAACCTCCCATGGCTGATTTTCTCAAGCTCTTCCCCCCCCCTTCTTCTTAGAACATTCGGCCAAGCCAACAAAATGTGAAAGGATGGACACTTTTTTTTTCTTTTCTTTGTTTTCATCATATTCCTTTTTCATTATTTATTCTTTCTAACATAACCACTAACTAAACATGTTTGCAACATGTTTACATTCATAGCATGGCCGGCCACTATGCTTAAATTTTGGGTAAATTGACATGCAAACCCAGCATTTTCACAACATGCATTTATAGGCCACCTTACATTTGCCTAGCACATTTCTAAATTTTCTCACATAAGTCCTATTTGATAAAATTCACTACAATTAACAAAATCCAAACATGAAATTTTCACACATGCATATGTACATATAATGAGCATCAACTATGACGGTTAATTATTTTTATGACTCGGTTTAGTGGTCCCGAAACCACTTTTCGACTAGGGTCAATTTAGGGCTGTCACAATGCAACTTTCACAAGGCAATAAATTTTATCATTCAAAGTAGCTTTAAATCATATCAACGTCTTCTAAGTTATGTACACTTTTCATTCAGACTAATAGTCTTTTACCCATAAAGACATGAAATTTTATTCCCAAACATAAATATCTCATTTAATCTTTCAAACAATAACCAATACAAATTGAACAACCAAGTCAATCTTAATCATCAATGAATGACATTTCAAGAAATCCTCTCTTTCGGTCAATAGAATGATTCAACATGTAATCATTCAAAGTCTTATCATGCTAATCAAAAACCATTTCAAATGCATTAAGTCAAGTAACAGGGATATCTCAATTGAAGGCATCAACTTTGATTAACTTACTTGGGAAAAGAATTCCATCATACCAATTGAAATTCGCGTTTTCACCACTTATGTCCTTGTCGATGTCAAATTTTTCATGAAGATTTAGAGAAATCGAGATATCGGAATCACCACATTACTATAATCGACTAGAAGCATGATCATAATTAACATAGTTATCATAGGCCAAAGAACACACTTTAGATATAAGCCACAATCGACAATTTACGGAATAGAGATGACATGAAAACCAAGATAAAAAAGTCTAGGGCAAAGAAATCCAAGATAAAGAAATCCAAGATACAGAAATCTAAGATACAATATCATAATGAAAGTCCGAGAACAACGCTCATAAGAACAATATGAAGGATCTCGATAATTCCTCAGAGAAGAGAAGTCCAGAAGAGTACATCAATCCAACCCACTGGAATTAAATGCAACAAGGATAATATACCTTCCCATGTATGTATCAAACAGAACATCAATTAGAAGAAATAGAATCATAACATTATGTGTGTTACCTCATAAAGTCCCAATAGATGAATAATAGAATGCTAGAGGGAAAGAGGACAATACAGTTTATATACCAGTCGGACTATCAATACATGGTGACGAGATTGGCACTAAGTGTGCGTGCTGGAAATATATGGCACTAAGTGTGCGTGCTGGAAATATAAGGCACTAAGTGTGCATGCTGGAAAAATATGACACTATGTGTGCAAGCTGGAAAAATACGACCTTTGGGTGTGCGAGCTCGAAGGGTATGGCACTGTGTGTGCGGGCTTAAATTGCGTGGCACTAAGTGTGCGAAATCGAGTAGTAAGCACTGTGTGTGCATTACTCTATATATATGGAGGGTGTGTCTCCATTGAATTGAGTATGGACAGCGGATCGGTAAGTACCTCGAGCTCATGACGAATAGAGAATACGTTCATGCTTGGGTTTGAATTTGGTAAGCCTTAAATCTATGTGATGATTGAAATTGTATGGTTGTGCTGGAAAATGAGTTAATGTGTAAAATGTTTGATTATCTTGTTGTGTAGAATATGAAATGTGGATGTATGACTTGGTACGAGATTGGACCGAAAGGTCCGAGGTATTATGGTATAGATTCGATATGGATGAGTACCTAGCCTCGTTTGTTGTACATGTTGTAGTAACTTTATCGATGGATTGATGAATGCTTATGACTTCTGAGTTGTAAACTCACTCGGTGTTTTTCTTGTCACCCATTTTAGGTCTCTCGGACTCGTATTGTTTGCGTGATCGGGACCGTCGTTGAAGTCATCACACCTGCTGAAATCTTGTGGTATTGTTTTCGTTGTTGAAGAACATTTGGCATGTATAGGCTATTATATTTTGTCGAATTGTGGGTTGTAAACTTTAAGCCATGTGAAAATGGCCTATGTGGTCGTCAAGTGGGATGCTAGAACCTATAGCCACGAGTCTTTGAAACTCTAATTTTGATATGGTGGCCATAATTTGTGTCATGTATGATGGATGATTAAGGCCAAGGAAAGATTCATGAAATTGGCATAGTCTACTGCAGTAACTGTTGCAGACAGCAGCAGTGAGATGAGATTGAAAAATCACTAAAAATAGTAGAAGTAGAATTAAATAGTGAGTAAATAATGAAATTTAACCTTGATGAATCTATTTTTATATGGACGAAACGAAAAAACCAATTGAGCAGTATACTGAGAAATATTAAAGTTCTCGTGAGACAGGGCCAGAACGGTTTCTGGGTCCCCTGTCGCGACTTTGAAAATTTACCATAAATTATCCAGAAAGAATTAGGAGTCATGCCTTATATGTACAGATTCCATTTTGAGTCTAGTTTCATTAGAAACAAACGGCACCAGTATTAAAGCCCTGTACAGAGAGATATTCAAGTTGTAACGTGCGAAGGTCAGAGCAGTCGATCCCTGTAACATGGGTGACTTTAACTAATAAACTGTACCAATTGGCCCAACCAAAAATTCTAGAAATAAATCCTTGGATGGGTATGTGAGTCTAAATTCAGGGAAAATTTACGAAACCAGTTTCCGAGTTTTGAAACTCAAGATATGATTTTTAAGGCGACGGTGACGCAGTTTTCCAGCCTGACTGGTAATGTCAAATTGGTTGGTACCTTGAGAGGATTTGGCCGTTAACCCCTCGTGTCCGACACCGGCGACGGTCATGAGTTAGGGGTGTTACAATTTTATTGGTATCAGAGCTATGGTTTAGTCGGTTCTAGGACTACCATAGAGCGTGTGAGTCTAGCTATACATGCCAAATTGTTAGTGCTTAATAATGTGATGACTTGACGGTTGAAATTTTTGTTTTGATTAGCGATGGAACCCGGATAGAGAGACCCTTGGCGGATGACGTTGAAAGTGTAGCGGCTGCTCCTGCGCAAGGGACACCGCCTGTTGAGCCTCGGTCATCCGGAATAATCAAAATGAAGGGCGAAACAAGCCTTCTTCACCATGATGAATGAGTGGGTCGCATAATATGCCCGAACCAATCCGGCTGTCCAACCATTCCCGAATTTAAATAATCCACCCCAAGAGCCCGTAATGCCATCGCCATCGATCCTGTGAGGCTGAGTAAACCACCGTGGACTTGATTAGGAAGCGTGGGGCTGAGGAGTTTAAGGCCATAGTTACCGATGCCGAAAGGGCCGAGTTCGCTTGATAACACCATTAGAGTGTTTGATGAACTGTCATGCACACCGATGAATGTCTTAAGTGTGCTATATCTTTGTTGCGAGACTCACCTACTATTGGTGGAGGACCTTGATTTCCATAGTCCCAAAGGAACAAGTTACTTGGGATTTCTTTCAAACGAATTTCGAAGAAATATATTAGTCAACGGTTCATCGATCGAAGCGTAAGGAGTTCCTGGAACTCAAGCAAGGCCAGTATGATCAGATCTCGAATCTGAACATGAGTTCGTAAGACTTAGTCGGTATGCTCGGAGTGTGTGGCTGATGAGGTTGCTATGTGCAAAAGATTTGAAGAAGGATTGAATGAAGAGTTAAAGTTACTAGTAGGAATTTTGGAGATAAAGGAGTTCGTGACACTAGTCGAACGAGCACGCAAGGCGGAAGAACTTGGGAAGGAGAAGAAGAAGGTTGAATTTGAAGCAAGAGATTACCGTAAAAGATCAACGAGTAAAGCTCCGTTCTCGATTGTAAAGAGGTTCGGGGAGGACACCAGAAGTTGAGGCGCATGCGGGTATTTCCATTAGAGCCGACCATTGACGGACTCCGAGCTACATCGGTAGCTAGTGTGGGCAATAATCGTCAAGAGAGACCTGAATGTCCCCAATGTGGAAGACGACACCTAGGTGAATGTTGGGGTAAGTCTGTTAACAAGCCGATTCTGGATGTGGTTCAAGGACCACTTCATTAGGGATTGCACGGAGCTAGATGAGAAGAATAAGATGCAAGGTGCGAGATCTAGTGGGGCGACAAGCTAGAGGTAGACCCCGAGGGTTTCAGGAGGTAGGGGTGGTAATCGAGGGAGCCACCGATACGGCTGTTCGATCCGAGACCGAGCTCTGCTAGAGCATATGCCATCCGCACGAGAGGAGGCATCCTCCCCGACGTTATCACCGGTACTTTTACTCTCTTTGATACTAGTGTGATTGCATTGATTGACCCGGCTCTACTCATTCATATGTATGTGAAACTATAGCATCCAAGAAGACTCTACCTGTTGAGTCTCATCGAGTTCGTAATTGAGTGTCAAACCCTTTGGGTCAATACGTACTCGTTGATAAAGTGTGCAAGAGATGCCCCTAATAATTTGAGAATCTGTTTTCTACCGATCCGATGCTTCTACCATTTGATGAATTCGATGTTATTCTTGGTATGGATTGGTGACCGTACATGATGCAATGGTGGACTGCAAAGGAAAACCATCGATTTGAGGAGTGCAAATAATGAGGTAGTCCGAGTCGAGTCTCTTGATTTAAAGGAGTGCCCGATAATATCTTCTATGACCGCTCGGAGATATGTGAAAAGGGTGTGAAACATACCTTGCGTATGTGTTGGAAAGTAAAGAGACGGAAAAGAAACTCGAATCGGTATCGATGGTTTGTGAGTATTCAGATGTTTTTCGGAGGAGTTACCGGATTGCCACCGGTTCGAGAAGTGGAATTCGCATCGGTTGTACGGGCACTACGTCGATCTCAATAGCTCCGTGATCGTATGGCATTAACGGAGTTAAAGGAATTGAAGGTTCAATTGCAAGAATTGACGGATAGAGGTTTCGCCGACCGAGTTTTTCTCCATGGGCGCACCAAGTATTGTTTGTGAAAAGAAGGACGGAAGCATGAGGTTGTGCATCGACTACCGTCAACTCAATAAAGTGACGATAAAGAATAAATATCCGTTGCCATGAATTGACGATTTGTTTGATCAATTAAAGGGAGCCTCGGTGTTTTCAAAGATAGATTTGAGGTCGGGATACTATCGGTTGAGGGTCCGAGAATCGGACATACCAAAACCGCTTTTAGAACAAGGTACGGTCACTACGAATTCTTGGTGATGCCGTTTGGGCTCACTAATGCCCTAAGGTGTTTATGGATTTAATGAATAGAATTTTCAGCCATACTTGGATCGGTTCGTAGTTGTATTTATCGATGACATTTTGGTCTATTCGAGAGATGAAACCGAACATGCTTGAACACCTAAGGCTAGTGTTGCAAATCTTACGAGATAAGCGATTATACGCAAAGTTCAATAAATGTGAATTTTGGTTGAAAGAGGTTAGCTTTTGGGGCACGTGGTGTCCGTGATCGGTGTCGAGGTGGACCCGAACAAAATTTCGACCATAGTCAATTGGAAACCTCCAAGGAATGTTACCGAAGTTAGGAGCTTTTGGGGCTTGCGGTTACATTACCGACGGTTTGTAAAAGGATTCTCGATGATAGCCACACCCATGACAAACCGCTCGTAAAGATGTCAAATTTGAATGGACGGAAAAGTGTCGGAAAAGTTTCGACCAATTGAAAACCCATTTGACGAAAGCTCCAGTTCTAGTACGACCGAATCGGCAAAGAGTTTGTCATCTATAGTGATGCCTCCCTACTTGGGTTATGTTGCGTATTGATGCAAGAAGGTCGAGTTGTGGCCTATGCGTCGAGACAATTGAAGCCACATGAGAAAAATTATCCAACCCATGATCTCGAATTGGCTGCCATCGTATTCGCCTTAAAGATATGGCGACATTACTTATTCGGTGAGAAGTGCCATGTGTATTCGGATCAAAAAGTCTCAAATATTTGATGACTCGAGAGACTTAAATCTGCGACAAAGACGATGGCTCGAGTTGTTAAAAGATTATGAACTCGTCATTGATTATCACCGGAAAGGCTAATGTGGTTGCGGATGCCTTAAGTCGAAATCACCGTTTGCTTTCTGACGATGAATGTACACTTGTCTATCCTACCCGACAATGTGTTAGTAGCCGAATTAAAGGCCAAACCGGTGTTAGCTCATCAAATTCGGGAAGCTCGAAAGTTGATGAGGAGTTGCTTGCAAAACGGGTGAGTGTGTTCGAACAAGGAATCGAGTTTCAAATTGATGATGACGATTGTTTGAGGTTCGAAGTCGTCTGTGTGTTCCAAAGAATTGAACTTATTTTGATAATTCTAAATGAAGCCCATTGTAGCCGAATGGCAATCCACTCGGGGAGTACGAAGATGTACAACGATTTGAAACGTCGGTTTTGGTGGCATGGTATGAAACGAGACATCTCTGATTTTGTTTCGAAATGTTTAATATGTCAACAAGTGAAAGCGGAACATCAAGTGCCATCGGGATTACTTCATCGATCACGATACCGAGTGGAAATGGGATCGAGTCACAATGGACTTTGTATCCGGACCGCCATTGTCGCAAGTAAGAAGGATGCGATTTGGGTCGTTGTAGATAGATTGACTAAGTCGGCTCACTTTGTCCCCGCACGCACGGATTTTTCAATGGACAAACTAGCCAATTGTATGTTTCTCGATTGAGAGACTACGGGTGCCTATTTCCATCGTGTCGGATAGAGATCCGAGATTTACCTCGCGATTTTGGAAGAAGTTGCAAGAGGCTTTGGGTACCAAGCGCATTTTGGCACCGCTTTTCATCCCCAAACCGATGGTCAATCCGAACGGATAATTCAAATCTGGAGGATATGTTGAGATGTTGCATCCTTGAGTTTAGTGGTTCATGGGAAAGATATTTGCCTTTGATTGAATTCGCTTATAACAATAGTTTTCAATCAAGTATTAAGATGGCGCTTACGAGGCCTTGTACGGCGTAAATGCCGTACACCATTGTTTTGGACCGAGCTCGGTGAGAACAAAATTTTTGGAGTGGATTTGATTAAAGATGTTGAATGAAAGTAAAAGAAATCAGTGAAAATCAAGATAGCCTCCGATCGTCGAAGTCGACGCGGATCTAAAACGAAAAGACATTGAGTATCAAGTGGGAGATAAAGTGTTTCTTAAAGTTTCGCCTTGGAAGAAGATACTCGATTCGGTAGTAGGGCAAATTGAGCCCGAGGTTCATCGGGCCATATGAGATATCCGAACGAGTCGGTCGATCGCGATCGTTTGATTTTGCCCCGAGCTCGAAAAGATTCACAATGTTTTCATGTCTCGATGCTTGACGATATAGGTCTGATCCATCGCACGTAATTACTCCATCCGAGATTGAGATTCACCTAATTTGAGCTATGAAGAGGAACCGGTTCGCATTATGAGGCATGAAGTAAAAGAGTTGCTAATAGGAAAATACCGTTAGTGAAGGTGTTGTGGCATAAACACGGAATGGAAGAAGCCACTTGGGAGCTTGAGGACTCTATGAAAGAGCGATACCCGAGCCTATTCACGGTAAGATTTTCGGAACGAAAATTTCTTAAGTGGGGGAGAGTTGTGACATCCCAAAATTGACCATAGTCGGGAAGTGGTTTCGGGACCGCTAAACCGAGTCACCGACATGTTCGAACGTAATATTTATTGTCTAGAATATGTGAAAATGCATGTGTGAATTTTGAATTCTTTGATTTAGTTAATTTGATTGTGAATTGAAAGAAAAAGGACTCATGTGAAAGGATTTAAATAGATGTGGCTAATTTTAAGAGATTAATAAAAGGATGAAGTAAAATAAATGGACTTGCATGTCAAATAGCCCATTCCTAAGGGTAGTGGCCGGCCATGTCAAGAGTGATGGGCAAGGGAAAACATGTTTCAAACATGTTTAGCTAATGGATTATGCTTGAAAGAATAAAGAAATGAAATTGAAAAAATAGGATATGATGAAAACAAAAGAAAAAAAAAAGTGTTCATTCTCTCATTTTCTCCTTGCTTGGCGAATATACTAAGAAGAAAGGGGAAAAATCTTGAGAAAATCAGCCATGGAGCTTACTAGACTAAGGTGTTTTGATACAAGAAGGTATGTTTTTATGCCACTCTTGAAAATGCATGCATGATTTGGAGGATTGGTTCAAAATTTTCCTTGAATCTCCAATCGAAACTAAGTTGTTAGGTGAGTTAAATTTCGGCCATGCATGTTGTCTTCCTTGGTGAGTGTTTTGTTGTTGTTGTGATGAAAGCATGGAGATGAGTGAGTTCGAATGTTTAACAAAAAGGAAATTTTGTGCCATTAAGTTCTTGTTGTTATGTGTGTGTGTGCATGAGTATTTGGCCATGCTATAGAATTTATGTTGCAAAATGATTAATGCTTAATGAGATGTATAATAGTACTTGTGAATGAGCTTGAGAGTATTTAAACAATTAGACATGAAAAGGGTGGTAATGAGGCTGAAAAATTGTTGGATGGTTAATTGGGTAAGGAATGAAGCATTCGCCATATGGGGTATAAATGGGCATAGGTGTTAAATACCTTGTATTGGAAACTTTGATAAATAAGTAGCAATAAATTAAGATGAGATTGAGTAAATTTTCAGCTTAGTTGTGTTAAGTATTAAGCAATAACCATAATAATGCATGTGAATGCCGTATGTTTGTGTTTGATGGAGAGGTAAATTGCTTGATTTAGCTCAAGAGCAAAGGGGAACTAGATTGGACAAAGGAAAGGAGAAAGCAAACGAGTAGCCGATTTGGAACCGTTCTACCCCAAACAAAGTAAGTCATTAAGCACATATGTTTGATATTGCTTAAATGATTGGAAAATCTATGCAATTGTGTTTAATGGAATGCTATGTATGTATAAATGAAATTGTATGTGTATGGAGTGAGGATAATTGTTGAATGTAAAAGAAATAGTGGAATGTGTAGAAAGTTTGCTTTCGGCACTATGTGTGCGGGAAATACGTGTGTATGGTGACGAGATTGGCACTAAGTGTGCGTGCTGGAAATATATGGCACTAAGTGTGCGTGCTGGAAATATAAGGCACTAAGTGTGCATGCTGGAAAAATATGACACTATGTGTGCAAGCTGGAAAAATACGACACTGGGTGTGCGAGCTCGAAGGGTATGGCACTGTGTGTGCGGGCTTAAATTGCGTGGCACTAAGTGTGCGAAATCAAGTAGTAAGCACTGTGTGTGCGTACTCTATATATATGGAGGGTGTGTCTCCATTGAATTGAGTATGGACAGCGGATCGGGTAAGTACCTCGAGCTCATGACGAATAGAGAATACGTTCATGCTTGGGTTTGAATTTGGTAAGCCTTAAATCTATGTGATGATTGAAATTGTATGGTTGTGCTGGAAAATGAGTTAATGTGTAAAAATGTTTCGATTATCTTGTTGTGTAGAATATGAAATGTGGATGTATGACTTGGTACGAGATTGGACCGAAAGGTCCGAGGTATTATGGTATAGATTCGATATGGATGAGTACCTAGCCTCGTTTGTTGTACATGTTGTAGTAACTTTATCAGTGGATTGATGAATGCTTATGACTTACTGAGTTGTAAACTCACTCGGTGTTTTTCTTGTCACCCATTTTAGGTCTCTTGGACTCGTATTGTTTGCGTGATCGGGACCGTCGTTGAAGTCATCACACCGGCTGAAATCTTGTGGTATTGTTTTCGTTGTTGAAGAACATTTGGCATGTATAGGCTATTATATTTTGTCGAATTGTGGGTTGTAAACTTTAAGCCATGTGAAAATGGCCTATGTGGTCGTCAAGTGGGATGCTAGAACCTATAGCCACGAGTCTTAAAAACTCTAATTTTGATATGGTGGCCATAATTTGTGTCATGTATGATGGATGATTAAGGCCAAGGAAAGATTCATGAAATTGGCATAGTCTACTGCAGTAACTGTTGCGGACAGCAGCAGTGAGATGAGATTGAAAATCACTAAAAATATTAGAAGTAGAATTAAATAGTGAGTAAATTATGAAATTGAACCTTGATGAATCTATTTTATATGGACGAAACGAAACGACCATATGAGCAGTATACTGAGAAATATTAAAGTTCTCGTGAGACAGGGCCAGAACGGTTTCTGGGTCCCCTGTCGCGACTTTGAAAATTTACCATAAATTATCCAGAAAGAATTAGGAGTCATGCCTTATATGTACAGATTCCATTTTGAGTCTAGTTTCATTAGAAACAAACGGCACCAGTATTAAAGCCCTGTACAGAGAGATATTCAAGTTGTAAAGCGCAAAGGTCAGAGCAGTCGATCCCTGTAACATGGGTGACTTTAACTAATAAACTGTACCAATTGGCCCAACCAAAAGTTCTAGAAATAAATCCATGGATGGGTATGTGAGTCTAAATTCAGGGAAAATTTACGAAACCAGTTTCCGAGTTTTGAAACTCGAGATATGATTTTTAAGGCGACGGTGACGCAGTTTTCCAGCCTGACTGGTAATGTCAAATTGGTTGGTACCTTGAGAGGATTTGGCCGTTAACCCCTCGTGTCCGACACCGGCGACGGTCACGAGTTAGGGGTGTTACAGGTAATGATTAGCCATTTGAATGGCTAATCATGATCATATTTGGTGTTATGTATGCTAAATTGCTAGCTAATCCATGGAAACCATGAAATAGGTAAAATTTACCATAAAATAGATTCAGACAGCAACAGTGATGTGATTTTGAAAAATCATTAAAAATATTAGAGATAAAATTAGATGATGAATAAAATATGGAATTTAATAATTATGAGTCTATTTTCATATGGATGGAACAAAATAGGTATATGAGTTATATTTTATGAGATGTTTAAATTTTTGTGAAACAGGTCCAGAGCGATTTCCGGATCCCTTTTTCTAACTTTGGAAATTCACCATAAATTTTAAAAAGATATTTAGAAGTCATGATTTATATTTACATATTCCTTATTGAGTCTAGTTTTAGTAGAAACAAACGGCATAGTCATTGAAGCTCTGTACAGGGAGATATCTGATTCGTAATACACAGAGGTCAGAGTAGTCGAACCCTGAAATAGGGGAGAATTTAACTAATAAACTGTACTAATTGGCCCGACCAAAATTTCTAGAAAAACATTAGTAGATAGATATATGAGTCTAGTTTCAGGGAAAATATACAGAATTGGATTTTGAGTTTCGGAACTCGAGATTTGATTTTTAAAGCGACTGTGATGCAGATAGCCAGCTTGTCTGGAAATTTTAAAATGAATTGTATGAGCTGTTTAAGTAATGAATTAAGTCTGTTAACACCTCGTGTTCGACTCCGGCGACGGTCTCGGGTACGAGGCGTTACAATTAGTGGTATCAGAGCAGGTTTAGTCTGTTCTCAGACTAACCTAGCATGTGTAAAAGTTTAGCTATACATGCCACTGATCTGTGATAGTGTGATGTCTTCCGACGCATATGAGTACTGTCTTATTTAGACAGGGTACTCTCCAACCTAGCTGCGCTGACCATGTTTAATATTATGTGAAGGTATTTGAGTAAAATTATGATTATGATAAGTCTCGGTTCAGAAAAGTATGAATAAAAGTTTATGATACATATGTGATAAATATCCATATTTGCTTAATGCTTATATGATGTAGTGTATATGGCTTACTTGATAAGATGAACGGAATAAATAGAAAGTAGTAGAGGTATGAATAAAGGTCATAATATTATGATACGAGTGAAAATGTCCTTGTCTTGATTTGGACGTTGAATGTTGATAAATGTTAATGATATATAATTTGTATGAGATAAAGGATTATAATGAAATGAACTTATCTATGTTAATTAAATTGTTGCATTGAATTATATGATTGTAATGATATGTACATGATGATGCACGAAATGAAAGTTGTGATTGTGATGCAAATATCTATGTTTGTTTGGCCTTATATAATGTCATGAGCATGAATTAATTTAATTAAATGAATGGATAAGTAAAGTGTCTAGAAAACATAGAATGTATGCATAAGTATATTGTCTAAATGGGACAAGAGGGAAAATTGGTGTAAGCCAACATGAATGAATGACATGATTTTGATGATGTTACTATGATGATGGAAGTTGTGTCATATGTGTATGTATAAGAAAGTCGAGTCGAGGTCCTACAACCCCTACCCTCATCAAGTGGTACTTATAATGGAATTTCATGAGATTTGTATTGAATAAGTTTCGGTTGAGAACCCAAAGAGTACAAAGTGATAGAATAATTATAAGTATGATTAGAGATTGAAAATGAGCTGATAAGTAAAGTCGAGCCGAAGAAAGTATCGGATTGACGTAAAAATTATTGGAGTTATGCATCGTCCCGTTAGAAAAGGAATTCTCCTTAGTAAACCGAATTACTCGGTGCAAGGTCGAGAAAAGTGTAAATCGAAATTTATTGAATCGGCCTTCTTTAGTGAATGGTTTAATATGAAATTTTGTGACGGCGGAACTAGTTGGGGAAATGATAATTGAAATGTGAACTATCTGAATGTGACAGTTATGACTGAATAAATTTAGCAGTCTCTTTTGAGATGTTCTATGTGTTTACCCGTTCTCGTAAATATTTCTATGGCTATTGATCTTCGAAGAAATTCTTGTTATATGGGAATGTCTTCTAATTTCGTGTTGGATGAAAGCATTGGTAGTCCTGATCGGTTTATAATTTATATTGCTCTATTTCATCGGGTATTCTATTTCATTTCGATCGATAAGAATTGATGAGAGAATACATATGATATTATGATTCTGTTTCTTCTACTTGATGCTTCATCGATATATATGTATGGGAAGATATATTGTTCTTGTTATATTTGATTCCGTGGGATTAAATGATGTTTTCTTTTGGACTTTCTTTCTTTGAAGAATTATCGGGTATTCTCGTATTTTCTCTATGAGTTTGGTTTTCGATTCTCGGCATAGTATCGTATCTTGGATTTCTTTATTCGGTTTTCTTGTTATCTTTGTTCTATAATTTGTCAATTATGACTCATGTTCAAGTACGTTCTTCATTCGTGATAATCATGTCAAATATGACTATACTTCTAATTTGATCTTGGTAATGTGGTGATTTTAGTATTGGGATTTTTTCTAATTTACGTGTAAGGATTTGACATCGGTAAAGGCATAGGTGATAAAAGCGAGTTTCAATCGGTAAGGTGAATTATTTATTTGAAAGATTTCATGTGACAATTATGTCGGATTATTTTCTCAAGTCCGATAATATAATTTCATTTTGTCTTGATAAAAGAGTAAATAGTCCGAACGAGAAGTATATATTTATTAGAAAGAGTTGGATATTAGTTAAAGTCACTACGAATGATAAGGTTTTCATCTTGTGAAAGCTGAAAAGTTTATTACATGTTGACAAAGTTTGGATAGATGAGAATATTGGTAAGCAAGCGCCCGAACTAGACTAGTCTACATTGAGTAAAGACTTTCGACTTTCAAGAATGTCTTGTTGTATGAATTGTGATGTGTTTCAAGACAGTGAGGTAATGTGATAGTTTAGAGCATTCGATGTTACATAAAATCGGAGTTGTTAAAGGGGTTAAAGCCGAGCATTGGGATCTATCAAAATTATCCTTGTCAGTGTTGATATTGGGATGGAAATGAGAAGGATTATTCTTGAGGCCATATTAGAATTATTTCCATAGCGGAAAGAGGAAAATGTAATGTATCCTATTGTTAAATGTTTGGCGAGATCTATAAATCATATCTATATTGAATGAATTCCTACTTATCAGATTCATGGAATTTCAGGTCTCTTTGATTGTTGGATTTCTTGGAATTCCGGTCTCCATTAAATCAAGTTGAGATCCGAGTTTTATGTCATGATATCATGGGAAACTGAGAAGGGTTGAAAATTTAAGAACAGTTGAGAGTTGAGACTGTAAGCTTTTAGATCATATGAGAAATTGAAGAGATGTATTGGAGGTACAGTCTAAGTGCAAGTTCTTCGGCACCGAATATGAGATTAAAAGTGAAGACCACTTTTTCGGTAAGATTTTCGGGACGAAAATCCTCAAGGGGAGAGTTGTAATATCTTGATTTTGGGCCTAGTCGGAATAGTGGTTTCGTGACCACAAAATCCGAGATAGAAATAATTATTTTATGATTATTTTAAGGTCTATGATATGATTGCATGATTGTGTGAAAATTTAGTGAAGAAATTTTATTCATAAAGTGCTTAAATTGAAATTAGGGACTAAATCGAATAATTTGCAAAATTTGCATTCTAGAAGTTTCTAGTATGAAATTGTTTTGAAATATTAATTAGGAGGTCTTAAATAGAAATTTTACCAATTTCTAAGTCTATGTAACGCCCCATACCCGAGACCGTTGCCGGAGTCGAACATGAGGTGTTAACAGACTTAATTCATTTATTTACAGTTCATTTTAAAATTTCGGACAAGTCGGCTAAGCTGCGTCACATCACCTCAAAAATCATATCTCGAGTTCCAAATTCCGTAAATTTTTCCTGAAACTAGACTCGTATATCCATCTACAAATGTTTTTTCTAGAATTTTTGGTCGTGCCAATTAGTACAGTTTATTAGTTAAAGTCTCCCCTGTTTCAGGGTTCGACTACTCTGACCTTCATGCATTACGACTTAGATATCTCCCTGTACAGGACTCCAATACATATGTCATTTGTTTCTAATGAAACTAGACTCAAAAAGTAATCTTTACATATAAAGCATGACTTCTAAGTATCTCTGGTTAATTTATGGTGAATTTCCAAAGTCAGAACAGGGGATCCAGTAATCGCTCTGGCACTGTTTCACGAAAACTTGAACATCTCATAAAATACGGCTCATATGGTCATTTTGCTTCTTCCATATGAAAATAGACTCATCAAGATTCGATTACATAATTTATTCATTATTTAATTACATTTATACTATTTTTAGTGATTTTTCAAACTCACATCACTGCTGCTATCATCATCTATTTTAAGGCAAATTTCACCTATTTCCTAGTTTCCATGATTCAACTAGCCATTTGACATACATAGCACCAAATATGATCGTGATTAACCATTCCAATGGCTAATCATTGCCAAGCAATTCCACACCTCTCATTAACCATATATATACAAAATGATTATAACGCTATGCTCAAAATATATAAGCCATTTTCGCATGGCCAACCGAATATATACATTACCAAAAGGTACTTAATTAACAACAAGGTCAGTCCTATACATGCCTCTATCAAAGTTCAACTAAAAGAGTACCAAAGGGGCTTAGATAGTGTGGACGACTTCGACTTTGACACTCCCGAGTCCGATAGCTGACGGACAAAATCTATAAAACAGAGAATTAAAGAAACAGAATAAGCATTTAATGCTTAATAAGTTTGAGTAATGAAATTATTCACGACTAAAGTATAGCGTTCGTATGACTAAATGAATAATTGCATATAAGCATGTTCTCAAAATCACACTTACTTCATGCTTCAACCATTATACTCATACACAGGGAATCAAACCTAACTAAAGGCCGGAAGTTCGTTAATCAATTGTGTGAATACTATTTAAAAGGAATCAACCTTTCCGATGCATATATGAAACATACCTTATCGTTTGGATTTTATGAGCGTATTAATTGAAATTATTACAGCAAGATCACTCACTTCCAAACCCAAGTACCTTCGGGATTTATCCGGATATAGCAACTCGCACAAATGCCTTCGGGTCTTAGCCCGAATATAGTCACTAGCACAAATGCCTTCGGGACTTAGCCCGGATGTAGTCACTAGCACAAATGCCTTTGGGACTTAGCCTGGATGTAGTCACTAGCACAAATGCCTTCGGGACTTAGCCGGATATAGTAACTACTCGCACAAATGCCTTCGGGACTTAGCCCGGATATCATCCGAATAATCAAGCACATATATCAATAAATCATGACACATCTATATTTCATTTTCATAACTAGAATTCAAACACAAGACACTTATCAATCATTACCATTTTCGGCTCAATAGCCACATACAAAGAGCATGATTTTGATTTGCTTTATAACATGATCTCTATACGCATTCGGCTGCCCGTCATAAGTATAAACTAGTTACCTCAATATATAACTCAAATAGAATCATTACATCACCGTTTATTTGTTATGCTTATGTGTCATGACTTAAACAAATCATAAACTAAGTTCCATTACTCGAAAACTTACCTCGGATGTTGTCGAGCGACTCCAACGACTATTCAATTACTTTTTCCTTCCCTTTATCGGATTTAGTTCCCCTTTGCTCTTGAGCTTAATTTAACAAATAAATTGATTTAATCATCTTGAACATCAAGAGAAATTCAAGGTACTTATCCCATATATATATCAGACATTAGAGTCATATATATGAAATCATGAATCAAATTCAACATATTAGCTAATATTCTCCTTTAGCCGATTATCTAAGTCAAGATAGAATCATCAATATGCTTACCTATAGCCGAATGTGCAACATCAATCTATCACTATCATCTACATACCTAATCAAAGGCCGAATACACCTATTCCAATATGATATCATTCCTATTTCATTTAACACTTAACATTTACCACATATCAATTAACTAATTTTTTTTTTTTATAATTACAAAACTCTTCATCTATTCATGCTCTCATATTTGGTCATCCCTACCTATACTAACCATATAACTACATAATTCTAAGTTTAAACACAAATACAACATTCTAGTACCATGGCCGAATACGTCATGAAGTTGCTAAGACCCATCCTTTTCTAATTCTCACACACCCTCACATCCAATCCTTTTTGTTAAGCACTCAAACTCAACCATCTTCAAGCCTCATCACCACAACATCATACACCAACTAAGGAAGGCAACTTCCATGGCCGAGTATCATCTCCCTCAAATAGCAAAAATTTAAACCATGGGCTAGGTAGAATTCAAACTAACAACTAAAAATATGCATGAGTTTTATGGAATAATCATCAAACATACCTCTTCCTAAACATCAACCAACCGAACATGAAGCAAGAGAATCCTCTTCTTCTTCCTTCCTCAAGTCACGGCAATGGAGAAGCATGGATGATACAACTTTGTTTTCATCACCCCTCCCTTTTCATTACTTTATTACTAACCTTTTATTTTATTATTTTTAACACAACACATTAACACAAAATGTTTATAATATGTTTTAATCCCATTGCATGGCCGGCCACTATCTAAAACTTGGGTAATTTGACATGCAAACCCATCACTTATACAACATGCATTAATAGGTCCTTATAGATTAACCTATCACATTTCAAAAGTGTCACACATAAGTCCTATTAACTAAATTCACATGCAATCGACTAAATCGAAGCTTAAAACTTTCACACATTCATATTCACATATTTTAAACAATAAATATCATATTCAAATACTTTGGTGACTCGGTTTAGCGGTCCCACAACCACTTTCCGACGAGGGTCAATTTAGGGCTGTCACAGTCTATGGACAAAAATTGGACATGGAAGGAATTTTTGGAAAGTTTAGTAGTAAGGGCATTTTGGTCATTTAGGGGTAAAATGAATTAAAATACAAAATTAAAAGCCAATTTTGCTCATCTTCAACCCCATGGCCGAATGTAGCAAGGAGAAACCATGGCTAGGGTTTTTCAAGCTTCCAAGCTCGATTGTAAGTCCGTTCTAGCCTCGTTTTTAATGATTTTTACGTTTTTGGAGTCCCGGTAGCTCGATTTAGCTTAAGCTAGCAATAATTCAACCTAGGATTCATATTTGGAAAAATACCCATAGGTGAAATTTGTGTATTTTGGTGTTTTATGATAGAATATGAGGTTTTACATTATGTTAGACAACTTGTACTACTCGGTTTTAAGTGAAAACGAGCAAAAGGGTTTAATCGGTAAAAATACCTAATAGTCATAAGTACATGTTAGAGTGAGAATTTGATGTTGCCATAGAAGGGAAAAATGATCAGAATGTCATAAAACATAAGAAAATAGACTGAAGTTTAATTTACGAGCTTTGGGGCAAAAGTGTAAATATGCAAAAGTTTAGGGCAAAGCGTAATTTTTCCAAAATATGATTTTGGGTCAATTTGTATAATGTGAGTCCTAATTAGACTATATTTTAAATGATAGAGCAAGGAAAACTAAAATTCGGGCTAAAATGGGGAAAATACCAAGTTGTGGACGAAATGGTAAAAGTAGCCATTTTCGCATACGAGGTAAGTTCATGTGTAAATAATGTAGCATAATTGTTATTTTTAAGTTATTGATGTTAATTATATGATATGCTGATTTTTAATCGTGAAATATTATGCTTTGTGGTTAATGTTGAGTAATATGCAAATTATGTTTACTACTTGATAAATATGAATTGCTACCGAGTATCGGTTCCGATATTCCATGGAAGATGGAAAATGTGAGATCGAGGAAAAAAAAGCCCGTTTGAACCTTAGGAATAGATTAGGATACAAGTGACATGCCACTAGGATGGTTGAGCATCCGAACTCGTTGAGTTGAGTCCGAGTTCACTTATGGATGCAAATGTCCGAACTCGTTGAGTTGAGTCTGAGTTTGTGAGATGTAACTAGGCATCCGAACTCGTTGAGTTGAGTCTGAGTTCACTCATGGATGCGAACGCCCAAGCTCATTGAGTTGAGTCTGAGTTCGCTTATGGGCGGGTTACATAGTAGCTTGGCTACATATGTGGCACTTATGTGCAAACTTTCCATGTATCCGAATTATATTCCGATGTGTTCAACGGGTAAAATTCTACTCAAATGGAGGAATACTCGAGCTGAAAGGGACGTATTGGTAAGTGTTGTGAAATGAATACTTTGAACAGGTATGTACTTAACCCTCTGGTTGAAAAATCGATATAACAACAATATGGTAAGATGATAAATGAAAATGTGATATGAATGTCTTGGTGATGATTATGCAAATGATGTTTTATGTTTGCTTATATGGTTATGTTACTTGCTATTTGCATGTGAACTTATTAAGCATTTATGCTTACTCCTCATTTTCATTCCTTGTAGTTTTGACAAGCCAGCTCGAAATCGGAACGGCCTGGAGGCTCGCTCACACTATCCGTATACCATCTTGGCATAATGGCTTGTATATTTTGAGTATGGCATGTATAGCATTATAATCATTTTGTATATATGGTCTTATGATATGGCTATTGAGTGGTATGGAAATGCTTGGTAATGATTAGCCATTGGAATGGCTAATCATGATCATATTTGGTGTTATGTATGCTAAATTGCTAGCTAATCCATGGAAACCATGAAATAGGTAAAATTTACCATAAAATAGATTCGACAACAACAAAGTGATGTGATTTTGAAAAATCATTAAAATAGTAGAGATACAATTAGATGATGAATAAAATATGGAATTGAAGAATTATGAGTCTATTTTCATATGGAAGGAACAAAACAGGTGTATGAGTTATATTTTATGAGATGTTTAAATTTTTGTGAAACAGGTCCAGAGCGATTTCTGGATCCCCTGTTCTGAATTTGAAAATTCACCATAAATTTTACAAAGATAATTAGACGTCATTCTTTATATTTACAGATTCCTTATTTATTCTAGTTTTATTATAAATAAACAGCATAGTCATTGAAGCTCTGTACAGGGAGATATCTGATTTGAAATACATAGAGGTCAGAGTAGTCAAACCCTGAAACAGGGGAGACTTTAACTAATAAACTGTACTAATTGGCCCGACCAAAATTTATAGAAAAAATTTAGTAGATATATATGAGTCTAGTTTCAGGGAAAATTTACGGAATTGGATTTTGAGTTTCGTAACTCGAGATATGATTTTTAAAGTGACTGTGATGCAGTTAGCTAGCTTGTCTGGAAATTTTAAAATGAATTGTACGAGCTGTTTAAGTAATGAATTAAGTCTGTTAACACCTCGTGTTCGACTCCGGCGACGGTCTCGAGTACGGGGCATTACATTTAGTGGTCTCTATTGACCACTACGTGATGCGCCTTGCCAAACACTTCAGCCTCCTCAACACCGTGGTCCAGTCATCAGTGCTTACACTGATATGTCAGATGTCCTCACAGGGCATCACAACAATGTTACGCATGAGGATGATCGAGCACCGATGTGGGACCGATCCTCCTCAGTACCGTCTCACTCATGCCATTGACGAGGAGGATCTTGAGGACATTCCTGATGATGTCCCCCATGGCACGAGGAGCCTTCTACCGCGCCACCTAGGGAACGACCAGTTCATGCGGCTGCTTCATTGGCATACCTTTCCGACCGACTCACTCACTTCGAGCAGTATTGCACTACACTGGTCGAGATGATTCACGAGCGAGATCGGTGACGTGACAAACAGATGGACGACATGTAGGCCATGATGCAGTAGCTGTGCCAGGACTTTCACATCGCCACTCCAGCGCCACCATCTGAGGGCCCCACTGACGAGTATCATTGAATCCTCCTATCTTTTTATTTTTATTTTTGTTTTTATTTTTGTTTTTATTTTCATTTCAATTTTATTATTTTCTTTTGAAAGACATATCTATATTAGTAAATTTTACTTTCTTCATTTTTCTGGTATTTCTAACAAGTAATCCCACTACGTTCTATTCCACACCAACTCTTAATAAGCTCTTCATGATTCTACAGACTTCCAAGAAAAGTTTCTAGGAATATTTTACGGAATGAGGAAACAAATTGTAACACCCCGAACCCGAGACCATCGCCGGTGTCGGACATGAGGGGTTAACAAGCCAAGTTCACTTGTTTTGCCCATCCATTTGACATTTCCAGTCAGTCTGGAAAACTGCGTCACTGTCGCCTTAAAAAAAATATCTCGAGTTTCAAAACTCGGAAACTGGTTTTGTAAATTTTCCCTGAATTTAGACTCATATATCCATCCATGGATTTATTTCTATAATTTTTGGTCGGGCCAATTGGTACAGTTTATTAGTTAAAGTCACCCATGTTACAGGGATCGACTGCTCTGACCTTCGCGCGGTATAACTTGAATATCTCTCTGTACAGGGCTTTAATGCTGGTGCCGTTTGTTTCTAATGAAACTAGACTAAAAATTTAATCTGTACATATAAGGTATGTCTCCTAATTCTTTTGGATAATTTATAGTAAATTTTAAAGTTGCGACAGGGAACCCAGAAACCGTTCTGGCCCTGTCTCACAATAGCTTTAATATCTCTTAACATGTAACTCCTATGACCATTTCGTTTCTTCCATATGAAAATAGACTCATCAAGGTTCATTTACATAGCTTATTCACTATTTAATTCCATTCCTACGAATTTTAGTGATTTTTCACATTCACGTCACTGCAGCTGGCAGCATCTGTTTTAAGGTAGGTCTTACCTATTTGGTAGTCTCCATGAACCAACTAGTCTTGCCATACATAGGTTCATATATGATCATTTTAACCATGCCAATGGCTGATCATATGACCAACATTCCCATTTCCAAGCCATAGCCACATCATGACACCAAATATATACATACAAACCACAATTAGTCTAAGTCGATACTTCACTTTTACGAGCCATTTTCGCATGGCCGTACATATATACATCACAACATATTTAACCAACAAGGGGTAGTCCTATACATGCCATTTCAAGTTCAACCAAGAATTTATACCAAAATGGGGGCTTGATAGTGTGGATGACTTCGACTTCAACGATCCCGAATCCGATTGCTATCGAGCGAAATCTAGAAAACTGAGAGCCAAAGCAACGGAGTAAGCATTTTTACGCTTAGTAAGTCTCAAGGAATATAATCAACTCTAATTACAGCAATACATTCACATAGTCAAATGCATCATTTCATTAATACACATTCTTACTTCACACTTCATCATTATATACTTTCACAAAGTATCAATCAATTCAATAACTGAAATTCATTAGTCGATTGAGCGAATGTTGCTCAAACATGTCGACTTTCCAATGCACATATAACGTACCTTATCCTTTGGGCCTTTCGAGTGTACTAATTGAATTCATTACAGCAACCAACACTCACCTCCAGCCCAAGATTCTTTGAATATAACCGGATATAATCACGTGCACAAATGCCTTCGGTCTTAGCCCGGATAGAATAACTCGCACGAATGCCTTGGTCTTAGCCGGATATAGCCACTAGCACAATTGCCTTCGGTCTTAACCGGATATAATTTCCAGCATAATTGTCTTGGGGCTTAGCCGGATATCATTCAATTTCTCATGTACACATACACCAATAATCATTGGACATACATATTTCATTTTCGTTACTAAGGCTCAAATGCAAATATAATCACAAGCATATTCGCCTTCGGGACTTAGCCGGGTATCATTCAATTTCTCATACACACATAAATCAATAATCATACACATCCATACTTCATCTCACATAATTCAAGTAAGGTCACTTCTTGAGGACTTACCTCGGATGTTGTCGAACGGCTTTTTCGGCTATTCGATCACTTTTTCCTTCCCCTTGTCCAATTGTGGCCCTCTTAGCTCTTGAGCTAATTCAAACAAATTCAATTTATTAAAACCTCATTGTGCTTGCTTATGGCCGAATATGAAAAAGAGTTTAAATGGTCATATGGCCACTCTTTAGCTTGAATACACAATGGTCATGCACATTTTATACTACATCAAGCAATTCAATACAATTTATTTGAGCATCAAGGAAAAGCTAAGGCCTTCAATAGGCTACCCAAGGCGAATATTCATGTACATGTTGAGGCCAATTATGCACTTAATACCTCACAAAAACAGCATGCATTTTACTAGTTAATGCTTTGCACATGTGGCCCAAAACTTATAATATAGCATCAAGCACTTATATGTGTGCTAGGCGAATTGTGCTTGCAATTTCACAAGCATTCTTCAACATCTTCTTCTTTAAACCAATATATTCATCACTTACTTCATAGCCAAAACATCATGTGCAAACATATATATACAATATGAGCATGGCGAATTTCAAGGTGTCCATAGCCATCCAAAAATACAAATTTTAACTAACATGCAAGAAGTATGAACCATGCTCATGAATGCATCATGGCGAATATGACAATCATGCTCCTTTCAACTTCAATCATGGTTAAACACAAAAGAAAACTCAAAATCTTACTCAAGAGTAGACAATCCATCATTGCATGCATCATCATCAAGCTTCACACTTAGCATGCAATGGCTTTATCACCATAACAACTTTGGCCAAATACCATTTCCATGGCATAACAAGGATTTGAGCCATGGCTAACATGCACATCAAGTTAGCAACCAAACCATGCATGAAACTCCCAACACAACCTCATACATACCTTAATCTTGATGCAAACTTAGCCAAATCTCCTTCTAGATCTCTTCCAACCCAAGCATGAAGCAAAATCCTCCTCTTTTCCCTTAGTATTTTCGCCAAGAAGATGAGAAAGGATGAACAAATTTTCTTTTCTTTCTTTAGGACATTCGCCAAGCCTATGGAGAAGGATGAACACTTTTTTTTTTGTTTCTCATCCTACAAACACTAATTTTTTTTCCATACTCTTATTTTATCATTTCTAACATCATCCATTAGTAAAACATGTTGAGAACATGTTTCCTTGCCCATAATTTGTCATGGCGGCCATCCACCTTAGGGAATAGGATAATTGACATGCAACTCCATTTATTTCACTTCATGCATTATTAGGCCACTTAAAATACACCTATCACATTTTCAAGTCCTAGCACATGGGTCCTTTCTTATAAATTTGCACCTAATTAATAAAAATCGAGACACGAAATATTTACGCATACCAATTCCACATACAATAAGCACGGAATATAACACTTAATTATTCTTGTGACTCGGTTTCGTGGTCCCAAACCACTCTCCGACTAGGGTCACATTAGGGGTGTCACAACTCTCCCCACTTAAGAGATTTTCGTCCCCGAAAATCTTACCGTAAATAGGTTCGGATATCGCTCTCTCATAGAGTTCTCGGTCTCCCAAGTAGCTTCTTCTATCCGTGCTTGAGCCATAACACTTTCACTAGCGGAACCCGCTTGTTTCGCAACTCTTTCACTTCTCGTGATAGGATACGAATCGGTTCTTCCTCATAACTCATATTAGCTTGAATTTCAATTTCGATGGACTAATCACGTGCGATGGATCGGATCTATAGCGTCAAGCATCGAAGCGTGGAAGACATCGTGAACCTTTTGAGTTCGGGGGCAAAATCAAACGATATGCCACCGGACCGACTCGCTCGATATCTCATATGGCCCAATGAACCTCGGGCTCAACTTGCCCTTACGGCGGAACTCGAGTATCTTTTTCCAAGGCGATACCTTGAGAAACACTTTATCACCCACGATACTCGATATCCTTACGCTTTAGATCCGCGTCACGACTTCTCGACGATCGGAGGCTATCTTGAGACTTTCACGGATTACTTTCACTTTCGCATTCAGCATCCCTAATCAAATCCACCACGAAAATCTTGCTTTCACCGAGCTCACCAAAACAATGGTGTACGGCATTTACGACCGTACAAGGCCTCGTAGGGTGCCATCTTAATACTTGATTAAAAGCTGTTGTTGTAAGCGAATTCAATCAACGGCAAATACCGTTCTCATGAACCACTAAACTCGAGGACGCAACATCTTAACATATCCTCAAGTATCCGAATTATCCGCCGGATTGACCATCGGTTTGGGGGTGAAAGGCGGTCTTGAAGTGCAACTTGGTACCCAAAGCTTCTTGCAACTTTTTCCAAAATCGCGAGGTAAATCTCGGATCTCTATCCGACACGATGGAAATAGGCACCCGTGTAATCTCACAACCGAGAAACGTACAATTCAGCTAATTTGTCCATTGAAAAATCAGACGTCACGGGAACAAAGTGGGCCGACTTAGTCAATCGATCTACCACGACCCAAACCGCATCCTTCTTACTTGTCGACAATGGCGGTCCGGATACAAAGTCCATTGTGACTCGATCCCATTTCCACTCGGGTATCGTGATTGGTGAAGTAATCTCGAAGGCACCGATGTTCCGCTTTCACTTGTTGACATATTAAACATCTCAAACAAAGTCGGAGATGTCTCGCTTCATACCATGCCACCAAACCGACGTTTCAAATCATTGTACATCTTCGTACTCCGGGTGGATTGCCATTCGGCTACAATGGGCTTCATTCAGAATTATCGAAATGAGTTCAATTCTTTGGGACACACAGACGACTTTTGAACCTCAAACAATCGTCATCGTCGATTTGAAACTCCGAGTCCTTGTTCGAACACATGCAGCCCGCTTTGCAACCAACTCGTCGTCGACTTTTCGAGCTTCTCGAATTTGGTGTGTCAATAATGGTTTGGCTTTCAATTCAGCCACTAACACACCGTCGGATCGGACGCACAAGTGCACATTCATCGCTCGTAAAGTGAATAACGATTTACGACTCAAGGCATCCGCAACCACATTCGCCTTTCGGGTGATAGTCAATGATCAGCTCATAATCCTTTAACTCGAGCCAACGTCTTTGTCGCAGATTTAAGTCTCTTTGGGTCATCAAATATTTGAGACTTTTGTGATCCGAGTATACATGGCACCTTTCACCAAATAAGTAATGTCGCCAAATCTTTAAAGCGAATACGATGGCGGCCAATTCGAGATCATGAGTCGGATAATTTTTCTCATGTGGCTTTAATTGCCTCGACGACAGGCCACAACTCGACCTTCTTGCATTAATCGCAACCTAACCCAAGTAGAGAGGCGTCGCTATAGATGTCAAACTCTTTCTTGGGACTCGGGTTGCACTAGAATTGGGGCTTCATCAAATAAGTTTTCAGTTGATCGAAACTTTTTGGCATTTCTCCGTCCATTCGAACTTAACATCCTTTTAGAGTAGCCGTCATCGGCGTGGCTATCGTTGAGAAGCCTTTACAAATCGTCGGTAATAACCGCAAGTCCCAAAAGCTCGAACCTCATTAATATTTCTGAGGCTTCCAATTAAGTATGGCTGAAATTTTATTCGGTCGACTCGAATACCGATGCAGATACCACATGACCCGAGAAGCTAACCTCTCTTAACCGAACTCACACTTGCTTGAACTTAGCATATAATTGCTTATCCCGTAAAATTTGCAGCACTAACCGCAGTGTTCAGCATGTTCGGTCTCATTTCTTGAATAGACCAAGATGTCATCAATGAACACGACTACGAATCGATCCAAATATGGTCTAAAGATCCGATTCATTAAATCCATAAATACCGCAGAGGGCATTAGTGAGCCCAAAGCGGCATCACTAGGAACTCATAGTGACCATATCTCGCTCAAGGCGCTCTTGGGTACGTCAGAATCTCGGATTCGCAATTGATAATAGCCCGATCTCAAATCTATTTTCGAGAACACCGAGGCTCCCTTCATTGATCGAACAAGTCATCAATATGTGGCAACGGATATTTGTTCTCTATCGTCGCTTTATTAAGCTGACGATAGTCGATGCACAGCCGCATGGTTCCATCCTTCTTCTTCACGAACAATCTTGGCGCACCCCAAGGCGAAAAACTCGGCGAGCAAAACCTCTATCCACCAATTCTTGCAACCGAGCTTTCAACTCCTTTAATTCCGTTGGTGCCATACGATCACGGAGCTATCGAAATTGGAGTGGTACGGTACCAATTCGATGCCAAATTCTATTTCCGAACAGGTGGTAAACCCGCAATTCTTGGGGAAAACATCCGGTATTCACAAACCACGCACAGATTCGGGTTTCTTTTTCGATTCCTTGTCATCGAAAGCACGACGCAAGGTACGCCGCACCCTTTTCTTACATATTTATGGGCCAACATCAACGATATTACGGTGGCAACCCTTTAAGTCCGTAGACTCAACCCGAATTATTTCATTATTCGCGCACCTCAAATCGATAGTCTTGCTCTTGCAATTTACAACCGCATCGTGCATGGTCAACCAATCCAAACCAAGAATAAAGTCGAACTCATCGAACGGCAAAAGCATCAAGTCCGCGGAAAACAAGAACCTCGGAACACTAGGGGACTTTTCTTGCACACTTTGTTGACAAGCACGTAATGACCCAAGGGTTTGACACCGAATTACAAACTCGAGAGACTCAATGGGAAAAGTCTTCTTTGGATGCTAAGGTTTCACATATATATGAATGAGTAGAACCAGGGTCAATCAAAGCAATCACATTTGTATTGAAAAGAGTGAAAGTACCGGTAATAACATCTGGAGAGGCAGCATCCTCGCGTGCGCGTATGGCATAAGTCCTAGCAGGAGCATGAGCCTCAGATCTGATGGTAGCATCTCTAGATCCTCTCTGACCGCCACTGACATTGCCCATATTTCTAGGTGGCCTACCTCGAGCAGTGGTAGCACCCGGGTTTGCACTCTGACTTACATTCTGTTCATGCATCCTCGGGCAATCCTTCATAAAGTGGTCGGCCGATCCACACTTATAGCAGAGCGATCACGAAACCAACAGCTCCCGAATGCCATTTGCCACAATGTGGACACTCCGCCCTCTCGGCGATCATTTCCACCATCGGCGATCGAAGTGACTCGTGTGGTCACAGGGGTCGATCGCGTCCTCGTCTAGAAAAGCCCAAACGCCTCTAGACCGCTCGCATCATCTTGAAATCTCTTCGATGCTTGTTGAAGAGACTTTCCGAGGACCTCTTTCGAATTCTCCGGTTCCCACATCAGCTTTTTGTTTCTCCTTTCTAAGCTCTTGACTTTACAAGCTCGCTCAACAAGTACTACGAACTCTCGTATCTCGAGGATGCCAACAAACATCCTTATATCATCATTCAGCCCATCCTCAAGCGTTTACACATAATGACTTGGACGAAATGCATTCTCGCGCATCTGGCTAAGCCTCACAAATTTTCGTTCGTAGTCGATGGAATCGACATCGAACCTTGCTTAAGATCAAGGAATTCCCTCCGCTTTTGGTCGATGAATCTCGATCGATATACTTTTTTGAACTCGGTTTGAAAGAATTCCCAAGTCACTTGCTCTCTAGGCACCACGAAGTCGAGTACTCCACCAATAGTAGGCGGACTCGCTTAGCAAGGAGATGGTACACTTTAAGCACTCATCGGGTGTACAGGATAGCTCATCAAGCACCGGATAGTGTTATCTAACCAAAATTCAGCTCGCTCGGCATCATCATCATCCGTAGCCTTAAATTCAGTGGCCCCATGTTTTGAATCCTATCGATGGGGCCTTACTTGACCTTATTTGGTCATCCACCGGAGGTATTGTAGGTGCGGGGTTGCATTTGTCGGGAATGGAGGTTGTGGAACAGTAGTGTTAGTTCAAATGTATTGATTAAACCATTCGTTCATCACACTATAAAAGGCTTGCCTAGCCTCGTCATTAGGATTGCTGGCCATAGGTTGAGAGTCATTGGCGCTGTCCCTTGCGGGAGCAGGCACCACACACTCCACATCATCAGCTATCGCTCGGTTGGGATCGGGATCCATTGCTATAAACAAACACAAAGTCAAATTGTCAGAAATCACCACACTATCGATTCATCATTTAATGGCATGTATAGCTAGACCCCAAACACATCATGGTAGTCCTAGAATCGACTAAACCGTGGCTCTGATACCAATAAAATTGTAACACCCCGAACCCGAGACCATCGCCGGTGTCGGACACGAGGGATTAACAAGCCAAGTTCACTTGTTTTGCCCATCCATTTGACATTTCCAGTCAGGCTGGAAAACTGCGTCACTGTCGCCTTAAAAATCATATCTCGAGTTTCAATACTCGGAAACTGGTTTCGTAAATTTTCCCCGAATTTAGACTCATATATCCATCCATGGATTTATTTCTAGAATTTTTGGTCGGGCCAATTGGTACAGTTTATTAGTTAAAGTCACCCATGTTATAGGGATCGACTGCTCTGACCTTCGCGCGGTATAACTTGAATATCTCTCTGTACAGGGCTTTAATGCTGGTGCCGTTTGTTTCTAATGAAACTAGACTAAAAATGGAATCTGTAAATATAAGGTATGTCTCCTAATTATTTTTGAATAATTTATAGTAAATTTTTAAAGTTGCGACAGGGAACCCAGAAACCGTTCTGGCCCTGTCTCACAATAGCTTTAATATCTCTTAACATGTAACTCCTATGACCATTTCGTTTCTTCCATATGAAAATAGACTCATCAAGGTTCATTTACATAGCTTATTTACTATTTAATTCCATTCCTACGAATTTTTGTGATTTTCACATTCACGTCACTGCAGCTGGCAGCATCTGTTTTAAGGTAGGTCTTACCTATTTGGTAGTCTCCATGAACCAACTAGTCTTGCCATACATAGGTTCATATATGATCATTTTAACCATGCCAATGGCTGATCATATGACCAACATTCCCATTTCAAGCCATAGCCACATCATGACACCAAATATATACATACAAACCACAATTAGTCTAAGTCGATACTTCACTTTTACGAGCCATTTTCGCATGGCCGTACATATATACATCACAACATATTTAACCAACAAGGGTAGTCCTATACATGCCATTTCAAGTTCAACCAAGAATTTATACCAAAATGGGGGCTTGATAGTGTGGATGACTTCGACTTCAACGATCCCGAATCCGATTGCTATCGGCGAAATCTAGAAAAGCGAGAGCCAAAGCAACGGAGTAAGCATTTTACGCTTAGTAAGTCTCAAGGAATATAATCAACTCTAATTACAGCAATACATTCACATAGTCAAATGCATCATTTCATTAATACACATTCTTACTTCACACTTCATCATTATATACTTTCACAAAGTATCAATCAATTCAATAACTGAAATTCATTAGTCGATTGAGCGAATGTTGCTCAAACATGTCGACTTTCCAATGCACATATAACGTACCTTATCCTTTGGGCCTTTCGAGTGTACTAATTGAATTCATTACAGCAACCAACACTCACCTCCAGCCCAAGATTCTTGAATATAACCGGATATAATCACGTGCACAAATGCCTTCGGTCTTAGCCGGATAGAATAACTCGCATACGAATGCCTTGGTCTTAGCCGGATATAGCCACTAGCACAATTGCCTTGGTCTTAACCGGATATAATTTCCAGCATAATTGTCTTGGGCTTAGCCGGATATCATTCAATTTCTCATGTACACATACACCAATAATCATTGGACATACATATTTCATTTTAGTTACTAAGGCTCAAACGCAAATATAATCACAAGCATATTCGCCTTGGGACTTAGCCGGGTATCATTCAATTTCTCATACACATAAATCAATAATCATACACATCCATACTTCATCTCACATAATTCAAGTAAGGTCACTTCTTGAGGACTTACCTCGGATGTTGTCGAACGGCTTTTTCGGCTATTCGATCACTTTTTCCTTCCCTTGTCCAATTGTGGCCCTCTTAGCTCTTGAGCTAATTCAAACAAATTCAATTTATTAAAACCTCATTGTGCTTGCTTATGGCCGAATATGACAAAGAGTTTAAATGGTCATATGGCCACTCTTTAGCTTGAATACACAATGGTCATGCACATTTTATACTACATCAAGCAATTCAATACAATTTATTTGAGCATCAAGGAAAAGCTAAGGCCTTCAATAGGCTACCCAAGGCGAATATTCATGTACATGTTGAGGCCAATTATGCACTTAATACCTCACAAAAACAGCATGCATTTTACTAGTTAATGCTTTGCACATTGTGGCCCAAAACTTATAATATAGCATCAAGCACTTATATGTGTGCTAGGCCGAATTGTGCTTGCAATTTCACAAGCATTCTTCAACATCTTCTTCTTTAAACCAATATATTCATCACTTACTTCATAGCCAAAACATCATGTGCAAACATATATATACAATATGAGCATGGCGAATTTCAAGGTGTCCATAGCCATCCAAAATACAAATTTTAACTAACATGCAAGAAGTATGAACCATGCTCATGAATGCATCATGGCGAATATGACAATCATGCTCCTTTCAACTTCAATCATGGTTAAAAACAAAAAGAAAACTCAAAATCTTACTCAAGAGTAGACAATCCATCATTGCATGCATCATCATCAAGCTTCACACTTAGCATGCAATGGCTTTATCACCATAACAACTTTGGCCAAATACCATTTCCATGGCATAACAAGGATTTGAGCCATGGCTAACATGCACATCAAGTTAGCAACCAAACCATGCATGAAACTCCCAACACAACCGCATACATACCTTAATCTTGATGCAAACTTAGCCAAATCTCCTTCTAGATCTCTTCCAACCCAAGCATGAAGCAAAAATCCTCCCTCTTTTCCCTTAGTATTTTCGCCAAGAAGATGAGAAAGGATGAACAAATTTTCTTTTCTTTCTTTAGGACATTCGCCAAGCCTATGAAGAAGGATGAACACTTTTTTTTTTTGTTTCTCATCCTACTAACACTAATTTTTTTCCATACTCTTATTTTATCATTTCTAACATCATCCATTAGTAAAACATGTTGGGAGCATGTTTCCCCTTGCCCATAATTTGTCATGGCCGGCCATCCACCTTAGGGAATGGGATAATTGACATGCAACTCCATTTATTTCACTTCATGCATTATTAGGCCACTTAAAAATACACCTATCACATTTTCAAGTCCTAGCACATGGGTCCTTTCTTATAAATTTGCACCTAATTAATAAAAATCGAGACACGAAATATTTACGCATACCAATTCCACATACAATAAGCACGGAATATAACACTTAATTATTCTTGTGACTCGGTTTCGTGGTCCCGAAACCACTCTCCGACTAGGGTCACATTAGGGGTGTCACACAAATAAGGAATAATACCCAACGAGTGCCATGTTCAACGACCCAATTTCTTCATCTAGCCAAGAATAGTGGCAGCTACCACTTTCCCCAAACACTCCAGCCTCAGAATCAAGCTCTGCATCCATATAATAGGGAGTTTCACCTCTTTCCCTCTTATGTATTTCTTTATTCTGAATATTCTACCTTTGTACATTAAGGGCAATGTACATCTTAAGTGTGGGGGCTGAACATGAACATGATGCCTAACTTTTTGCATTATTCTGAAATCCCTGAATTTGGTCTTGTGCTTAAGTGATTTTCTCATAATCTTGATCGAATGAATTCTGATTAATCTATAACTATTGTTGATATGTCATGAATTAAGCCATGGGAATTATGCATGATTATTTGATTTAGGACATTAGAGAATCAAGAATGGTAAGTTGATATTTTGAGAACTAAAATTTTTAGACTATTTTCCTAAATTGAGGTATTATCTTGAAATCTTAAGTATATAGGAATGACATCACAAACCCAAATTTTTGGATAGATTTTTGAGCCTTTTGAGCATATAGCTTTCTTTCTTGCTCACTTCTTTTGTAGTTTGAGTACGTCAACATTGAACTGTTATTCTAGAACTTGCTTCGATTATACATGTCGAGATCACACATATGATTTGATATACTGAGATGATAAAGGCAATTAGGATTTAACCCACTTACTCCATAAAAAGCCTTCCCACATAATTAAACCCTTAATGAACCCCCTTTGAGCCTACTAACCTTTTTTTATTGATTAACCCTTATCATTAACCCATTAACCCGTTATTGTTGAAATCCTCTTACTTAATTTACCCTCTTTTTATGACAGCCCTAATTTGACCCTAGTCGGAAAGTGGTTTCGGGACCACAAAACCGAGTCATAAAAAGAATTAATCGTTATAATCTATGCTTACTGTATGTGTACATGCACGTGTGAAAGTTTCATGTTTAAATTTTATCATTTGTATGTGAAATAGATTAAATAGGACTCATGTGAAATAAATGTGAAAGATGATAGGTTAAACTCAAAGTGGTGTAATAATGCATGTTAGAAAAAGGATGGGTTTGCATGTCAAATATCCATTTTTGACAATTAGTGGCCGGCCATGATGAAGTGATATATAAAAATATGTATTAATTATTAGTTAATGGCTTTATATGTTACAGTATAGATGAATAAAATGAAAAGAATAATAGAAAGAATGGGAAGAAAACAAAGTCTTCACTTTGTTCTTCTTAGCCGAACCAAAAGGGAGAAAAAGGGGAGCAAACATTCGGCCATTTGAAACCTAAGGAAGGTTAGTAAAACAAGTTAGATTTTTGAAATTCTAGTTTGTTTTAGGTTACTCATCATGCTACTTACTTAGCCCATGCCAAAAGTTTGAATTTGGATGGTTGAATTGAACATTCGGTTATGGCAGATAAGGAAGGAATTTGATTTTTATCTTTAAGTTTTGATGAAGAAATTGTTGATGAAAGAAGTTGATCTTGTTAAAAACTATAATTTCTAATACTCATATGTGTAATAGCCAAACATAGACTTTGCTTAATGTCTTGAACAAATGCCGATTAGGTGTTTTGAAATGGATAAATTAGGTGCTTGATTTCCTAAAGGTTCGGCATAGTACATGATATTTTTGTTAGTATGATTTCGAAGAATTTGAGTAATGTTATGTATAAGTAAAATTATTAGGTACGATCTTGGCGGTATATATGTACAATTGATCTATTTAGCTAATCATATCTAGAGTGATAAATAATTAAATAATATGTATACAAAGAATGTGTGAAAGAGTGAATTGGCAATAATCTCTTTAGGACAGCAGCAGTAAAGTGATTTTGGAAAAATCACTATAAATTGTGGGAGTTGAGTTAGAAGCTGAATAAATTATTTAATTAAAGCTTGATGAGTCTAGTTTCTTATAAAATAAACTATAAAAGCAAAAGAATTACCGATAATGAGATAATTGAAGTAATGTTGGACAGAATCAAAATGACTTCTAGATCCCCTATTCTGTTTTTATAAAATCACTATAAAACGTATAAAAATAGTCAAATGATGAAACTTATATGCTTAGACTCCTTAATGAGTCTAGTTTCAAATGAAATAACAAGGACATGTTTTGAATTCTGTACAATGAGAAATTTATTTCGAAGTGAAGAGTGGTCAGATTAGTCAAACAGTGAAACAAGGGAAAATTTAAGAAAAATCTAGTATTGATTGGCCAAACTAAAAATTCTGAAAATTTTATGGATAAAAGATATATGAGTCTATTTTCAGGGAAATTTTACAGTAATTGATTTGGAGTTTTGTAGCTCTAGTTATAAATAATTTAGTGACTATTGCTCAGGAAGACAGCTTATTGTGAATTTGTGATTATGAGGTAATCATTGATAAAAATTTGTTAAGGAGTTGCTTAATGTTTTCTTATAAGCTTACTATAATCTGTATGTGTGAAAGTCGAATATATATGTATTATATTCTGAAAATAATATTTGAATAGTCGATTAATGATTAGTTTAAAATTTGTTGAATTAAAGCTCAAGAGCATAGGGGGGCAATTTCGAATAAGGGAAAAGAGAAAGCAATCGAGTAGCCTATCCGTAGTTGTTCAAATAAATCCGAGGTAAGTCTTTGAGTAATGGAACTTAGCTTATGATTTGATTAAACAATGTTATATATTTATATATATAGCACAATAAATAAATTATGACCTGATGGTTTCTCTTGATTTGCATATTGAAATAAATGGGTAGTGCATCTGCTTCTAGTCGAATGGTTATAGAAAATCATGTAGAGTAGCGAAACGGAATCGTGTTATTTGTATGAGCTGTTGAGCCGAAAATGGAATGATGGATAATTATGTTGTGTTTGTGATCTAATAATGTAAATAAATTGTTAATGATTTATAATATAAATATATTTTGTGCATGACAGTTGAGTATTATATCCGGGTTAAGTCCCGAAGGCATTCATGCTAGTTGTTATTTCCGGGTTAAGTCCCGAAGGCATTCGTGCTGGTTGTTATTCCCGGGTTAAGTCCCGGAGGCATTCATGCTGGTTGCTATTTTCGGGTTAAGTCTCGAAGGCATTTGTGCTGGTTGTTACATCCGGGCTAAATCCCGAAGGTAATTGGGTTGCAAATGTGCGATCTTGTCATAATAATTTCTATTGATGGGCTGACAACCCTAAGATGATCAGGTATGCACCGTATATACATTGAAATTAAGTTAAGATTGACTATGAGCATGTAAGTATATGGGTTGAAGTGTGAAGTAACATAAGTATTTGATTTTTGCGTATTTGCATTTATTTAGCCTTGTAATCGAATTAGATGTATCCAGCATAATTATGAGGTTAGTTGGGTAAAAAGAGATTATCTACATACGAATTCGTGTTTAAGGAAAAATTTAAGATGACATGTATGAACAATAGGGGTATATTTAATCATGACTACATTTAGTCAGAAAGATGATGAGCCTTATGAATGCTATGCTTTAGTTATAAATGATTTCATTACTTAAGACTTACTAAGCATCGAAATGCTTACTCTTTTTGCCTTCATTCCCTATTTTATTGATTTTGTTCATGAACTATCGGATTCGGGAGATCCAAAGTCGAAGTCGTCCACACTATCTAAACCTTTTGGTACTCTTGTAAATGAACCTTGATAATGGCATGTATAGGATTGGCTTTTGATGTTAATTACGTATCTTTTTGGTGATGTATATATGTATAGCCATGCAAAAATGGCTTGTTAAGTTATTATATGCGCTCCACAAAATTAATGTGTATGTGTGGATGATTATCGATTAATGTTTTAAATGTTTTGATGTGAATTAAACTTAGGAATGAATTAAGGTACTATTTAAATTAAGAAGATTGCTTTGCATAGTGTATAAACGAAATTTGAATTCAATGGTATGCTATCAGAAATTACTTGAGTATTGTCAAATGAATTTTCATACTTATTTGGTAATATTCCTTACCCCTCTGGCGACGGATACGGGTTAGGGGTGTTACATTTTATTGGTATCAGAGCTATGATTTAGTCCATTCTAGGACTACTGTAAAACATTTGGGGTCTAGATATACATGCCATTATGTGTTAATACGATAGTGTGGTGATTTTTGACAATTAAAAATGTTTTATTTTGTATAGTAATGGATCCCGATCGAGTGATAGCTGATGATGTTGAGAGTGTAGCGCCTGCTCCTGCACGCGGGACCGCGCCGATAGACTCTCAACCTATAGCAAGCAATCAAAATGACGAGGCTAGACAAGCCTTTTATAACGTGATGAATGATTGGTTTAAGCAATACATTCGAACTAATACGGCTGCTCCACAACCCCCATTTCCAACAAATACACCCCCTGCACCCACAATACCTCCTGTAATTGATCAGATGAAGTTGAACAAGCCCCCGGTTGACAGGATTCGAAAGCACGGGGCTACTGAATTTAAAGCTACAGACTGTGATGATGCCGAGCAAGCTGAATTTTGGTTGGACAATACTATTCGAGTACTTGATGAACTATCTTGCACACCCGATGAATGCCTAAAGTGTGCTATATCTTTGCTACGTAATTCCGCCTATTATTGGTGGAATACATTGGTTTCTGTTGTACCCAGAGAGCGGGTGATGTGGGAGTTCTTCCAAACTGAATTTCGAAAAAAATATATTAGTCAGAAGTTCATCAATCAGAAGCGGAAAGAATTTCTTGAACTTAAACAAGGTTCCATGTCAGTTACTGAATATGAATAGAAGTTCGTCCGACTTAGCAGATATGCTCGGGAATGTGTATCGTCTAAGGCTATTATGTGTAAACGCTTTGAAGACGGGTTAAATGAAGATATTAAAATGTTTGTTGGTATTCTTGAAATCAGAGAGTTCGTGGTACTAGTTGAGCGAGCTTGCAAAGCCGAGGAGCTTAGTAATGAAAAAAGAAAAACTGATGTTAGAACTAGAGAGTTTCATAAAAGATCTTCGGGAAAGCCTTTTCAGCAATCATCGAAGAAATTTTGAGATGATTTTGGACGATCTAAGAACATTATAGGTTTTTCCAGATGAGACCGTGATCGACCTCCTATGAGTACGCGAGTCACCTCAGTTGCCAGTGTTGGAAATGACCGAAGAGATAGGACCGAGTGCAGATTTTGTGGAAAATGGCATTCGGGGAGTTGTAGATTTCATGATCATTCTTGCTATAAATGCGGATCACCCGATCATTTCATCAAAGACTGCCCAAAGCTGTTAGAACAAAATGTGAATTAGAGTGGGAAACCGGGTACTGCTATATCTCGAGGTAGACCATTGAGGAATGCAGGGAATTCTAGTAGCGGTCAGAGAGGGTCTAGAGATGCTACGACCAGATCTGAGGCTCGTGCTCCTGCTAGAGCTTATGCTATACGTGCACGCGAGGATGATTCTTCACCTGATGTTATTACCGGTACTTTCACTCTCTTTGATACTGATGTGATTGCTTTGATTGACCCTGGTTCTACTCATTCCTATATATGTGAGACTTTTGCATCCAGTAAGACTTTACCTGTTGAGTCTACTGAATTTCTTATTAGGGTGTCAAATCCCTTAGGTCAATATGTGCTTGTCGATAAGGTGTGTAAGAAATGCCCCTTAATAATCCAAGGTTTCTGTTTTCCGGTTGATTTGATGTTTTTACCGTTTGATGAATTTGATGTTATCCTCAGTATGGATTGGTTGACCGTACATGATGCAGTGGTGAATTGCAAAAGTAAGACCATTGATTTGAGATGTACAAATAATGAGGTAATCCGAGTTGAGTCTACTGATTTGAACAGATTGTCAGCAATAATAATATCCTCGATGTCGGCTCAAAAATATGTAAGAAAGGGGTGTGAAGCGTATCTTACGTACGTACTTGATAGTAAGGAATTAGAAAAGAAGCTTGAATTAGTGCCAGTGGTTTGTGAATATCCAGATGTTTTTCCCGAAGAATTACCGGGATTGCCACCTGTTCGGGAAGTAGAGTTTGGCATTGAACTTGTATCTAGGACTACACCGATTTCAATAGCTCCGTATCGTTGGCACCAACCGAATTAAAGGAATTGAAAGCTCAGTTGCAAGAGTTGACGGATAGAGGTTTCGCTCGACTGAGTTTTTCACCATAGGGTGCACCAGTATTGTTTGTGAAAAAGAAAGACGGAAAAATGAGAATGTGCATCGACTATCGTCAATTGAATAAAGTGACCATAAAGAATAAATATCCGTTACCACGTATTGATAATTTGTTTGATCAGCTGAAGTGAGCCTCAGTGTTTTCAAAAGATAGATTTGAGATCGGGCTACTATCAGTTGCGAGTTTGAGACTCAGATATACCCAAAACTACTTTCAGAACGAGATACGGTCACTACGAGTTCTTAGTGATGCCGTTTGGGCTCACTAATGCCCCTGCGGTATTTATGGACTTGATGAATCGAATTTTCAGACAATATTTGGACCGGTTCGTAGTTGTTTTTATAGATGACATCTTGATTTATTCACGAGATGAAACCGAACATGCCGAGCACCTGAGATTAGTGTTGCAGATTTTGCGAGACAAGCAATTATATGCTAAGTTCAGTAAGTGTGAATTCTGGTTGAAAGAAGTTAGCTTTTTGGGGCATGTAGTATCCGCATCGGGTATTAGGGTTGATCCAAGTAAAATATCAGCCATACTTGATTGGAAGCCTCCTAGAAATGTTACTGAAGTTCGGAGCTTTTTGTGACTTGCCGGTTACTACAGACGGTTTGTAAAAGGTTTTTCGATGATAGCTACACCAATGACAAAGCTACTTTAGAAAGATGTTAAGTTCGAATGGTCAGAAAAGTGCCAGAAAAGTTTCGACCAACTAAGAACCTATCTGACTGAAGCTCCAGTGCTAGTGCAGCCCGAATCCGGTAAAGAGTTTGTCATTTACAGTGATGCATCCTTACTTGGGCTGGGTTGTGTGTTGATGCAAGAAGGTCGAGTTGTAGCTTACGCGTCGAGGCAATTAAAGCCACATGAGAAAAACTATCTGACCCATGATCTCAAATTAGCTGCCATTGTATTCGCTTTAAAGATTTGGCGACATTACTTATTTGGAAAGAAGTGTCATGGGTATTCAGATCACAAAAGCCTCAGATATTTGATGACTCAAAGAGATTTGAATCTACGACAAAGACGTTGGCTTGAGTTGTTCAAAGGCTACGAGCTTGTCATTGATTATCACCCGGGAAAGGCTAATGTAGTTGCCGATGCTTTAAGTCGTAAATCACTGTTTACTTTGCTAGCGATGAATGTACATCTGTCTGTGACATCCGATAATGTGTTAGTAGCAGAATTAAAGGCTAAACCATTATTGATTCATCAAATTCGTGAAGCTCAGAAAGTCAATGAAGAATTGGTTATTAAACGAACCGAATGTGTCTCAAATGTTGAATCAGAGTTTCAAATCGACGACAATGATTGCCTGAGGTTCAGAAGTCGATTGTGTATTCCAAGAAAGTTGGAACTTATTTCAGTAATTTTGAGCGAGGCTCATAGTAGCCGAATGTCAGTTCACCCGGGGAGTACGAAAATGTACAATGATCTGAGACGTCAGTTTTGGTGGCCTAGTATGAAACGAGACATTTCTGATTTTGTTTTGAAGTGTTTGATATGTCAACAAGTGAAAGCAGAACACCAAGTGCCTTCGGGGTTACTTCAGCCAATCTTGATACCTGAATGGAAATGGGATCGAATTACGATGGATTTTGTATCTGGGTTGCCATTATCGCCAAGTAAGAAAGATGGGATTTGGGTCGTTGTTGATAGATTGACAAAGTCGGCTCATTTTATTCCTGTACTACAGATTATTCACTGGACAAACTAGCTGAATTGTACATTTCTCAGATTGTAAGGTTACATGAGGTACCTATTTCTATTGTGTCGGATAGAGATCCGAGATTCACATCACGATTTTGGAAGAAAATGCAAGAAGCTTTGGGTACCAAGTTGCATTTTAGCACTGTTTTTCATCCCCAGACTGATGGTCAATCTGAGCGGATAATTCTGATACTCAAAGATATGTTGAGATGTTGCATCCTTGAGTTTAGTGGTTCATGGGAACGATATTTACCTTTGGTTGAATTCGCATACAACAATAGTTTTCAATCAAGCATTAAAATGGAACCTTACGAAGTTTTGTACGGTCGCAAATGCCGTACACCTTTGTTTTGGACTGAGCTTAGTGAAAGTAAAATCTTCGGGGTTGATTTGATTAAAGATGCTGAGCAAAAAGTAAAAGTAATCCGTGAAAGTCAGAAGTCGTATGCGGATTTAAAACGAAAAGACATTGAATATCAGGATGGAGACAAAGTATTTCTTAGAGTTTCACCTTGGAAAAAGGTGCTCAGATTTGGCCGTAAAGGCAAATTGAGTCTGAGGTTCATCGGGTCGTATGAGATATCTGAACGAATTGGGCGATCGCATCTGATTGATTTACCCCGAACTTGAAAAGATTCACAACGTTTTCATGTCTCGATGCTTCGACGTTATAGATCCGATCCATCGCACATAATTAACCCATCAGAGGTTGAAATTCAATCTGATTTGAGTTATGAAGAAGAACCGATTCGTATCCTAGCTCGCGACGTGAAAGAGTTGCGAAACAAAAAGGTTTCGTTAGTAAAGGTGTTATGGCTCAAACACGGGATCGAAGAAGCTACATGGGAAACCGAGAAATCTATGAAAGAACGATACCCAAATCTATTTAGTGGTAAGATTTTCGGGGACGAAAATTCCTTAAGAGGGGGAGAGTTGTGATAGCCCTAATTTGGGCCTGGTCGGAAAGTGGTTTCAGGACCACAAAACCGAGTCATAAAAAGAATTAATCGTTATAATCTATGCTTACTGTATGTGTACATGCACGTGCGAAAGTTTCATGTTTAATTTTATCATTTGTATGTGAAATAGATTAAATAGGACTCATGTGAAATAAATGTGAAAGATGATAGGTTAAACTCAAAGTTGTGTAATAATGCATGTTAGAAAAAGGATGGGTTTGCATGTCAAATATCCATTTTTGACAATTAGTGGCCGACCATGATGAAGTGATATATAAAAATATGTATTAATTATTAGTTAATGGCTTTATATGTTATAGTATAGATGAATAAAATGAAAAGAATAATAGAAAGAATGGGAAGAAAACAAAGTCTTAACTTTGTTCTTCTTAGCAGAACCGAAAGGGAGAAAAAGGGGAGCAAACATTCGGCCATTTGAAACCTAAGGAAGGTTAGTAAATCAAGTTAGATTTTTGAAATTCTAGTTTGTTTTAGGTTACTCATCATGCTACTTACTTAGCCCATGCCAAAACTTTGAATTTGGATGGTTGAATTGAATATTCGGTTATGGTAGATAAGGAAGGAATTTGATTTTTATCTTTAAGATTTGATGAAGGAATTGTTGATGAAAGAAGTTGATCTTGTTAAAAACTATAATTTCTAATACTCATATGTGTAATAGCCGAACATAGACTTTGCTTAATGTCTTGAACAAATGCCGATTAGGTGTTTTGAAATGGAAAAATTAGGTGCTTGATTTCCTAAAGGTTCGGCATAGTACATGATATTTTTGTTAGTATGATTTCGAAGAATTTGAGTAATGTTATGTATAAGTAAAATTATTAGGTACGGTCTTGGCGGTATATATGTACAATTGATCTATTTAGCTAATAATATCCAAGGTGATAAATAATTAAATAATATCTATACAAAGAATGTGTGAAAGAGTGAATTGGCAATAATCTCTTTAGGACAGCAGCAGTAAAGTGATTTTGGAAAAATCACTATAAATTGTGGGAGTTGAGTTAGAAGCTAAATAAATTATTTAATTAAAGCTTGATGAGTCTAGTTTCTTATAAAAGAAACTATAAAAGCAAAAGAATTTCGGATAATGAGATAATTGAAGTAATGTGGGACAGAGTCAAAATGACTTCTAGATCCCCTGTTCTGTTTTTATAAAATTACTATAAAACGTATAAAAATAGTCAAATGATGAAATTTATATGCTTAGACTCCTTAATGAGTCTAGTTTCAAATGAAATAACAAGGACATGTTTTGAATTCTGTACAATGAGAAATTTATTTCGTAGTGAAGAGTGGTCAGATTAGTCAAACAGTGAAACAAGGGAACATTTAAGAAAAATCTAGTATTTATTGGCCAAACTAAAAATTATGAAAATTTTATGGATAAAAGATATATGAGTCTATTTTCAGGGAAATTTTACGGTAATTTATTTGGAGTTTCGTAGCTCCAGTTATAAATAATTTAGGGACTATTTCTCAGGAAGACAGCTTATTGTGAATTTGTGATTATGAGGTAATCATTGATAAAAATTTGTTAAGGAGTTGCTTAATGTTTTCTTATAAGCTTACTATAATCTGTATGTGTGAAAGTCGAATATATATGTATTATATTCTGAAAATAATATTTGAATAGTCGATTAATGATTAGTTTAAAATTTGTTGAATTAAAGCTCAAGAGCATAGGGGGGCAATTTCGAATAAGGGAAAAGAGAAAGCAATCGAGTAGCCTATCCGCAGTTGTTCAAATAAATCCGAGGTAAGTCTTTGAGTAATGGAACTTAGCTTATGATTTGATTAAACAATGTTATATATTTATATATATAGCACAATAAATAAATTGTGACTTGATGGTTTCTCTTGATTTACATATTGAATTAAATGGGTAGTGCATCGGCTTGTAGTCGAATGGTTATAGAAAATCATGTAGAGTAGCAAAACGGAATCGTGTTATTTGTATGAGCTGTTGAGCCGAAAATGGAATGATGGATAATTATGTTGTGTTTGTGATCTAATAATGTAAATAAATTGTTAATGATTTATAATATAAATATATTTTGTGCATGACAATTGAGGATTATATCCGGATTAAGTCCCGAAGGCATTCATGCTGGTTGTTATTTTCGGGTTAAGTCCCGAAGGCATTCATGCTGGTTGCTATTTTCGGGTTAAGTCCCGAAGGCATTTGTGCTGGTTGTTACATTCGGGCTAAATCCCGAAGGTAATTGGGTTGGAAATGTGCGATCTTGTCATAATAATTTCTATTGATGGGCTTACAACCCTAAGATGATCAGGTATGCACCGTATATACATTGAAATTAAGTTAAGATTGACTATGAGCATGTAAGTATATGGGTTGAAGTGTGAAGTAACATAAGTATGTGATTTTTGCGTATTTGCATTTATTTAGCCTTGTAATCAAATTAGATGTATTCGGCATAATTATGAGGTTAGTTGGGTAAAAAGAGATTATCTACATACGAATTCGTGTTTAAGGAAAATTTTCAGATGACATGTATGAACAATAGGGGTATATTTAATCATGACTACATTTAGTCAGAAAGATGATGAGCCTTATGAATGCTATGCTTTAGTTATAAATGATTTCATTACTTAAGACTTACTAAGCATCGAAATGCTTACTCTTTTTGCCTTCATTCCCTGTTTTATAGATTTTGTTCGTGAACTATCGGACTCGAGAGATCCAAAGTCGAAGTCGTCCACACTATCTAAACCTTTCGGTACTCTTGTAAATAAACCTTGATAATGGCATGTACAGGATTGACTTTTGATGTTAATTACGTATCTTTTTGGTGATGTATATATGTATAGCCATGCGAAAATGGCTTGTTAAGTTATTATATGCGCTCCACAAAATTAATGTGTATGTGTGGATGATAATCGATTAATGTTTTAAATGTTTTGATGTGAATTAAACTTAGGAATGAATTAAGGTACTATTTAAATTGAGAAGATTGCTTTGCATAATGTATAAACGAAATTCGAATTCAATGGTATGCTATCGGAAATTACCTGAGTATTGTCAAATGAATTTTCGTACTTATTTGGTAATATTCCTTACCCCTCCGGTGACGGATACGGGTTAGGGGTGTTACACTTTTTTTATTGAGATTCAATTTAATATTGTTACCTCACTCTGTTTACCATTTTTTGTTACTGAATCATGAAGTATGATTTCTATATTGTATTGACTTGATTTGTTCTTAAAAAAAAGAAAGGAGTTCATGTAATATAGTTCTAGATATTTGTTTGTGATTCAGTAATTAAGTTTTTGATAGTGGGGTAATATATTGAAATTATCTCGGTTCTAACCTTTTTGTTTTTAGCTTGTATGCATACCTGTAACCTAAACCTCGTTACAACCATGCAAAGACCTTTTGATTTGTGTATCATATCATTTACAAGTGGTGGAGATTTGATTTTGATGCAAGCTTATGGTAATAACTTCTCATGCTAGACAATCGAGTGCTTAATCTTGAACCTTAAACACTTTGAGTGATTTGAGTGAATCTTTAGTGAGGATGTCATCTCTTGTATATTTAGGACTAAAGTTAATTACTTAAATGAAGGAGATTACCTATAATTTTATTATCAAAATATTCGATTTAGATTGTTTGAGGCTTTTAATACCCCATTAGTAGAATTCTCACTGTATGATTTTCTGTGTAATAATTTGTAACATTATCAGTAATGATTATGTGATTGAAAGGAATGAATTCTAGTAGTAAATGAGAGTTTTCCTTGAGGACAAGCAAATGTTTAAGTGTGGGGGTATTTGATAAACGCCAAATTATACATATTTTTACCCAAATACTTAGCATATTTATGGATGTTTATTACTAGATTTGTGGATTTTGGTGTTGTTAATTTGGTTATTTCATGTTTTGCACTCAGGAGAGCACCAAGAGTCAAAAGGAGCCAAAAACGAGCAAAAAAGGGGACGAAACGAACCAAATCGAGAAGATGACACGACCTAAGCCTTGCCACACGGGCAGCTCACACGCCCGTGTCTTTTGAGGGTGTCAACCAAGGCTTTCACGAATCACAAGACTTGGCCATTGACCCACACGGCCGTGTGCAATTTAACGGATCGAACACGGCCTGGCAATCACGTCACACGGCCGTGGCACACGGGCGTGTCCCTTTTTCAAGAAGTTGTATTTTACACGGAAAAGGATACTTAGGGAGGAAGAAAGCCAATCCAAAGCCTATATAAACACCCTAAGTATGACTTAGAAAGGGGGTCCCCTCCAGAACTTTTCTGGAGTACAAAACCACGCGCCGGGAATTACTTGAAGGAAGCCAGACGATCCATCCCAAAAGCCAGAGCTACTCCAAGACTGAAGATCTCTCTCAGAATTCCTTCAGGGGTTTTAGAGTTTTCTTTATGTTTTGTTATTTTCATACTTTTGAGATGTACTCTTATTTTATTATGAACTAAACCCCTTAGGTACCTAAGGGGGTTGAAACTTATGATGGATCTTGTTATTATTATCTAAACTGTATGATAAATACTTGATTGGTTCTTAATTATGTGTTCTTAATGCTTGAGTTAATATTCCGGGTATTGATTCATGATCTGATATGCTTATGCAGAGGAGAAAAAGTCCCTGTCTACGAGTAGATTTAGCATAATTAAGCAGAGTTGATCGAATGCATAGAAATAGGGTTACAAGATTTTGCCAGATCAGGGTGAAACCTAATATGGGAGTCCATAGATCGATTTACTGCTTCCCTAGGGGTTTTAATTAAGAAAGAGATTTCGATTAATTCAACTGAGGGTTAGATGTTATTAGTCTCGAAAGAGATAATAATATATGTTAGGGAGTCTCATGGATCAAGTCAAGTGAATAAATCATCTGGTTCAGAGTCAGATAACAAGTGAAATCTAGGTGGATTCCTCCTTGGGTGTCATCTTTATTAATTACTTTTCTTCAAGTGTTTTTCCAAATTTTCTCTTTACTTTAGTTTAATTAGTTAATTAGTTTAGTTAATTAGTTTAATAAACAACCCCTCTTTATTTCTAGGTTAAATAATAAAAAGATAGTTATTACTAGTACTTTTGGTTCCCTTGGGTACGATATCCCAGTCTTGCCATTACTATACTATTGTTTGATAGGTGCGCTTGCCTTTTTGTCATGATAATAGTTAGTATAGGTTTGGTCTTCATTATAAATATTTATTACTTGTTACGAATCACGCGATCATTCTTACCTAATCTAAATGACATGCTTCCAATATATGCATGGCATGCTATGACAATTTTATAATAATCATATTCATTCACAAGAATCAATCAATCATAAAAACAAACAATTTCTTTCAATCATAAGTGAATGTGAACCGTGTATTAGGTAAGGTCCCAAGAAAGGGTGGTGAGTCAAATTTAGCAATTTCTCTAAACTTTTGGGTCAAGTTGTAAATCAGAAAAATATCTGTACAAACTTTTTGAAATGATCTCTTCAGAGAATTTTCTCTTTACAACTTTCTCTTGAATTCAAGTGTGTGAAAAATAATGACCCAATGCTCTCTTTATAGAGGAAGAGTTTAGAGAGTTCAACTATGATTAAACTTAATCAATTTAATATTAAATTAATATAATATTTATCAAGACAAATATTAGATTAAGTTTAATATTAAATCTTATTAAAATAATAGAATATTTATATATAAGATAAAATATTAGATTAAATTTAATAATCTTATTAAAATAATAGAATATTTATCTATAAGATAAAATATTTAATTTAATTTAATTTTAAAATAATCACTTTAATTTTAAATTATTAAAATGATATTATGATAAGTATTAAATTAAATTTAATATTAAGCTATTAAAATAATTTTTTTGGAATAGTTAATTTGAAATCAAATTCTCTGGTAAAAACTAAGACATATTTAGTTCCTCAAATAATTGAAAACATAAAAGTTTATTCGCTAGTTACATTTTATCTATATAAATAAAATGTTTTGGTTAACAAGTTTTATTTTTTAATTTGATAATAAGTTTGTTTTAGATAAGAAAATGTTAATATATTATTGTTTAATACTTTTATTATAATATTTCCTGTTATTCTCATTGAGTAATTGGGGGCTAAAGACCCAACACAAGCACACGCCGCCACTGTCGCCCGGCTCGGTGTCAACGCGTGTCTATAGTACGTACCACGCGTGATTCTTTTTGAATGAAATTTTTATTCCTTTTTAATCAACAATTTTTTTTAGAATATTTTTCAATTGGAGAAATCTTCTATCTATTGCAAAGTTTCGACTGAGGAATATCCTTGGCTATTTTTGGAAACTTAAATTGTTATTTTACCATTTTGCCCCTTCAAAAAATAGTATTAATAACATGCTATTCTTTTCATTTTTATAACAACAAGCAACAACAATCTCTTCTTTGTCTTTCTTAGCTCACTTTTTTTCTATTTAGAAAACTTATCCAGTCAAATTTCAGACCAAGTTTTCAGCTTTAATTTGCAATCTACTTTTCCAAATACTTTTCAGAAGAGCAATATGAATTGTGTTCCACCTTAATTATTCGGGTGTACGAATATTGAAGCATTGTGTTAACCTTAAGGCCGACGTCCATTACACGATTAAACTTACTAGGGAAAATTTGCTTTTAAGGCAGTGGTTCTTCCACAACATAGTGATTATTTTGTTTATTTACTCTCAATTTATTTATCTTGTCAGTGCTAACTATTTCATTTTGGAGTAGTATATTTCCAACAATTTAGAAGCAACTCTACTACTGTTTAAACATGTCTGCCATGATGAACCTAGTTGGGAACAATGCCGAGTAGACTATAGACACATGCATTTCCAAACACTTCTGTGGCAATAGAGAAATGTTCACCAAGTTTGAAAGTGTATCTGAAGGTGAACAAGTCTACATGGGTAATTCTAGCAGTTTAGAAGTACTCAGTAAATGAATGATCTTACTCAAACTTACTTTTGGCAAAACATTAGCATTGAATAATGTTTTTTATGTACCTGCCCTACGTAGAAATTTGATCAGAGGTGGATTACTGAATAAGGTAGACATTAAATTGGTCTTTGAATTTGATAACTTGTACTTTCTTGTAATGGATATTATGTTGGGAAATGTTATTTGAATGGAAGTTTGTTTGTGATTGAGACTATGCTTAATAATAATAAAGCCACCACTTCTACTTATATTGTTGAATCCCTTGATATGGGACATGCTAGATTAGGTTATGTGAATATTCATTCTCTCAAAAAGCTTATAAAAAAGAATCTACTTCCTAATCTAGATGATAGTAGGTTTAATAAATGAGAAATTTTTCTTGAAGCCAAACATGCTAGACCTTGCTTAAAAACTCCTACTGATAGGAAAACTGAATTTTTAGAGTTAATTCTTACTAACCTAGTAGACTTTTTAAAACACAAAGAGTAAAAGTTAAAAACACTACTATATCACCTTTGTAGATAACTACTCTAGATATACAAAGGTTCATCTTCTAAGATCAAAAAATGAACTAATAAAACTTATTTTCTTCATAAAGTAGAAGTTGAAAACCAATTTGATAGGAGAATAAAACATCTTAGATCCTATAAAGATGGTGAATATGAAACTAATTTTCTTAAAGAGGTCTGTGAGAGAGATGCCATTATACATAAGTTTTGTACTCCTTATTTCCCACAATAGAATGACATTGGTGAAAGAAACACAGAACTCTAAAAGAAATTATGAATGCTTTATTACTAAGTTTGGTTTACTCGACAGTATGTGGGGGGAGACCGTACTTTCTGCAAACTATATTCTTAATAGAGTGCATCATAAAAATTAGACTTTACCCCATACGAATTTGTGGAAAGGTTATGCCCTTAATCTACAGTACTTGAAAGTGTGGGGTGCTTAGCAAAAGTAGGCTTATTTGCTTTTAGACAGAGCAGTATCGAATCTAAAACTATGAATGTTGTATTTGTTGGATACGCTCTATGTTAGATTATGTCCAAAGACCGATCATGAGATGATTGTAATAATATACTTATTTTACCTCGTTTATTAGTATAAGATATTGCCATTATTATTGCAGTTTCTTTTCTATGTACATAAATAAATTGTTTTTATAATAATGTCCAGAGAATAATATGATTATTCTTAAAAGGTCCTTAGTCGTGTATCATTGTGGGCTTGGGCAATAATAATGTATTAAGACTAACATGTAGTTGATTGATGACAAAGTGTTGTCATTGACATAAGGATGTCAAAATCAATATATGAGTATATGTTAGAGAACGACATATTGGATTGACCCGCTATGAGTATGTTTCTTAGATTGTTATGTAATAGTGACAACATTAATCATAGTGATAACTATGTATACGATCCTTAAACTTGAGATCATCACTGTCGCAACATAATAAGTTGTATATTTTAATACAGTCAAACGTCTACTGCAATAGGTTGTACTATAAAGACTGATGTTGGGTATGCCATAATCTATGTAGCAGGATATGATTGATCAAGATAGGATTTGTCCCTTCGACATAATGGAAGCAATATCTTAGGCCACTTGATTAAGTGAGACTAAAAATGCATGGCCATGCTCAAATAAGTTAATATGAGATATTACACTTATTTGTTTATTGAAGTCTACTTCAAGTATCAAGAAACATGATATTGGACTTCGCAATGCAAGTGTGACTATTCCATGACTTGTGTCAAATCGAGATATAAAGGACAAAAGGATATAATATATGAAAATTTATCACACAAAGGTTATGTTGAACCACGATTTCTTGTAACTTGGGTAGTGATGATGCATTGCTATATGCCACTCATTGCTTGTACCATTAGAAGTGTTATAGTATTACTATCAATGTTACAAGAGCCTATAGGTTTACACCTTATGGTTGAAACGAACAAAATCTAAACATAGTTGGTATTAAATTTAACCATTACGAGAATTATATTAATTATTGAATTAATTTAATTTGAGAGTTAAATAATAAACACATTATATTTACAAATTAGTTGTACATGAGTAGAGAACATAATTAAAATAAATGTATGAATTTGATTCATATAAAATATTAATTATGATCTATTTACTGAAATTATTAAAATAAAGTATTATAATAATTAATTTCGGTCAAACATAAAATATATATGGAAATTAATATCCTTTTCGAATGTATATTACATAGTGATAATTTCATATATATTCTGGCACCAAAAAGGGGATTCCGTTTTAAGTAATATTAAATGAAAGGAAAGGAATCATAAAATAAAACCCTAGGGTGCAGAAAAGTGTTAACCAGCATTAACCACAAAAGAAAAGGAACCTAGATCTAGCAATCAAATTTCTTTTCAGAAAAACTCTCTAAAGCGTTCAGTGAGAGTTTTTTTCATTCATTCACAATAAGGTGGGAGGCCGGGATAATTCTGTCATAGCTTTGGATGGGCAACGTGCGAAGGTGATTAAAACAACAGTGGTTACTTCCTATTTTTCATAGTAAGAAAGGTATTTTTCTCAAACCTTTTCTTTTCGATTCGCTCTTCGTGCATGGATTCTTAGTTTGGATCCCTAGAATAGTTTTTCCACTGTGTCACAGGGTGTCTTGGTGACCCAACACTCTAAATAGTGCTTCATATAGATTCATGTCTTTTACATGATCATTTTATAGTGCTTAGCATAAGTACTGTCACTAGTTTCGAACTTGATTTTCATACTTCCCTTGTAACTGAGAATAGTGATTTAGACTTGATAAGTGATTCTATTGTTCATGCATTTTTTTATAAAAAAGGATCCAAAAATTATATAACGAAGCCATAAAATCAATAGATGCTAGTTTTTAGATATATGCCATTAATAATAAGTTAGAGTCTATTATGTCTAATCACACCTGGAAACAAGTAGACTTGCCTAGAGCTTTTTGACCTACTAGAAATAAATCAGTCTTTAGAAAGAAACTTAGACCAGATGGGTCAATATAAAAGTATAACACAAGACTAGTTGTAAAAGGGTTCACTTAGAAATTTGGATTAGACTATTTTGATACATACTCTTCTATGACTAAGATCATAACCATTCATGTTATGTTTGCTTTAGCTTCCATTTACAGTTTGTTGGTACATCAGATGTATGTGAAGATAGCTTTCTTAAATAGTGATTTGGACGAGCAAATTTACATGGATTATCTTCTAGGATTTGTAGCACTTGGTATGGAAGGTAAAGTTTGCGAATTCAAAAAATCTTTGTATGGTCTCAAACAAGCTCAAAAAACAATGATATGATAAATTTCATAAGGCTATTCTTTTTTTTTTTTGTCTTATTGTTAATGGTGCAGATGCATGTGTGTATTCTAAGATGTTTGATTCGGATTGTGTTATCAAAAGTCTACATGTGGATGACATGTTAATTTTTAGCACTAATATAGAAGCCATTAACAACCAAAAATTTCTTATCTACCAAGTTTGATATGACTGATTTGGGACGGGTAGATGTAATCTTAGGGGTTAATGTTACTAAATCAGAAAAGGTATTTGCTTTAAACTAATATCACTATATAGAGAAAGTGTTAAAGAAGTTTAATATTTTTGATGTAAACCTTGTGAAAACTCCTTTTGATTCTAGCATACAACTGATAAAGAATAAATGAAATAATGTTTCTCAATCAGAGTATGCTAAAATTATTGGAAACCTTATGTTCTTACTGAACTATAGTTAGCCTGATATTGCTTATGCAGTCAATAGATTAAGTAGATATACCTGTAATCTTAACAATAAACATTTGAATGCTCTGAAGTGTTAACTTAAAAACCTTAAAGGTATTATAACTTGGAAGTTGGAATTTGTCGGATACCCTGTAGTCTTAGAGGAATATTGTGATGCAAACTGGATAACCGATAAAGATGAAGTTATCTCTACAAGTGGATATGTTTTTACTCTAGATGGAGCTTCTATTTCTTGGAAGTCTACAAAACGAATGTGTATTGCTCGCTCCACGATGGAATAATAGTTTGTAGCTCTAGACTCAACTGGGTAAAAGGCTGAATGGCTTAGGAATCTTCTTGTAGAGAATCCTTTATGGGAAAAACTAACACCTCCTGTATCTCTATTATGTGACTCAAAATGTAACAACCCATTTTCAAGTCAAATCAGAACAGTGGTTTCAGGACAACAAATCTGAAGTAGAAATTTTTATTTTTGTTATTAGTTTAAGGTCTACAGCATGATAGAATAATTGTGTGAAAATTTCATTAAGAAATTTTAGCGTTTAAATGCTCCACTTAGCTAGAAGGACTAAATTGCTATAGGTGAAAAACTTGATTTCTCTATGTTAAAGGTGCCTAATTGCTATGAATTCTTAAATTAGAGGCCCTTAAATGGTAATTAGACCATTATATTTTAGTATGGACAAAAATGGACATGGTTAGGTAAAATTTTGAAGTTTTTCATTAAGGGCATTTTAGTCATTCAGTAAATAAAGACAAAATTAACAAATAAAATTGTCCATCTTATTCAATTTAGTCCCCCAAGCCAAATTTTACAAGGAGAAGCCATAGCTAGAGTTTGGCCAACTTCAAGCTCGATTGTAAGTCTGTTCTTGTCCCGTTTTTAACGATTTCTATATTTTTGAGATCATTGTAACTTGATTTAGCTATTTAAGGACTAATTTGAAAGAAATGTGAAGCTTAGAATTTTACCCATGTTGAACATGTATATATTTTGATGTTTGATGGTAGAAAATACATGTTTGTTGTTTGTTAAACAACTTTTGTAAAGTGATTTTCAGTAAAAATGAAAATAGGGACTTACTTGTAAAAGTCTATACAATGAGTAGAAAAATGTGAATAAATGAAAAATGTTACTATCATGAGTATGAAAAAGGTTTGCCTAGGCTTGGGTTGTGAGGAAATTGAAAGAAATTCATTTTATGAGCATAGGGACTAAATTGTAATGTTAAAAGGTTAGGGGAAAAAATGTAACTTTTGCCATAGTATGTTTTTGGGCTGAATTGAATAATGTGATGATTAAATAAGCTAAATTTGATATTATAGATTAAGAAAAATGAAGTACGAGTTTAGACCGGGGAAAGAACAAGGTTGTAGACTAAATCAAACTAATAGCTATTTTTTTAACTGAGGTACGTTCATATGTTAAATAAGCTTTAATATAATTGTATTTAAATGCTTTAATATTGCTTGATCTGTATGATTGATGGTGTGGACGAGTCTAACTCTACAGACGAGTTCAACGATGGTTCGATAAGTGATAAATCCTGTTTGAACCTTAGGAATAGATTAGGATACAAGTGACATGTCACTAGGGTTATCATGTGTTATGTGATTATGTGATCCGGGTGCTGGTCTCGTACGTCCTACCGGTGGCTAAGTATACCGGCATATGTTGTAGTTACTTGACAGATTGTGTAAGCAGCATTTAGTAGTTACGTCTTGACAAATAGCTTGTATGAGCAGGCCCATTGATTAGCTCGAGAGCAAGCAATTATGCAATATGAGATTGAGGTAGCATTGGCTACATATGTGGCAGTTAGTGTGCATGATTTCTAAGTATCCGACATTATTATTCCGAGTGGTTCATGGGTATTCCAAAGATGAGAATAAGTGTAAATTTGTTACGAGATTGTACAGGTATGTCCTCGAAGCTTATGATTATAAATTCTTGAAATGAAAATTTCAAGGTAAGTTGTGATAGAAGTGAATTATGTTCATAAGATTATGGTAAATTATGTTATCTTATGTTATATTACTTGTATGATTAATGTATGGTAAGGTTGATTATTTCTTCATACGAGCTTACTAAGCTATATAGCAGACTTCGTTTTCTTTTCAATATTCTATAGTGTCACCAAGCTAGCTCGGGATTGGAGATCGTCGGATGTCGCATCACACTATCAAATTTTTATTTTGGGTACTGATGATTTTTAAACATTTTGAGAGTATGGCATGTATAGAGACTTGGTGATTTTGTTATATGTGTCATTTGATTTGGCCAAATGTATTGGCTTATATTTGTTTAAGGTGATTTGGTATTTAGCCATGTAATTGGCTTATTTTGGCTAAAATGATTGTAAGCCCATTTATATAAGTATATGTGTTAATGCCTTCTTGTTTTGTGTTTTGTAATGGGTTGTTATATGTTTATTATGGTTAAATGACTTATTGTGAAATGAATGAGATGGGTCCTTTGGTGTGCTAGGAAATCTAAGTAGAATTATGCATGATGAAAGTATTCATGTTGATGCTTGTGAATGTGAGTTTGGTATGAATTGATTCGGTAAATTATGCTATAGTTATTATGTTAAGTTTTGGTAATGAATGATATGACTTAGCATTGATTATGGATGTTTTGGTTACTTAAACATTCCATGGGTTATGCCATTGAACTTGTGTGTGTGTAGTTGTAAATGAGGGTGATAAATGGCTTGGTAAATAGCCTTTATTTTGTCCACACGGGTAGACACACGGGCCTGTGTCTAGGTAGTGTGTGACACGCGGATGGCCCCATGGGTGTGTGTTTTGGCTGTGTGTGTCCTGCACCTCAATTTTGAGAAACAAAATGCTCAAAATTGAGCACACGGGTAGAGATACGGGCGTGTGTCTCAATCGTGTGAAGAACTGTAACACCCCAAATCCAGCCTAGACGTTATGGCCGAATCTGTGATGTCACATTGGAGTGTGTTTTGAAAAGCGTTGTTCCTTGGAAAAGCTGCTTTTAACATAAAACCTCATTATGATATCTTGTTCATTGTTAAAACTCCGGTTGGTTTAGTAAAACATAAGTCAACTTAGATTGTGATTACCCTTTTTTGAGAAAAATAGTGTTTGTTGCAGAAGCTTTTTAAACAAGTTGCGCAGGCGTGACAGTTGGAAATCATTTATCTTTTGAAAGCTCGAGTCCTACTGGTAACAGGTGTAAACCAATATAATTAATTTCCCCAAATAAAAAAAAAACTTTGAGCGGCCTTATTACAAAATGAAACCCGAAATGAAATCTCAATTATAATATTAAAAGAAAACTTCGTCGAGTGGCCACCTCGAAGTCCTCCGTCGCCTCGATCCATCTAAGCCTAGGGATTTCCTGCACAGTTAACAGATGGGTGAGTTTACGAAAACTTAGTGTGTGAAATCCCAAAAAAAAAAACCTACAGTCAGAGTAAACACAATTTGGGCCTAAGCCCTTTCAGTTTCAGTTAGGGGCCTTAGCCTCTCTTTCAACAGCAGTAATAGTCTGGGCCTAAGCCCATTTTAGTATCACTGGCAGTCTGGGCCTTAACCCATTTTAGAACAGTATGCAAACTAAGAATCCTACCTAATCCATCTGCTACACACCATCTTCATACCAGCCCTACACACCATGTGGGGATAAAATTGACCCACCCAACCCTACACACCAAACCGTACCAGCTGCGGCACTAAATTAGTATTTGCAGTAGAGCTGCTAGTAATAGGTTTATAGCCATTCAGTACATTTCCTCCAAAATCATATATCCCACCCCATGGAATGCAACATAATATAAATGAACATACAGTAAAAATGGCATGCTTAAATAGTCATACAACACATAGGGATAAAACAATCATCTTACGAAATAAGGGTCCATTTACACTTACCGGCCCAACAGTAGGTCCACAATCGTCTTGGGCAACCCGTGCAACCTTAACAGTTAATCAGTGATAAGGGGCCTACGACCCATATTACGGTCCCATGTGGGCCTACACGCTCGTGTGGCCCACATAGCCCAAATTAGCCTTAACCGTGTGGTTCACACAGCCTAGCCCAATAGTAACCATACTTTTGTGTGTTCATTTCCTTGTGGGGCCCATAAGCCCATTGGGTTTACATGGCCCAGTTCGGCCCAAAATGGCCCAATACCAATTCGGCCCATGAAAACGCTCATGGCCATCTCATCGACCACACGGCCATGTTTTGTTACACGGCCTGCCACACGGGCGCCCACACGCCCGTGTAGTGTCGAAAACCTACTTTTCAGCTTTTCAGCCTTTGCAGTTTTACACCTAATGATAGTGTTACACACGCCTATTTAATAGAACGCACTGAAAACCACGACCACCAACCTATATCCAATCAAGACCCTCGATTATTCTTATAATCAACAAGATTAACACCCTTATTTAAACATCCATCTGTAAAATATACCAATACTTGCCTTGACTGAATGAGTGTGGTTTCAGCCCACCCAATACACTGACAAAGATTGCTAACAACCTCCTTGATGGTTATCTACACATAAAGCGAATTCATTAGTTACGTCATTTATACATATGAGTTGAATCCACATATGCCAGCCTATAGAAGAAGCAAACCCCAAAGAGAGGAAAAGGAATATTCGACCAATACCAACCCAAGCCAACATATTCCAGTTCAGATCAATCACTACGAATAGTATTACCTTCGGTCAAGAATGAAGGAAAAGGTTCCAATCATTTCTACAGCGCTGGAGAACTCCTCCACTCCTTGCGACTCACTTAAACCCAAAAGAACACCATAACCAAAAGAAAGAAGAATATAAGAACAAATATTTAGAGAAATAGAGAAAATAAGGTGAAAGAGCAGAGTCACAGATACTTACCAACCGATATCTAGCACACGGAAAATGATTGAATGAAAGGGAAGAGAGGATAAAATTGAGAGAGAGATGAGAGGGTACTCCACCAAGGCTTAAAAGAGAAGGAGAGTAGAACAGAATCGACAATGAAGGACTAGGGAAAGGATTGATGGGGCAAAACAATATTCGGCTACAAGGGGGGAAAATGTTCGGTTACACAAAATCGAATGTAAGTAAAGGCAAAGTACCAATAATATTTAAGAGAAGATATGTGTGGGAGAGAGAAGAAGTTGATCAAACAAAGCACGATAATGGAGAGCAAAAAAAACCCAAACCACTCGAATGGATACTAGTGGTATTTGGCTACCAAATAAACAATACTCAAAAGGTAACAAAAAATGAACAAGTGGTAATCGTTTCTGAAATGGAGAGCAAAACCACAATTTGGTAAAAACCCGAAATGAAATGACTAATTACCAATACATAGCCGAATTTCACCCCAAAAGAACTCCCCAATTTCGTTCAGCCTTCCACGCACGAAAAGCCTCCCCCAACATCCCAACACAGCCTTCCAGAGTTCAAACTCGGCAAGACTCTTCTCTAAATTTGAACTTGCTTTGATTTTCTCCTTAATTTCCCCCCATCCATCTCTTCAAATTCGGCTAACAACAAACCCATTCAAATCTGTTCAAACTATTGGTGTTTCGGTCAAACACAACTTCCTCCCATGGCCACCAGCAAAAATAGTCTCCATTTACACAAGCAAGGATTAGAACCTCAGACTACTAGCACATTCCACACGCCACTATCCACTAGACCACCAGGCCCATTCTGTCATGTTTTTACTAAAATAAATGTATTACCCTACTAGCCAAAGATAGGGGTTTCATCCTTAAAAAGCAAAAGTTTGTGGAAGCCAACGCTTGATCCCTTGACTTCTCAGACACTTCCAGAGCACACAACCACTAAGCCAAACATATATTCGTGTCACTTTCTTGCACAGCTAAAATTTTATGTATAGTCTCCTAACTACACCCATCCAAGACTTAGAACCTCTAGGCCCAAAATTCGGGGCGTTACACCCCTCCTTAAAGAAATTTCGTCCCCGAAATTTCCAACTATCAGAACGATCACTTAACACAGACTATACAACTACGCTCTCGCTGCTCACTCTAGTTCCAAAACACTTCCACATTTAACCTGAGGTTTCAAGTACAGCACATGCCACATAGAAATGCATTGGCCCAACATCAATTAATGCAGAGTGAGGTACATTACGGATAAAGAACGTACCCGTATCAACATTTTGGGCATCTTCGTACTCTCGGTGACGTGCAGCATAAACTAGTGCTAGCTGCCTCGACTTAGTATAACAGCACCTCTACCCTATGCTCCACAGCCACGGCCCAAACCATTTCCACCCCTAGCCTGACCACGGCCTCTTTGTGGCTGCTGAGGAATATCCATACCAATAGCTTGCATCTAATTTGGCCTCCGTGGACAATCTTTGATATGGTGCTCTGAAGATCCGCACCTAAAACATGCCCCAATCCTTCTCCAGCACTCACCTTGATGGCGTTTCCCACAATCAGCGCAAAGCTGTGGTCCAGCAATAGTAATAGAGGCCTCAACTCTGCTCGGCCCATCAACTTTGGGCTTTTTCTTATGCCTCTGTAAGGAACTCGAGAGCTCCGAATCCCTCTTGTCCCTACCCCTTTCCTTTTCACGATTCTGGCGCTCAGCGTGCTTCATATCATTGGCGATCTTCGCCTTATCCACTAAAGCAGCAAACTCTCGCTCCCTCTATGGAGCTATCAAAACCCGTATTCAGTTGCCACCATCCCACGCGCATAGCGGCTAAGTTGCAAAAATTCAGCTTCGTATTCAGCCACAGATTTATCCCTTTGAGTCAAATTCAGAAACTCTCTCCTTTGAGCATCCACATGACTAGCGCCCAGATATTTTCCTTGGAATGCAGTCTTGAAAAATTCCTAGGTCAAACAATCGGCTAGAGTGCCCTCTTTGACAGTAAGCCACCACTGGTAAGCCTCATCTCTCAATAGAGATACTGCACCTTTTAGTTTATGCTCGGGGGTGTAGTCAAGGTCATCCATGATCCTCTCCATGGCCTCGATCCAATATTAAGCCACATTAGAGGCCACTCCAACAATACCCTTGCATATGTCAGCCCTATTAGACTTGAGTTGTTTCATAACCCACGACCCACTGTACTAGTACTAGGCCCAGTGACCCTTTCTAGAATCCTCAACATCACTTGGGACAGTGCGTCATTCCCAGCCACTCGATTTTGAGACCTCGTCTCAGTTATAGGTGAAGCTAGTGCCTCTCTAGCTTCCTTATTAGGCTGGTGTCCAGCTGACAAAAACTCAGCCCGAGCACTCCCACAGCCTCTGCCGCGGCCTCTTCGATGAGTACCTCTGGTGCTCATTATCGAATGTGCTTAGTCTGTTTTAACATTTTTATGCTAGTCAATTTATTGTTCCAGTATTTATTATAGATATCTTATGAACAATATTATCTTAGAGTCTGTTAAAATATTTCCAAATTATATCAATCACTTTAAATCATTTGAAACAATTCTGTTAAAATTTCCACATCTTGTAAAAGCCCAAAATCCACAGAGAGTTTTGCAACCTAGCTCTGATACCACTAAATGTAACACCTCATACTCGGCTTAGACGTTATGGCCGAATCTGTGATGTCACATTGGAGTGTGTTTTGAAAAGCGTTGTTTCATTGGAAAAGTCTATTTTAACATAAAACCTCGTCATGATTTTGACAAGTCAAGATATCTTGTTCATTATTAAAACTCCATCTGGTTTAGTAAAACGTAAGTCAACTTAGATTGTAATTACCCTTTTTTGAGAAAAATAGTGTTTGTTGCAGAAGCTTTTTAAGCAAGTTGCGTAGGCGTGACAGTTGGAAATCATTTATCTTTTGAAAACTCGAGTCCTACTGCTAACAGGTGTAAACTAATATTATTAATTTCCCCAAATTAAAAAAATATACTTAGAACGGCCTTATTACAAAAAAAAAAAACAAAATAAAATCTCAATTATAATACTAAAAGAAAACTTCGTCGAATGGCCACCTCGGAGTCCTCTGCCGCCTCGATCCATCTAAGCCTGGGGATTTCCTGCACAGTTAATAGATTGGTGAGTTTACAAAAACTCAGTGTGTGAAATCCCATAAAAAATACAGTCAGAGTAAACACAATTTGGGCCTAAACCCTTTCAATTTTAGTTAGGGGCCTTAGCCCCTCTTTCAACAGCAATAACAGTCTCGGCTTGAGCCCATTTTAGTATTAGTGACAGTCTGGGCCTTAGCCCATTTTAGAATAGCATGAAAACAAATAATCCTACCCAATCCATTTGCTACATACCATCTCTGTACCAGCCCTACAGACCATGTGGGGATATTATCGACCCACCAATCCTACACACCAAGTCGTACCGGTTGTAGCCTAAATTAGTATTTGCAGCAGAGCTGTCAGTAATAGGCTTATAACCTTTCAGTACACTTCCTCCAAAATCATATATCCCACCCCATTCAATGCAACATAATATAAATGAACATACAGTAAAAATGGCATGCTTAAACAGTCATACAACACATAGGGGAAAAACAATCATCTTATCGAACTAAGGGTCCAGTTTCATTTACCGGCCCAACAGTAGGTCCACAATCTTCTTGGGCAACCCGTACATCCTTAACAGTCAATCGGTGATAATGGTCCCACGGCCCATATTTCGAGCCCATGTGGGTCCACACGCTCGTGTGGCCCACATAGACAAAACTGGCCTTAACCGTGTGGTTCACACAGCCTAGCCCAATAGTAACCACACTTTTGTGTGTTTGTTTCCGTGTGAGGCCCACAGGCCCATTGGGTTTACATGGCCCAGTTCGGCCCAAAATGGCCCAATACCAATTCGGCCCATGAAAATGCTCATGGCCATCTCATTGACCACATGGCTGTGTTTTGTCACACGGCCTGGCACACGGGCGCCCACATGGCCGTGTGGTGTTGACAACCCACTTTCTAGCTTTTCAGCCTCTGTAGTTTTACACCTAATGACAGTGTTACACACACCTATTTACGAGACCGGAAACCACGACCACCAACCTATATCGAATCAAGACCTTCGATTAGTTTATAATCAACAAGATTAACACCCTCATTTAAACACCCATCTATAAAATATACTGATACTTGCCTTGACTGAATAAGTGTGGTTTCAACCTACCCAACACGCTGACAAAGATTACTGACAGCCTCATTGATGATTATCTACACATAAAGCGAATTCACTACTCGCGTTACTTGTACATATGAGTTGAATCCATATATCTCAGCATATAGAAAACGCAAACCCCAAAGCGAGGAAAAGGAATATTTGGCAAATACCAACCCAAGCCAACATATTCCAGTTTAGGTCAATCACTACAAATAGTATTACCTTCAGTCAAGAATGAATGAAAAGGTTCCAATCGTTTCTACAGCGATCGAGAACTCATCCACTCCTCGCGACTCACTTAAACCCGAAAGAACACCATAACCAAAAGAAAGAAGAAGATAAGAATCAACACTTAGAGAAATAGAGGAAATTAGCCAAAAGAGCAGAGTCACAGATACTTACCAACCGATATCTAGCCAATGGAAAATGATCGAGTAAAAGGGAAAAGAGGATAAAACCAAGAGAGAGATGAGAGGGTACTCCACCAAAGCTTGAGAGAGAGGGAGAGTAGAAGAGAATCGACAATGAAGGATTAGGGAAAGGATTTATGGGTAAAATAATATTAGGCTACAAAGGAGGTAAATTTTCGGTTACACAAAACCGAATATGAGTAAAGGCAAAGTACCAATAATATTCACGAGGAGAAAAGCACGATAATGGAGAGAAAAAAAAAAACCAAACTCCCTGAATGGACACTAGTGGTACTTGGTGACCAAACAAACAATACTCAAAAGGTAACAAAAAATGATCAACAAGTAGTAATCATTTCTGAAATGGAGAGCAAAACCACAATTTGGCGAAAACCCAAAATGAAATGACCAATTACCACTATATAGTCGAATTTTACCCCAAAATAACTCCCCAGTTTCGTTCAGCCTTCCACACACTAAACATCTCCCCCAACATCCCTACACAATCGAAGCACTAAGTGCCAGAGTTCAAACCCAGCTAAACTCTTATCCAAATTCTAACTTACTTGATTTTGTCTTTAATTTCCTCCCATCCATCTCTTCAAATTCAGCTAACAACAACCGCATTCATATATGTTCAAACTCTTGGTGTTTCAGTCAAACATAACTTCCTCCTATGGCCACCAGCAAAAATAGTCTCCATTTGCACAAGCAGGGATTCGAACCTCAGACCACTAGTACATTCCACAAGCCACTATGCACTAGACTAGTAGGCCCATTCTGTCATGTTTTTACAAAAATAAACTTATAACCCTACTGGCCTAAGATAGGGGTTTCATCCTTAAAAAGCAAAAGTTTGTGGAAGCCAAGGCTTGAACAAGCCAAATATATCAGTCAGTGGTTCATTGATCAGAAACACAAAAAGTTCCTAGAGCTGAAACAAGGTCATATGTCTGTGATTGAATATGAGCGAGAGTTTGTTAGGCTCAGTAAGTATGCTCGAGAATGTGTTTCTACTAACGTTATCATGTGCAAGGGATTCGAAGATGGGCTGAAGGAGGATATCAGACTGTTAGTTGGGATTTTAGAGTTGAAGGAATTTGTCGTGGTGGTCGATCGAGCTTGCAAAGCTAAAGAGTTGAGTAAAGAAAAGAGAAAGGCTTAGTTTGAGGCTAGAGACTCAAGAAAAAGACCGATAAATAAGCCATATCAATCTCCATCAAAAAAGCCAAAGGATTTTTATACTCATTCTAATATTTCAAATAGATATCCCAACAGAGATCCTAAAAAGCAGTATTCGGGTTCTAAGGCCCAAACTACTTCAGTAGCGAGTGTTGGTAATGCTAGGTCTAATAGACCTGAATGTCAACATTTTGGTAGACGATATCTCGGTAGATGTAGGATGAATAACCAGGCTTGCTTTAAATATGACTCCCCAGATCACTTCATTCGAGATTGCCCTGAAATGGCTGAAAAAGATAATTTTTAGAATGCAAGGCTAAGTAGCACAAAGGAAGGCCACCGAGAAATACTGGGAGTGGGAACAATAACAGAGGTGTGATGAAAGATTTAACTACGAGATCAGAGGTTAGAGCACCTGTTAAAACTTACACTATTCATGCTGCGACATCCTCTAATGTTATCACTTGTACATTTTCGTTAAGAAATTGCAATAGGTGCAAAACTTGATTTCTCTATGTTAAAAGTCCCTAATTGCTATGAATTCTTAAATTAAAGGTCCCTAAATGGAAATTAGACCATTATATTTCACAAAAATGGACATGCTTAGGTAAAATTTTGGAGTTTTTCATTAAGGGCATTTTAGTCATTTGGTAAATAAAGACAAAATTAACAAATAAAATTGTCCATCTTCTTCAATTTAGTCCCCCTAGCCGAGTTTTACAAGGAGAAGCCATAGCTAGGGTTTGGCGAAGTTCCAAGCTCAATAGTAAGTCTGTTCTTGTCCTATTTTTAACGAATTTTATATTTTTGGGATCGTTGTAACTTGATTTAGCTATTTCAAGGACTAATTTGAAAGAAAGGTGAAGCTTAGAATTTTACCCATGTTGAACATGTATGTATTTTGATGTTTGATGGTATAAAATACATGTTTGTTGTTTGTTAAATGACTTTTGTAAAGTGATTTTCGGTAAAAATGAAAATAGGGACTTACTTGTAAAAGTCTATACAATGAGTAGAAAAATGTAAATAAATGAAAAATGTTGCTATCATGAGCATGAAAAAGGTTTGGCTAGGCTTGGGTTGTGAGGAAATTGAAAGAAGTTCATTTTATGAACATAAGGACTAAATTGTAAAAATGTCAAAAGGTTAGGAAAAAATGTAATTTTTACCATAGTATGTTTTTGGACTGAATTGAATAATGTGATGATTAAATAAGCAAAATTTGACATTATAGATTAAGAAGAATGAAGTACGAGTTTAGACCGGGGAAAGAACAAGGTTGTAGACTAAATCAAACTAATAGTTGTTTTTTTAACAGAGTTAAATTCATATGTTAAATAAGCTTTAATATAATTGTATTTAAATGCTTTAATATTGTTTGATCTGTATGATTGATGGTGTGGACGATTCTAACTCTACAGACGAGTTCGACGATGGTTCGATAAGCAAGAAATCCTATTTGAACCTTAGGAATAGATTAGGATACAAGTGACATGTCACTAGGGTTATCATGTGTTATGTGATTATGTGATCCGGGTGCTGGTCTCGTACGTCCTACCGGTGGCTGAGTATACCGACATATGTTGTAGTTACTTGACATCTTGTGTGAGCAGCACCGAGTAGTTACGTCTTGACTAACAGCTTGTGTGAGCAGGCCCATTGATTAGCTCGAGAGCAAGCAATTATGCGATATGGGTTTAAGGTAGCATTGGCTACATATGTGGCACTTAGTGTGCAAGATTTCTAAGTATCCGACATTATTATTTCGAGTGGTTCATGGGTATTCCAAAGATGAGAATAAATGTAAATTTGTTATGAGATGGTACAGGTATGTACTCGAAGCTTATGATTTGTAACACCCCAAACCCGGCTTGGAAGTTTGGCTCAAATCTAGCATGTCACATTGAAGTGTTTTTCAAAAACCATGTTTCCATTAAAAACCCTTCTTAATAATTAAAAACTTATACCCTTTTTAAACATTGTTAGAAAACCTCAGCTAAATAACATTCTTAACAACTTTGTAAAAAACTTGGTAGTTCCGGAAGCTTAATTTAAAAACAATTGCGGATACGTGATGTTTTGAACAACAGTAGTTGCTTTGGAAAACCGTCTTCTAATACTAGCAATTATAAGAACAATAAATAAAATTCCAAATTTGAAATCCAGAAAATTACAACTAATTTACTACAACCTACATAAAAACATTTAAAAGTATTAATCAAAACTGTAACATAAACAGTGTGTGTGGCTTCCTCCAAGCCCCTCGCAGCTCCGATCCGTCTAAGGCTGGAAATTACCTGAAAGGTTAATAAACGGGGTGAGTTTACGAAAACTCAGTGTGAAATCCCTTACTATATAAAAGGAACGGTCACCATAAAAGAATTAAAAGTCGGTCCCAATTTCTACTTACGCTTTTAGTATCAATTAGGCCTTAGCCCATTATAACAGACAGTACCAGATGGGCCTTAGCCCATTCTAGAATAAGAAACATTATCAGAACTAGAATCAAAATGAGAATCAAAATCAGAATCAAGTGACAAAAATAGAATCAGAATTAGAATTAGGTGACAGAATCAAAATCAGTATCAGGTAACAGAATCAGAATCAGAATCGAATCAAAATTAGAATCAGGTGACAAAATCAGAATCAGTATCAGGTAATAGAATCAGAATAAGAATTAGGTGACAGAACTAGAATCAGTATCAGGTAATAGAATCAGAATCAGAATTAGGTGACAGAACTAGAATCATGTCGTAATAGAATCGTAATCGATTAGGTGACGAACTAGAATCGATGTCGTAATAGAATCGAATCGAATCGAATTAGGTGACGAACTAGAATCGAGATCGTAATGTAATCGAATCGAATTAGGTGACGAATCGAATCGATAATAGGTAATGTAATCGAATCGAATGTGAATGCAATCCCAACCCAATCCACCAGTATACACCCGTACCAATGTTACACCATCCGGGAGACAACTCGACCCACCCATCCGCTACACACCACGAATTTGCAGCATGGTCGCGAAGCGTATATTGTGACAGAGTCACCAGATCTGAATATTGTGGCAGAGCGACCAGAACAGATATTTGTGGCATAGCCACCAGAAATAGATAATGTGGCAAAGCCACTTAACAGAATACGTGGTACAAAGCCATCGATAACTGCATTATGTTAGGCACATAGCCATCAACTAGAGTAACATAACCGGCACATAGCCCTAGGTAAATGTGATCAACACAGAGTCGTCAATAACCATATATTAGCACATAGCCTTAGGCAAATACGTTTGTCACACAACCATAATCAGAATAATTGGCTTTAAGCCATTGGTAGTTGTATCATGTTAGGCACATAGCCATCAGCGACGGTAATATAGTCGGCACACAGCCTCGGGTAAATATGATTGACACAGAGTCATCAATAATCATATATTGGGCTTAAAAGCCACCAGTGGATCCATAGTCTTTAAGCAACCATGCGATCCTAACAGATCAAATCTTCCTCCGTACAAAATCCCAACCCATGCAACATGTCATGTATGTAGAATGTCATGCCCATATTTGAATCAAACAATCACAGTCAAGCTATTCATATCACCAACATGTCATTCATATCACCAATATATATTTACAATCAAATCCGTCAACCACATAGTCCAAGTTAGTTACTTGCCCACAAGGGCAAAACAATCATTTAACACCCTAGGGGCAAAATGGTAATTTTACCCCACAAGGGTATCTCGGTAATTCTACCCTACAGGGGTATTTCGGTATTTCTACCCTACAAGGTATTTCGGTAATTCTACCCTACATGGATATTTTAGTAATTCTACCCTACAAGGGTATTTCAATAATTTTGTAAATCGAGGGTAAAACGACAATTTTGTAAATCGAGGGTACTTTGGTAATTTTACAAGTCGAGGGTATTTCAGTAATTTGGTAAACTATAGTATTCTAAACAGGGATAGCAATACGAATGGGCCTAAGCCTATTCTCGGCCCAAATGGGCCCACACGCTCGTGTGACCCTTTTAGCCCAAATCTAGCCACAGATATGAGATTCACCTAGCCTAGTCCAATATTTACTACACAATCAAACAACTTATCCAATTGGGCCCGTAGGCCCATTGGGCCCACATGGCCCCTTTCGGCCCATCGTGGCCCGAATTGGCCATCCTACGACTAGAGTAGTGAGAAATACACACCTGATAAGAGACTGGAGTTCATCCGCACTCTGAGCACTCTTAACCGACGCCCAACCCAAACGAGCACGCCATAAAGCAAAAGGGATCAGCCAAGAAAGGTACCTTTACTCTCCTCATGGTTCTTTCTATTTAAAGCCAGCTTTGCATCCACTCTTATGTTAGGTTCCCGATGTGGGATCCCTCCATCATCAGACTTTAAATTCAACACCAACTCTTGCCGCCCCCTGTTAGCAAAATAAATGCTCTTTGATTGCCATGAGTTTCGAACCCTGGACCTCCTTGCCAACTCTATGACGCCACCTTCCTGCCTCTTATGTGGAGTTGCTTTGCCACTAGACCACAAGGCTTTTTGTGGCACAATTTCTCCAACAATATTCTTAAGGCCTACCTACTACACCCAGGGTTTGATTCACCTTAGACCAAAACTTTTGCTAAAGTTCAGGTTTGAACCCAGGACTTCTTGTGACATCCCTAAATTGACCCTAGTCGGAAAGTGGTTTCGGGACCACTAAACCGAGTCATAATAATAATTAACCATCATAATTGATGTTCATTATATGTATATATGCATGTGTGAAAATTTCATGTTTGGATTTTGTTAATTGTAAGTGAATTTTTATCAAATAGGACTTATGTGAGAAAATTTAGAAATGTGCTAGGCAAATGTAAGGTGGCCTATTAATACATGTGGGAAAGTGTTGTCCTTGCATGTCAAATTAGCCAAAATGAAGCATGATGGCCGGCCATGCTATGGGTGGAAACATGTCTCCAACATGTTAGACTAGTGATGCATGTAGGAAACAATAAAATAAGAAAGTTAGCATTAAAGAAATGGAAAAGAAAATGATGATAACAAAAAAAAAAAAAAAGTGTGGATGCTTCCCCCCTTGCCGTACATGAGAGAAACAAAACAAAGAAAGAAAGAAAAAAAAAGTGTTCATTCTCTCATTTTCTCCTTGCTTGGCCGAATGTACTAAGAAGAAAGGGGAAGCTTGAGAAAATCAGTCATGGGAGTTTGCTATACTAAGGTATGTTGATGTTATCCATGAGATTTATGCATGTTTTAGTTGATAGTTTGAGTTCCACCTAACCCATGGTCTAAACCTTTACCATGAAATGGGGATGATATTCGCCATGGGTGTTGTCTTCTTAGTATCATTGATGTTTGATGTTTGATGTTGTGGTGGTGAGGCATGAAGATGAGTTAAGGTTCAACTAAGGTGGATTTGTGGATGTTATTTGCATGCTAAAAGTAAAGCTTGTAATGATGCATGGTATGGTGTTGTATGGCATTTGGCCATGGTAGGAAATAAAAGGAAACTATGTTCGTTGTTCATGTCATTTGAATGAGGAGTGCTAGTAAGGTGAAGTACAAATGTTAGTGTTTGATTTACTAGTGTATATATGCATACTAGCCTAGTTGTGAACTTGAATCAAATTGGTGTTAAGTCGATACAAGCGACCTTACTTGTTGAATGTATCAAGTGTGGAAATCGGCCTTAACATGGATGTGTATGTTCGGCCACATGAACTAATACATATGTTGATGTGTATATTCGGCCTTAGGTAGCCTATTGATGGCCTTAGCTTTTCCTTGATGCTTGAATGAATTGTATTGAATTGCTTGATGTAATATAAAATGTGCATGACCAATGTGTATCCAAGCAAAAGGGTGGCCATATGACCATTTAAACTCCTTGTCATATTCGGCCATAAGCTAGCATAATGAGGTTTTAATAAGTTAAATTTGTGTGAACTAGCTCAAGAACTCAAAGGACCAAAGTTGGACAAGGGAAAGACAAAGTAATTGAATAGCCATTGAAAAGCGATGCGACAACATCCGAGGTAAGTCATTAAGCATATATTTGGTATTGATTTAAATGATCATAATATATATGCAATTGTGTTTAATGAATTGATGTGTAAATGAAAATGTATGTGTATGGAATGATGCCATTGTTGAATGTATAAAGGCAGCAAAATGCATAAGGTATTGGTCACGGCACTAAGTGTGCGGGTATAAATAGACACGGTGACAAGATTTGCACTAAGTGTGCGGGTTTAAAATTGTACAGCACTAAGTGTGCGAGTTTGATTCTATAGCACTAAGTGTGCGAGCTGAAAATATATAGCACTAAGTGTGCGGATTCACTATATGCTCTTGTATTACAATTGGCACTGAGTGTGCGACATTATCGAGTTAATCCCGGACAGCGAATCGGGTAAGTACCTTGAGCTCATGACGAATAGGCAATATGTTCATGCTCGGGGTTGAGCTTGGTAAGCTTTAAATCTATGTGATGATTGCAATTGTGTGATTGTGGTGAAAATGAGTTAGTGTGTGAAAATGCCTCAAATATCTTATCGTATAAATATGAAATGTGGATGTATGGCTTGGTATGAGATTGAACCGAAAGGTCCGAGGAATTATGGTATAGTTCGATATGGATGAAGTACCTAGCCTTGTTTCATTGTTTCACTTTGTGATGAATTTAGCTAATGGATAATTGTAAAGTGCTTATGACTTCTGAGTTATAAACTCACTCGGTGTTTTCTTGTCACCCATTTTAGGTCTCTTGGACTCGTATTGTTGCGTGCTCGGAACCGTCGTTGAAGTCATCACACCGGCTGGAGACCTTTTGGTATTGTCTTCGTAGTTGAACTAGGAGAACAATTGGCATGTATAGGCTATTATATTTTGTTGAATTGTGGGTTGTAAACTTTAAGCCATGTGAAATGGCCTATGTGGTCGTCGAGTGGGATGCTAGAACCTATAGCCACGAGTCTTAGAAACTTTAATTTTGATAAGGTGGCCAAAATTTGTGTCATGTATGATGGATGATTTAGGGCCAAGGAAAGATTCATGAAATTGGCATAGTCTACTGCAGTAACTGTTGCGGACAGCAGCAGTGAGATGAGATTGAAAAATCACTAAAAATAGTAGAAGTAGAATTAAATAGTGAATAAATTACAAAATTTAACCTTGATGAATCTATTTTTATATGGATGAAACGAAACAGCCATATGAGCAGTATACTGAGAGATATTAAAGTTCTCGTGAGACAGGGCCGGAACGGTTTCTGGGTCCCCTGTCACGACTTTGAAAATTTACTATAAATTATCCAGAAAGAATTAGAAGTCATTCCTTATATGTGCAGATTCCATTTTGAGTCTAGTTTCATTAGAAACAATCGGCACCAGTATTAAAGCCCTGTACAGAGAGATATTCAAGTTGTAACGCACGAAGGTCAGTGTAGTCGACCCCTGTAACATGGGTGACTTTAACTAATAAACTGTACCAATTGGCCTGACCAAAAATTCTAGAAATAAATCCATGGATGGATATATGAGTCTTAATTCAGGGAAAATTTACGGAATCAGTTTCCGATTTTTGGAACTCGAGATATGATTTTTAAGGCGACAGTGACGCAGTTTTCCAGCCTGTCTGGAAATGCCAAATTGGTTGGTACTTAGAGAGGATTTGGCCCGTTAACCCCTCGTGTCCGACACCGGCGACGGTCACGGGTTCGGGGTGTTACAATTTTATTGGTATCAGAGCCATGGTTTAGTCGGTTCTAGGACTACCATAGAGCGTGTGAGTCTAGCTATACATGCCAATTTGTTAGTGCTTAATAATGTGATGACTTCTGACGGTTGAAATTTTTGTTTTGATTAGCGATGGAACCGGGATAGAGACCCTTGGCGGATGACGTTGAAAGTGTAACGGCTGCCCCGCGCAAGGGACACCGCCTGTTGAGCCTCGGTCATCCGCGAATAATCAAATGAAGGCGAAACAAGCCTTCTTCACCATGATGAATGAGTGGGTCGCATAATATGCCCGAACCAACCCTACTGCCCAACCATTCCCAAATTTAAATACTCCACCCCAAGAGCCCGTAATGCCTTGATTCTCGATCTGTGAGGCTGAGTAAACCACCTGTAGACCTTATTAGGAAGCGGGGCGAGGAGTTCAAGGCCATAGTCACCGATGATCTTTGAAAGAGCCGATTCGCTCGATAACACCATTCGAGTGTTAGATGAACTATCATGCACACCGATGAATGTCTTAAGTGTGCTATATCCTTGTTACGAGACTCACTTACTATTGGTGGAGGACTTTAATTTCCATAGTCCCAAATGAACGAGTTACTTGGGATTTCTTTCAATCCAATTTGAAAGAAATACATTAGTCAACAGTTCATTGATCGAAGCGTAAGAAGTTCTTGGAACTCAAGCAAGGCCGTATGATCAGATCTCGAATACGAACATGAGTTCGTAAGACTTAGTCGGTATGCTCGGAGTGTGTGGTTGATGAGGTTGCTATGTGCAAAAGATTTGAAGAAGGATTGAATGAAGAGTTAAAGTTACTAGTGGGAATTTTGGAGATAAAGGAGTTCGTGACACTAGTCGAACGAGCACGCAAAGCGGAAGAACTTGGGAAGGAGAAGAAGAAGGCTGAATTTGAAGCAAGAGATTACCGTAAGAGATCAACGAGTAAAGCTCCGTTCTCGGCTGTAAAGAGGTTCGTGGAGGACACCATGAAGTCGAGGGCGATCGGGAATTTCCATTAGAGCCCGACCATCGGCGGACTCGAGCTACCGGTAGCTAGTGTGGGCAATAATCGTCAAGAGAGACCTGAATGCCCCCAATGTGGAAGACGACACCTAGGTGAATGTTGGGGTAAGTCTCATTAATAGGGCTCATTACGGATGTGGTTGAAGGACCACTTCATTAGAGATTGCACGAGCTAAATGAAAAGAATAAGATGCAAGGTGCAAGATCTAGCGGGCGACGGTTAGAGGTAGACCCCCGAGGATTTCAGGAGGTAGGGGTGGTAATCAGAGAGGAGCCACTGATGCGGCTATTCGATCCGAGACCCGTGCTCCTGCTAGAGCATATGCCATCCGCGCACGAAAGGAGGCATCCTCCCCTGACGTTATCCTTGGTACTTTTACTCTCTTTGATACTAGTGTGATTGCATTGATTGACCCGGCTCTACTCATTCTTATGTATGTGAAACTTTAGCATCCAGTAAGACTCTACCTGTTGAGTCTACTGAGTTCGTAATTCGAGTGTCAAACCCTTTGGGTCAATACGTACTCGTTGATAAAGTGTGCAAGAGATGCCCCTAATAATTCGAGAATCGCTTTTCCTACCGATCCGATGCTTCTACCATTTGATGAATTGATGTTATTCTTGGTATGGATTGGTGACCGTACATGATGCACGTGGTGGATCGCAAAAGGAAAACCATTGATTTGAGGAGTGCAAATAATGAGGTAGTCCGAGTCGAGTCTACTAATTTAAAAGGGTGCCGGCGATAATATCTTCTATGACCGTTCGGAGATATGTGAAAAGAGGTGTGAAACATACCTTGCGTATGTGTTTGAAAGTAAAGAGACGGAAAAGAAACTCGAATCGGTACCAGTGGTTTGTGAGTATTGAGATGTTTTTCGGAGGAGTTCTGGGATTGCCACCGATTCGAGAAGTGGAATTCGCATCGGTTGTACCGTACTACGCCGATCTCAATAGCTCCGTATCGTATGGCATTAACGGAGTTAAAGGAATTGAAGGTTCAATTGCAAGAATTGACGGATAGAGGTTTCGCTCGACCGAAGTTTTTCTCCGTAAGCACACAAGTATTGTTTGTGAAAAGAAGGACGGAAGCATGAGGTTGTGCATCGACTATCGTCAACTCAATAAAGTGACGATAAAGAATAAATATCCGTTGCCACGAATTGACGATCTGTTTGATCAATTAAAGGGAGCCTCGGTGTTTTCAAAGATAGATTTGAGGTCGGGTACTATCGGTTGAGGGTCCGAGAATCGGACATACCCAAAACCGCTTTTAGAGCGAGGTCCGGTCACTACTGAATTCTTGGTGATGCCGTTTGGGCTCACTAATGCCCTCGCGGTGTTTATGGATTTAATGAATAGAATTTTCAGGCCATACTTGGATCGGTTCGTAGTTGTATTTATCGATGACATTTTGGTCTATTCGAGAGATGAAATCGAACATCTTTGAACACCGAGGCTAGTGTTGCAAATCTTACGAGATAAGCGATTATCGCGCCGGTGTCGTGGTGGACCCGAACAAAATTTGACCATAGTCGATTGGAAACCACCAAGGAATGTTACCGAAGTTAGGAGCTTTTTGGGGCTTGCGGTTATTACCGACGATTTGTAAAAGGTTTCTCGACGATAGCCACGCCAATGACGGTTACTCCAAAAGGATGTTAAGTTCGAATGGACGGAGAAATGTCGAAAAGTTTCAATCAACTGAAAGCTTATTTGGTGAAGCCCCAATTCTAGTGCAACCCGAATCGGGCAAAGAGTTTGTCATTTATAGTGACGCATCCCTACTTAGGTTGGGTTGCGTCTTGATGCAAGAAGGGCGAGTTGTGGCCTATGTGTCGAGACAATTAAAGCCACATGAGAAAAATTATCCCACCCATGATCTCGAATTGGCGCCATCGTATTCGCTTTAAAGATATGGCGACATTACTTATTTGGTGAGAAGTGCCATGTGTATTCGGATCACAAAAGTCTCAAATATTTGATGACCCAAAGAGACTTAAATCTGCGACAAAGGCGATGGCTCGAGTTGTTGAAAGATTATGAGCTCGTCATTGATTATCACTCGGGAAAAGCTAATGTGGTTGCGGATGCCTTAAGCCGGAAATCACTGTTTGCTTTACGAGCGATGAATGTACACTTGTCTATCCTACCCGACAATGTGTTGGTAGCTGAATTGAAAGCCAAACCATTATTGATACGTCAAATTCGTGAAGCTCAGAAAGTCGACGATGAGTTGGTTGCAAAATGGGATGAGTGTGTTTCGAACAAGGACTCGGAATTTCAAATCGATAATGACGATTGTTTGAGGTTCAAAAGTCGTCTGTGTGTTCCAAAGAATTCGGAACTTATTCCAATAATTTTGAACGAAGCCCATTGTAGCCGAATGGCAATCCACCCGGGGAGTACGAAGATGTACAACGATTTGAAATGTCGGTTTTGGTGGCATGGTATGAAACGAGACATCTCTGATTTTGTTTCGAGATGTTTAATATGTCAACAAGTGAAAGCGGAACATCAAGTGCCTTCAGGATTACTTCAGCCGATCACGATACCCGAGTGGAAATGGGATCGAGTCACAATGGACTTTGTATCCGGACTGCCATTGTCAGTGAGTAAGAAGGATGTGATTTGGGTCGTTGTCGATAGACTGACTAAGTCGGCTCACTTTATCCCCGTACGTACGGATTTTTCAATGGACAAACTAGCCGAATTGTACGTTTCTCAGATTGTGAGATTACACGGGGTGCCTATTTCCATCGTGTCGGATAGAGATCCGAGATTTACCTCGCGATTTTGGAAGAAGTTGCAAGAAGCTTTGGGTACCAAGTTGCATTTCAGACCGCCTTTCATACCCAAACCGATGGTCATCGAACGGATAATTCAAATACTCGAGGATATGTTGAGATGTTGCATCCTTGAGTTTAGTGGTTCATGGAATGGTATTTACCTTTGATTGAATTCGCACAACAATAGCTTTCAATCAAGTATTAAGATGGCGCCTTATGAGGCTTTATACGGTCGTAAATGCCGTACCCATTATTCGGGTGAACTTAGTGAAGGTAAATTCTTCGGGGTTGATTTGGTTAAAGATGCCGAGCAAAAAGTTCGAGTAATTCATGAAAGTTTGAAAGCTGCTTCAGATCGCCAAAAGTCGTATGCGGATTTGAAAAGGAAAGATATTGAATATCAGGTTGGAGACAAGGTCTTTCTCAAAGTTTCGCCTTGGAAGAAGGTGCTTAGATTTGGTCGTAAGGGCAAATTGAGTCCGAGGTTCATCGGGCCATATGAAGTATCCGAACGAGTTGGGCCAGTCGCATATCGATTAATTTTGCCCCCTGAGCTCGAAAGGATTCACAACGTTTTCATGTCTCGATGCTTCGACGATATAGGTCGATCCATCGCACGTAATTGCTCCATCCGAGATTGAGATTCACCTAATTTGAGCTATGAAGAGGAACCGGTTCGCATTATGAGGCGTGAAGTAAAAGAGTTGCATAATAGGAAAATCCTGTTAGTGAAGGTGTTGTGGCATAAACACGGAATGGAAGAAGCCACTTGGGAACTTGAGGACTCTATGAAAGAGCGATACCGAGCCTATCTACGGTAAGATTTTCGGGACAAAATTTCTTAAGTGGGGAGAGTTGTGACATCCCTAAATTGACCCTAGTCGGAAAGTGGTTTGGGACCACTAAACCGAGAGTCATAATAATAATTAACCATCATAATTGATGCTCATTATATGTATATATGCATGTGTGAAAATTTCATGTTTGGATTTTGTTAATTGTAAGTGAATTTTTATCAAATAGGACTTATGTTAGAAAATTTAGAAATGTGCTAGGCAAATGTAAGGTGGCCTATTAATACATGTGGGAAAGTGTTGTCCTTGCATGTCAAATTAGCCAAAATGAAGCATGATGGCCGGCCATGCTATGGGTGGAAACATGTCTCCAACATGTTAGACTAGTGATGCATGTAGGAAACAATAAAATAAGAAAGTTAGCATTAAAGAAATGGAAAAAGAAAATGATGATAAAAAAAAAAAAAAAGTGTGGATGCTTCCGCCCCTTGCCGTACATGAGAGAAACAAAACAAAGAAAGAAAGAAAAAAAAGTGTTCATTCTCTCATTTTCTCCTTGCTTGGCCGAATGTACTAAGAAGAAAGGGGGAAGCTTGAGAAAATCAGTCATGGGAGTTTGCTAGACTAAGGTATGTTGATGTTATCCATGAGATTTATGCATGTTTTTAGTTGATAGTTTGAGTTCCACCTAACCCATGGTCTAAACCTTTACCATGAAATGGGGATGATATTCGGCCATGGGTGTTGTCTTCTTGGTATCATTGATGTTTGATGTTTGATGTTGTGGTGGTGAGGCATGAAGATGAGTTAAGGTTCACCTAAGGTGGATTTGTGGATGTTATTTGCATGCTAAAAGTAAAGCTTGTAATGATGCATGGTATGGTGTTGTATGGCATTTGGCCATGGTAGGAAATAAAAGGAAACTATGTTCGTTGTTCATGTCATTTGAATGAGGAGTGCTAGTAAGGTGAAGTACAAATGTTAGTGTTTGATTTACTAGTGTATATATGCATACTAGCCTAGTTGTGAACTTGAATCAAATTGGTGTTAAGTCGATACAAGCGACCTTACTTGTTGAATGTATCAAGTGTGGAAATCGGCCTTAACATGGATGTGTATGTTCGGCCACATGAACGAATACATATGTTGATGTGTATATTCGGCCTTAGGTAGCCTATTGATGGCCTTAGCTTTTCCTTGATGCTTGAATGAATTGTATTGAATTGCTTGATGTAATATAAAATGTGCATGACCAATGTGTATCCAAGCAAAAGGGTGGCCATATGACCATTTAAACTCCTTGTCATATTCGCCATAAGCTAGCATAATGAGGTTTTAATAAGTTAAATTTGTGTGAACTAGCTCAAGAACTCAAAGGACCAAAGTTGGACAAGGGAAAGACAAAGTAATTGAATAGCCATTGAAAGCGTGCGACAACATCCGAGGTAAGTCATTAAGCATATATTTGGTATTGATTTAAATGATCATAATCTATATGCAATTGTGTTTAATGAATTGATGTGTAAATGAAAATGTATGTGTATGGAATGATGCCATTGTTGAATGTATAAAGGCAGCAAAATGCATAAGGTATCGGTCACGGCACTAAGTGTGCGGGTTTAAAATTGTACAGCACTAAGTGTGCGAGTTTGATTCTATAGCACTAAGTGTGCGAGCTGAAAATATATAGCACTAAGTGTGCGGATTCACTATATGCTCTTGTATTACAATTGGCACTGAGTGTGCGACATTATCGAGTTAATCCCGGACAGCGAATCGGGTAAGTACCTTGAGCTCATGACGAATAGGCAATATGTTCATGCTCGGGTTGAGCTTGGTAAGCTTTAAATCTATGTGATGATTGCAATTGTGTGATTGTGGTGAAAATGAGTTAGTGTGTGAAAATGCCTCAAATATCTTATCGTATAAATATGAAATGTGGATGTATGGCTTGGTATGAGATTGAACCGAAAGGTCCGAGGAATTATGGTATAGTTCCGATATGGATGAAGTACCTAGCCTTGTTTCATTGTTTCACTTTGTGATGAATTTAGCTAATGGATAATTGTAAAGTGCTTATGACTTACTGAGTTATAAACTCACTCGGTGTTTTCTTGTCACCCATTTTAGGTCTCTTGGACTCGTATTGTTGCGTGCTCGGAACCGTCGTTGAAGTCATCACACCTGCTGGAGACCTTTTGGTATTGTCTTCGTAGTTGAACTAGGAGAACAATTGGCATGTATAGGCTATTATATTTTGTTGAATTGTGGGTTGTAAACTTTAAGCCATGTGAAATGGCCTATGTGGTCGTCGAGTGGGATGCTAGAACCTATAGCCACGAGTCTTAGAAACTTTAATTTTGATAAGGTGGCCAAAATTTGTGTCATGTATGATGGATGATTTAGGGCCAAGGAAAGATTCATGAAATTGGCATAGTCTACTGCAGTAACTGTTGCGGACAGCAGCAGTGAGATGAGATTGAAAAATCACTAAAAATAGTATAAGTAGAATTAAATAGTGAATAAATTATGAAATTGAACCTTGATGAATCTATTTTTATATGGACGAAACAAAACGACCATATGAGCAGTATACTGAGAGATATTAAAGTTCTCGTGAGACAGGGCCGGAACGGTTTCTGGGTCCCCTGTCGCGACTTTGAAAATTTACTATAAATTATCCAGAAATAATTAGAAGTCATTCCTTATATTTGCAGATTCCATTTTTAGTCTAGTTTCATTAGAAAGAATCGGCACCAGTATTAAAGCCCTGTACAGAGAGATATTCAAGTTGTAACGCACGAAGGTCAGTGTAGTCAACCCCTGTAACATGGGTGACTTTAACTAATAAACTGTACCAATTGGCCTGACCAAAAATTCTAGAAATAAATCCATGGATGGATATATGAGTCTAAATTCAGGGAAAATTTACGGAATCAGTTTCCGGGTTTTGGAACTCGAGATATGATTTTTAAGGCAACAGTGACGCAGTTTTCCAGCCTGTCTGGAAATGCCAAATTGGTTGGTACTTAGAGAGGATTTGGCCCGTTAACCCCTCGTGTCCGACACCGGCGACGGTCACGGGTTCGGGGTGTTACACTTCTCCAACACTTCTCAGCACACTCAACCACTAAAACAAGCCTTCATTAACGAAATTTACATGCATAACAAAATATTATAAGCTGCCTACAACCACTCCCATGCTCAAGGGCAAAAACTTCTAGGCCTAAATTCCGGGTGTTACAACTCTACCTCCCTTAAAGAAATTTCGTCCCCGAAATTTCCATCTAACAAGGTAGTCATGTAACATCTACCCCACTACGCTACCGTTGCGCACTCTGATCCTATTATCACTATCACACTTCAACCAGAACTTGAAACATCTCATACATACAACACTTATTCACTGAAGTAGACACATATCTATCACACATATATACAATTTCTATATCCAAACATCACATCCACATAAAATAAATGCCAAATTTAAATTCAGACCAATATCTAAGAAATCCACAATATTTCAACTTCTAAACAGACAAAAGTATTCAGAAGACTTACGGATTCGGCGCCGGAGACTCGGTGTGCCACACTTTTTAAGAGAAATACTTCAAACAGACCACGTGGTTGAAAATAATTTTCTGAAATTCAACATTTGAAAACCCAATCCACAGCCAAGTTGTTGCAACTTGGCTCTGATACCACTAAATGTAACACCCCAAATCCAGCCTAGAAGTTTGGCTCGAATCTGGTGTGTCACATTGAAGTGTTTTTTTTTTAAAACCATGTTTCCATTAAAAACCCTTCTTAATAATTAAAAACTTATACCATTTTTAAACCTTGTTAGAAAACCTCAGCTGAATAACATTCTTAACAACTTTGTAAAAATCTTGGCAGTTGCAGAAGCTTAATTTAAAAACAATTACGGATACGTGATGTTTTGAACAACAGTAGTTGCTTTGGAAAATCGTGTTCTAATACTAGCAATTATAAGAACAATAAATAATATTCCAAATTTGAAATCTAGAAAATTACAACGGCTTTACTACAACCCACAAAAAAAGATTTAAAAGTAATAATCAAAACTATAACATAAACATTGTGTGTGGCTTCCTCCGAGCCCCTCACAACTCTGAACCGTCTAAGGCTGGAAATTACCTGAAAGGTTAATAAATGGGGTGAGTTTATGAAAATTCAGTGTAAAATCCCCTACTATATAAAAGGAACCGTCAGTCATATAAAAGAATTAAAAGTTTGGCCCCAGCCCTACTTACAATTTCAGTATCAATTGGGCCTTAGCCCATTATAATAGACAGTATCAAATGGACCTTAGCCCAATACAGAATAAGAAACATTATCAGAACTAGAACCAAAATGAGAATCAGAATTAGAATCAGAATTAGGTGACAGAATCAGAATGAGTATCGTGTGAGAATCGAGAATCGTAATCGAGACGTAACCGTAATCGTAATCGAATGTGTGTAATCGAATCGATGTAATGTAATCGTAATCGAATTAGGTGACGAATCGAATCGATATCAGTAATGTAATCGAATCGAATTAGGTGACGTAATCGAATCGAATTAGGTGACGTAATCGTAATCGATGTCGTAATGTAATCGTAATCGAATTAGGTAACAATATCGTAATCGATTATCAAAATGTAATCGAATCGTAATCGTAATTAGGTGACGTAATCGTAATCAATATCGAATGTAATCGGAATCGAATATGAATGCAATCCCAACCCAATCCAGTCGTATACACCCCCGTACCAACGTTACACCATGTGAGGAGACAACTCGACCCACCCATCTGCTACACACCATAGAATTTACAGCATGGCTGCCAGAATAGATATTGTAACAGAGTCATCAGATACAGATATTGTGGCAGAGCGACCAGAACAGATATTTGTGGCATAGCCACTAGAAACAAATAATGTGGCAAAGCCACTTAACAGAATACGTGGCACAAAGCCATCGATAACTGTATTATGTTAGGCACATAGCCATCAACTAGAGTAACATAACCGGCACATAGCCCTAGGTAAATGTGATCGACATAGAGTCATCAATAACCATATATTGGCACATAGCCTTAGGCAAATACTTTTGGCACACAACCATAATCAGAATAATTAGCATTAAGCCATTGGTAGTTGTATCATGTTAGGCACATAGCCATCAGTGACAGTAATATAGTCGGCACACAGCCTCGGGTAAATATGATCGACACAGAGTCATCAATAATCATATATTGGGCTAAAAAGCCACCGGTGGATCCACAGTCGTCAAGCAACCATGCGATCCTAACAGATCAGATCTTCCTCCGTACAAAATCCCAACCCATGCAACATGTCATGTATGCAGAATGTCATGCCCATATTTGAATCAAACAATCACAGTCAAGTCATTCATATCACCAACATATATTCACAATCAAATCCGTCAACCACACAGTCTAAGTCAGTCATTATCCAACAAGGGCAAAACAGTCATTTAACACCCTAGAGGTAAAATGGTAATTTTACCCCACAAGGGTATCTCGGTAATTCTACCCTACAGGGGTATTTCAATATTTCTACCCTACAAGGGTATTTCGATAATTCTACCCTACATGGGTATTTCAGTAATTCACCCTACAGGGGTATTTCAATAATTTTGTAAATCGAGGGTAAAACGGTAATTCTGTAAATCAGGGGTACTTTGGTAATTTTACAAGTCGAGGGTATTTCAGCAATTTGGTAAACTAAAGTATTCTAAACAGGGATAACAATACGAATGGGCCTAAAGCCCATTCTCGACCCAAATGGGCCTACACGCTCATGTGGCCCTTTTAGCCCAAGTCTAGACACAGAGATGAGATTCACCTAGCCTAGTCCAATATTTACTACATAATCAAACAACTTATCCAATTGGGCCAGTAGACCCATTGGGCCCACATGGCCCTTTTTGGCCCATCGTAGCCCGAAGTAGCTATTCTACAGCTAAAGTAGTGAGAAATACACACCTGATAGGAGACTAGAGTTAATCTGCGCTCTGAGCACTCTTAGCCGATGCCCAACCCAAACGAGCACGCCATAAAGCAAAAGGGATCAGCCAAGAAAGGTACTTTTACTCTCCTCATGGTTTTTTGTATTTAAAGCCAGCTTCACATCCACTCTTATGTTAGCTTCCCGATGTGGGATCCCTCCATCATCAGAGTTTAAATTCAACACCAACTCTTGCCGCCCCCTGTTAGCAAAATAAATGCTCTTTGATTGCCATGAGTTTCGAACCCTGGACCTCCTTGCCAATTCTATGACGCCACCTTCTTACCTCTTATGTGGCGCTACTTTGCCACTAGACCACAAGGCTTTTTGTGGCACAATTTCTCCAACAATATTCTTAAGGCCTACCTACTACACCCAGAGTTTGATTCATCTTAAACCAAAATTTTTGCTAAAGTCTAGGTTTGAACCTAGGACTTCTCCAACACTTCTTAGCACACTCAACCACTAAAACAAGCCTTCATTAACGAAGTTTACATGCATAACAAAATATTATAAGCTGCCTTAAATCACTTCCATGCTCAAGGCCTAAAACTTCAGGCCCAAATTCAGGGTGTTACATGATTATAAATTTGTGAAATGACGATTTCAAGGTAAGTTGTGATGAAAGTGAATTATGTTCATGAGATTATCATAAATTATGTTATTTTATGTTATAATACTTGCATGATTAATGTATCGTAAGGTTGCTTATTTCTTCATACGAGCTTACTAAGCTATATAGCTTACTCCATTTTATTTTCAATATTTTATAGTCACCAAGCTAGGTCGGGATTAGAGAACATCAGAAGTCGCTTCACACTATCAAAGTGTTTTTTTGGGCATTGATGATTTTTAAACATTTTGAGAGTATGGAATGTATAGGGATTTGGTCATTTTATTATATTTGTCATTTGATTTGGCCAAATTTATTGGCTTATATTTGTTTAAGGTGATTTGGTATTTAGCCATGTAGTTGGCTTATTTTGGCTAAAATGATTGTAAGCCCATTTATGTGTTAATGCCTTCTTGTTTTGTGTTTTGTAATGGGTTATTATGTGTTTATTATGGTTAAATGACTTATTATGAAATGGATGAGATGGGTCATTTGGTGTGCTAGGAAATCTAAGTAAAATTATGCATGATGAAAGTGTTCATGTTGATACTTGTGAATGTGAGTTCGGTATGAATTGATTTGGTAAATTATGCCATAATAATTATGTTAAGCGTTGGTAATGAATGATATGATTTAGCCTTGATTATGGATGTTTTGGTTACTTAAACATTCCACGGATTATGCCATTGAACTTGTGTGTGTGTAGGTGTAAATGAGGGTGATAAATGGCTTGGTAAATAGCCTTTATTTTGTCCACACGGGTGTGCGTGACACACGGCCGGCCCCCATGGGAATGTGTTCTGGCCGTGTGCCCCCTGCAACTTAATTTTGAGAAACAAAATGATCAAAATTGAGCACATGAGCAGAGACACGTGTAACACCCTTTACCCATTTCATCGTCAGGACAGGATACGAGGCATTACCGAACTTAAACATACACATACACGTAAAACTAGGCCATAAAATTACAACCAATTTAAAAACATTCAAACACATGCATATCGTCCCTTATACGGGTTTACGAAGCCCAAAACACACATCAGGGGTGGTTCGAGACTAAACCAAGAACTTCTAAAAATTTTACAACACTTGGAGAAATTTTCCATGTTTAGAGAGTCACATGCCTATGTGGATTAGGCCGTGTAGTCACACACACCCATGTGGCTTGGGACACACTCGTGTTCTCAGTCGTGTAACTCTCGTTTATGATGTCAGCAACAAAAAATAGTCACACAGCCAAGTCACACGCTCGTGTGCTAAGGCCATGTCCCCCACACTGCTGAGACACATGGCCGTGTCTCTACCAGTGAAGCCAACAGTTAGGCTATTTTCCAAGCCTTGGTAAACCATAAACCCTCACACATTTATGCAACATCAAGGACATATAACATGGCATCCATTCAATGATTAAACACCTTCAATTGGGCCACAAACATAGCATTTGCATGTCATCATGCTTGTGCTTCTCATACTCATTTTATATCAAGTCTAGACATACCAAACCATATTCATTTGGCCTTGTCATCTTCATTAACATGATTAACTAACTCTAAATTTACACTTTTATACTAAGAATATGGTCACATCTATTGTTCAAAGTTCATCTATCAAATATGCATACCATATCATACATCCATCAATAACAAGCCATCACACATGTGCATCATCAAGACATTAGAACAATCATGCAAATCAATTAGGTTTACAACCCAATGATCAAATATAAGCCATATCTCATGACTCTATACAGATGAATTATTATAAGCCAACTCAATTGGCCAAATCATGAAACACGTTTCATAAAGTACTAAGTCTCTATACATGCCACTCACTTAAAAATACTTAAGCTTTATTAGTACCCCGGTTTGATAATTTGATAGTGTGATGTTGCTTCCGATGATCTCCAACCTCGAGCTAACCTGACATCACTAAAGAAATGGAAATAAGGGGGTAAGCTTTATAGCTTAGTAAGTCCATATGAAAATAATAAGCAATATGTCAACATGCTTCTCAAGGTAATACAATCATAGTTACACATTTACTTATGTTCTGGTCAAGCTATTTTCTCAAGTCATAGTTACTAAATTATTTATATCTGGAGCTACAAAACTCCAAATTAAGATCTGCTAATTTTCGTTGAAACTAGACTCACGTATCATATTGCCATAAAATTTATAGAATTTTTGGTCTCTCCAATAAGTACAGTTTATTATTCAAAGTTACCCCTATTCTGATATTTGTCAGCTTTGACCTTTCTTTACTAAAATTTATTTATCTCTTAGTATGGGATCCGGATGATGTTCCCTTATGTTCCTCTTGAAAATAGACTCATTAAGGATTTAGTCATATAAATTCTAACCCATAATTACTCTTTCACAATTTTTGGTGGATTTTCAAAGTCGAACTACTCCTACTGTCCAAAACTATTTTAGTGCAATATAATGATAACTATCATAAGTTCATTTTCAACTAATCATGAACTCACCATTTCATGGATTCCATGTTCAAATACACAATGAAATAATAACATAACTGTGACAGCCCAAAATTGACCCTAGTCGGGAAGTGGTTTTGGGACCGCTAAACCGAGTCACCGAAATGTTTGAACGTAATATTTATTGTCTAGAATATGTAATTATGAATGTGTGAAAATTTCAAGCTTCGATTTAGTCAATTGCATGTGAATTCAGTTAGTAGGACTTGTGTGACACTTTTGAAATGTGATAGGCTAATCTATAAGGACCTAATAGTGCATGTAATCAAAAGGGGGGACTTCCATGTCAAATTTCCCCCCCTAATTGGTAGTGGCCGGCCATGACAAAGGATTATGGGCAAAACATGTCATAGACATGTTATGTTGGTGCATCATGGGAGGAAAAAAATAAATTAATGAGTATGGGTAATAAAGAAATGGAAAAGAAAAAAAGAAGAAAGGATATGTGAGTGTTACCACCCATTTTGCCGTGAGTTGAAGAAAAAAAAGAAAAAAAAATTGTTGTTCATCCTTTTGCATTTCTTTGAGCTGAAAATTCTAAGGAAGAAGGAAGGAGTTCTTGCTTCATGCTTGGTTTGGAAGAGGATTAGGAGGAGGTTTGGCCATACTTGTGTCTAGATTAAGGTATGTTTGAGGTTGTGCCATGAGATTCATGCATGATTTTAGTTGCTAGCTTGAGTTCTAATTAGCCCATGGTTCAAATCTTTGCTATGTCATGGGGATGATATTCGGCTAAGGTGGATTTTGTGTTAATGCCATTGCATGCTAAATATGAAGCTTGATAATGATACATGTGATGGTGGATTGAGGACTCTTGGATTTTCTTTTTAGCATTTTTTTTGAGTGAGACATTAAGTTCTTTGTTTAACCATGACCAAAATTGAAATGGTATGGTGTTGTGATGTATTCGGCCATGGTATACCCATAAGTATGATTTATGCTTATTGCATGGTAGGTAAGATTTGTGTTTTGGAGTTATGTTCATGATTAGTTATAATCAACTTGAGATTCGGCCCTTGCACCTATATGTATATATGTTTGCACATGATGGATTGGTATGACATATATACTATCTCAAGGTATATATTTACTTATGATGATGTTTCGGTTATGAAGTAAATGATAGATGCGTATTGAGCTACAATATGTAATGCATTAGTTAGTAAAATGTATGCCATTTATGTGTGGTATTAAATATGTAATTGGCCTCAACATCAACATGCATATTCGGCCACATGAGATGGATTGGTGTGCATGCATTCGGTTAGAGGCAAGCATATTGATGCCTTTATCTTGGCTAGGACAATCGGCTAAAAAGGGAGTGTGGGTTAATATCTTGAGTTGATGCATGATTTCACATGTATGTGACTTTAATGTCTAATGTATAAATGTGGGCTAAGTGCCTTGTGTTCCTCTTTTCGATGCTTAAATGATTAAATCGATTTATTTATTTAATTAAGCTCAAGAGCAAAGGGGATCTAAATCCGATAAAGGGAAGGAAAAAGTGGTCGAATAGCCATCGAAATCGTTCGACAACATCCCAGGTAAGTTCTTGAGTAATAGAGCTTAAATTATGATTTGATTAGATCATGTTTTAAGCAAATCGAAATCATGCTCTTTGTGTGTGGATATTGAGCCGAAATTTGCAAGAGTGATAAATGTATTGTGTTTGAGTTTTGCTAATGAAAATTAAATACGAATGTGTCATGATTTAGTGTTAAATGTGCATGGTTATTCAAATGATGTCCGGGCTAAGTCCCGAAGGCTTTGTACTAAGTGACCATATCCGGACTAAGATCCGAAGGCATTTGTGCAAGTTCCCAAATTCGGGTTAAGTCCCGAAGGCATTTGTGCGAGCTATTATAACCGGGCTATGTCCCGAAGGCTTTTGAGCGAGTCGCTATATCCGGATAAAATCCAAAGGTACGTGATTCGGGAATGAGCAATCTTGCTGTAAAAATTTCAGTTAATACGCTTGCAAAAATTCCAGCAATGAGGTATGTTCGTATGTGCTTTGAATTAGTTGAGCTCTTACACATAAGTATTCGCTCAGTTGATAAACGAGCTACCGGCCTTTGGCTAAGTTGATCTTTTGTGTATGAACATAAGGGTTGGTAATGTGAAGTAAGTATGATATTGAGAATGTGTGCATATGAAATTATCCGTTTAGCTATATGAATGCTATGCTTTTGTTGTCTTGGAATCCTTGCTCAAAACTTACTAAGCATAAATTGCTTACTCCGTTTCTTTGTTCTCTGTTTTATAGATTTTAGGCTCGTCACCTATCGGACTCGGGATTTTTGGAAGTCGAAGTCTCCCACACTATCAAAGCCCACTTTTGGTACAAATTTTGGTTGAACATTGAAATGGCATGTATAGGACTACTCTTTCGTTTGTTGGTCATAGACCCTTTGATTTTGTACAAATTTGGATAGCCATGCGAAAATGGCTTATATACACTTTGGCATGGTATCATAATCATTTTGTATGTTGTTCATTAAGAGATGTGGAAATGTTTGGAATCGATTAGCCCTTGGAATGGTTAACCGTGATCATCTTTTGTGCCATGTATGCTAAAAGGGCTAGTTGAATCAAGGAAATTATGAAGTAGGTAAAATCTACCTTAAAGATAGAGGTTGACGGCTGCAGTGATGTGGATGTGAAAAATCGCTAAAAATAGTAGGAATGGAATTAAATAGTGAATAAATTGTGTAAATGAACCTTGATGAATCTATTTTCATAGGAAAGTAATGAAATGATCATATGAACAGTATGTTAAGAGATATTGAAGTTTTCGCGAGACAGGGCCAGAACGGTTTCTGGATTCCCTGTTCCGACTTTGGAAATTCATTGTTAATTTACCAGAGATAATTAGGAGTCATTCCATATATTTGTAGATTCCTCTTTGAGTCTAGTTTCTATAGAAACAAACGGCATCAGTATTGAAGCCCTGTACAGGGAGATATCCAAGTTGTAATGCGCGAAGGTCAGTGTAGTCGATCCCTGTAACATGGGCGACTTTAACTAATAAACTGTACTAATTGGCCTGACCAAAAATTCTAGAAAAAAAGTTGTAGATGTATATATGAGTCTAGTTTCAGGTAAAAATCACAAAACTGATTTTCGAGTTGTGGAACTCAAGATATGATTTTTAAGGTGACAGTGACACAGTTAGCCAGCTGGCTGGAAATTTTCAAATGGACTGTGAAAATAAATATATTTATGTGCATTAGCACTTCGTGTTCGACTCCGTGACGGACTCGCACGGGTGTTACAATTTTATTGGTATCAGAGCTACAGTTTAGTCAATTCTAGGACTACCGTAATGCGTTTGGGTCTAGCTATACATGCCATTTTATGTGATTATTTGATAGTGTGGTGATTTCTGACAATTGCAAATGTGTTTATTTATAGTGATGGATCTGATCCCGACCGAGCGGTAGTGATGATCTTGAGAGTGTAGCGCTGCTCCAAGACAAGGGACAGTGGCCGGCGGACTCTTAACCTAATGCTAGTAATCCAAATGATGAAGCTAGACAAGCTTTCTATAGCGTGATGAATGATTGGTTCAACCAATACATTCGAACTAATCTACTGTTCCACAACCTCCATTCCCAACAAACACAACCCCGCACCTACAATGCCTCCGAGAATCGACCAAATAAGGTCAAATAAGCCCCAATTGATGAATCGAAAACATGGGGCTCTGAATTTAAAGCTACGGATAGCAACGATGCCGAGCAAGCTGAATTTTGGTTGGACAACACTACCCGGTACTCGATGAGCTATCTTGTACACCGATGAATGCCTAAAGTTTACTATCTCCTTGCTACGCGATTACGCCTACTATTGGTGGAGTACTCGACTTACATTGTGCCCCAAGAGCAAGTAACTTGGGAGTTTTTCCAAAGCGAGTTTGGAAAAAGTATATCGATCGAGATTTGTTGATCAAAAGCGGAAGGAATTTCTTGAGCTTAAGCAAGGTTCTATGTCGATTCTCGACACGAGCTAAAATTTGTTAGACTTAGTAGATACGCCGGAATGTATTTAAATCGAGGCTATCATGTAAACGCTTCGAGGATGGGCTGAATGAAGATATAAAAATGTTCGTTGGCATTCTTGAAATACGAGAGTTCGTAGTACTTGTCGAGCGAGCTTGTAAAGCCGAAGAGCTTGGAAAAGAAAAACAAAAAGTTGATGTGGGAACTGGAGAGTTTCGTAAAAGATCCTCGGGAAAGTGTCTTCAACAGGCATCGAAGAAATTTCGTGATGATGTGGGCCGGTCTAGAGGCACTTCGGGCCTTTTTAGACGAGATCGTGATCGACCCCCTGTGGGTACACGAGGCACTTGATCGCCGGTGTTGGGAATGAGCGTCGAGACGAGCAGTGTCGACATTGTGGCAAATGGAATTCTGGAAGTTGTAGATTCCATGACCGCTCCTGTTACAAGTGCGGATCAGTTGACCACTTCATTAAAGATTGTCCGAGGTTGCCTGAACAGAATGTAAATCGAGTGGGAAGCCGGCGCTACCACGCTCGAGGTAGACCATCTAGAAATATGGGCAATGCTAGTGGTGGTCGAGGGATCTAGAGATGCTACGACCAGATCCGAGGCTCGCGCTCTGCTAGGGCTTATGCAATCTGGCGCACGCGAGGATGCTTCCTCGCCGGATGTTATTACTGGTACTTTCACTCTCTTTGATACTAATGTGATTGCTTTGATTGACCACGGTTCTACTCATTCTTATATATGTGAAACCTTAGCATCCAAAGAAGACTTTACCTATTGAGTCTCTTGAGTTCGTAATTCGGTGTCAAATCCCTTGGGTCGTTACGTGCTTGTCGACAAAGTGTGTAAGAAATGTCCCCTAGTAATTCGAGGTTCCTGTTTTCCGGCAGACTTGATGCTTCTGTCGTTTGATAAATTTGATGTTATTCTTGGTTTGGATTGGTTGACCGTGCATGATACGGTTGTGAGTTGCAAAAGCAAGACTATTGATTTGAGGTGCGCAAATAACGAGATGATCCGAGTTGAGTCTACAAACTTAAAGGGTTGCCGGTTGTAATATCATCAATGTTGGCCCGAAATATGTAAGAAAGGGTGCGAAGCATACCTTGCGTCGTGTTGATGATAAGGAGTTAAAGATAAAACCGAATCTGCGCGGTAGTTTGTGAATACCGGATGTTTTTCCGAAGAATTACGGGTTTGCCACCTGTTCGGGAGATAGAGTTTGGTATTGAGCTTGTACCTGGGACTATGCCGATTTCGATAGCTCCGTATTGTATGGCACCAACCGAGTTAAAAGAGTTGAAAGCTCAGTTGCAAGAATTGACGGATAGAGGTTTCGCTCGACCAAGTTTCTCACCTTGGGGTGCACCAGTATTGTTTGTGAAAAGAAGGACGGAACCATGAGGTTGTGCATTGACTATCGTCGGTGAATAAAGTGACGATAAAGAATAAATATCGAGTTACCACGTATTGATGATTTGTTTGATCAACTAAAGGAGCCTCCATGTTTTCAAAGATAGATTTGAGATCGGGTTATTATCGATTCATGGATTCGAGATTCGGATGTACCCAAAACTACTTTACGAACGAGTACAGTCACTACGAGTTCTTAGTGATGCCGTTCGGGCTCACTAATGCCCTGCGGTATTTATGGATTTGATGAATCGGATCTTGACAAGATTTGGACGGTTCGTAGTTGTGTTCATTGACGACATCTTGGTCTATTCAAGAGATGAGACCGAACATGCTGAACACCTGAGATTAGTGTTGCAAATTTTACGGGATAAGCAGTTATATGCTAAGTTCAGCAAGTGTGAGTTCTGGTTAAGAGAGGTTAGCTTCTTGGGTCATGTGGTATCTGCATCGGGTATTCGAGTCGACCCGAGCAAAATTTCAGCCATACTTAACTGGAAGCCTCCGAGAAATATTACTGAGGTTCGGAGCTTTTTGGGACTTGCCGGTTACTACCGACGGTTTGTAAAAGGATTCTCGATGATAGCCACACCCATGACGAAGCTACTTCAAAAAGATGTTAAGTTCGAATGGACGGAAAAATGTCAGAAAAGTTTTGATCAACTGAAAACTTATTTGACGGAAGCTCCAATTTTAGTGCAGCCCGAATCAGGCAAAGAGTTTGTCATCTATAGTGACGCCTCCCTACTTGGGTTAGGTTGCGTATTGATGCAAGAAGGTCGAGTTATGGCCTATGCGTCGAGACAATTAAAGCCACATGAGAAAAATTATCCGACCCATGATCTCGAATTAGCTGCCATCGTATTCGCCTTGAAAATATGGCGACATTACTTATTTGGTGAGAAGTGCCATGTATTTTCGGATCACAAAAGTCTCAAATATTTGATGACTCAAAGAGACTTGAATCTACGAAAAAGGCGTTGGCTTGAGTTGTTGAAAGATTCTGAGCTGGTCATTGATTATCACCCGGGAAAGGCTAATGTGGTTGCAGACGCCTTAAGCCGAAAATCACTGTTTGCTTTACGAGCGATGAATGTACACTTGTCTATTCTACCCGACAATGTGTTAATAGCCGAATTAAAGGCCAAACCATTATTGATTCATCAAATTCGTGAACCTCAGAAAGTCGACGATGAGTTGGTTGCAAAACGGGCTGAGTGTGTTCCGAACAAGGAATCGGAGTTTCAAATTGATGATGATGATTGTTTGAGGTTCAGAAGTCGTTTGTGTGTTCCAAGGAATTCGGAACTCATTTCGATGATTCTGAACGAAGCCCATTGTAGCCGAATGTCAATTCACCCAGGGAGTACGAAGATGTACAATGATTTGAAACGTCGGTTTTGGTGGCATGGTATGAAACAAGACATCTCCGACTTTGTTTCGAGATGTTTAATATGTCAACAAGTGAAAGCGGAACATCAAGTGCCTTCAGGATTACTTCAGCCGATCAAGATACCCGAGTGGAAATGGGATCGAGTCACAATGGACTTTGTGTCCAGACTGCCATTGTCCGCAAGTAAGAAGGATGCGATTTGGGTTGTTGTTGATAGATTGACTAAGTCGGCTCACTTTATCCCCGTGCGTACGGATTTTTCATTGGATAAACTAGCTGAATTGTACGTTTCTCAGATTGTGAGATTACACGGGGTACCGATTTCTGTTGTGTCGGATAGAGATCCGAGATTCACCTCGCGATTTTGGAAGAAATTGCAAGAAGCTTTGGATACCAAGCTGCATTTTAGCACCGCTTTTCATCCACAAACCGATGGTCAATCTGAGCGGGTAATTCAGATACTTGAGGATATGTTGAGATGTTGCGTCCTTGAGTTTAATGGTTCATGGGAGCGATATTTACCTTTGATTGAATTCGCACAACAATAGTTTTCAATCAAGTATTAAGATGGCACCTTACGAGGCTTTGTACGGCGTAAATGTCGTACACCATTGTTTTGGACCGAGCTCGGTGAAAGTAAAATTTTGAAGTGGATTTGATTAAAGATGCTGAAGCGAAAGCAAAAGTAATCCGTGAAAATCGAAGATAGCCTCCGATCGTCGAAGTAAATGCGCGGATCTGAAACGAAAAGACATTGAGTATCAGGTGGGAGATAAAGTGTTTCTTAAAGTTTCGCCATGGAAAAAGATACTCAGATTTGGCCATAAAGGCAAATTGAGTCCGAGGTTCATCGGGCCATATGAAGTATCCGAACGAGTCGGTCCAGTTGCATATCGATTGATTTTGCCTCCTGAACTTGAAAAGATTCACGACGTCTTTCATGTTTCGATGCTTCGACGTTATAGATCTGATCCATCGCACATAATTTGTCCATCAGAGGTCGAAATTCAAGCCGATATAAGTTATGAAGAAGAACCGATTCGTATCCTAGCTCGTGAAGTGAAGGAGTTGTGAAACAAAAAGGTTCCGTTAGTAAAAGTGTTATGGCTCAAACACGGGATGGAAGAAGCTACTTGGGAACCCGAGAACTCTATGAAAGAGCGTTACCCAAACCTATTCTTGGTAAGATTTTCGGGACGAAAATTTCTTAAGTGGGGAGAGTTGTGACAGCCCAAAATTGACCCTAGTCGGAAGTGGTTTGGGACCGCTAAACCGAGTCACCGAAATGTTTGAACGTAATATTTATTGTCTAGAATATGTAATTATGAATGTGTGAAAATTTCAAGCTTGATTTAGTCGATTGCATGTGAATTCAGTTAGTAGGACTTGTGTGACACTTTTGAAATGTGATAGGCTAATCTATAAGGACCTAGTAGTGCATGTAATCAAAAGGGGGGACTTGCATGTCAAATTTCCCCCCCTAATTGGTAGTGGCCGGCCATGACAAAGGATTATGGGCAAAACATGTCATAGACATGTTATGTTGGTACATCATGGGAGGAAAAAAATAAATTAATGAGTATGGGTAATAAAGAAATGGAAAAGAAAAAAAAAAGAAAGGATGTGTGAGTGTTACCCCCCATTTTGCCGTGAGTTGAAGAAAAAAAAAAGAAAAAAATTGTTGTTCATCCTTTTTCATTTCTTTGAGCCGAAAATTCTAAGGAAGAAGGAAGGAGTTCTTGCTTCATGCTTGGTTTGGAAGAGGATTAGGAGGAGGTTTGGCCATACTTGTGTCTAGATTAAGGTATGTTTGAGGTTGTGCCATGAGATTCATGCATGATTTTAGTTGCTAGCTTGAGTTCTAATTAGCCCATGGTTCAAATCTTTGCTATGTCATGGGGATGATATTCGGCCAAGGTGGATTTTGTGTTAATGCCATTGCATGCTAAATATGAAGCTTGATAATGATACATGTGATGGTGGATTGAGGACTCTTGGATTTTCTTTTTAGCATTTTTTTGAGTGAGACATTAAGTTCTTTGTTTAACCATGACCAAAATTGAAATGGTATGGTGTTGTGATGTATTCGCCATGGTATACCCATAAGTATGATTTATGCTTATTGCATGGTAGGTAAGATTTGTGTTTTGGAGTTATGTTCATGATTAGTTATAATCAACTTGAGATTCGCCCTTGCACCTATATGTATATATGTTTGCACATGATGTATTGGTATGACATATATACTATCTCAAGGTATATATTTACTTATGATGATGTTTGGTTATGAAGTAAATGATAGATGCGTATTGAGCTACAATATGTAATGCATTAGTTAGTAAAATGTATGCCATTTATGTGTGGTATTAAATATGTAATTGGCCTCAACATCAACATGCATATTCGCCACATGAGATGGATTGGTGTGCATGCATTCGGTTAGAGGTAAGCATATTGATGCCTTTATCTTGGCTAGGACAATCGGCTAAAAAGGAGTGTGGGTTAATATCTTGAGTTGATGCATGATTTCACATGTATGTGACTTTAATGTCTAATGTATAAATGTGGGCTAAGTGCCTTGTGTTCCTCTTTTCGATGCTTAAATGATTAAATCGATTTATTTATTTAATTAAGCTCAAGAGCAAAGGGGATCTAAATCCGATAAAGGGAAGGAAAAAGTGGTCGAATAGACATCGAAATCGTTCGACAACATCCCAGGTAAGTTGTAACACCCCGTGCCCGAGACCGTTGCTGGAGTCGAACACAAGGTGCATATAGACTTAACTTAATTAATCTCACAGTCCATTTAAAATTTTCCAGGCAGGCTGGCAAGCTGCGTCACTGCCACCCTAAAAATTATATCTTGCGTTCCACAACTCAAAAATCAGTTTCGTGATTTTTCCCCGAAACTAGACTCATATTTTCATCTAAAATTTTTTTTCTAGAATTTTTGGTCTGGCCAATTAGTACAGTTTATTAGTTAAAGTCTCCCCTGTTTCAGGGCTCGACTACCCTGCCCTTTGCGCAATACGACTTGGATATCTCCCTGTACAGGGCTTCAATACCGGTGCCGTTTGTTTCTATAGAAACTAAACTCAAAAAGTAATCTATGCATATATGGAATGGCTTCTAATTACCTCTGGTTAATTTACAATGAATTTCCAAAGTCGGAACAGGGGATCCAGAAACCGTTCTGGCCCTGTCTCACAAAAACTTAAATTTCTCTTAACATACTGTTCACATGATCATTTTCTTGCTTTCCTATGAAAATAGATTCATCAAGGTTCATTTAAATAATTTATTCGCTATTTAATTCCATTCCTACTATTTTTAGTGATTTTTCAAATCTACATTACTGCTGCTGTCAGCATCTATTTTTAAGGCAACTTTACCTATTTCATGATCCTCCATGGATCAACTAGAGTTTGTCATACATATACCAAAAGTGATCATGAATGACCATTCCCATGGCTAACCGTTACCAACATTTCCATGCTTCTTAATGAACATATACATTCAAGATGACTATAACATTATGCTCAAAACGTATATAAGCCATTTTCGCATGGCCATCCAAAATTTTACATACCAAGTTCAAACAAAACATAATAGCCTATACATGCCAAAATGTTCTCCTAGACCCACTAAGAAGAAAGTACCAAAGGTTGCTAGCCGGTGTGATGACTTTGACGACTGTCCCGAGCACACAAAATGGATCAAGAACCTAGATAAGCAACAAACAAGCACACCAAATGAGTACATAACTCAGTAAGTCATAAGCACTACTCTACCGTCCAACAATAATAATCATAAGTGAAAAACAAATAACACAAAATCATTTTTTTTCCAAATCATAACAACTATGCTACAATTTCTTAAATTTTGGTTCGATCTCATGCCAAGTCCTTCAATTAAATCAATGCCAAGTCAGCCCAATCGATGTAGACCCATTTCCTCAAGTTTGGAACAACGATGCACTAGATAAATTTATGCATACACCGCACAACCTCAAATTCGATATTTAGTTAATAGCTCAATCACTTACCTCGTTCATCACAATTTATACCAACAACCAAGCGTTGCACACATAGTGCTTATTATGTTCGCACACATAGTGCCATAGTAAATCGCACACATAGTGCTACGATAAATCGCACACATAGTGCCATAGTAAATCGCACACATAGTGCATTTGAGATTCCCTCATGCTTCAACCTCCCAATCGGCACACATAGTGCCACATAATTTTGCACACATTGTGCCCTATGTTGATTCATCATGGTAAAGCAATTTACTAAATTCAAATTGTACATATGGTCATATTAATAAGTAGGAGAATCACTCCAAAAATATCTATCAAGGAGTTCTCACAAAAGTGCTTAAGGACTTACCTTGCGTTGAGTATAACGGTTCCGACCGGCTACTCGATGTCCTTGGCTTTGCCCTTGCTTGTTTCCTTCTTTAACTTCTCGGGCTTAATAAATAAATAAACTAGTTTAATCATCTTGCTATACATTTATAATTCAATTACACATGCATATGTATATTTGTATATTCGGCAACCCCTCTTACAAATTCCCATTTAGTCGATTATATACATGATTAAAGGTAACATCACGAATGGGCATACTTATATATATATACATACCTGAATGTGCACCAAAAATTTGACTCAACATCACCTACATACTCACTTTGATGGCCGAATATATATATACATGTATAGTGTCATCTATAACATCATCTAAACACCTAAATTCTTCTCATGCACACTTGATCGACTTTTTCCCAATCTAGCATAGCTTCACCTCCATTTGTGATATCATATAAATTTGCATGTTGCTACATTTCTTAAGTTCAACATCTTTATGCCCATTATAGCCACTCCCATAATCAAATTCTAAAAATCGGCAACATCCCTTTCAACTATGTTAGCGAATACTCATCCTTCTTAGTCCCAACTTGGCACCTCCAACAAAATGACTTAACATCTTCACTTTCATGCTAACATAACAAGCAACTTAGTTCATCCATACAACTAACATGTTAATAGCATCAAGGTATCAACTAAAATTTTTAAGCTTCTTGTCAAATCCCAACTCTCCAACAACCCCAAATCCAACCATGGGATAGATAGAATTCAAACTAACAACCAAAAATATACATGAATTTAAAGGAATAACTTCAACATACCTCAACTTAGATACTAGTATGGCCGACTTCTCCAAAGCTTTTCTCTCTTTCTTTCACTTGGTTTTTCGGCTAAAGGGTAGCAAGGATGAACACCCTTTTTTTGTTCATTTTCTTATTATTAATCTTTATTTTTCCTCTATTTTAATTACTTACCAATATTAAATAATAATAACAACATAATCTTGGAAGAATGAAGCCATGCTTGGCGGCCACTCAACATAGTTTGGGGCATTTTGACATGCAAACCCAACTTTTCATATTTCAATACTATTTGGTCCTTACTTATGTACCTATCAAATTTTCTAAGTCTCTCAACTAAATCCTTTCGAGCAAGATTCACATTCCTAAGATAAAAATTAAAACATCAAATTTTTATACAAGTACTACCACACATATAAGGTATGCAAATAAAATTTTAACTAAATTTTATGACTCGGTTTTGTGGTCCCGAAACCACATTCCGACTAGGGTCAAATTAGGGCTGTTACATAAGTTCTTGAGTAATAGAGCTTAAATTATGATTTGATTAGATCATGTTTTAAGCAAATCGAAATCATGCTCTTTGTGTGTGGATATTGAGCCAAAATTTGCAAGAGTGATAAGTGTATTGTGTTTGAGTTTTGCTAATGAAAATGAAATACGAATGTGTCATGATTTAGTGTTAAATGTGCATGGTTATTCGAATGATGTCCGGGCTAAGTCCCGAAGGCTTTGTGCTAAGTGACCATATCCGGACTAAGATCGGAAGGCATTTGTGCGAGTTCCCAAATCCGGGTTAAGTCCCGAAGGCATTTGTGCGAGCTATTATAACCGGGCTATGTCCCGAAGGCTTTTGAGCGAGTCGCTATATCCGGATAAAATCCGAAGGTACGTGATTCGGGAATGAGCAATCTTGCTGTAAAAATTTCAGTTAATACACTTGCAAAAATTCCAGCAATGAGGTATGTTCGTATGTGCTTTGAATTAGTTGAGCCCTTACACATAAGTATTCGCTCAGTTGATAAACGAGCTACCGGCCTTTGGCTAAGTTGATCTTTTGTGTATGAACATAAGGGTTGGTAATGTGAAGTAAGTATGATATTGAGAATGTGTGCATATGAAATTATCCGTTTAGCTATATGAATGCTATGCTTTTGTTGTGCTGGAATCCCTTGCTCAAAACTTACTAAGCATAAATTGCTTACTCCGTTTCTTTGTTCTCTGTTTTATAGATTTTAGGCTCGTCAGCTATCGGACTCGGGATTTTTGGAAGTCGAAGTCTCCCACACTATCAAAGCCCCCTTTTGGTACAAATTTTGGTTGAACATTGAAATGGCATGTATAGGACTACTCTTTCGTTTGTTGGTCATAGACCCTTTGATTTTGTACAAATTTGGATAGCCATGCGAAAATGGCTTATATACACTTTGGCATGGTATCATAATCATTTTGTATGTTGTTCATTAAGAGATGTGGAAATGTTTGGAATCGATTAGCCCTTGGAATGGTTAACCGTGATCATCTTTTGTGCCATGTATGCTAAAAGGGCTAGTTGAATCAAGGAAATTATGAAGTAGGTAAAATCTACCTTAAAGATAGAGGTTGACGACTGCAGTGATGTGGATGTGAAAAATCACTAAAAATAGTATGAATGGAATTAAATAGTGAATAAATTGTGTAAATGAACCTTGACGAATCTATTTTCATAGGAAAGTAATGAAACGATCATATGAACAGTATGTTAAGAGATATTGAAGTTTTCGCGAGACAGGGCCAGAACTGTTTCTGGATTCCCTGTTCCGACTTTGGAAATTCATTGTAAATTTACCAGAGATAATTAGGAGTCATGCCATATATTTATAGATTCCTATTTGAGTCTAGTTTCTATAGAAACAAACGGCATCAGTATTGAAGCCCTTTCCAGGGAGATATCCAAGTTGTAATGCGCGAAGGTCAGTGTAGTCGATCCCTGTAACATGGGAGACTTTAACTAATAAACTGTACTAATTGGCCTGACCAAAAATTCTAGAAAAAAAATTGTAGATGTATATATGAGTCTAGTTTCAGGGAAAAATCACGAAACTGATTTTCAAGTTGTGGAACTCAAGATATGATTTTTAAGGTGACAGTGACACAGTTAGCCAGCTGGCTGGAAATTTTCAAATGGACTGTGAAAATAAATATATTTATGTCTGTTAGCACTTCGTGTTCGACTCCGGTGACGGACTCGGGTACGGGGTGTTACAATAACCATAAAGATTATTCATCATTCAAGCCCTGGTGTATACTTATCATATGTTCATATATATACATATGCATAAACTTTCTCACCATAAGTCATTCTTCATCAAGGCATTGCTCATGAGTTTAGCGTACATACCTGTACCCACTCCTAGTATATCACATAACCATACCTTCTTTAACATGCCCTCCTCATGACTTTCATCACATCCATTGCATTACCCGTTGAACACCTAGAATACTATTGGATACGCGGAAAACTTGCACATAAGTGCCACATATACATACGTAGCCGGAGCTACGTCATATCATGCAATGTTCGCAATGGAGCTACACATGGGCTTGCTCATATAAGCTATCAATCAAAGTGTAACTACACGGGCAGCTCACAAAAGCTATCAGGTATCTGACCACTCAAGGATTACCTAGCCATCGTTAGGACACACAAGACCATTGCCTGGAACTCAATCACATGTATCGCATCCATTATGAACTCGGACCACTCACCGAGCTCGGATGCTAGCATCCATAAGGAACTCAGACCACTCAACGAGCTCGGATGCCACATATATCACGAACCCAAACCACTTAATGAGTTCAGACTTCTTAATTCCTAGTGACATGTCACTTGTATCTTAAACTATTCCTAAAGTTCAAATGGGGTTTTTCTCACTTACACATTGCACCTCTATTGCACTTGCTCGTGACGTCGTGGATAGCGACCATAATATCATTCATTCTTACAATAGTACCAATTTCCCATTCATAGCATAATAAGGCATAACTCAAATAGCAAAGAAGCTTTTAAGAATTTACATAACATATATCACATATTTCATATATCACTTATCATGTATCATCATTTTCTTCCATTTCATGTAATATTCTTCCATGTCATATTTCCACATCATATACACCATTCCATCAATTTTTCCAATATATTAAATCATACAATATATGCAATAATAGTAAGGAATATAATTCAAATATAACATTGTATTATTATTATAATACGAACTTACCTTGAATCCGAGCACACCTAATTATTCAATTTTAGTCCACAATCTCGTACTTTCCCAATTTAAGCCCATCATTTTCCTTGATCTATAATATAACATTTAGCTTGCTAATTAGTCACATTATTCATCGTGACCCAAAAATCATATTATGGAAAAATTATGCTTTTGCCCCTAAACTTTGTCATATTTACACTTTTGCCTCTAAGCTCGTAAAATTATTTTTATTCAATTTCTTTGCATTTCAAGCCTAGCCGAATCATTTTCATAACTATAACAACCCACAATTTCTAGTAGAACACACTTTTATTGTAACACCCCTAACCCGTAACCGACATCGGATTAGGGTTACGAGGCATTACCAGACAGACAGAACATTTCGGACCAATACAGAATCACAGATATTATTTAACATCATTTCATAAGCAATCATCTCTAAACATAGTCTACTAGACCTAAAACATACATTTAAAGAAAGGTCAAAACTAAACCGAACCCATTCAGAATTTTCAAAACTCAACCAATTCTTTCAAACTGTTAAAGTCACACGCCCGTGCAATTGGGCCGTGTGACACACATGGGCACTAGACATGCCTATGTGAACCAGCTGTGCGAAAAATAGGTCCTATACTGACTTTTTCACACGGCCAATAGGCACGCCTGTGTACTATGGCAGTGTGATACTTAGCTAGCTACTGACTTTAGCCCACAGCCATATGACACGCCTGTGTGTCAATACTGTGTGGTTCTTAGTAGAATACTACTTTTCTTACACGGCCACAAGGTACATACCTATCCCCTAACCGTGTGGCACCAAGCAGACTTGGTTTAAGCCAAATTTGCCACCCTTTTTTGGGTCCAATCCTACAAGCAATAATATACAACATTCATACCAAAATTTCCAACCAATTCCATGCTCAAAACATGCTTCATCATAACAAAAACATATTAGCTCATAAAGCACTACAACCATACATCATTTGGCACATTAACCAAATACCAAAACTATATATAACATTTCATTTGCTAGCCAACTCCTATGGCATAATATATACACAACAAAACTTATATACATAGACCTTCTAGCCTATACATGCCATACTTTAAAATATGTACACTTTCAAAAGTACCAAAATGAGATCGATAGTGTGGTGATGATCCTCGACGATCCCCGAGCCTTCAGTAGCTACGACAACTGTAAAATAGACAGTAAACACACAGAGTAAGCTAAAAAGAGCTTAGTAAGCCAATTACAATTGGTCTAATTACTAAAGCATACAAGTACAATTTAACCATAATGATTCATAACCATTTCATAGAATAAATCATAAGCTTAACCATGCTCCTTTATTACATATATATCATGCTTCATTTCCAACTTCCATACATATTTCACAGAGACAGAGTCTTTCATATTCAGAAATTTAGTACGATACAAATGTACCTGCATAGGTTATGCATTTCATATACTTATTCTTATATTTCATACGCTATTATCAGACGATTCTGAAGCGATACAGATACTCATAAACAAGTACAGTGCCAACGTCCCAGACATGGTCTTAAACGTAATTCAATATCGTTGCCTCTGTCCCAGACAGGGTCTTATACGAAATTAGATACGATGCCGATTTCCCAGACATGGTCTTACACATAAATCTCAAATCGAATTCTATGTCCCAGACACGGTCTTACACGATATTTCAGATCGAAGTCAACGTTCCTTTGGAAGCATACCAATACTTTTCAGATACTAACATATTATCAGAATCTACTCAAAGTTCGTTCATCAGGCTCTCAAGGCCGTCCAATACAAATTATAGTTTATATGCGCAGAATTTAGTCAATTTAACACGTAATTGTAATTTGACTTACCTCGTACGGATTTCGGATAAAACGAGTCGACTATTCAACTATTTTGGACTTCCCCCGATCTAAGCCCGATTTTCTTTGTTCTTGATCTAATACAATACAAATTCAACCATTCAATCATTCATTTCATTCAAAATAATCCATGAACACATATTTAGGTCACTTTGCATTTTAGCCCTTACATTTTCACACTTTGACAATTTAGTCCATTTTTCACAAAATCACAAATATGTAAAAATTCACCAAGACTATAGCTTGGCCAAATATACATGGTTTCCATACGCAATTTAGTCCTTCAAAACCTCATTTTCACAAATTAGCCCAAATAGCTCTATTTCATCAAAATTCAAAGACAAAGCTTAATAATCTCACACTTATCTTTCATAATCCATATAAAAACATTACAAATCTCATATAATCAACAATGGCATTTCATGAAGTCTTTAACAGAAATAGAAATTCAGACATGGGCTTTGAAGACCACGAAGCAACGATCATAGAAACATAGAAATTATCAAAAACGGAGAAAAATCCATACCTTAATCAAGGATCAAAGTGCCAAAACCTAGCTTGTTCTTTTCCTCTCTTTTTATTTTGTATTTTCGATAAGCATATGCATAAATGAACAAATTTTCATGCACTTGTTTTATTTAATAACATATATTACCTAATTACCTAACCATCCTTTAAAAATTTTATCTATTTACTATATTGCCAAACCATGTCTCCCACTATCATATAATGGTCTTATTAACATGCAAGAGCCTTAACTTTAACAAACCATAGCACTTAGGCACTTTAGCAACTAAAAGGCAACTTTTACAACTTATGCGATTTGATCCTTTTTGCAAATCAAACACAGAAACAGACAAATTAAATTACAAAAATCTAGCAGATATAAATTCACATATTACAGACAGAAAATAATATTAAAATATTTTTCAAACTCGGAATTGTGGTCCCGAAACCACTATTTCCACTAGGGTCTAAACTGGACTGTTAAAATTCTCCCCCTTAGGGATTTTCATCCCCAAAAATCTTACCGTTAAACAAATTCGGATATTGTTGTCTCATTGTATCATCAGGCTCCCACGTGGCCTCTTCTACACTATGACGATGTCACATCACTTTAACTAGAGGAATTTTCTTATTACATAACTCTTTAACCACTCGAGCTAATATTCAGATTGGCTTTTCTTCGTAAGTCATATCAGACTGAATTTCGATCTCAATCGGAGGAATTACATGCGAAGAATTAGATCTATAATGTCGAAGCATCGATACATGAAATACGTTATGATTCTTATCTATCTCTGGTGGCAACAACAATCTATACGCAACTAGCCCAGTACGCTCGATAATTTCATACGGCGCGATAAATCTTGGACTCAATTTGCCTTTTCTACTAAATCGAAGTACTTTCTTCCACGGAGACACTTTCAAAAATACTTTTTCACCGATATCAAACTCACAATCTTTTCTTTTCAAATCGGTATATGATTTCTGACGATCAGAAGCTGCTTTCAAACTATCTCGGATCACTTTCACTTTCTGTTCAGTTTCCTTTATCAAATCAACCCCGTGAATCTTATTTTCGCTGAGCTCTGTCCAATATAAAGGTGTACGGTATTTACGACCGTATAAAGCTTCGTATGGTGCCATTTTAATGCTCGAATGAAAACTATTATTATAAACGAATTCAATCAAAGGTAAGTATTGTTCCCACGTACCTTCAAACTCGAGAATGCAACATCTCAACATATCCTCGAGTATCTGAATAATCCGCTCGGATTGACCGTCTGTTTGCAGATGAAAAGTAGTACTAAAATGCAGTTTAGTACCCAGAGCATCTTCTAACTTCTTCCAAAATTGTGACTTGAATCTCGGATCTCTGTCTGACACTATAGCCATGGGCACACCATGCAATCTCATTATATCAGAAATGTATAATTCTGGTAATCTATCAATCGAATACTCAGATCGAACTGGAATAAAATGAGCTGATTTTCTCAAATGATCAACTACAACCCAAATGGCATCTTTCTTCCTCGGAGATAAAGGTAAACCCGACACAAAGTCCATGGTCACTCTATCCCATTTCCACTCCGGAATCATAATCGGTTGTAGTAACCCAGACGACACTTGATGCTCAGCTTTAACTTGTTGACAAATCAAACATTTAGAAACAAAGTCAGAAATATCTCTTTTCATTCCAGACCACCAATAGTGTTGTTTCAAGTTGTTATACATTTTCATACTTCCCAGATGTATAGAAAATCTACTACTGTGAGCTTCATTCAATATCGTTTGAATCAAATCTGGATTTCTTGGAACAGAAAGTCTATTTCTGAACCTCAGGCAGTCATCATCATCTATTCAGAATTCAGAATCAGAATCAGAATCACGTTGAGCTCATTTAGCCATAATCTTATTATCAATCTTCTGAGCTTTGATAATCTGTTGTAAAAACAAAGGTCTCGCTTTTAATTCAGCTAAAACTAAACCATCATCAGACAAAACTAAATGAGCATTCATGGCAAATAATGATTTTTGACTCAAAGCATCAGCAACCACATTTGCTATTCCTAGGAGATAATCAATCACAAGTTCGTAGTCTTTTAACAGTTCTAACCACCTTCTCTATTGCAAATTCAAATCTTTTTGCGTCATTAAATACTTCATGCTTTTATGATCAGTAAACACGTGACATTTCTCACCAAACAAATAGTGACGCTAGATCTTCAAAGCAAATACAATGGCAGCCAACTCAAGGTCTTGTGTTGGATAGTTCTTCTCATGCGACTTCAACTGTCTCGAAGCATAAGCAACAACTTTTCATTCTTGGATTAAAACACAACCTAGTCCATTCAACGAAGCATCACTGTAAACAACGAATTCTTTTCCCAACTCAGGTTGTACTAACACCGGAGCTTCAGTTAATAGAGCTTTTAACTGTTCAAAAATTTTCTGACATTTCTCAGACCATTCAAACTTCACATCTTTCTGAAGTAATTTTTTCAACGAAGTTGCTATCACAGAGAAATCTTTTACAAATCATTTGTACTAACTGAAGTAATTTTCTCGCAAGTCTGTAGCACTATTTTTAGATGTTCAGCATGCTCAAATTCATTACGTGAATAAATCAATATATCATCTATGAATACAACAAAAAATTGATCTAGATACGGTCTGAAAATTCTATTCATTAAGTCCATAAATACAGCAGGTGCATTCGTTAAACCAAAAGGCATAACTATAAATTCATAATGCCCGTACCTCGTTCTGAAAGCAGTTTTCAGAATGTCAGAGTCCTTTACCCGCAACTGATAGTAACCCGATCTCAGATCTATCATTGAAAACATAGCAGTACCTTTCAACTGATCAAATAAATCATCAATTCTAAGCAGAGGGTATTTGTTCTTTACAGTCACTTTATTAAGCTGTCGGTAATCAATACACATTCTCATTGTGCCATCTTTCTTTTTCACAAACAGAACAGGAGCACCCCATGGTGAAAAACTTGGTCTAGCAAACCCTCGATCAGTCAATTCTTGCAACTGAGATTTTAATTCCTTTAACTCGGTCGGAGCCATTCTATACGGAGCTATTGAAATCAGAATAGTACCAGGTACTAATTCAATGACAAACTAACTTCTCGAATCAGAGGCAAACCAGGTAGTTCTTTAGGAAACACATCAAAGAAGTCACAAACAACAGGCACTGATTCAACTTTCTTATCATTCTCTTTCGAATCTGACACATAAGCTAAGTAGGCTTCACAACCTTTCTTCACATGTCTCTGTGCTTTTATTGCAGATATCATGGCTGGCAGTCCATTCAGATCACTAGACTCAATTTGAATTATCTCATCATTCTTACACCTTAAATCAATGACTTTTCATTTGCAATTCACAATAGCATCGTGCAAAGTTGAGGATTTTGCTTGAGCACAAGCAAATGCTTAAGTGTGGGGTTATTTGATAAACCGTAATTTAGACATATTTCTATCCCATGCTTAGCACATTTTATGGATGATTTTTCCTTAGATTTGGTGAATTCGATGCTCCTAATGCCTTAATTTCATGTTTTATACTTAGGTGAGCATAGGAGAGTGAAAGGAACGAGAAACGGGCCAAAAATGGAGAAAATGGGCCAACGTACGAAATCAACACGGCCTGGACTTCCTCACACAGGCAGACCACATGGCAGTGTCCATTTGTCAGAATCAAGTACGACTCACACAGGTAGACCACACGCCCGTGCCTATTTAACAGGCTTGACAACGGCCTAAAGTAATCGTACACAGGTGTGTCCCTGTCGAGCCCAAGTAGAGTCCTATTCGGAAAAGGCCACTTTTGAGGGCTCTTAGGCATTCCAAAGCCTATAAATACACCCTAGAAGAGGAGAAGAGGGGGGACGCATAGAAGGAAGGAAGGAATTGCTCAAGGAAAGCCGATCAATCCATCTCAGAAGCCGGATTCACCATCAAGACTAAAGATCTGCCTTCAAATTCCCTCAGGAGTTTTGGGTTTTCTTATGTTTTGTTATTTTTATTCTTTTGAGATGTTTTCTTTCATTAGTATGAACTAAAACCCCTAAATACCTTAGGGGAATGAAACCTAAGATGGATCTTGTTATTATTATTTGAATTATATGATAAATATTTAACTTGTTCTTAATTATGTGTTCTTAATTCTTGTTTTGATATTCCAGGATATTGATTCAAGTTAAAGCTCTTATTCAGAGGAGGAATAGACCCTGTCTAAGAGTAAATTTGTCCTAATTAAGTGGAGTTGGTTGCGCGCCTAGAGAAATGGTGACAAGATTTTGCTGGATTAGGGTGAAACCTAATAAGGGGATCCATAGATCGAGTTAATGCAACCTTAGGGCGTTAATTAGAAAGAGATTTCAATTATTCAATCTAGGGTTAGACGTTGCTAGTCTTGAGAGAGATAATAATATAACTTAGGGATCTCTACGGAACAATTTGAATGAATAAATCGTCCGATTCAGAGTCAAATAACAAGTGAAGTCTAGGTGGATTTTTCCTTAGGTATTGTCTCAATCAATCGAGTTTTCCAAAAAGTAGTTTCCCCAAATTGCTTTTCTGCGATTTCTTAGTTTAATTAATTAGTTAGATAAACAAAACCCTTTTATTTTTTTAGGCTAGATAATAAAAAGAAAGTTGATACTAGTACTTTTAGTTCCTTTGGGTTCGATAATCCGGTCTTGCTAAAGCTATACTACTGTTCAATAGGTACACTTGCCTTCATCGTGATAATATTTAGTTTCAAGAACGATTCATTATAAATATTTAAAAACCTGTCACGAATATCACGTATCAAGTTTTTGGCGCTGTTACCGAGGAGCTAAGATGTTAGGAACACTCGATTTTTATTACTTTAGCCATTTTACTTTAATTGGAATTTAAATTTTTATTTTGTTTTCTAACTCTTCATTTATTTTCTTCGGACAAGTTTTTCTAGTTTATGACCAGGAGAAACCCGTTAGGACCATTACTGTTTGATAGTGAGATCGATCGCACAGTTTGCAGAAACCGAAGAGAAATAAGGTGAAGCTTACGTTACACAGAAGAGCCAGAGGAAGATACTTCAACCACCATCGAGGAGATGGCTGAAAACCAAGAAAATCCGCTACCTCCTGCGATTGTTGTTAATCAAAATCCTGCTCGCGCACTATGTATGATTATGCTAAACCTTCTTTAACAAGAACTGAATCGAGCATAGTTAGACCTGCTGTAGCTGCAAATACTTTTGAACTGAAACCTAACACAATTCAAATGATACAACAATTTGTTCAGTTTGATGGTTTGCAAGACGAAGATCCCAACGCTCATTTAGCAAACTTTTTAGAACTATGTGATGCATTTAAAATTAATGGCATTTCTGATGACGCTATTTGCCTTCGGTTATTCCCTTTTTCATTGAGAAAAAAAACTAAATAGTGGTTGAATTCGTTACCGCGGAGGTCAATCACTACTTGGGAACAAATGACCAAAAAGTTCTTATTAAAATATTTTCTGCAGACTAAAATGGCTAAATTGCGTAATGATATCTCTACTTTTGTGCAGATGGATTTAGAAACACTCTACGATGCATGGGAGAGATACAAGGACTTTTTGCAAAGATGCCCTCACCATGGGTTACCACTTTGGCTACAGGTTCAAACTTTTCATAATGGCCTGAATCCTTCGTCTCGACAAATGGTTGACGCAGCTGCTGGTGGAACCATCAATAATAAAACACCTGAAGATGCCTATAAATTCATAGAGGAGATGTCATTGAATAACTATTAGTGGCAAGTCACGAGGACAAAGCCAACGAAAATAGCCGGTGTTTATAACGTCAATTCGATCACCATGCTCTCTAATTAGGTAGAACTCTTGAATAAGAAAATTGATGGTTTTTTTAGTTCTTCACAGGTTCACCCAGTAATGCAGTGCGAAGCAAATGGAGGTGGATCGAGCAATTCAGAATACCCACCTTATGGTCACAACATGGAGAACGAGCAGTTAAATTACATGGGTAATAATCCTAATCTCAAAACAATCCTTATAGCAATACTTACAATGCAGGTTGGAGGAATCACCCAAATTTTTCATTGGGAGGCCAAGGAAATCAGAAACTACCACCCCCTCTAGGCTTTCAGCAACCACCATACTAGCAGGAGAAAAAGCCGAACCTTGAGGAGATGCTAACCAAATTCATCTCGGTGTCAGAGACTCATTTTTAGGATACCGACACGGCACTCAAAAATCAACAAGCATCAATCCAGGGGCTAAAAACTTAGATTGGACAGCTTACCAAGTTGATTTCCAAATAACCACAGGGTAGCCTGCCAAGCAACACTGAATCTAACCCAAGGGAACAACTCAACGCAATTTCCATTCATGATGAGGAAGGGTTAGTGGCAAAGCCAAGGCCAGAACCGATGATAAGCAAAGCTAAGAACGAGGTGGACCAAAACGAACAAAAATCGATAAGTACAGAATATAAACCTCGTGCGCCATACCCCAATGCGACAAGGAAAGACCGCTCAGATGAACAATTTTGTAAATTCCTTAAACTTTTAAAGAAACTACATATTAACCTACTGTTTATTGAAGCACTTTCCCAGATGCCGAACGCAGTCAAATTTTTAAAGGAGCTTCTAGCAAATAAATGAAAGTTAGATGAAAGGTCGCAAATGGAGCTGAACATGGTTTGCTCAACCATTCTTCAGAATAAGCTACCTAACAAACTAAAAGATCCAGGGAGTTTTCCGATTCCTTGTTTAATTGGTAGTTTAGATGTTAATAATGCGTTGGCTGATCTAGGGGCTAGTATCAATATTATGCCTTACAAATTGTTTAAGCACCTAGGTCTAAGGAAACCCAAACAAACTAGGATGAGCATTCAATTTGCAGATAAAACTGTTAGATTTCCTAGGGTTATCATTGAAGACGTACTCGTTAAAATTGACAAATTTATATTCCCAGTTGATTTTGTTGTTTTGGACATAGAAGAGGACAGTAATGTTCCTTTAATTTTAGGAAGGGCTTCTTTAGCAACTACTAGAACAAATATTGACGTTGGCACAGGTGAACTCACACTTCGTGTAGGAGACGAAATAATAAACCTTCAAGCTCGCAACCTGAATAACACATCGAAAATTGAAGGTGATTGTACAAATTGTTCTACTAAGACTGATCATACAGTGCAACCTATTTTGTAGGAAATAAGTTCGAAGGACACACATGAGCCATGTTCAATCCACAACAAAGAATCTACCTATGAAGAACGAAGGTTACAAATCAAGGAGTTAGATGAATGGCTGATATTTAAACCGAGAAAACACGATAAACCAAACTATGCCAGAACAAGCTCAATGCCTCACCAAATCAACTTAAGGTTGGAGATAAAGTTTCATTAGATGTCGTAGATCCTCACATTGACACTGCCAAATCGAATGAAGAAATTCCTCTTACGATACTTAGCATTTTCCCATTTGGTACAGTCGAGGTAAGTCATCCCAAATTCGGCACGTTTAAGGTAAACAATACCCGCCTAAAACCTTATTTTAATGGGATTCATAGTAGGAATGAGGAGTATAAACTCCTCGAACCACCATGACCATTCACCAGAGAGGTAAGTCGAGCTTAAACTATAAATAAGCGCTTCCCGAGAGGCAACCCAAGCACTAACGGTATTAACTTCTTTAAATTTTAAGTGTTTAAACACCTAACTTACTAACGGAGCTTTTGAATATAGGTTTACCACACTCACACGACCAAGCACACGGGCGTGCCTTAGGCCGTGTGAAAATAGGGGGAAATTTTCCCCAACACGGGATGCGATAAATCACCATGGCCGTGCGTTAGGACCGTGGCCGAATCTGCCAAAGTAATACGGGCTTACGACACACCCATGTTGTAGAACCATGATTAAACTTGAGAAAATAGCACGGGCATTCTCCACGCCCGTGTCTAGAACCTGTGGTTGAACCTGTCATATTAACATAGGCGTGGACCTACATACACGGACGTGGGAGAAGCAAACAAAGACAGACACGGCCGTGTGCATCCACACGTCCAAGGAACACGGGCGTGGGCCAAATGCTAGACGCGCCCAAATTCAAAATTCGCAAATGACACGGGCAAAAATTGGGGAACACAGGCGTGTCCCCTGGCCATGTGTCCCAAAATCTATAAATATTCTTCACTATTCATCATCTTCTTCACCCAAAATCCCTAACCCTAGCCGTTGCAAGTCCACACGGCCTCCCTGCCACGCCCGTGCGCCGCCTCCAACTCTATTTTCGACACCCATTCTCATCTTTTTAGCGTTTGTTCACTCTTTTCTCTCTATTTTCTTCATCCCTTTTACTAATTTTATGATTTTTATGGTTTTATTTGGCAGATTTTTTATTTATATTCATAGTTCTCACTATAGTCATGCTTATACGTTTATTCTTTGCCATTTTAGTCAATACTTTCTGATACATTCATTCTTTTTGTGTGTTCCCATAAGAGTCTAGTTCAGTCATTTTATGTTGAAAATAATCATGCTTTTATTATGTCAATTGCTATATAAACTTCTATCATTTAGATTAAACTGCTGAGTATTGTTGGTTGGACTGGTTAGTTTAACTATATTCATGATTACTTCTTGAGTTAGTTAGTTATGTTATATTCTTTGTTCTTCTTCCAGGTATACCATGTCAAGCTCACGTGGCAAGAAAACTGCTGTTCCCGCTTCGAAAAAGCATAAAGGGGCATCTTTCTCGGGTCCTACCACGAAAATTCACCACCCATACCTCCAATTTCCACCCGGCAATCAGGAAGAACTATTCCAAATCCTACAGGCCCGACCTTTAGGTGTGGGCCGCTGCATTGACTGGGCAACGCTTGAACAAGTCTAGTTGGCTGACGATGTACGAGCACTCTTGACAACCAATCTATGAGACCTCTTCTTTGCGATCATCGAGCCAATGTACCTTGAGCTCACAGTTGAACTTTGCTCGACATTCCATGTTCAAGACGTCATGACCACCTTTGATGATCCTAGAACAGTCCAGTTTCGTCTCGGCGGTTTAGTCCGCTAGTTGAATGTGCCTGAGTTTGGTATAACTTTGGGCCTGTACACAGAGGAGTTCATGGATAAGAACGACCTCGACGCTCTTCGTCGCCACATCCACTACTCTCCCTCCAAGTGTTGGTACGCTTTGGTCCCCAGTTCAGCCACTTACGACCCGAGCCTCTCCAAGGCATCGACTCTCTCTCCCTCATTGAGGTACCTACATGCCATCTTGGCACACACTTTGACACGACGTCGAGAGAGCACCAGCGTCGTCAACACTCACGACGCCTACTTTCTATGGAGCATGGCAAACGGACATGTACTCGACCTCTCCTACTTTATTGCCCTAGCCTTTCGCCACAAGACGGAGCGGCATCGGAGGGGGTCATCTCCATTGGCCCCTACGTGACTCGACTGGCACGGCACTTCGAGCTCCTCAACACAATAGCTCAATCATCCTCATTTACTTTTATTGGCCAGATGTACCCACAAGGCATCTCGAGCATGCTTAGTATGAGGATGATCGAGAAGTGCCGAGGAACCCACCCTCTTCAGCATCGCCTCACCCAATCAGCCGAGGAGGGAGACTATGAGGACATTACTGATGATGTCCCTCTACGTCATAAGGACCCACCATTTCAGGAACCACCACCCTCTCGTCCAGTTCATGCGGCAGCTTCATACGCTGACATCTCTGAGCACCTTACCCTATTCAAGCAACATTGTTTTCAGTGCTTTGATAAAATTGATGCTACTTTATAGTAGATTTGTCAGCACTTCCACATCTCATTGCCACCCCCACCTCGTGAACCACCTAGCAATGAAGATGTTTAAAAAATTTTATTTATTATTTTATGTTTTTATTTTTATTCTATTTTAAGACTACTTTTTATTTTTCTTTAAGCTTATTTCTATTAGATTTTATAATTTTTATTTTACAATTATCAACTTCGGTTATTCCATTACAAGTAATTATGCTTCCTTATACTTCCTAAAAAGTTCCTGATTTTGTCACAGTTATAAAGAGCTCCTCAAGCTCATCATCACATAGGAACTAAAAACTCCACCGGGAAAGGTTCTCCACGACTGCCATGTCCTGCTCAACCACGACCATAGCTACCACTAGATATAATATTCTTTTGGCCTGGACTTATGGACTAATGAACCTCTAACACCATCGAAGTATCCTCCTCACTCTCACGCCGATTATTCTCTAAAACTCCAGTTCAAGGAGTTCATTCATCATTCAGGAAGTTTCTCTTCTCTCCCTATCTTATGATTATAAATCTATCATTATCAATATATCTATCTTTGTACATTGAGGGCAATGTACATCTTAAGTGTGGGGGGTCTTTTATATCACCAATAAGAAACCCTTGAATATTGTCTTATTCTTACGTGAATTACTCATATCACTATTAGAATGCATTTTAATTAATTTATGATTTTTATTGATATGTCTTGAATTAAAACATAGGCATTTATACATTGATTGTTTAAACTTTAAGACATTAGAGCATCAAGCATGATAAATTGATTTTTGAAGAATTAAAAACTTTTAGGTTGTTTCCCCCAAGTTTAGGCATTACCTTGAGTTGGAATTCACAAGTTTAAACATCAAAAAGCCATAATTTTTGTGAGATTTTGAGCCTTGTAAGCATCTATTATTTCTTTCATGCTCACTTTCATTATGAGTGCCTCAATATTGAATTGTTATTCTAGAACTTGCTTGATTATGCACGTCAAGACCACACCATTTGATTTGATATGTTAAAATGATAAAGGCACTTAGGTTTAACCCACTTACTCCATAAAAGCCTACCTTCACAATTAACCCTTAGTGAACCCCCTTGAGCCTAACAACTCATTCATTAATTTACCCTCAATATTAACCCATAACTCATTATTGTTGAAATCCCCTAAATTAATTTGATTCCTATTTTTGTCGAGATTTGAGTTGGAATAGTTGCTTAGCTATGTTTTATTCTATTTTGTAATTTGACTTGTTCTTAAAAAAAATATATGTTTACATATTAGTAGTAGTGATCTTCTGAGCTAAAGAAGTTAAATTCCATATTCTAAGAAAAAGCTCTGTTGTAGGCAATTGATGACTAGTCATTTTTCTGGTTAGGCAAATTTTTAATTCAATCTCGATTCTAGCCCTTTCTTTCTGTTTGTGACCACACCCTCTAACTGAAGCCACGTTACAACCCTCTAAAGACCTTTTGATTGATGTTTCATCTCAATTTATAGTGGTAGAGATTTGATTTTCATGCAAGCCTATGGTAATGACTTTTCATTATTAACTATTGAATGCTTCATTTCTTGTTCTTAAACACCTCGAGTGATTTGAGTGAATCTTTCGTGAGGATATGAAACTCTGTGATATTTTGAATCCAAGATAATTACTTAGATGAGGGGAGACACCTATGTTTTCATGATAAAATGCTCAACTTGGAATGTTTGAAACTTTGATGTTCTTTTAGTTGAATTTTCAATGTATGATTACCTAAGGATTATTTTGAGATATTATTGATAAAAATTATAAGTTGAGAAGAATTTATTTTCATTATGAGTTGAGGATTTTTCTTGAGTACAAGCAAATGCTTAAGTGTGGGGATATTTAATAAACCGTAATTTATACATATTTCTATCCCATGCTTAGCACATGTTATGGATGATTTTTCCTTAGATTTGGTGAATTCGATGCTCCTAATGCCTTAATTTCATGTTTTATACTTAGGTGAGCATAGGAGAGTGAAAGGAACGGGAAATGGGCCAAAAATGGAGAAAATGGGCCAACATACAAAATCAACACCGCCTGGACTTTCTCACACGGGCAGACCACATGGCCTTGTCAATTTGGAAGAATCGAAGCATGACTCACACGGGTAGACCACACGTCCGTGCCTATATAACAGGCTTGACCACAGCCTGAAGTAGTCGCGCACAGGCGTGTCACACGGGCGTGTCCCTATCGAGCCCAAGCAGAGTCTTATTCGAAAAAGGCCACTTTTGAGGGCTCTTAGGCATTTCAAAGCTTATAAATACACCCTAGAAGAGGAGAAGAGAGGGGACGCACAGGAGGAAGCAAGGAATTGCTCAAGGAAAACCGATTGATCTATCTCAAAAGTCAAATTCACCATCAAGACCGAAGATCTGCCTTCAAATTCCCTCAGGAGTTTTGGGTTTTCTTATGTTTTGTTATTTTTATTCTTTTGAGATGTTTTCTTTCATTAGTATGAACTAAAACCCCTAAATACCTCAGGGGAATGAAACCTAAGATGGATCTTGTTATTATTATTTGAATTATATGATAAATATTTGAATTTTTCTTAATTATGAGTTCTTAATTCTTGTTTTAATATTCCAGGATATTGATTCAAGTTAAAGCTCTTATTCAGAGGAGGAGTAGACCCTGTCTAAGAGTAAATTTGTCCTAATTAAGTGGAGTTGGTTGCGCGCCTAGAGATAGGGTGATAAGATTTTGCTAGATTAGGGTGAAACCTAATAAGGGGATCCATAGATCGAGTTAATGCAACCTTAGGGCGTTAATTAGAAAGAGATTTCAATTATTCAATCTAGGGTCAGACATTGTTAGTCTTGAGAGAGATAATAATATAACTTAGGGATCTCTATGGAACAATTTGAATGAATAAATCGTCCGATTCAGAGTCAAATAACAAGTGAAGTCTAGGTGGATTTTTCCTTAGGTATTGTCTCAATCAATCGAGTTTTCCAAAAAGTAGTTTCCCCAAATTTCTTTTCTGTGATTTCTTAGTTTAATTAATTAGTTAGATAAACAAAACCCTTTTATTTTTTTAGGCTAGATAATTAAAAGAAAGTTGATACTAGTACTTTTAGTTCCTTTGGGTTCGATAATCCGGTCTTGCTAAAGCTATACTACTGTTCGAAAGGTACACTTTCCTTCATCGTGATAATAGTTAGTTTCAAGAACGATTCATTATAAATATTTAAAACCTGTCACAAATATGACGTATCAAAAATTTAAGTAGTGAAATGGTTGATTATGAAGTGAAATCAATTATATGTGATTTGGTATGTTTTGGCTGCCTATGTATGTCATGAAATGATACCATTTTGATGGCTAGGTGAGCATAAGAATAGGGTGGCAAATTGGCTTTGCAAATAGCCTATTTTTTGTCCAAACGGGAAAAGACACGGGCATGTGTCTCAGCCATGTGTGACACACGGTCATGTTACACGGCTGTGTGTCCCCTGGTGTACCCTTTTGAATTAAGACAGTAAATCCTACAGGTTTGACACGGCCTAGATAGACGGGCAGGTCTACTGGTCATATGTGTCACATGGAGTCACACACGGGTGTGTGACTGACCGTGTGACATAATTCAGTATACCCCTTTAAATGGCACATGGCCTAGCACACAGGCGTGTATGGCTATTTCAAAGGGTACACGGGCTAAACACACGGGCGTGTGGTCAGCCGTGTGACCCAAGTCAGTAACCCCTCCAAATTTCCCACAGCCAAGGTACATGGGCCTGTCACCGGCCGTGAGGTGCAAGTCAGTATGTATGCCCTGTTTTCACACGGCCAGTGACACGGGAGTGTCTGGTAGACATGTGCGACACACGGCCTGTTCACACAGGCATGTGACCTATGATTTCATGAAATTTTTCTAAGTGTTCAGAAATTTTTATATATGATTGGTTTAGTTCTGAACCACTCTTAAGCATGTTTTAAGGTCTCGTAGGACCTTACATGGGACAAGGTGTTTGATATGAATGGATTTTGATTATGATTGCATATATGTTTGTGCATAATGTGTGTTATTTGGTAATGCCTCGTAACCCTATTTTGACGTCAGTTACGGGTTAGTGGTGTTACATTTAATTGGTATCAAAGTTACGGTTTAGTCGATTCTAGGACTAACGTAGTTGTGAGAGTCTAGCTATACATGCCATATATAAAAATTGTGATAGTGTAATGATTCCTGACAGTTAAAATGTGTTTTTCACATAGCAAATGGATCTTGATCGAGCAATAACTGACGATGTGGAAAGTAATGCGCCCGCTCCCGCTCAAGGGGCAGTGCTGGCTGATTCTAGGCTTATTTCTAGTAGCCAAGGGGAGAGGCTAAGCAAGCCTTCTTCCAAATGATGAGTGAGTGGTTCACGGAGTTCATTCGAATGCTTAACAACCTTCACCCCCACCCGTTTCTCAAAAAGTTCCTGTTATGCCGCAAGTGTTAGATCCGATTTGATTAAGTAAGCCGCCAGTGGATAAGATACGTAAACATAGGGCTGAAGAGTTTCGAGCTACAATTGATGATGATGCTGAGAGGGCTGAGTTCTGGCTCGAGAACACAATCAAAGTATTCGAGGAATTGTCCTATATTCTGGAAGAATGTATCAAATGTGTTGTATCTTTGCTGAGAGATAATGCGTACCAATGGTGGAAAACGTTGATATATGTAGTTCTGAGGGAACGAGTCACTTGAGAGTTCTTTCAGTCCAGATTTTCAAAGAAGTATATAAGTCAAAGATTTCTCGATCAAAAACACAAAGAATTTCTGGAATTGAAACAAGGCCGAATGACTAACAGAATATGAAAGAGAGTTTGTATGATTGAGAAAATATACTCGAGAATATGTTTCTACTGAAGAGATCACGTGTGAATGATTCGTTGTCGGGCTGAATGAAGATATAAAGCTATTGGTTGGGATTCTGAAAATCAAAAAATTTGTTGTGTTAGTTGAAATGGCTTGTAAAGCTGAGGATCTCAGCAAAGAAAAGAGAAAAGCTGACTTTAAAGTAAGAGTTCAAGAAAGAGATCAACTAGTAAATCTTATTAGTCTGCGTCAAAGAAATTCTGAGACTCGTTTAATCATTCCAATGCATCTGTGGGACATTCAAATAGCGATCGAGTGAGACAACAGTCGAGCTTCAAAGCTCCAGCTATTTCGATAGTTAGTGTTAGGAGTGTGAGACCTAATCGACCTGAATGTAAACATTATTGTAAAAGGCATCTAGGTGATTGTAGATTGAATGATAGGGCTTGTTTTAAATGTGGATCATTGGATCATTTTATCTGTGATTGTCCTAAGTTGGCTGAGCAAGATACAGTACAGAATACGAGGCCGAGTAACACTACAACTAGACGTAGGCCACCTAGAAATACGAAAAATGTGAGTGGTAGCCAGAAAGCGACTAAAGACAGTACTGTGAGATTTGATGCTAGAGCACCTGCACGAGACTACGCTATTCGTGCTCGCAAAGAAGCGTCATCTCCAGAAGTCATTACTAGAACTTTTACTCTTTATGATACTAAGGTTATTGTATTGATAGATCCAGGATCTACTCATTCGTATATATGTGTGAATTTAGTATCCAGTAAGATTTTGCCTGTAGAGTCTACTGAATTTGTAATTAGAGTATTGAACCCCTTAAGCAAGTGTATGTTGGTTGATAAAGTGTGCAAGAACTGTCCGTTGATGATTCAAGATTTTTGTTTTTGGCTGATCTGATGTTGTTGCCATTTGACGAATTTGATATAATTCTGGGTATGGATTGGCTAATGTTGCATGATGCTGTTGTGAATTGCAAACGAAAGACGATTGATTTGAGATGTCAAAATAATGAGATTATTCGAATTGGGTCTGATGATCTAAATGGTTTGCCAGCAGTGATTTCATCGATGTTAGCTCAAAAATATGTGAGAATGGGTTGTGAAGCTTACTTGGCTTATGTACTTGATACAAAAGTGACTGAGAAGAAGATTGAATCAGTGCCAGTTGTATGTGAGTATCTAGATGTGTTTCCTAAAAAGTTATCGAGTTTACCACTGATACGAAAAGTTGAGTTTGGTATTGAGTTAATGCCGAGCACAACCTTGATATCGATAGCTTCGTACAGAATGGAACTGATGGAGTTTAAAGAATTAAAAGTTCAGTTGCAAGAATTAACCGATAGAGGATTTGCACGAGCAAGTTTCTCGTCTTGGGGTGCTCCTATGTTGGTTGTGAAAAAGAAAGATGGTACGATGAGAATGTGTATAGACTACCGATAGCTTAACAAAGTGACGATCAAGAACAAATATCCTCTGCCCAGAATAGATGATTTGTTTGATCAATTGAAAGGGACTACAGTGTTTTCAAAGATAGATTTGAGATCTGGTTATTATCAATTGAGAGTTAAAGACTCTGATGTGCCAAAGATAGCTTTTAGGACAAGGTATGGTCACTATGAATTCTTAGTTATTCCTTTTGGACTAACGAATGCACCTACTATTTTTATGGGCTTAATGAACCGGATTTTCAAATTCTACTTGGATCGATTTGTTGTTGTATTTATTGATGATATTTTGATATATTCACGAGATGAAACTAAGCATGCCGAGCATTTGAGAATTGTATTGCAAACTCTACGTGATAATCAATTATATGCAAAGTTCAGTAAATGTGAATTCTGGTTGCGTGAGGTTGGTTTTCGAGGGCATATTGTATTAGCATCTGGTATCTGAGTCGATCCGAGTAAGTTTTTTGCAATAATGGATTAGAAGCCTCCGAGAAATGTATCTAAAGTCCGTAGTTTTCTAGGACTTGCTGCATATTATAGATGATTTGTGAAAGGCTTTTCAATGATTGCAACTCCATTAACGAGATTGCTTTAGAAAGATATAAAGTTTGAATGGTCTGAAAAATGTCAGAAAAGTTTTGATCAGTTAAAAGTTCTTTTGACTAAAGCTTCAGTGTTAGTATAGCCAAAATCGGGTAAAAAATATGTGATTTATAGTGATGCATCATTGAATGGTTTGGGTTGCGTTTTGGTGCAGGAAGGTAAAGTTATAGCTTATACCTCAAGACAATTGAAGCCACATGAAAAGAATTATTCGACGCACTATTTAGAGTTAGTGGCCATTGTGTTTGCGTTAAAGATTTGGCGTCATTATCTATTTGGTGAGAAATTCCATGTTTACAACGATCACAAGAGTTTGAAATATCTGATGGCTCAGAAAGATTTGAATTTATGATAGCAAAGATGGCTGGAATTGCTAAAAGATTACGAGCTAGTGATTGACTACCATCCAGGAAAAGAAAATGTTGTTGCTGATGCATTAAGCCAGAAATCTTTATTTGCTCTACATGCAATGAATACTCAGCTGGCTCTATCTGACGATGGCTCGATTGTAGCTGAATTGAAAGCGAGACCATTGTTTGTACAGCAGATTTATGAAGCTCAGACTGATAATGAAATGTTAGTTAAAAAAGCTCAATATGATTCTAACCCTGATTCAGAGTTTCAAGTTGATTTTGATGATTGTTTGAGATTCAGAGGTCGAATATGTGTTTCGAGGAATTCAGAGTTAATCCAAATAATTTTGAACAAAGCACATAGTAGACGTTTATTTGTTCATTCGAGAAGCACGAAAATGTATAATGACTTGAAACAACTTTATTGGTGGCATGGCATGAAGCATGATATTTTAGAATTTATTTCGAAATGTTTGATTTGTCAACAAGTTAAAGCTGAGCATCAGGTACCGTCTGGTTTATTGCAGCCAATTATGATTCCTGAGTGGAAATGGGATAGAGTAACTATGGATTTTGTTTTGGGTTTGCCCTATCTCTGAGTAAGAAAGATGCAATCTGGGTTGTTGTTGACCGGTTGACAAAATTAGCTCATTTTATTCCAGTGCATACATATTATTCACTTGACAAGCTTGCTGAGTTGTACATCTCCGAGGTTGTGAGATTACATGGAGTACCTGTTTCTATTATTTCGGATAGAAATTTGAGATTTACATCAAGATTTGGAAGAAATTGTAAGATGCATTGGGTACAAAACTACACTTTAGTACCACATTTCACCTGCAAACGGATGGTCAATCTGAGAGAGTTATACAGATACTTGAAGATATGTTGAGATGTTGCATTCTTGAGTTCAAAGGTACGTGGGAAAAGTATTTGCCGTTGAAATGACTCCGTACGAAGCTTTATATAGTCGAAAGTGTCGAACACCGTTGTACTGGACTGAGTTAAGCGAGAATAAGATTCATGGGGTTGATCTAATTAGAGAGACTAAAGAAAAAGTGAAAGTAATTCATGATAGTCTGAAAGCAGCTTCGAATCGTCAGAAATCATATGCAGACTTGAAATGGAAAAATATTGAGTTTCGAATCGGGGATAAAGTATTTTTGAAAATATCTCCGTGGAAGAAAATACTTCGATTTAGCTGTAAAGGAAAATTAAGTCCGAGATTCATTGGACAGTATGGAATTATCGAGCGAGTTGGACCAGTTGCTTATCGGCTAGCATTGCCATCCGAGTTAGAAAAGATTCATAATGTATTTCATGTATCGATGCTTCGACGATACCGATCTGACCCTTCACATGTCATTTCCCCGACTGAGGTTGAAATTCAGTCAGATTTATCGTACAATGAAGAACCTATTTGAATTCTAGCTCGTGAGATCAAAGAGCTGAGAAATAAAAGAATAGCGTTAGTAAAAGTATTATGGCATTGACACGGAGTTGAAGAAGCTATGTGGGAACCCGAGGATTCTATGAGAAAGCAATATCCAAACCTATTAGCTGGTAAGATTTTCGGGGACGAAAATCCCTAAGGGGGAGAGTTGTAACAGCCCGGTTTTAGCTAAATCAGAACAGTGGTTTTGGAACCATAAATCTGAGGTCATAAAATTATTTAAATATTATTTTTGGTGTTTACAGTGAGCTAATTTTATCATTTAATAGCTCAATTTGAGAAAAATGACTAAATCGTGTAAAATGTAAAGTTGGATTCTATATGATAAAGGTGTCTAGTTGTTATGGCTTATTAAATGTGAGGTCCTTATGTTGTAAACAAACCATTGATAATGTTCATGGACATTAATGGGCATCCATTAAGTGGTTTTAAAATGGTTTAATGAAGCGTAAATTAGTGAATGGATTATTAATGCCATTAATAATAAAACAAAACAAAATGGTGGCCATTTCTCATCTTATTTAGCCGAACATCAAAAGAAAATAAAGCTTGGAGAGCATTTTAGGGTTCGGCTCTCATTGTCTTTGATTGAGGTATGTTTTGAGCTCAGTTTTTTATTATTTCTATGTTTTTGTGATCATTGCTTCATGTTCTAGCTAGCCCATAATTCAATTTTTGAAAGTATTAATGATTTTGAAAGTTTCCATTGATGAATGCTTGAGTTCTTGAATGTTTGTTGATGGAAAATGAGTATTTGTTGATAGATTATTATGTTTTATAAAGTGATTTTTAGTGAAATTACATAAAAGGGATTAATTTGTGAAAAGAGAAAAATGTGTGGTTAAGTTTGTAAAATAAATGAAAATATGGGTTGATATGAAGCTATATGAAATTCGACTAGCATGAAATTAGAAAATTTTTGTAATTTGTGATTTTGTGAAATAAGGATTAAATTGTAAGAAATGTGAAATTATAGGGGTTAATGTGTAAAATGCCCCAAATTGTGTGCTTTGGATGAAATTGAATGAATTGAGGAATAAAAGAGTTAATTTTGAATTTATATAGATCCTGAAAGAAAGAAATCAGATTTAGATTGAGAAAAATTGAAAGTTATCGAGTAATCAATCCGATTCGTCTATTTCGACTACAAGGTAAGTTCATATACAAATAAATGTCTTTGAATTGAATTATATATGTTTTATTATCATTGAATTGCTACAAATGTCGGACGAGTAAGTACGAGCATGAATCGATGAAGTTACAACATCTAAAAGTCTCGTACAAACCCTAGGAGTCGACATTAGGTTATCGAGATGTGATTACATGTAGGACCATGTCTGGGACATTGGCATTGTATTGTGATTATGTGTAAGACCATGTCTGAGACATTGGCATCGTTAATTGATTTTGTGTAAGACCCTGTCTGGGACAGTGTGGCATTGATATGTGATAACATGTAAGACCATATCTGGGATATGGCATTGTACGAGCTTATCTGATTTTTGAGTATCCTTAATGATTCCAAATGGTTCAACGGATAAAGTCAAGTTGAGAAAGAATATATGGATTAGCTAAGTGACTCAGGTACGTACGAAATTTATACGAGTATTGAAAAGGGGAAATAATTGATGAACTTGATTAAAACATTGAATATACGTTTAATGGAAAGGTTTGTGAATTTGCATGATATTAGCTATGTTAAACATATTTGAATTGAAATGCAAATGTTCATGTGATAGTTTTATTTGTTTATGGCTTACTAAGCTTTTAAAGCTTACTTTGTATGTGTTCTTTTCATGTTTTATAGATTATCAAAGCTAGCTTGGACTCGGGGGATTGTCGAGAAAACGTCATCACACTATCAATCGTCATGTTGGTACTTTTGAAGCTTTGTATATATATGGTATATGGCATGTATAGGCTAATGTCATTTTTGGATGTTTTGAGTTATGATATTAGCCATGAGATTTGGTTTGTAAATGTTGATGTGTTTATAGCCATTTAAGTTGGCTTAAGTTATGTGTTTGATAAGTTATTTATGTGATGTATATAATGCCTTATATGTTGGCTTGTTTGGTATAGTTATATGGTTGTTATTTTAATTAGTTGTAAATGGGAGCATTAAAGTTGGAATAATGGTATGTTGTGACTTGATAATGTGATATTGAAATGGTAAGTCTTGTAACTTGAAATAGGTGATAAGATGATGATGATGAAATGCATTTAGAAGTTATGCAAGTTTGATAGTTTTGGCATAATTGTAGTTGAAAATTTAAGTAGTGAAATGGTTGATTATGAAATGACGTGTCTACTGGCCGTGTGTGTCACTCACACACGGGCGTGTGACTGACCGTGTGACATAAGTCAGTATACCCTATTAAATGGCACATGGACTTACACACAGGCGTGTGTGGCCATTTCGAAGGGTACATAGGCTAGACACACGGGTGTGTGGTCGGCCATGTAACCCAAGCCAATAACCCCTCCAGATTTTCCACAGCCAAGGCACACGGGCGTGTCTCCGACTGTGTGGTGCAAGTCAGTATGTATGCCCTATTTTCACACGACCAGTGACACGGGCGTGTCTGGTAGCCGTGTGCTACACACGACCTTTTCACACGGACGTGTGACCTATGATTTCATGAAATTTTTCAAAGTGTTTAGAAATTTTTATATGCGATCAGTTTAGTCTCGAACCACTCTTAAGTATGTTTTAAGGTCTCGTAGGACCTTACATGAGACAATGTGTTAGATATGAATGGATTTTGATTATGATTGCGTATATGTATATGAATAAAGTGTGTTATTTGGTAATGCCTCGTAACCCTATTCCGGCGTCAGTTACGGGTTAAGGGTGTTACACACCTAGTTTGCTTAAGCACCATGAAGAGCAAGTCTTGGTAACTGGATCTGGTTATAAACCAACTAAATTGACCGAGTAAATAACATATGGAAAAGACTTTCATTTATGATTCCTTCGGATTCTATAGGCCATTAGGATGGAAATATTCTAAAATTCCTTGACTTTGGTCAAATTCCACTAAACGAGAGTGAATTATATATGTATGTATGAAGGGTTCATGAGAAATTTTTTCTTCTTTAAAGATTACTCTTTAATTCTTTTTTTTCTTAAATACGCTAATTGTTGGTTGCTCTTCTTAAGTAAACTGAAAGTTAAGGATTCTTAGGAATAGATAGAGGATGTTCTCTCTCCTAGTAAGTTTGGTAGCTTTATATGTTAAGAGCCATGATGCTATGAAGTATATAGATAGTAAGATATAAATAAGAATCCTTACATGGGGATTTTCTGTAGATGAAATGTTAGCAATCTATTTGTAAATAGGTATTAATGGCGAATTCATGTTCTTTAAGAACTATTGCTGCCAGTTCGAATTTGATGTTTGAGTCTGAATATGGTAGTTGCAGTAGGTGAGTCTTAGGTGAATTCATAATCTCTTGGAAATGACATTATTTTTCAAAAATCTTATTTTGGTACTCCTCAATAAAATGAGGGAATGAAGAGGAAACATTGACATATTTTAAATGTAGCTCATGCTTGCTTTTCTAAGAAAATTTTCCTTGATTTTTTTTGGGGAGTGTGTGTTGGCTACTTCTCATGTCATTAATCGAACTCCTTCACTTTCTTTTCACAATAAAACACCTTATGAAATGTTATTTTGTAGCCCTCATTTGTTTGATTATATTCGTGTATTTGGTTGCTTATGTTTCGATTATAATCAACGTTTTAAGGGTGATAAGTTCGCTAGTTGAAGTCTAAAGTGTGTTTTTGTTAGGTACCCTTTTGGAAAAAATGTTGGTATTTATATGATTTGGATTCTAAGAAGTTCTTTGTGTCCTGTGATGTGAAACTTTTTAAGGATATTTTTCTGTATTTGGATGGAAATGCTGCAACCATTGAGCTTGACAATGTTGCCTTGCCATATGAGAGTGCAGACGCAATTTTTGATACATATATTGGTGAGTCAAATGTGTTGCAACTTGTAATAATTCCTTCGCTTGCTACTTCGCAGTCTGTGAGTTCGCCACCTGTGAGTTCTCCGACATATGTGGTATCTTCTTCTTCCCTTAATGACATGGTGGTATAGGGGGCTTTGAGTAATGATGTGCCTGAATTGGGGCTAGGGCATAGGGATAATTTTCCCTCTATAAAGCTTCGGGATTTTATTATTCATACCGTCATAAAGAAGAATCCTTCTTCTGCCTCACCTGCTTCAGAGCCTTCCTCAGGTGTTTCATTTACTATAACGCATTATATTAATTGTGACAAATTTACTATGAAACACCAAAATTTTATTGTAGTTATTACTGCAAGGGTCAAGCCACTATCTTTTAAAGAGGCTGTGAAGGATGTTGTATGACGTGATGCTATGGAAAAGGAGATTTGTGCTCTGAAGGATAATGGCACTTGGTCTATAGAAACACTTCCTCCTGGAAAGAAAGCACTAGGTAGTAAATAGGTGTAGAAGATTAAATATAACCTCGATGGAAGTATTAAGAGACTTGAAGCTTGTCATGTTGTTTTTGGTAATCACAAGGTAGAAGGTATTGACTATAATGAAACTTTCGCACTTGTGGCGAAAATGGTGATTGTTTGTGCTTTCGTAGCTATTGCAGCTTCAAAAAATTGGGAGTTACATCAAAGGGATGTCCATAATGTCTTCTTGCATGGTGATCTTGATAAAAAGGTTTACATGCAGCTTCCTCCAAGTTTCGCTCTTGATAAGCTTGGAATGGTTTGTTGTTTGCGCAAGTCGTTGTATGGTTGGAAATAGGCTCCTCATTTGTGAACCTTATTACTGTACTTAAAGGGTATGGATTTCTCTAATCATATTCTGATTATTCTCTCTTTACATACACTAAGGGATCTATACGCATTAATGTGCTAGTTTATGTTGATGGTTTTCTTATTTTTGGGAACAATTCTGCTGCTTTGAGAACTTTTAAGGGGTATATCAGTTCTTGCTTCCATATAAAGGATCTTAGTATGTTGAAATATTTTTTGGGGATAGAGGTAACTAATAGCTCTTTGAGGTTATTTCTTTGTCAAAAGAAATATACACTTGATATTATTTCGAATGTGGTCCTTTGGGAGCAAACCCCGTAGGATCACCAATAGAGAAAAATCATAAATTAGCTCACGCTAGAGGGAAAATTTTGTCTGATCCTAGACCATATAGATGGTTAATGGGTCATTTGATTTATTTGGCAGTGACTAGACCAGATTTGGCATACTCGGTTCATGTCTTATCCCAGTTAATGCATGAGCCGAGGCAGAAGCATTAGAACGCAGCTCCGCATATTGTCTGCTACTTGAAAAGCTCTCTTGGCCAAAGGATTCCTTTGAGATCTAATAGTGACTTGTCCTTGAAAGGGTGGTGTGATTCGGATTGGGCTGCTTGTTCGTTAACTCAGCATTTGCTTACTAGTTAGCTTATCTTTCTAGGACAATTTCCTATTTCTTGGAAAACTAAAAAACAACATATTGTTTCCCCTTCTTCTGTTAAGGCTGAGTATAGGTTTATAACTTCCGTTATTTGTGAGCTCAAGTAGCTGAAGGCCTTGCTAATGAGCTTAGGTGTTCATCATCCTAAAGCAATTCTTTTATCTTGTGATAGTCATTCTATGTTGCATATTGCACAGAATCTCATATTTCATGATCATACTAAACATATTGAAGTGGATTGTCACTTTGTTAGGAATGCAATCCATGATGAATTGATTGCACCTTCTTATGTCCTGGCTCCATTTAGTTGGCTGGCATTTTTACAAAGGCGCTTGGTAAATCACAATTTGAATATCTTCTCAGCAAGTTGAACATTTATGATCTGCATGCTCCAACTTGAAGAGAGATGGTAGGATATTATAAGATATTATCTCTTAGCAATTTGGTTCCTAATAGGATATTGTTTTGAGATATTATCTTTTAGTAATTTGATTCCTAAGTAACTACTACTATATAAATATATATACCCTTAAGGTCTATTAATAAGATTCAAGAGATTACCTTATTATTGTCAAAAATACATTTTTTACTTTTAATATATAAACCATATTACATATGTATATATAATGTATATTTACATAAATTTTTGAAATTTTGATTATTTTTGTATTTTATATATTTTTAAAATGAAAAAAATTAAATTTCTAAAATTTATTTATATTTTCCAATTTTGTTTAATTTTTTGAAAATTTTCGCTTTTTATTTTATATACATTAAAAAAAAAAGTGTATATGTTAATAAAGGAAGGTATATTTTTGAATTCCATGGAATTTTTAATATTTTTATTTTTTTAAATTTAGAATTTTTCTCAATTTTTGCTAATTTTAGGTTTTTCCTTTTGTGTTTTATATATTTACTTAAAAGAGAAGTATATATATATATTTAAATTTTTATAAATTTTATATTTTCTAATTTTAAAATTTTGAGAATTTTCTAAAACTTTTTCTATCTTTTTATTTTTTCCCAAATTATTTTGATTTCTTTAAATTTATTAAAAAACATTATGCGACGTGGCTCACTCGGAGCACATCATGTTAGCTTTTTTTTAACTACGTCAATGGTTAGAGCAATGTGATGTACGGTTGTAAACTTTAAGGGTATATTTAATAAACCATTAAAATGAAAATTTTTAACATTTAATATTTTAAATGTGTTTGATAATTATTTTAAATTTTTACTTAATATAAAATTTTCAAGAAAATGTGTTGAATAAGATAAGTAGATAGGTGGCATCTACTTATCACTTAATGTAAAATATATTAAGTTTATTTTATTTTATCAAAACATAAAATAAATTATCATTTCTTTTTAAAAATTAGATATTCAAATTAGCATGTTTATTTTTATCCAAAATTATCCAAAATAATATAAAGTATTATATTTATAATATTAAAACTAAAAATAAATAATCTTTTAAATATTAATATTTACTATAAATAATCTTTTAAATATTAATATTTACTTTTATCAAACAATATAATTATATTCAATAATTTTTTTGTCCAATCTCATTATAGGTTCAGATTATATTTGTTCCATTTTAAGACAAGTCTTAGAATTACCTATAACTCCTCCCAAACCCATAAATAAAAGGATAATACTCTTGATTGCAATCAATTCACATGTTCTGTATGGGCAACAATATTCATGCCAATCGAGCTAAGACTCAATCAGCGGTGAAGTTAGAAAATTTTTAGGGGCGAAATTAAATTGTAATTTTTACGATAACAAATATGTAATTTCATCATTTTAATAATCTATATCATATAATTTTTAAAGAATTAAATTAAATTTTATCATTTTAGAAGGTCAAAGTGTAATTTTATCTTACAAATTTAAATTTTAAAAGTTTAAAAAAGTATAAATGAAAAGTGTTTTATTTTAGAGGGTTTGGTACCGCAACCAACACAATCTAAAATTTTATTCAATACTTATATTATTAATAATTTACTAAATAATTTTGAATTGAATGGATATCAAATTGAGTATTAAAAATTGATGCTTAAATTTTTAGCACTTTTAATCAAACACGCAAAGTGATAATTAGGCGCAATTCTCAACGTTAAATAATTCATTAATCCTATTTATATTTTTCTTGGATTTGTAATGGTAAAAAGAAAAATTGTAACCGCCGATCGTGGCAGTTTGATCTCTTACCCTCTTCAATGGTTTGATACAAAAGAAGACAAAAAAGCAGAAATAAAGACATGGAGAAAGAAGAAAACAATATTCAGATAAAAAGAAATCTCTGCAATTGTTTAAGGTAAAGGAACAACTTCTTCAGCTTGTTCTGGATCAACGGAGCAAACCGTATTTGGGAATCCTTGCTATAAAGTATGTTAAGATTGGCATTTAGTTTATGGATTACTCCACAACAATCATCATGAACCGAACCCCAGCTTCCTGCTTAGATCCCTCTATGGAAGAGCCACTTCCATTATCACTGTCGTCATCGTCTTCTACTATTATATCATTATTGTTATTGTATAGAATCATGAGTCAAAGGCGCTTTTTTTCATGAGGTTGAGGTTTGGCGTTGCTGCTGCTACTGCGGGGGGAAGAAACACTTTCTTTATCACTTCGATCATTAACGTCCAATTCGGTATCCGATTGGGAATGATCACCTTGCTCGTCCACCATCTCCTGATTACCACCACCACACTCCCTACTCAGCTTAGCTGAGATGCAATGCAATTTAGATGAGAGAGAAGGAGGGAGAGCGGGAGGAATTTTATTCTCTTCCGAGGCAACTGAAAGATAACTCAATGCCGTCACCACGTCACTCATCAAAGGACGGGCAGCAGCTTCGTCTTGCAGGCACATGGCTGCTATTGCAACTGCTTGATTCAAACCCCTTTCTGGGAATCGCTTCTTAAGCTTAGGATCTGCCATGTCTGGGAACTTTTTTGGTTCCCTGAACAATGGTTGAGCCTGTTCCAAACACAATCAGTGTTTACTATTAGTTTCTATAGCAATAAAGATAACAATATTAGTTGTACGTAGAAACACGTACGTTTGCTTACCCAAGCAACTAAATTTTGCTCCTCCACAGGTTTGGTAGTGTCAATGGCTCTTCTTCCGGTGATAAGCTCCAATAGAACCACCCCAAAACTGTATACATCCGCAACAGTTGTGAGTCTACCTGATCTTGAATACTCTGGAGCACTGTAGCCATATGTCCCCATCCCCCTCGATTGCATTGGCATCTTTTCTGATGAGTGGTCAAGCTTGTCCAGTCCAATATCAGACAGTTTGGGGTTGAATTCTTCATCCAACAAAACATTTGAGGACTTGAGATCACGGTATATTACTGGAGGATTGGCCTTATCGTGCAAGTACTCTAGAGCTTGAGCTGCCCCATATGCTATTTTCATTCGGGTTAACCAATCTAATTGTGGCTTCTCTTCATCCTTGGGAGCTGCAATTACACTACAAATATTAAAACTGATTTTCAATTTTCAATCCACATCTCCCAAGTCATTGAGTCTAATGTTGGGATGCTATTGAAACCGAGACAGATAATAATAACGATGATGATAATATCTATGGAAAAATTAAACAAGTTTGTATGTACCAAGTAGATTATCTTCAAGGGAACCCCCAGGCATGAAATCATAGACCAACAGCCTCTGATCTCCATCAGCACAGTATCCAATGAGATTAACTAGATTTGCATGCTGTAAGAGGCTCAGTCGAGCCACCTCTACAAGAAACTCCTTGCATCCTTTCATTACATTCCTGTCGAGTTGTTTTACAGCAACCACCTATATATCTCCAAATTCCAAAAAGAAAAAATCAATTATATAAAGTTACATTTCAATCTCTTCATAAGTTCTTAATCTAATTATATTTTGATCCCTAGATTTCGAATGAATGAATATGTTGTAAAATAGATCTGACATTCTGAATGAACTTTGGAATCATTTTTTATTTTTTTGAAAAAAAAAATTAAGGGGATCAAATAAATTAAAAGAGCACCTGGCCATTAGCCTGAAGAGTTCCCTTGTAAACTCTTCCGAAACCACCTTCACCCAGCAAGCATTCTTGACGGAAATTCTTGGTTGCAGCGGCTAGATCTCGGAAACTGAATCTTTGAGCTGCAATTTTCGCATGCTCTGCTTGGTTCTCCTCCATACTAGCTATTCCCACAAACACACAAAACAACAGGTTAAATGACTTTGCACAATATCCAATATTTTGTTTTCTTTAGATAATAATCGATAAACTACTGAACGGGAATTTTGGATTTAACTCAACAAAATCATGTAGTTATGACATGACATCTAGTAAGATTCATATTCTAATTTTAGCATATCTCTTATTTTCATTGTTTGAAAAATAGAACTACGCTATGGTAAATCTGAACCCAGCTTCATTTGGTATTCGATAAGCATAAGTTTATTCAAATTAAGATGTACCATAAAAGTGATTCAGTGATTAAAATTCGTTTAGCGAGAAAAGACAGGAAAGAGAAATAAAATAAAAATAATGAAAAATAAAGGAAAGGAGAGATAAATAAATGAAAACAGAAGAAGCAAAAACACAATTTTTACTTTTGCAAAATATTGTAAATTTTAACATTTAATTTTTGTTTTCAATGTATTTGGTTATTGCTCACAATTTTTGTAATTATAATTTAAATTTGAAAATATGAGTATTCAATCAATAAACTACAATTTGGGTTCAACTTTTTAATTTATTATAAATTATATGTTTGTGATTATCATGCATGCATTAATGTAAATATTTTGAAGATTTTGGAAGATTACAAGGCGTAGTGCGATGTAAAATATAAAAGTCGTTATCCTACATCTCACCGTGATGAAGAAACATAATACTTTTGATATTTTCGCTTTCATTTTTTTCCTGGTTATACTATAAGAAACATAAAATTGGATTTAGGGAACTTTCCTAATCCCATAATCCTATAATATTCATGAATTATAGAACCCCTCCCATCAAAGTAATTAAATGGTTAAGTTGTCTTCTCTAATTAATCTATTTTGATTCCACACAAATAAAGTTTCGGTAATTTTTTATTTCCTTAGAAAACAAAAAGAAAAGAGGGAACGGCGAGGCAGGGCATACCAAGTATTCTGGCTCGAATAAGTTCGTCAGCGGAAGAGTCATGATCCCTTTTACCGTTTTCTTTTTTGCCTTTTTGTGTTGAGAAACAAGGGAAACAATTCATGTTATTCGCCAGGATTGCGAATCTAGAAATTCCCGAAACTCAGTATTTTGAATGGAAGAGTTGTCGTTGAAGTTGCCTCTAGGCGTGGGGGTTTCAAGAAAATTGCAAATGAGGCAAATTTGGCGTAGGAGCTGAGGGGAACCTTCAGTAGATTGAAGGACTCCTCATTGGAGGAGGCGGTTTTGGAGCCAAAGAAAACAAGAAGAGATCATGACTACCCATGTTTGGAAACTAGCAAAACGAAATTGTAAGTTTTTTCCTTAGACTTCTCGGAGAAAAAGAGGGGGAATTGAGTGGACAATCCAACCTATTGCTGCATCAACCTTTCCAACCATTGATTTTCGATATCAATCAATTAAAGTCCACTATTAACATATTTTTGACATGTCCAACTTTTCTATTGTTTTTTCCCTCAAATTTTGACTTATCCAACTTTTAAATTACAATACATTGACATGTAAGAAAATAACTAAAAAAAATAAGGGTAAACTACACTCATGGTCACTCTAAAATAAGATTTATCCTATTTTTATCACTCTATTTTTTTTCAATTTAGTCACTCTAATTAGGATAATTGTTTGAATTAGTCACTGTCATTAAAAATTCCGTTAATCCACTAACGGATTGTTGATGTGGCACATTAACCTATTGAGTTACTCTTTTGGTTGGTTGGCTATTCTGTTTCTAACTTTCTATATGTATGTTTATTGGAAAATATCTGAATTTTTTTATAGTTCATGTAATCTACATAAGAACTTCAATTAATCTTAATTGGAAACTTTTAAACTTAGTAAGTATATTTATTTTTAAAAGAAGTATGAACTTGGGTTCATTTATATGTACAAAAAATAAGGGCGTCAAGTCTTTTTTTTTTGGAAAATTTTGATAAAAATAGAATATATGTTAAAAAAAAAAGCACTTCGGTTCTTCTTTGTTGGGAAGATTTGGAAATTTTAGCAATAAGCACTTACCAGAGATAAGAACTTATTCATCTTGATTCTTCATATCAATATGCTCTAAAAGTTAATTTTCATTCATGATGTTGTTTGTTTAGTGATTAAAAAAACAAGGGAAGTTTGATTATATCATTAATTTTTTTATTATTTATAACTTATGTGTGTGGAACAAGATCGTAAGTTTATCCAAGTCGTAGATTTGGTCTAAAGCTCTAGACGAATGAAGGAAACTTGGAGTTTGACACAACTTGAAAACACAAACAATCCAGATCTAAGAATTAAAAGGGCAACAACTAAATAAGTAATTAAGATAGAAAAGAACGAGGAATCTGAATCAAATTAGGATTCTTGAGAAAGAGTCTAACTCGACTATGTAGAGACTTGTTCTTGATGAGTTCTAACCAAATTAGGGTTGCCAAGATAAGAAAACAAAGAATTATTAATAGATCCAAGCAAATAAGAGTTTTTTGGACCGTTCTTGGTGAAAAAGAGATTGTTGAATTTAGATTTGACCAAAAGAAACAAAAAAAATTAGTTTTGACTAAATTGAATGAAAAAAAATCAAAGAACAAAAGAAGAAACGATGGCCAAGAAGAAGTCCAAGAATGAATAGAATAGAATTTCTTGGTAGAGAAGAAACAATTCTTGAACAAAAAGAAGACCTCCAACTAGATCTGGAACACAAACAATAAAACAATTTGCTAGAATGAATAATTAAGCAAAATAAAAACTGTTTTGCAATAAAAGAATTCAAATCAACAAGAAAAGAAAAGAACTATTTTTTAATGTTTCTTGATGTGGGAGAACGTGTTTTCTTTACTGATTAAGACTTGGAAATAAATCAAACAAAGATTAGATAAAAACAACAACAAAAATCAAATGGAAAACTAAAGAAAAGAAGGAAGACAGATGAAATAAGATAAAGATGGCGTGTAGAAATGATAAATTTAAATTATTTAGATTTTTAAAGCACCTTTTTACTTAGAATTTATGCAAATCCCAAGTATTTTGATAGCTAATTATGTATTTTTAGTACATAATTAGAATCTTGGCATAGTTAAAGCAAGATTATAATTTTTGAGTAAATCAGTGCTAAATTCACATAATTCTACTCTATGTTGCTGAATTTCAAAATTTCATAATTTGTACTACAATTGTTTCAGCTTGGCATACTAATTTGCTTGATGTTCGAAGTCAATATGAGTGGCACATGCACATGAGCTAATATCCATTAGCATGGGACGACAAAGCCAAAGAATTGGACTCAAAGAATTTAGTTTAACCTAGCTTGGAAGTGGGTTGCTGAAAAGAACAAGTTTGCCTTCACATTGGAGCCCAGAACTGTCCATTAAGGGGGAAACAAGCCCAAATTCAACAATGACTTAGTAGAGCAGCTCAATCAAATTTGAAATAATTATTTGAGGGTCCTTACATGTGAAAAAAAATTACAAATCAGCCCTAGTCAAACCCCAAGGTTTCCATCCAACTAATGCCACAAATCAAGCAAGAATCAAGTTTGATATCATGAAAAAAAATCAACCATTTTTCCATAAAATGTGGCCGGCCATGCATGCGAGGGATTCAAGGGATGATTATGTTATTTTCAGAAAAATCCCAAGCTCTCCCTCATGTATAAATACCATATTCATTTCTCAACCCTCATCACTCAACATTCACTCACATTTCTCTTATCTCTTCCACACCTAAGCCCTCCATTCTCTTCATTTTTTCATCCTCTCTTTGAGAGTTCATTTAGCAAACATGTAACAGCCCGATTCAGGGCCTAGTCGGAATAGTGGTCTCGGGACTACAAATATGAAGTTGGAGGAATTATTTTATTTTTAAAATAGAGTCATGCCATGGCTGTTTTAGTGCATGAAAAATTTGGTGAGCTAATTTTAACGTTTGTGAGCCCAATTGCGAAAAATGACTAAATCGCATAAAATGCAAAAGTCCTAAATTGATAGCTAAAGGTGTCAAATAGCTAGAGAACCAAAAATTCGAGGTCTTTAAAGGGAGATTAGTCCTTTTTAAAAGTGCTTGGCCAACCATAGAGTCAAAGAGGGGACAAAATCTTTAAGTTTGGTATGTTAGGTGACTTATTTTGACTAAAATAGAAAAAGTAGTCAACTTTCTTTTCTTCTCATCTCTTCCCACCGAAATTATCAGCCATTTTTGGGGTTTGAAAGCTTCAAAAATTTCAGCAACTTTTATCCCTCTCAAGTAAGTGATTTTGATAGTTTCGCTCAATGCTTTTTACATTTTTGAGACACTAGAAACACGAGCTTTCTAATGAGGGGTCTATTTTCCAAAATGATCAAGAGTTTAGGGTTTTGCCATGAAATAATTTGTGCCATTTTATGAGTTTTTATGGAAGAAAATGAGTCTTGGTTGTCTTATAAATAACTTTTGTGAAAGGTGTTAGCATGAAAACACTTAAAGGGACTATTTTGCACAAGTTGCAAAATAAGTGATAATTGTGTGAAATAGAGAGAATTTGGAGTTGATATAAGATTAAAAAGAGTTCATATATGCTTAAGGTACGAAGAAATTCGATAAAAATCAATTTTCGAGCATAGGGGTAAAATGGTCATTTTGCCAAAGTCTAGGGAAAAATGGTCATTTTACCAAAGGTGTAAATTTTTAATTGCCTAATTGTAATTAGTGATTAAATGAGTTTATTTTTGCTAATATAGATCAAGAATTTCTAAATCAAAACCAAGACGGGGGGAAAGCCAAGCAAATCGACTAAACCGTATATTTGCTACATTTTAAAATCCGAGGTAAGTTGTATGTAAATGATACAACTACATTATTGATGTATGTGTTGGAATCATCATTGAATTGATATAGCATGAATTAATTGATTATGAAATTGAGATAGTAGAACTTCTGTTGAAACCTTAGGAAGTAAATCGAAGATTCATGCTGTAACATTTGGATCACTTGTGTGAGCTAGTGTAAGACATGTCTGGGACATGCATCGGTCTGGAAGATGATAGCCAATGTAAGAACATGTCTGGGATATGGCATCGGCACCTTACCCATGTTTGAGTCTTATGGAATATCTGGTAGTGCACAGAATGGTTCAACGGCGAAAGTTATGAATTTAAGTTAATGAGGAAAGTAGAACTGTATTGTGAGTATTATAGGTACCTAAGTGATACATATGTATAAGATGTGAACTCATTGTATATGCTATGTGATTTGTATGAAGTGAAGAGTAAGTCATGCTTATGCCCACTTTGGTATCATGAGTTTTTGATAAATGGTAGACTTAGTGTTGTATATTTATTTATGTGCAACTTACTAAGCTTTATGCTTACTCCCTTTCCTTTCCATTTCCTTACAGTGCCGCCTATCTAGCTCAAGGATCACCAAAGGTAAAAGATATCGATCACACTATTAGCCGAAGCAATCGGTATAGTTGGATTTATATTTTTGAATATGGCATGTATAGGGCTTAAACTTTATCATTTTGTGTCTTTGAGAATTGGCCTATCGTAATGACTCAGGTTGGGAACCCTTTGTGACAGCCCAAAATTGACCCTAGTCGGAATGTGGTTTCGGGACCACAAAACCGAAGCATAAAAATAATTAAAAATTTATTTTGATACCTATAATATGTGTGTGCTCATGTATGACATTTTATGATGATTGATTTAGTGTTATAAAGGTGAATTTCACTAGAAAGGACTTGTGTGAGAAAACTTAGAAATGAGATAGGCAAATGTTGAAGTGGCCTATTGATGCACACTAGGAAAATGTTGTCCTTGCATGTCAAATTCCCCAAATTTGACTATAATGGCCGCCAAGGTGGGCATGATGGGCAAGGAAAACATGTTTCCAACATGTTTGGCTAGTGAGTCATGTAGGAAGTATTATAATAAAAATAAGCATAAAAATGAAAAAAAAAGAGAAAGATGAGCTTGGATGCCCCTTGCCGTGAGTTGAGAAAGAAGGAAGAAAAAATTTTGTTGTGTTCATCCATTTTCACTTCTTGGCCGAAAATACTAAGGAAAAAGGGGGAGGATTTTTGCTTCATGCTTGGTTTAGAAGAGATCTAGAAGGAGATTTGGCTAAATTGGCATCAAGATTAAGGTATGTATGAGGTTGTGTTAGGAGTTTCATGCATGTTTTGGTTGCTAACTTGATGTGCATGTTAGCCATGGCTCAAATCTTTGTTATGCCATGGAAATGGTATTTGGCCAAAGTTGTTATGGTGATAAAGCCATTGCATGCTAAGTGTGAAGCTTGATGATGATGCATGCAATGATGGATTGTCTACTCTTGAGTAAGATTTTGAGTTTTCTTTTTTGTTTAACCATGATTGAAGTTGAAAAGGGGCATGATTGTCATATTTGGCCATGATGCATTCATGAGCATGGTTCATGCTTCTTGCATGTTAGTTAAAATTTGTGTTTTGGATGGCTATGGACACCTTGAAATTCGGCCATGCTCATATATGTATATATATGTTTGCACATGATGTTTTGGCTATGAAGTAAGTGATGACTATGTTTGTTTAAAGAAGAAGATGTTGAAGAATGCTTGTGAAATTGCAAGCACATTCGGCCTAGCACCCATATGAGTGCTTGATGCTATATTATAAGTTTTGAGCTACAATATGCAAAGCATTAACTAGTAAAATGCATGCTGTTTTTGTGTGGTATTAAGTGCATAATTGGCCTCAACATGGACATGTATATTCGGCCTTAGGTAACCTATTGATGGCCTTAGCTTTTCCTTGATGCTCGAATGAATTGTATTGAATTGCTTGATGTAGTATAAAATGTGCATGACCATTGTGTATTCAAGCTAAAGAGTGGCCATATGACCATTTAAACTCCTTGTCATATTCGGCCATAAGCTAGCACAATGAGGTTTTGATAAATTGAATTTGTTTGAATTAGCTCAAGAGCTAAGAGGGCCACAATTGGACAAGGGGAAGGAAAAAGTGATCGAGTAGCCGTAAAAGCCGTTCGACAACATCCGAGGTAAGTCCTCAAGAAGTGACCTTACTTGAATTATGTGGAATGAAATATGGATGTGTTGATTATTGATTTATGTGTGTATGAGTATTGAATGATACCGGGCTAAGTCCGAAGGCGATTATGCTAGTGATTATAATTGTGTTTGAGCCTTGGTAACGAAAATGAAATATGTATGTCCAATGATTATTGATGTATGTGTGCATGAGAAATTGAATGATATCCGGCTAAGCCCGAAGACAATTATGCTTGAAATTATATCCGGTTAAGACCGAAGGCAATTGTGCTAGTGGCTACATCCGGGCTAAGACCCGAAGGCATTCTACGAGTCATTCTATCCGGGCTAAGACCCGAAGGCATTTGTGCACATGGTTATATCCGGTTATATTCCGAAGAATCTTGGGCTGGAGGTGAGTGTTGGTTGCTGTAATAAATTCAATTAGTACACTCGAAAAGCCCAAAGAATAAGGTACGTTTATATGTGCATTGGGAAGTCGACATGTTTGAGCAACATTCGCTCAATCGACTAATGAATTTCAGCTATTGAATTGATTGATACTTTGTGAAAGTATATAATGATGAAGTGTGAAGTAAGAATGTGTATTAATGAAATGATGCATTTGGCTATGTGAATGTATTGCTGTAATTAGAGTTGATTATATTCCTTGAGACTTACTAAGCATAAAAATGCTTACCCGTTACTTTGGCTCTCTGTTTTATAGATTTCGCCGATAGCAATCGAATTCGGGATCAATAAAGTCGAAGTCATCCACACTATCAACGCCTCTATTTTGGTATAAATTTTGGTTGAACTTTGAAATGGCATGTATAGGACTACCCTTGTTGGTTTAAAAATGTGGTGATGTATATGTATACGGCCATGCGAAAATGGCTCGTAAAAGGAAGCATGAACTTAGCCTATTTGTGGTTTGTATGTATATATATGGTGTCATGATGTGATTATGGATTGGAAATGGGAGTGTTGGTCACATGATCAGCCATTGGTATGGTTAAAATGATCATATATGAACCTATGTATGGCAAGACTAGTTGGTTCATGGATACTACAAAATAGGTAAGACCTACCTTAAAAACAGATGCTGCCAGCTGCAGTGACGTGAATGTGAAAAATCACCAAAATTTGTAGGAATGGTATTAATTAGTGAATAAGCTATGTAAATGAACCTTGATGAGTCTATTTTCATATCGAAGAAACGAAATGGTCATAGGAGTTACATGTTAAGAGATATTAAAGCTATGGTGAGACAGGGCCAGAACGGTTTCTGGATCCCCTGTCGCAACTTTAAAAATTTACTATAAATTATCCAGAAAGAATTAGGAGTCATGCCTTATATGTACAGATTCCATTTTGAGTCTAGTTTCATTAGAAACAAACAGCACCAGTATTAAAGCCCTGTACGGAGAGATATTCAAGTTATAACGCGCAAAGGTCAGAGCAGTCGATCCCTGTAACATGGGTGACTTTAACTAATAAAATGTACCAATTGGCCCAACTAAAAATTCTAGAAATAAATAAATGGATGGATATATGAGTCTAAATTCAGGTAAAATTTACAAAACCAGTTTCCGAGTTTTGAAACTCGAGATATGATTTTTAAGGCGACGGTGACGCAGTTTTCCAGCCTGACTGGAAATGTCAAATTGGTGGGATGTGAACTTGGCTTGTTAACCCCTCGTGTCCGACACCGGCGATGGTCTCGGGTCCGGGGTGTTACAATTTTATTGGTATCAGAGCCAGGTTTAGTCGATTCTAGGACTACCGTGATGTGTTTGGGGTCTAGCTATACATGCCATTAAATGATGAATCGATAGTGTGGTGATTTCTGACAATTTGACTTTGTGTTTGTTTATAGCAATGGATCCCGATCCCAACCGGCGATAGCTGATGATGTGGAGTGTGTGGCGCTTGCTCCGCGCAAGGGACAGCGCCGCGGACTCTCAACCTATGGCCAGCAATCCGAATGATGAGGCTAGGCAAGCCTTTTATAGTGTGATGAACGAATGGTTTAATCAATACATTCGAACTAACACTACTGTTCCACAACCTCCATTCCCGACAAATGCAACCCCGCACCTACAATACCTCCGGTGGTGACCAAATAAGGTCAAGTAAGCCCCGTCGATAGGATTCGAAAACATGGGCCCACTGAATTTAAGGCTACGGATGATGATGATGCCGAGCGAGCTGAATTTTGGTTGGATAACACTATCCAGGTGCTCGATGAGCTATCCTGTACACCCGATGAGTGCTTAAAGTGTACCATCTCCTTGCTACGCGAGTCCGCCTACTATTGGTGGAGTACTCTGACTTCTGTGGTGCCTAGAGAGCAAGTGACTTGGGAATTCTTTCAAACCGAGTTCAAAAAAGTATATCGATCGAGATTCATCGACCAAAAGCGGAGGGAATTCCTTGATCTTAAGCAAGGTTCGATGTCGATTCATCGACTACGAACGAAAATTTGTGAGGCTTAGCCGATGCAGCGAGAATGCATTTCGTCCAAGCCATTATGTGTAAACGCTTCGAGGATGGGCTGAATGATGATATAAGGATGTTCGTTGGCATTCTCGAGATACGAGAGTTCGTAGTACTTGTTGAGCGAGCTTGTAAAGTCAAGAGCTTAGAAAGGAGAAACAAAAAGCTGATGTGGGAACCGGAGAATTCGAAGAGGTCCTCGGAAAGTCTCTTCAACAAGAATCGAAGAGATTTCGAGATGATGTGAGCCGATCTAGAGGCGTTTGGGCTTTTCTAGACGAGGACGCGATCGACCCCCTGTGACCACACGAGTCACCTCGATCGCCGGTGGTGGAAATGATCGCCGAGAGAGGGCGGAGTGTCCACATTGTGGCAAATGGCATTCGGGAGCTGTTGGTTTCGTGATCGCTCGCTATAAGTGTGGATCGGCCGACCACTTTATGAAGGATTGCCCGAGGATGCATGACAGAATGTAAGTCGAGTGGAAACCCGGTGCTACCATCGCCGAGGTAGGCCACCTAGAAATATGGGCAATGTCGATTGGCGGTCGAGAGGATCTAGAGATGCTACCATCGATCCGAGGCTCGTGCTCTGCTAGGACTTATGCCATACTGCGCACGCCGAGGATCTGCCTCTCCGGATGTAATTACCGGTACTTTCACTCTTTTCAATACAAATGTGATTGCTTTGATTGACCCTGGTTCTACTCATTCATATATATGTGAAACCTTAGCATCCAGAAGACTTTGCCTATTGAGTCTCTTGAGTTTGTAATTCGGTGTCAAACCCTTGGGTCATTACGTGCTTGTCAACAAAGTGTGCAAGAAAAGTCCCCTAGTGTTCCGAGGTTCTTGTTTTCGGCGGACTTGATGCTTTTGCCGTTCGATGAGTTCGACGTTATTCTTGGTTTGGATTGGTTGACCATGCACGATGCGGTTGTAAATTGCAAGAGCAAGACTATCGATTTGAGGTGCTCGAATAATGAAATAATTCGGGTTGAGTCTACGGACTTAAAGGGTTGCCGCTATAATATCGGCAATGTTGGCCTGAAAATATGTAAGAAAGGGTGCGGCGTACCTTGCGTCACGTGCTTTCGATGACAAGGAATCGAAAAAGAAACCCGAATCGTGTCGGTGGTTTGTGAATACCGGATGTTTTCCCCGAAGAATTGCCGGGTTTACCACCTGTTCGGGAAATAGAATTTGGCATCGAATTGGTACCTAGTACCACTCCAATTTCGATAGCTCCGTATCGTATGGCACCAACGGAATTAAAGGAGTTGAAAGCTCGATTCGAGGAATTGGTGGATAGAGGTTTTGCTCGCCCGAGTTTCTCGCCTTGGGTGCGCCGGTGTTGTTCGTGAAAAGAAGGATGGAACCATGCGGTTGTGATCGACTATCGTCAGCTTAATAAAGCGACGATAAAGAACAAATATCCGTTACCACGTATCGATGACTTGTTCGATCAACTGAATGGAGCCTCAGTGTTCTCGAAAATAGATTTGAGATCGGGCTATTATCAATTGCGAATCCGAGATTCGGACGTACCCAAGACTGCCTTCAGAACAAGATATGGTCACTATGAGTTCCTAGTGATGCCGTTTGGGCTCACTAATGCCCCTGTAGTATTTATGGATTTAATGAATCGGATCTTCAGATCATATTTGGATCGATTCGTAGTCGTGTTCATTGATGACATCTTGGTTTATTCAAGAAATGAGACCAAACATTTGAACACTGCGGTTAGTGCTGCAAATTTTACGGATAAGCAATTATATGCTAAGTTCAGCAAGTGTGAGTTCGGTTAGAGAGGTTAGCTTCTTGGGTCATGTGGTATCTGCATCGGGTATTCGAGTCGACCCGAATAAAATTTCAGCCATACTTAATTGGAAGCCTCCGAGAAATATTACTGAGGTTCGGAGCTTTTTGGGGCTTGCCGGTTATTACCGACGATTTGTAAAAGGCTTCTCAATGATAGCCACGCCGATGACGAAGCTACTCCAAAAGGATGTTAAGTTCGAATGGACGGAGAAATGCCAAAAAAGTTTCGATCAACTGAAAACTTATTTGACTGAAACCCCAATTCTAGTGCAACCCGAGTCCGGCAAAGAGTTTGTCATCTATAGCGACGCCTCCCTACTTGGGTTAGGTTGTGTATTGATGCAAGAAGGTCGAGTTGTGGCCTATGCGTCGAGGCAATTAAAGCCACATGAGAAAAATTATCCGACTCATGATCTCGAATTGGCCGCCATCGTGTTCGCCTTAAAGATATGGCGACATTACTTATTTGGTGAAAGGTGCCATGTGTACTTGGATCACAAAAGTCTCAAATATTTGATGACCCAAAGAGACTTAAATCTGCGACAAAGACGTTGGCTCGAGCTGTTAAAGGATTATGAGTGATCATTGATTATCACCGGGAAAGGCGAATGTGGTTGCGGATGCCTTGAGTCGTAAATCATTATTCGCTTTACGAGCGATGAGCGTGCACTTGTCATTCGATTCGATAGTGTATTAGTAGCTGAATTGAAAGCCAAACCACTGTTGATACATCAAATTCGAGAAGCTCGAAAGTCGACGACGAGTTGGCTGCAAAACGAAATTTGAGTGTGTGCCGAACAAGGACTCGAATTTCAAATCGATGATGACGATTGTTTGAAGTTCAAAAGTCGTCTGTGTGTTCCAAAGAATTGAACTCATTTCGATAATTTGAATGAAGCCCATTGTAGCCGAATGGCAATCCACCGGGAGTACGAAGATGTACAATGATTTGAAAGCGTCGGTTTTGGTGGCATGGTATGAAGCGAGACATCTCCAACTTTGTTTGAGATGTTTAATATGTCAACAAGTGAAAGCGGAACATCGGTGCCTTGAGATTACTTCACCAATCACGATACCCGAGTGGAAATGGGATCGAGTCACAATGGACTTTGTATCCGGACTGCCATTGTCAGGAAGTAAGAAGGATGCGGTTTGGGTCGTGGTAGATCGATTGACTAAGTCGGCCCACTTTGTCCCCGTACGTACGGATTTTTCAATGGACAAATTAGCCGAATTGTACGTTTCTCAGATTGTGAGATTACACGGGGTGCCTATTTCCATCGTGTCGGATAGAGATCCGAGATTTACCTCGCAATTTTGGAAAAAGTTGCAAGAAGCTTTGGGTACCAAGTTGCATTTCAGCACCGCCTTTCACCCCCAAACCGATGGTCAATCCGGCGGATAATTCGGATACTTGAGGATATGTTAAGATGTTGCGTCCTCGAGTTTAGTGGTTCATGGGAACGGTATTTGCCGTTGATTGAATTCGCTTACAACAACAGCTTTCAATCAAGTATTAAGATGGCACCCTACGAGGCTTTGTACGGTCGTAAATGCCGTACACCATTGTTTTGGACTGAGCTTGGTGAAAGCAAGATTTTCGGGTGGATTTGATTAGAGATGCTGAATGAAAGTGAAAGTAATCCGTGAAAGTCGAAGATAGCCTCCGATCGTCAGAAGTCGTACGCGGATCTGAAGCGTAAGGATATCGAGTATCAGGTGGGTGATAAAGTGTTTCTCAAGGTATCGCCTTGGAAAAAGATACTCAGGTTCGGCCGTAAGGGCAAGTTGAGCCCGAGGTTCATTGGGCCATATGAGATATCCGAGCGAGTCGGTCCAGTGGCATATCGTTTGATTTTGCCCCCTGAACTCAAAAAAGTTCACGATGTCTTTCATGTTTCGATGCTTCGACGCTATAGATCCGATCCATCGCACGTGATTAGTCCATCAGAAATTGAAATTCAAGTTAATATGAGTTATGAGAAAGAACCGATTCGTATCCTATCACGAGAAGTGAAAGAGTTGCGAAACAAGCGGGTTCCGCTAGTGAAAGTGTTATGGCTCAAGCACGGATAGAAGAAGCTACTTGGGAGACCGAGAACTCTATGAAAGAGCGATATCCAAACCTATTTACGGCAAGATTTTCGGGACGAAAATTTCTTAAGTGGGGAGAGTTGTGACAGCCCAAAATTGACCCTAGTCGGAATGTGGTTTCGGGACCACAAAACCGAAGCATAAAAATAATTAAAATTTATTTTGATACCTATAATATGTGTGTGCTCATGTATGACATTTTATGATGATTGATTTAGTGTTATAAAGGTGAATTTCACTAGAAAGGACTTGTGTGAGAAAACTTAGAAATGAGATAGGTAAATGTTGAAGTGGCCTATTGATGCACACTAGGAAAATGTTGTCCTTGCATGTCAAATTCCCAAATTTGACTATAATGGCCGCCAAGGTGGGCATGATGGGCAAGGAAAACATGTTTCCAACATGTTTGGCTAGTGAGTCATGTAGGAAGTATTATAATAAAATAAGCATAAAAAATGAAAAAAAAAGAGAAAGATGAGCTTGGATGCCCCTTGCCGTGAGTTGAGAAAGAAGGAAGAAAAATTTTGTTGTGTTCATCCATTTTCACTTCTTGGCGAAAATACTAAGGAAAAAGGGGAGGATTTTTGCTTCATGCTTGGTTTAGAAGAGATCTAGAAGGAGATTTGGCTAAATTGGCATCAAGATTAAGGTATGTATGAGGTTGTGTTAGGAGTTTCATGCATGTTTTGGTTGCTAACTTGATGTGCATGTTAGCCATGGCTCAAATCTTTGTTATGCCATGGAAATGGTATTTGGCCAAAGTTGTTATGGTGATAAAGCCATTGCATGCTAAGTGTGAAGCTTGATGATGATGCATGCAATGATGGATTGTCTACTCTTGAGTAAGATTTTGAGTTTTCTTTTTGTTTAACCATGATTGAAGTTGAAAAGGGCATGATTGTCATATTCGCCATGATGCATTCATGAGCATGGTTCATGCTTCTTGCATGTTAGTTAAAATTTGTGTTTTGGATGGCTATGGACACCTTGAAATTCGCCATGCTCATATATGTATATATATGTTTGCACATGATGTTTTGGCTATGAAGTAAGTGATGAATATGTTTGTTTAAAGAAGAAGATGTTGAAGAATGCTTGTGAAATTGCAAGCACATTCGGCCTAGCACCCATATGAGTGCTTGATGCTATATTATAAGTTTTGAGCTACAATATGCAAAGCATTAACTAGTAAAATGCATGCTGTTTTTGTGTGGTATTAAGTGCATAATTGGCCTCAACATGGACATGTATATTCGGCTTTAGGTAACCTATTGATGGCCTTAGCTTTTCCTTGATGCTCGAATGAATTGTATTGAATTGCTTGATGTAGTATAAAATGTGCATGACCATTGTGTATTCAAGCTAAAGAGTGGCCATATGACCATTTAAACTCCTTGTCATATTCGGCCATAAGCTAGCACAATGAGGTTTTGATAAATTGAATTTGTTTGAATTAGCTCAAGAGCTAAGAGGGCCACAATTGGACAAGGGAAGGAAAAGTGATCGAATAGCCGTAAAAGCCGTTCGACAACATCCGAGGTAAGTCCTCAAGAAGTGACCTTACTTGAATTATGTGGAATGAAATATGGATGTGTTGATTATTGATTTATGTGTGTATGAGTATTGAATGATACCGGGATAAGTCCCGAAGGCGATTATGCTAGCGATTATAATTGTGTTTGAGCCTTGGTAACGAAAATGAAATATGTATGTCCAATGATTATTAATGTATGTGTGCATGAGAAATTGAATGATATCCGGCTAAGCCCCAAGACAATCATGCTGAAATTATATCCGGTTAAGACCAAGGCAATTGTGCTAGTGGCTACATCCGGCTAAGACCAAGGCATTCAGACGAGTCATTCTATCCGGCTAAGACCGAAGGCATTTGTGCACATGGTTATATCCGGTTATATTCGAAGAATCTTGGGCTGGAGGTGAGTGTTGGCTGCTGTAATAAATTCAATTAGTACACTCGAAAAGCCCAAAGAATAAGGTACGTTTATATGTGCATTGGGAAGTCGACATGTTTGAGCAACATTCGCTCAATCGACTAATGAATTTCAGCTATTGAATTGATTGATACTTTGTGAAAGTATATAATGATGAAGTGTGAAGTAAGAATGTGTATTAATGAAATGATGCATTTGGCTATGTGAATGTATTGCTGTAATTAGAGTTGATTATATTCCTTGAGACTTACTAAGCATAAAAATGCTTACCCGTTACTTTGGCTCTCTGTTTTATAGATTTCGCCGATAGCAATCGGATTCGGGATCAATAAAGTCGAAGTCATCCACACTATCAACGCCTCTATTTTGGTATAAATTTTTGGTTGAACTTTGAAATGGCATGTATAGGACTACCCCTTGTTGGTTTAAAAATGTGGTGATGTATATGTATACGGCCATGCGAAAATGGCTCGTAAAAGGAAGCATGAACTTAGCCTATTTGTGGTTTGTATGTATATATATGGTGTCATGATGTGATTATGGATTGGAAATGGGAGTGTTGGTCACATGATCAGCCATTGGTATGGTTAAAATGATCATATATGAACCTATGTATGGCAAGACTAGTTGGTTCGTGGAGACTACAAAATAGGTAAGACCTACCTTAAAAACAGATGCTGCCAGCTGCAGTGACGTGAATGTGAAAAATCACCAAAATTTGTAGGAATGGTATTAATTAGTGAATAAGCTATGTAAATGAACCTTGATGAGTCTATTTTCATATCGAAGAAACGAAATGGTCATAGGAGTTACATGTTAAGAGATATTAAAGCTATGGTGAGACAGGGCCAGAACGGTTTCTGGATCCCCTGTCGCAACTTTAAAAATTTACTATAAATTATCCAGAAAGAATTAGGAGTCATGCCTTATATGTACAGATTCCATTTTGAGTCTAGTTTCATTAGAAACAAACGGCACCAGTATTAAAGCCCTGTACAGAGAGATATTCAAGTTATAACGCGCAAAGGTCAGAGCAGTCGATCCCTGTAACATGGGTGACTTTAACTAATAAACTGTACCAATTGGACCGACCAAAAATTCTAGAAATAAATCCATGGATGGATATATGAGTCTAAATTCAGGGAAAATTTACGAAACCAGTTTCCGAGTTTTGAAACTCGAGATATGATTTTTAAGGCGACGGTGACGCAGTTTTCCAGCCTGACTGGAAATGTCAAATTGGTGGGCAAAATATGTGAACTTGGCTTGTTAACCCCTCGTGTCCGACACCGGCGATGGTCTCGGGTCCGGGGTGTTACACCCTTTATTTTGTATTAAGCCTTGAATGATGGCTAACACTCATTTTGATTTATAAAAGATGTATTTTCATGGTTAAATAGATGTCTATTGTGGCTGATTTGATATTAGAAGTTGTGTTGTTTTGATATTGGTTGGTATTTGTACGAATCTAAGTATGTCAGGGTGGCAAAGAGGCTTGGTAAATAGCCTTATATTGTCCACACAGGTAGACACATGGGCGTGTGTCTAGGCCGTGTGTGACACACGGTCAGCCCCATGGGCGTGTGGTCCAACTGTGTGTCCTCTGCACGTAAAAATTTCAAGTTAGTATGCATGGTAATAAACACACGGGTAGAGACACGGCCGTGTGTCTTAGCCGTGTGGAGGACACAGCCTAATGCACGGGCGTGTGCCATTGCCGTGTGTCATTTTAGGGATGCTGACGTTAGAAATAGAATGTCCAAGTTTTTGCACATGGGCTAGAACACGGGCGTGTCATGGCCGTGAGAGAAACACGGGCCATTGACACGGGCGTGTGTCCGGCCTTGTGAAAACCCCTGTAGGTATGAATTAGAAATTAATTCTACACGGGTGTGGGACACGGGCATGGGACACGAGCGTGGGACACGGGCGTGTCCTATGGTGCTTAGGCCGTGTGAATCACACGGGCCCTCAGCACGACCATGTCGAAATGGTCACATGGGTGTGTTATCCTTACACACAGGCGTATGTCCTATTTTAAAGGCAAATTTCTTAAAGTTGGTATAAAGACCCGGAAAGGTTCCGAATAGTTTTCAATGATTGATTTAGGGCTTGTAGGCCCATAACAAGATGGTTAAAGTAGAAATAGAAAAATTTTTAATGTGGACCGAGTCTCGGAGACTTGAGGTTGGTTGTAAGCATGATATTGAGTTAGGTAATGCCTTGTACTCCACCCCGGTGTGGTTATGGGTATGGGGTGTTGCAAAGCAATTCTTAAGAGAAAATCTCTCTTGGCCGACCACCTTGAGGAGTAATTTGCATTGGAGTAATGACAGGAATCAGAGGAAGGCATCACAAATAGTTCTCGAGAAATCACCGAATTCATCTCAGAGTTTCTTCTTCCTTTCTCTTTTAATTATTCTTAGTTTATTAACATGACTGCAAATTATTTGATTGTTTTTTCTTTAATAATAATGACTTAAATTTGTTTTAACTAGGATGGTTGCAACACCTTGATTTAATTCGTTCAGTTCATGTTTATATTGTTCTGTGCCTCAATTGTTTATGTTTTCAATTAAAATCATTCACGTTGTTCATGAATTAAGATATGTTTGACTGCATTAGAATTAATCGCTTAATCTGAACTAGAAAGTAGTTAATGGACATAATAATCGAAAGATGCTGTGACAGCCCTATAGTGACCCTAGTCGGAAAGCGGTTTCGGGACCGCTAAACCGAGTCACCAAATTATTTGAATGTGATATTTATGGTCTAAAATATGTGAATATGAATGTGCGAAAATTTTAAGCTTCGATTTAGTTAATTGCATGTGAATGTAGTACATAGGACTTGTGTGACACTTTTGAAATGTGATAGGCTAATCTACAAGGATCTAATAGTGTATGTAATCAAAAGGGAGGACTTGCATGTCAATTTTCCCCCCTAATTAGTAGTGGCCGGCCATGAGCATGGGTGGACAAAATGTTATGGCTAAAAAACATGTCATAGACATGTTGGGTTAATGCATTATGTAAGGAATAATAAAATAAAGAGCATGGGCAATAAAGTATTAGAGTTAGTAGGATGATAAAAAAAAGAAAAAAAAAAAGAAAGAATGTGTGTGATTGTTTCCCCCCCCCCATTGCCGTGAGTTGAAGGAAAGAAAACAAAAAAAAAAAGTGTTCATCCTTGAACATCTTTGGCCGAAAATTTTAAGGAGAAAGGAAGAAGAAAGGTTGAAGAGGTTCGGCCATGCATGTAACTAGGCTAAGGTATGTTTGATGTTGTGCCATGAGATTCATGCATGTTTTAGTTGTTAGCTTGAGTTCTAGCTAGCCCATGGTTCAAATCTTTGCTATGTCATGGAGATGGTATTCGGCTAAGGTGGATTGGTGTTGATGTCATTTACATGCTAAAAATGAAGCTTTGTAATGATGCATGTGATGGTGGATTGATGACTTTTGAATCTTCTTTTTAGCATTTTTGAGTGAGACATTAAGTTCTTTGTTTAACCATGACCAAAATTGAAATGGTATGGTGTTGTGATGCATTCGGCCATGGTAGAAAGTAGAGGAGAAATATGGTTGTTATTCACTTTGTTTGGATGAGAAATGGTAGTAAGGTGAAGAGCAAATGTTAATGTTTGATTTACTAGTGTGTATATGTGTATTAGCCGAGTTTTGAATTTGAAACAAATGGTATGTAGTCAATACAAGCAACCATATTTGTAGGAAGTATTAAGCATATAATCGGCCTCAACCTAGACATGTATATTCGGCCACATGAAATAGATTTGTGTTGTATGTGTTCGGTTAGAGGCAAGCATATTGATGCTTTTATCTTGACTTAGAAAATTCGGCAAAGGGGAATATTAGCTAATATGTTGAATTCGATTCGTGATTTCGTACATATGTGACTCTAATGTCTAATGTATATATGGGCTAAGTACCTTGAGCTTCTCTTTTGATGTTCAAATGAATTGTGTTAAATTGCTTAATGTGATTAAAATGCATGACCATTGTGTATTTGAGCTAAAGGGTGGCCATATGACCTATTAAACTCCTTGTCATATTCGCCATAAGCTAGCATAATGAGACTTCAATAAGTTAAATTTGTTTGAATTAGCTCAAGAGCTTAGAGGACCACAGTTGGATAAGGGAAAGGAAAAAGTTATCGAATAGCCGCCGAAATCGTTCGACCACATCCGAGGTAAGTTTTCGAGTAATGGAACTTAGATTATGATTTGATTAGATCATGTTTTAAGCAAATCAAAATCATGCTCTTTGTATGTGGCTATTGAGCCGAAATTGCAAGTGTGATAAGTGTCTTGTGTTTGAGCTTTGTTTTGAAAATGAAATACGGATGTGTCATGATTTATTGATAAATGTGTATGGTTATTCGAATGATGTCCGGGCTAAGCCCCGAAGGCTTTGTGCTAAGTGACTATATCCGGACTAAGATCCGAAGGCATTTGTGCGAGTTACTAATTCCGGGCTAAGCCCGAAGGCATTGGTGCAAGTTACTAAATCCGGGTTAAGTCCCGAAGGCATTTGTGCGAGTTACTATAACCGGGCTATGTCCCGAAGGCATTTGAATGAGTAGCTATATCCGGTTAAATTCCGAACGTACGTGATTCGGGAATGAGCGATCTTGCTGTAAAAAAATTTCAGTTAATACTCTTGTAAAATCCCAACAATGAGGTATGTTTCGTATGTGCATTGGAATAGTTGATTCCCTTCCAATAATATTCGCCATCGAGTAATGAGCTTCGGTATTTGGCTAAGATGATCCCTTATGTATGAATATAGGGGTTGGAATGGGAAGTAGGAATGATTTGAGAATATGTATATATGGAATTATCCGTTTAGTTATATGAATGCTATACTTGATTATGCTTAAATTCTTTGCTCAAAACTTACTAAGCATTTAATGCTTACTCCGTTTATTTAATTCTCTGTTTTATAGATTTTGGTTCTTCAGCTATCGGACTCGGGATTTTTGAAGTTGAAGTCGCCCACACTATCAAAGCTCCTTTTGGTATACTTTTGGTTGAACTTTGAAATGGCATGTATAGGACTACCCTTTTGTTGTTGGTCATGTACCCTTTGGTTTTGTGTAAATTTGGATAGCCATGCGAAAATGGCTTAAATATACTTTGATCATAGCATTATAATCGTTTTGTATGTTGTCCGTCGAGAGGTATGGAAATGTTGGTAACGGTTAGCCATGGGAATGGTTATTCATGATCACTTTTGGAATATGTATGACAAACTCTAGTTGATCCATGGAGGATCATGAAATAGGTAAAGTTTACCTTAAAATAGATGCTGGCAGCAGCAGTGATGTGGATGTGAAAAATCACTAAAAATAGTAGGAATGGAATTAAATAGTGAATAAATTATGTAATCGAACCTTGATGAATCTATTTTCATAGGAAAGTAACGAAACGTTCATATGAACAGCATATTATGAGATGTTAAAGTTTTCGTGAGACAGGGCCAGAACGGTTTCTGGATCCCCTGATCTGACTTTGGAAATTCATTATAAATTAACCAGAGACATTTAGAAGTCATACAATAAATGTATAGATTCCTTTTTGAGTCTAGTTTCTATAGAAACAAACGGCATCAGTATTGAAGCCCTGTACAGGGAGATATCCAAATCGTAATGCATGAAGGTCAGTGTAGTCGCACCCTGTAACAGGGGAGATTTTAACTAATAAACTGTACTAATTGACTCGACCAAAAATTCTAGAAAAAAATCTGTAGATGGACATATGAGTCTAGTTTCAGGGAAAAATTACGAAACTGATTTTCTAGTTTTGGAACTCAAGATATGATTTTTAAGGTGACAGTGACGCAGTTAGCCAACTGCCTGGAAATTTTTAAAATGGACTGTGAAAGTAAATGAATTAAGTCGGTTAGCACCTCGTGTTCGACTCCGGCAATGGTCTCGGGTACGGGGTGTTACAATTAAATTGGTATCAGAGCTACGGTTTAGTCAATTCTAGGACTACCGTAATGCGTTGGGTTTAGCTATACATGCCATTTTATGTGATTATTTGATTGTGTGGTGATTTCTGACATTTGCTAATGTGTTTATTTATAGTAATGGATCCCGATCCCGACCGAGCGGTAGCTGATGATCTTGAGAGTGTAGCGCCTGCTCCCGCACAAGGGACAGCGCCGGCGGACTCTCAACCTAATGCTAGTAATCCGAATGATGAAGCTAGACAAGCTTTCTATAGCGTGATGAATGATTGGTTCAACCAATACATTCGAACTAATACGGCTGTTCCACAACCTCCATTCCCGACAAATACCACCCCCGCACCTACAATACCTCCGGTAACTGACCAAATAAGGTCAAATAAGCCCCCAATTGACAGAATCCGAAAACACGGGGCTACTGAAATTAAAGCTACGGACAGCGATGATGCCGAGCAAGCAGAATTTTGGTTGGACAACACTATCCGAGTACTCGATGAGCTATCTTGCACACCCGATGAGTGCCTAAAGTGTACCATCTCCTTGCTACGTGATTCTGCCTACTATTGGTGGAACACGTTGACTTCTGTCGTGCCCAGAGAGCAAGTAACTTGGGAGTTGTTCCAAACTGAGTTTCGAAAGAAGTATATCAGTCAGAGATTCATTGACCAAAAACGGATAGAATTTCTCGAACTCAAACAAGGTTCCATGTCGGTTACCGACTATGAACGAAAATTTGTAAGGCTTAGCCGGTACGCGCGAGAATGCATTTCTTCAGAAGCCGTGATGTGTAAACGTTTCGAGGATGGGCTGAATGATGATATAAAGCTGTATGTTGGCATTTTGGAAATCCGAGAATTTGTGGCACTTGTCGAGCGAGCTTGCAAAGCCGAAGAGCTCAGTATGGAGAAAAGAAAAGCTAAGGTGGGAGCAAAGGAGTTTCGTAAGAGGTCTTCGGGGAAGCCCTTCCCACAGTCATCGAAGAAATTTAGAGATGGCTTAGGCCGGTCTAGAGACACTTCGGGCTTTTCTAGACGAGATCGCGATCGACCCCCTATGAGCACACGAGTCACTTCAATCGCCAGTGTTGGAAATGATCGTCGAGACAGAACAGAGTGCCAGTATTGTGGCAAATGGCATTCTGGAAGTTGTAGATTCCATGACCGCTCCTGTTACAAGTGCGGGTCAGTTGACCACTTTATCAAAGATTGCCCGAGATTGTCTGAACAGAATGTAAATCAGAGTGGGAAACCGAAAGTGCTACCAACGCCGAGGTAGACCATCTAGAAACACGGAAATGCTAGTGGTGGTCGAGAGGATCTAGAGATGCTACGACCAGATCTGAGGCTCGTGCTCCTGCTAGGGCTTATGCTATACGCGCACGCGAGGATGCTTTCTCGCCAGATGTTATTACCGGTACTTTTACTCTCTTTGATACTAATGTGATTGCTTTGATTGACCCTGGTTTTACTCATTCTTATATATGCGAAACCTTAGCATCCAGTAAGACTTTACCTATTGAGTCTACTGAGTTCGTAATTCGGGTGTCAAATCCCTTGGGTCGTTACGTGCTTGTCGACAAAGTGTGTAAGAAATGCCCCCTAGTAATTCGAGGTTCTTGTTTTCCGGCGGACTTGATGCTTTTGCCGTTTGATGAATTTGATGTTATTCTTGGTTTGGATTGGTTGACCGTGCATGATGCGGTTGTGAATTGCAAAAACAAGACTATTGATTTGAGGTGCGCAAATAACGAGATAATCCGAGTTGAGTCTACAGACTTAAAGGGTTGCCGGTGTAATATCGCAATGTTGGCCCGAAATATGTAAGAAAGGGTGCGAAGCATACCTTGCGTATGTACTTGATGACAAAGAGTTAAAAAGAAACCCGAATCTGCTGGGTGGTTTGTGAATACCGGATGTTTTTCCGAAGAATTACCGGGTTTACCACTGTTCGGAGGTAGAGTTTGGTATTGAGCTTGTACGGGGCTACGCCGATTTCGATAGCTCCGTGATCGTATGGCACCAACCGAGTTAAAAGAGTTGAAAGCTCGGTTGCAAGAATTGACGGATAGAGGTTTCGCTCGACCAAGTTTCTCACCTTGGGGTGCACCAAGATTGTTCGTGAAAAGAAGGACGGAACCATGAGGTTGTGCATTGACTATCGTCGGTGAATAAAGTGACGATAAAGAATAAATATCCGTTATCAGCGTATTGATGATTTGTTTGATCAACTAAAGGGAGCCTCGGTGTTTTCAAAGATAGATTTGAGATCGAGTTATTACCGATTCCATGAATTCGAGATTCGGATATACCCAAAACCGCTTTCGTAAGCGAGATACGGTCACTACGAATTCTTAGTGATGCCGTTTGGGCTCACTAATGCCCCGCAGATTTATGGATTTGATGAATCGGATCTTTAGACCGTATTTGGATCGGTTTGTAGTTGTGTTTATCGATGATATTTTGGTCTATTCGAGAAATGAAACCGATCATGCTTGAACACCAGGATTAGTGTTGCAAATTTTACGGGATAAGCGGTTATATGCTAAGTTCATGAAGTGTGAGTTCGGTTAAGAGAGGTTAGCTTCTTGGGTCATGTGGTATCTCGATCGGTATTCGAGTTGACCCGAGCAAAATTTCAGCCATACTTAACCGGAAGCCTCAGAGAAATATTACCGAGGTTCGAGCTTTTTGGGACTTGCGGTTACTACCGACGGTTTGTAAAGGTTTTCGATGATAGCCACACCCATGACGAAGCTACTTCAAAAGATGTTAAGTTGAATGGACGGAAAAATGTCGAAAAGTTTTGATCAACTGAAAGCTTATTTGATGAAGCTCAATTTTAGTGCAGCCGAATCGTGCAAAGAGTTTGTCATCTATAGTGACGCCTCCCTACTTGGGTTAGGTTGCGTATTGATGCAAGAAGGTCGAGTTGTGGCCTATGCGTCGAGACAATTAAAGCCACATGAGAAAAATTATCCGACCCATGATCTCGAATTAGTCGCCATCGATTCGCCTTGAAAATATGGCGACATTACTTATTTGGTGAGAAGTGCCATGTATTTTCGGATCAAAAAGTCTCAAATAGTTGATGACTCAAAGAGACTTGAATCTGCGACAAAGGCGTTGGCTTGAGTTGTTGAAAGATTATGAGCTTGTCATTGATTATCACCCGGAAAGGCTAATGTGGTTGCGGACGCCTTAAGCGAAATCTTTGTTTGCTTTCTGAGCGATGAATGTACACTTGTATCGTTTCTACCCGACAATGTGTTAGTAGCTGAATTAAAGGCCAAGCCATTATTGATTCATCAAATTCGTGAAGCTCAGAAAGTCGACGATGAATTGGTTGCAAAATGGGCTGAATGTGTTCCGAATATGGAATCCGAATTTCAAATTGATGATGACGATTGTTTGAGGTTCAGAAGTCGGTTGTGTGTTCCAAGAAATTCAGAACTCATTTCAATGATTCTTAACGAAGCTCATTGTAGCCGAATGTCAATTCATCCGGGGAGTACGAAAATGTACAACGATCTGAGATGTCAGTTTTGGTGGCATGGTATGAAACGAGACATTTCCGATTTTGTTTCGAAGTGCTTAGTATGTCAGCAAGTGAAGGCGGAACATCAAGTGCTTACGGGTTTGCTTCAGCCGATCATGATACCTGAATGGAAATGGGAACGAGTCACGATAGATTTTGTATCTGGGTTGCCAATGTCGGCAAGTAAGAAAGATGCGATTTGGGTCGTTGTTGATAGACTGACTAAGTCGGCTCACTTTATCCCCGTACGTACGGATTTTTCATTGGATAAACTAGCTGAATTGTATGTTTCTCGTTGTGAGATTACACGGGTACCGATTTCTATTGTGTCGAATAGAGATTTGAGATTCACCTCGCGATTTCGGAAGAAATTGCAAGAAGCTTTGGGTACCAAGCTGCATTTTAGCACCGCTTTTCATCCACAAACCGATGGTCAATCCGAGCGGATAATTTAGATACTTGAGGATATGTTGAGATGTTGCATCCTCGAGTTCAGTGGTTCGTGGGAGCGGTATTTACCTTTGATTGAATTCACTTAAAACAATAGTTTTCAATCAAGTATTAAGATGGCACCTTACGAGGCCTTGTACGGGAGTAAATGCCGTACACCATTGTTTTGGACCGAGCTCGGTGAAAGTAAAATTTTCGAAGTGGATTTGATTAAAGATGCTAAACAGAAAGTAAGAATAATTTGTGAAAGTCTGAAGGCAGCATCAGATCTTCAAAAGTCGTATGCGGATTTAAAACGAAGAGATATTGAGTATCAAGTGGGAGACAAAGTGTTTCTTAAGGTCTCACCTTGGAAAAAGATACTCAGATTTGGCCGTAAGGGCAAGTTGAGTCCGAGATTCATTGGGCCGTACGAAATCTCCGAACGAGTTGGTCCAGTTGCATATAGGTTGCTTTTACCCCCTGAACTCGAAAGGATCCACAACGTTTTTCATGTTTCGATGCTTCGACGTTACAGATCCGATCCTTCGCACGTAATAAACCCCTCCGAGGTCGAAATTCAAGCCGATATGAGTTATGAAGAAGAACCGATTCGTATCCTAGCTCGTGAAGTGAAAGAGTTGCGAAACAAAAGGGTTCCATTAGTGAAAGTGTTATGGCTCAAACACAGGATCAAAGAAGCTACTCGGGAACCCGAGAACTCTATGAGAGAGCGATACCCAAACCTATTTACCGGTAAGATTTTCGAGGACGAAAATTTCTTAAGCGGGGGAGAGTTGTGACAGCCCTATAGTGACCCTAGTCGAAAAGCGGTTTCGGGACCGCTAAACCGAGTCACCAAATTATTTGAATGTGATATTTATGGTCTAAAATATGTGAATATGAATGTGTGAAAATTTTAAGCTTCGATTTAGTTAATTGCATGTGAATGTAGTACATAGGACTTGTTTGACACTTTTGAAATGTGATAGGCTAATCTACAAGGATCTAATAGTGCATGTAATCAAAAGGGAGGACTTGCATATCAATTTTCCCCCCCTAATTAGTAGTGGCTGGCCATGAGCATGGGTGGACAAAATGTTATGGCTAAAAAACATGTCATAGACATGTTGGGTTAATGCATTATGTAAGGAATAATAAAATAAAGAGCATGGGCAATAAAGTATTAGTGTTAGTAGGATGAGAAAAAAAAGAAAAAAAAAAGAAAGAATGTGTGTGATTGTTTCCCCCCCCCCCATTGCCGTGAGTTGAAGGAAAGAAAACAAAAAAAAAGTGTTCATCCTTGAACATCTTTGGCCGAAAATTTTAAGGAGAAAGGAAGAAGAAAGGTTGAAGAGGTTCGGCCATGCATGTAACTAGGCTAAGGTATGTTTGATGTTGTGCCATGAGATTCATGCATGTTTTAGTTGTTAGCTTGAGTTCTAGCTAGCCCATGGTTCAAATCTTTGCTATGTCATGGAGATGGTATTCGGCTAAGGTGGATTGGTGTTGATGTCATTTACATGCTAAAAATGAAGCTTTGTAATGATGCATGTGATGGTGGATTGATGACTTTTGAATCTTCTTTTTAGCATTTTTGAGTGAGACATTAAGTTCTTTGTTTAACCATGACCAAAATTGAAATGGTATGGTGTTGTGATGCATTCGGCCATGGTAGAAAGTAGAGGAGAAATATGGTTGTTATTCACGTTGTTTGGATGAGAAATGGTAGTAAGGTGAAGAGCAAATGTTATGTTTGATTTACTAGTGTGTATATGTGTATTAGCCGAGTTTTGAATTTGAAACAAATGGTATGTAGTCAATACAAGCAACCATATTTGTAGGAAGTATTAAGCATATAATCGGCCTCAACCTAGACATGTATATTCGACCACATGAAATAGATTTGTGTTGTATGTGTTCGGTTAGAGGCAAGCATATTGATGCTTTTATCTTGACTTAGAAAATTCGGCAAAGGGGAATATTAGCTAATATGTTGAATTCGATTCGTGATTTCGTACATATGTGACTCTAATGTCTAATGTATATATGGGCTAAGTACCTTGAGCTTCTCTTTTGATGTTCAAATGAATTGTGTTAAATTGCTTAATGTGATTAAAAATGTGCATGACCATTGTGTATTTGAGCTAAATGGTGGCCATATGACCTATTAAACTCCTTGTCATATTCGGCCATAAGCTAGCATAATGAGACTTTAATAAGTTAAATTTGTTTGAATTAGCTCAAGAGCTTAGAGGACCACAGTTGGATAAGGGAAAGGAAAAAGTTATCGAATAGCCGCCGAAATCGTTCGACCACATCCGAGGTAAGTTTTCGAGTAATGGAACTTAGATTATGATTTGATTAGATCATGTTTTAAGCAAATCAAAATCATGCTCTTTGTATGTGGCTATTGAGCCGAAATTGCAAGTGTGATAAGTGTCTTGTGTTTGAGCTTTGGTAATGAAAATGAAATACGGATGTGTCATGATTTATTGATAAATGTGCATGGTTATTCGAATGATGTCCGGGCTAAGTCCCGAAGGCTTTGTGCTAAGTGACTATATCCGGACTAAGATCCGAAGGCATTTGTGCGAGTTACTAATTCCGGGCTAAGCCCTAAGGCATTGTTGCGAGTTACTAAGTCCGGGTTAAGTCCCGAAGGCATTTGTGCGAGTTACTATAACCGGGCTATGTCCCGAAGGCATTTGAACGAGTAGCTATATCCGGTTAAATTCCGAAGGTACGTGATTCGGGAATGAGCGATCTTGCTGTAAAAAATTTCAGTTAATACTCTTGTAAAATCCCAACAATGAGGTATGTTTCGTATGTGCATTGGAATAGTTGATTCCCTTCGAATAATATTCGCTCAGTCGAGTAATGAGCTTCCGGTATTTGGCTAAGATGATCCCTTATGTATGAATATAGGGGTTGGAATGGGAAGTAGTAATGATTTGAGAATATGTATATATGGAATTATCCGTTTAGTTATATGAATGCTATACTTCAGTTGCGCTTAAATTCTTTGCTCAAAACTTACTAACCATTTAATGCTTACTCCGTTTATTTAATTCTCTGTTTTATAGATTTTGGTTCTTCAGCTATCGGACTCAAGATTTTTGAAGTCGAAGTCACCCACACTATCAAAGCTCCTTTTGGTATACTTTTGGTTGAACTTTGAAATGGCATGTATAGGACTACCCTTTTGTTGTTGGTCATGTACCCTTCGGTTTTGTGTAAATTTGGATAGCCATGCGAAAATGGCTTAAATATACTTTGATCATAGCATTATAATCGTTTTGTATGTTGTCCATCGAGAGGTATGGAAATGTTGGTAACGGTTAGCCATGGGAATGGTTATTCATGATCACTTTTGGAATATGTATGACAAACTCTAGTTGATCCATGGAGGATCATGAAATAGGTAAAGTTTACCTTAAAAATAGATGCTGGCAGCAGCAGTGATGTGGATGTGAAAAATCACTAAAAATAGTAGGAATGGAATTAAATAGTGAATAAATTATGTAATCGAACCTTGATGAATCTATTTTCATAGGAAAGTAACGAAACGTTCATATGAACAGTATATTATGAGATGTTAAAGTTTTCGTAAGACAGGGCCAGAACGGTTTCTGGATCCCCTGATCTGACTTTGGAAATTAATTATAAATTAACCAGAGACATTTAGAAGTCATGTCATATATGTATAGATTCCTTTTTGAGTCTAGTTTCTATAGAAACAAACGACATCAGTATTGAAGCCCTGTACATGGAGATATCCAAATCGTAATGCATGAAGGTCAGTGTAGTCGCACCCTATAACAGGGGAGACTTTAACTAATAAACTGTACTAATTTACCCAACCAAAAATTCTAGAAAAAAATCTATAGATGGAAATATGAGTCTAGTTTCAGGGAAAAATTACGAAACTGATTTTTTAGTTTTGGAACTCAAGATATGATTTTTAAGGTGACAGTGATGCAGTTAGCCAACTGCCTGAAAATTTTTAAAATGGACTGTGAAAGTAAATGAATTAAGTCGGTTAGCACCTCGTGTTCGACTCCGGCAATGGTCTCGGGTACGGGGTGTTACAGATGCATGCTTAATTCATATCTGAACCAGAAAAATTAACTATAATACCCCTAACCCGTCTCCGTCGTCGGATTAGGGTTATGGAGCATGACTAATCAGTCAAAAATCTTTTTTCATTATAACATAAAATAAATTAAACTTATTATAAACCAATCAATCATATGCATATTGTCCCTAAATTGAGCCTTTGAGGCCCTAAAAATAGTTTAGAAATAATTTAGGACTAATTTGAAAAAAATAGAAATTTTAAAAAAAATTTGCAAAAATTGGAAAATAAGGGTCACACGGCCGTGTGACATAGCCCAGGCCGTGTAAAATTCGAACAAGGGACACACGGCCATCTCCCAGTCTGTGTCCTTACCTGTGTAACTCACTGAGTAGGGTTATATGGCCGTGTAACTCTCTGAGTTGCCACACATGCTCGTGTGCCATGCCATGAAACTCATTGACTTGAAACACTAAGAAATTTCAAATGGCACACACAGCCGTGTGATAGCTCGTGTCCCAGGCCATGTGAACCCTAAAATTTACCTAAAATCAAGTCATTTCAAGTCCAATTCATACCTAACCATTCAAACCATTTGAGCACACATTCAAAGGATTTAAACATCATTCAAATACACATAAACATGCAATTTAAAATACCCTAATTCATCTAACCAACATGCCATTCAAAGGCACCACAAATATATCAAAACATCACTTACCATAACAAGTTAATATTGCATCTACCCAAGCATATTAACCTAGTTCAATTAACTACCACACATGACCATTTGTAAGTCATCAAAGCATACCAAAAGACCCTTATTTACAAGCACTTAAAAAGTGACCAAATCAACATAACTTCAAAAGCTTAAACATATCAAAACATACATTACAAAGATCCTATACATGCCATTATTAACCTTGGCCAAAATAATCAAAAACTACCGAAACGGTTGCTGGATAGTGTGATAGGTCTCCAGTAAGCTTCCAATCGATTGAGCTTCCGGTAATCTATAAAACAAAGGAAAGTAACTACATAAGCAATTAGGGCTTAATAAGCTTGTATAAACTTAAACATAACTTACCATTTCATTTATACAATTCATAGATCAAGAATAAATCATTTCCAATGCCATAAGCTTAGTAAAAGCCTATACAACATCATCAAACTCACAAGTTAGTACACTTGTCCATGATACAAATGAAATCAACCATAAGATATGTAGTTTACCATATATAAACACATCATCTAACTCCTCAATGTTATTATAAGATCATGATTCATTCCATTTGCATACTTACCATTTCATTTCCTTTTCTTAGAATTACATCGGATACTCGGGAATATTCACACATAGTGTGCCTTTCCATATAACTGTAACCTTTCCTTTACACCAATACTCACACGAGCTATGAAATAAGCCTGCTTACATGAGCTATGGGTTGAAATGTAAGTTACACGATGCTGCTCACACGAGCTGTGAAGAACCTACAATAAATACAGGACCTCAGCCATCGGTAGGACATTCAAGACCAACACCCGAAACATGAAATCCCTAATGACATGTCATTTGTATCCGAAGAATTCTTAAGGTTCAACTGAGACTCTTTATCCATCAATTCATTGTAAAATGGATACATATATATATATATATATATTTATATGAAAACAACATAGGAAATAGTTAATTTAGCTAACATTCAAATGATCATAGTTCATACAAACTTACCTTGATAACTAGGGCGTAGAGGTAAAATCGAACACTAATTCGAAGCTTTAGCTTTTCCTTGATTTAAGTTCGGTTGTGGTTTATCTTAATCTAATAAATAATTTCATTCAATTAAGTGCGTCTAGAATTCCATTTAATCCATAATTCATATTTAAGCGAAATTACAAATTTAGCCTTAACATTTTAACTTTTCACTGTTTAGTCTTTAAGCTCATAACTTGAATATAACTCATTTTAGACTAAATCCAACTTAACCAATGTTGCAAGGGACCTTGAAAAAACCCATCATTTCAAACAATTCACAATAAAACCCATGAATTTATATTTTTAATAATTTAATCCCTATTTCCAAAATTCAACAAAAATCACTAAACAAAACATGTTTATTTTGCAACAAATATTAATAATCTATCAATTAACATAAAAAAATCATTCAAAATCATCCATTGAAAGTCCCTCAACCTTTAATAGTTTTACAAATTAACCGTTGGGCTAGCTAGATTAAGTTAAACCGAACTTAAAAACATAAAAATTATTAAAAATAACCATGCAAGGAATTTTGACCTAGCCAAACTTCAAGCTTCTCCTTCCATGGAGAATTTCGTTGAAACAAAATTAATAGGAGGAAGATGATGATTTTAGCCTATTTGATTTTAAGTTTATTTACCATTTTACCACTTTAAAACTACCAAAATTTCATTAAAACCTTATCCATGCACATCCACTAACACATTATTTTAAGATTTCATAGCCATTGGACCCCTTTAACTAATAGAACTCAACTTTTTCACTTTTTACAATTTAGTCCTTTTTACCTAATTGACCATTTAAACATCAAAATTTTTTAACAAAAATTTAATACGACCTTAATATAATCTCGTAGACATTAAATAAACAATAAAATAATAATTCACTTGTCAGAAATGTGGTCCCAAAACCACTGTTTCTGACATCACTAAAGATGGGCTGCTACATTAACGGTTCGTAATAATTCCAAAAGAATACTATTACCTTACATAACTTTAGATTTATGTAATTAAATTGTTTCAAACCTAACCTGCCTCTCTTATTTTGCATAAATTCTATGGAATCCTTAGTTAAACGGTGACATAGAAATATGCATGTTTGTCTTAGTGACAAATTTAAGATCTCGAAAGAGCTTATGGTTTAGATTCCAAGTTCATAAATGATCAAGTTGCTGTGGAATTTTTCGGAACATTGTTAAACATGATGAAGAATGAATTGAATTAAGAGTTGTAATTGTTCTAACTTATTCATGCTATTGTTGTTAAAACTTACGAATTGTTGCTAAAACATCCATTGCATGCTATTTCATGTAATTTGCATATTTTTTGTTAAATTAATTAGGACATCCATCACTTTAAAATATTTTATTTTCTTAACCAATTTGTGAATTACTAATTTTACAATTATTGATTATTAACATAGTCCCTCTGGAGACGATACTCTATTTACTTACTTATTACTTAATAACGACTATGCATATTTACAAATTCCATCGTGAACCAAGAAGTCCTAAGGAGCCTTAGAAACAAGATGAATCACAACACACTTTAAACAACTCTAACTTCCCTTCCATAAAAGAATAATTAGCAACAAAAAGCTTGAAGATGATTCTCACAGTCTAAAATGATTATTAAAAATAAAATAAAACTCAAGAGAAATTATTTAAAAGAAAAATCAAAGGGACTTTTATTAACTCAAGAGTGAATAATTAATGAATGGGGGGCACCCTATTTATAGCCTCCCTATCATTTAATTTAAAGAATGTGATAAGTATGACAACTAAGCATGAAAACTCATCAACTAAATAACTAACTAACTAGCATGAAAAGATGTATAAGTGTGGAAATATGATAAGAAATTCACCCAAGGGTCTAAATGGGTTCCTTGGGCCAAATTTTTACATGTTGATCCACTTATTAAATAAAATTGGATAGAAAATTTGAAAAAGGTTTACAAATTGGGCCACTTCAACAATTTGGCTTGATTTTCAACTAAGTCCTTCAAACTTCATGATGGACTTGTGGACATCCCGATGGGAAAATTTTCAAGAACTTAGACTTGTAATCCGTTTGCTCTTAAAATTGGCTCATTTAAGCTCATACATGTAATCCATTGTGTACCGACTTCAAGTTTTATTAGTTTCTTGGACCAAGAATTCTAAAATTTGAAATCATGATTTTCTTAATTCCTGAAATCTCTCGAAACTGCATAATTAGACAAAGATTTAGTTTCTTGATTTTCTTGAAAAGAAGAAAGTGAATTTTCAAATTTTCCCTTGTATGCATGTCTAGGGCCTTTGTAACAAAGCCTTGTACGGTATCGTTCAATCTTGATTTAATTTGCTTGGTCTTTGACCTTGTTATTGGGTCTTGAGGTAGGATAAACCAATCACATCCATGGGTTAAAGATCAGGCTTGAGCCTCACATCAACTTCCCAAGAATTATTTGGTTTTGGAGAATATAAAAGCTTGATGGGGGTTTTAAAGGGTTTCTTTTAATTTGTGGGGTTTTATGTGATTTTCTTTTCTAATTTTGGTAATATGTTGTAATTGTTTTTTTTATTCCGAGTAAAATCACATGGATCGATATCTTTGTAATGGTGTGGAGGATTTGCTTATCCTCAAAAATCAAGGATTAGAAAATAATCTCCCTTCACTAGAAAATTGGTCAAAATGAGAATTTGTGTAATATCCCATACTCGACTCGATCGTTGGGTCCAAGCTATAGGATGTCACATTTGTTGTTGGAGTAACTACAATCAATAATATTCAAATACCAACATTTGGCATCTGCAACTTGTCTCTGAGTTGCTTGTCTTCTCCTTTGTCTAAAGTTGCGTTCAATTTCAGGTTCAACTAGGAGTAGATCAATAACTCGGTCTATGTTCATAAACATCTGAAAAATAAAAAAAAAGTTAATAGTAATAAAAAAATAAACCAAATCGCAAAATAATTAACTTCACAAATGATATCTAAAACACAGTCCTCGGCAATTGTGCCAAAAACTTGTCGCAAAATATTTGAATGGTTTGAAAGTGTACACAGTTGTCAACAAGTAATAAAGTAGTGAGTAATGGGTATCATCTCCATAGAGACTATTTAAGTAAGGCAAATATTGTGGAAATAAAAACTTAGCAATTTGGTGATGATAATAATTGGGAGTAAATTGACTTAACTAATTAACCTAATTAAAATTAACTAAGTATGCTTAAAACAAATGAAAGTTTAACATAGAATAAATAGCAGCATTCACAAGATTAAATTAATATGACAAGAAGGAGTTAGATTAATTGCTTCCCTTAACTTAAAATTATTAAAAACAATGTCAAATATGTTATGACAAAACCATGGCAATTCGACTAATTACTAACCCAAAATTTAATAGCTATGAAGTCATACTTATTTAATCATTAAGTTTCTCTAACATTCTTCTATGTTCAATCAACTTTTCAATTTCATAAGCTAACATCATATAAGAGTTATGTAAGGTAAAATTATTGTTTAAAATTATTATTAATTTAATCATTAAGTGATCAAACATGCACCACTGTAAACTCGAAATTATATAAGGTTTTTCTATATATTTTACCACCTTTTACTTAATAAATGTGTTTATCTCGACTAATTATTATTGAAATAAGTGAATTTTACTTAATTAGTGATTTTAGACATGAATTTAGAAAGTATATGAAATTATGCTTAATTACATGATTTTTATGCATATTTTATATTAATTCATGTTAATTTATTAATGTCTGTAATTTTCACTATGCAGGAGGTCCATTGGAGACATGATTTAAATAAAACATGGACATGTACAAGTTATCAATGTGGACAGCAAGACCATGCAATTTGGGGCATGAGGTTGACTACTTGACCTAATAAAGAAGGTCATGAAAGGTGGACATGTCTACTAAATTTTAGACTGAAGAACCATCTAACAAGGTGAACTAAGAGCCCAAATTCAATACAAAAAAGTGGCAGCCCAAAATATGTAACACCCCAAACCCGGCCTAGACGTTATGGCCAAATCTGGCTTGTCACATCAAAGCGTCTTTCAAAAATCGAGTTGTCGTTAAAAGTTCATTTCTATAATCAAAACCTTTTGCTCGAGGTTAGCAAATCATCTCATCAAAAACGTTTACTTAATGTTTGGCAATGATACTTTAAGTTATTTCAAATCGCGAAAGCTACTAAAGTTTGAAATATAAAATTTCTATTTTTAAGTGTTTTTGAAAATAATTATTAATTTTTGAAAATTCGTGTTTAGCAGTTTTAAATAAGGAAACAAAATCCCAATTAAATATTTAATCCCTCAAAGGCCTTATTATAGAATTAAAACCCCAAAACATAAAATTCAAATAAAAAGTCTACAGTAGAGCATAAACGGTCGTGTGGCCACCTTCGAGTCTCTCACGACTCCAAATCGCCTAAGGCTGGGGATTACCTGCACAGTTAATAAACGGGGTGAGTTTATGAAAACTTAGTGTGCAATCCCCTCCTAAATTAAAACAGTTAGTAAACAGACAGAATTTAGAATCAATCTGGGCTGGAGCCCATTACAGTAACAGAACAATGAGTGTAGGCCTAAGCCCAGTACAATTTCACTTGGGTCTCAGCCCTTATTAGAATCAATTGGGCCTAGCCCATTTTCAATTTTAGTAACAATTGGGCCTAGCCTATTAATAGAATCAGGTGGGCCTAAGCCCAATACAGAATCAATATCAGATGCAGATATGCAGACAGATATCCAGCCCAGGCTAACCAATACACCACCCATACCAACCAACACGCCATGTGGGGAAAAATCGACCCACCCAGCCAACACACCAAGCTTAGCACCAGTTGCGGCACTAAGTCAACAGAACGACTCAATGTCATAGACAGAATGACTAAAGGCCATAAATATCGCAGCAACGCTGCCAGTTAACAGAACGTGTATAAGCCATAAGTATCGCAGAAAGGCTGAAAGCCTTGGACAGAACGGCTACTGGTCGTACACTTCCTCCGTCAATAATAACCCAACCCCATGCAGTATGTCATGTCATAAATAATACGTGTATGCAAAGTCATACTCAGTACAATCATATATGTAAATCATAAGCACATCAGTCATACGAAACATAAGGGCATAATCGTCATTCTACCATACAGGGATATTATGGTCATTTTACACTACAAGGGTATTTCGGTAATTTTACCAATATTGGGGTCTCAGTTCAGATAACGACCTCTCCGAAGGTTTACAGTTGCCTCAATGACACAGATAACCTAAATGATCATAACAGTGTAAATAGGCCCAAGACCCATTACTTAGCCCAAGTGGGCCCACACGCTTGTGTGGCCTAATTAGCCTAAATTCACTTACGGCTATGTGACCTACATAGCGCAGTCCAATATTCATCACTTATCGCGAATTTAATCCATGTGGGGCTTACGAGCCCATTGGGCCCACACGGCCCATTTCGGCCTATACCATGCACATAACATGACAAGCCCAACTACTTCCCACCTATCAATTATATTTACACAAGCTGGTCCGCGAGGCCCATTACGTCTATTGAGGCCCAGTACACGAGAATGCTCGTGGTG